>NC_090439.1:432124390-432724390 GCF_031143425.1 Pleurodeles waltl
GTGCAGGACAGGGGAGTGGTCACTCCCCTTTCCTTTGTCCGGTTTCGCGCCAGAGCAGGGCTGGGGGATCCATGAACCGGGTGTAGACTGGCTTATGCAGAAATGGGCACCTATCTGTGCCCATGAAAGCATTTCCAGAGGCTGGGGGAGGCTACTCCTCCCCAGCCCTAACACCTTTTTCCAAAGGCGGAGAGGGTGTAACACCCTCTCTCTGAGGAAGTCCTTTGTTTTGCCTTCCTGGGCTAGGCCTGGCTGGACCCCAGGGGGGGCAGAAACCATGTCCTGAGGGGTTGGCAGCAGCAGCAGCTGCAGTGAAACCCCAGGAAAGCAGTTTGGCAGTACCCGGGTCTGTGCTAGAGACCCGGGGAATCATGGGATTGTCTCCCCAATACCAGGATGGCATTGGTGGGGCAATTCCATGATCTTAGACATGTTACATGGCCATATTCAGAGTTACCATTGTGAAGCTACACATAGGTAGTGACCTATATGTAGTGCACACATGTAATGGTGTCCCCGCACTCACAAAGTCCGGGGAATTGGCCCTGAACAATGTGGGGGCACCTTGGCTAGTGCCAGGGTGCCCACACACTAAGTAACTTAGCACCCAACCTTTAACAGGTAAAGGTTAGACATATAGGTGACTTATAAGTTACTTAAGTGCAGTGTAAAATGGCTGTGAAATAACGTGGATTTTATTTCACTCAGGCTGCAGTGGCAGGCCTGTGTAAGAATTGTCAGAGCTCCCTATGGGTGGCAAAAGAAATGCTGCAGCCCATAGGGATCTCCTGGAACCCCAATACCCTGAGTACCTCAGTACCATATACTAGGGAATTATAAGGGTGTTCCAGTATGCCAATGTAAATTGGTGAAATTGGTCACTAGCCTGTTAGTGACAATTTGTAAAGAGAGAGCATAACCACTGAGGTTCTGGTTAGCAGAGCCTCAGTGAGACAGTTAGGCATCACACAGGGAACATATACCTATAGGTCACAAACTTATGAGCACTGGAGTCCTGACTAGCAGGGTCCCAGTGACACATAACAAACATACTGAAAACATAGGGTTTTCACTATGAGCACTGGGCCCTGGCAGGCAGGATCCCAGTGAGACAGTGAAAACACCCTGACATAGACTCACAAACAGGCCAAAAGTGGGGGTAACAAGGCTAGAAAGAGGCTACTTTCTCACAGATAGTGGTCAGCTGTTTCTTTTTTTCAGGTGTTGGTGAAGGGGACTCTGGTTAGCCATTTTTCACCTGTAGCAAACAGGGAGTCCTTCCTTGAACCAGTTGAAGCCAGGCAAAGTCCTTCTTGTGGTGAAGCCCAAGTGTGCAGCTGGTGCAGTCCTTCAGAGTGCAGGATCCAGGTGCAGACCAGGGGTCCAGTAGGGCAGTCCTTCTTCTCCTGTGGTTCTTCCTTGTTGGAATCTGATGGGGATCTGGAAGGGAACTGAGGTGTGGGTGCAGGTCTGCCAGTTTTATCCCTGCTCCTGGGTGAAAAACAGGGGGGTCCTGGTTCTCCAATCGGGGGCAGGGTCCTTCCCCCTGTGAAGACCACTTCCTGGGAAGTGTGGCAAAAATCAATCCCAGGGAGCAACATTCCTCAATAATCCATCATAGCTAAAAGTGATTTTTGGAGGTTACATCTGGCTGAGCCCACCCACTGGTGTGGCTACAAAATCCTAAAATACTAAGCACACCCCTCTCCTGCCCTCTCCTAATCTAATCAAGGGGGCACCTAATTGTCTGGGTTTGCAGGATGTGGAGGTGTTGCTGGGTTGCTCCAAATGTCCTCTGCCTTTGAAGACCAGTTTGGTAGCCCTCCCCCTTCCTGCCTCACCATCTGCTGAGGGGAGATCTCCTCCCAATCAGAGCACACCAGCAAAAACACTGCAGGACTGAAGTTGATAACTTTTCAGGTAAAGTTTAAAACTCTTTACCTGAACAAGTTATATTAAATCCAACAACTGGAAGTTTTGGGATTTATTATAACAATTAATTTGATACCAAACTGTTACTTAAGGGGACTTTAAAAATTACAATAAAGTCTCCCCTTTCTAGCCTATGGAGGCCATTCACTACAATGAGGGAAAAACGAATTTGGCTGTTTTTACCTCATCAGGGCTTATAAAACTATTTTTATAAGGTCCCTGCTTATAGTTACATGGCACCCAGCCCTAGGGGCCCATAGGGCACACCTTAGGGGTGACTTATAGGTAAAAATAAGGTAGTTTCAGACTTTGGAACTACTTTTAATTCCAAAGTCGAATTTGCACATACCTTTAATTTAAAAGGAGCCAGCAAGGCAGGCCTGCCTTTAAAATGACACTGGGCACCTCAGCAGTGCACCTATGGGTGCACTACCTATGCTGGGGTCCCTAAACCTACATGCCCTACCATATACTAGGGACTTATAGGTAGGTTGACTTAGCCAATTATAATTAGCCTAACTTGAATACTGATTTTATACAGAGCACAGGCCCTGGGACTGGTTAGAAGTACCCAGGGTGCCATCAGAGTCAGGAAAACACCAGCAAAAAGTGGAAAATGGGGGCAAAAAGTTAGGGGGCCTCTGCAATCAGCCCTGTTCTCTCACACAAGCCCCCCCCCAGCCCACACGCCCAGGAGACTCAGCCCAGCCCAGGGAGAGTCTTCCTGGCTTGTCAGGCGAGGAAGACAGCGAAGAGAACAGACTGTCCCTTTGCAGGGCCTACTCTGCCTTACATCCTCCTGCCATGGTCACTCCCTCTGGGTAGTGAATCCATCCCAACAGTGAAAGGAACCATCTCATACTGAAACTTCCCTCTATGGGGGTCCTTCCTCCTCTCTCTCTGCCAACTTGAGTAGTGAGGTGCCTACCTCCCCTACTCCTAACTTTGCTAGGGGAACACCTAGCTTACCCAAAGAGGACACCCAACACTTGAGCAACCCCACCATGACCAACAGGTGGCCTACTTTGCTTTTGGCCCTGGGGTCTGCCTCCCAGGCCAAGTACAGTGCTGCCAGGAAGGCTAGCACCCAACAGCTGTCAGTACCCAGAACCACACCCTAGGCTCTCCACTGACAGGTGGCTGAGCTGCTTTAGGGGCAACTGTGGGGCCCTGGCACCCCTCTTGCTGTCTAGAGTGGGGGGGCTACCACCTCCTGTGGCAGACACCCTCCTTACACTCTCCCTTCTGTCAGTGCAGGGGCAACACCCTGCATCTGGACAGCTGCCTGACTACTCAGGACTTCATTGGGGTCAGGAGAGGCCTCACCAGTGCCAACTCTGGGCTCCCCCTTACTGGGGCAGAAGGCCTTTGGCTCCCTGGAACTCTCTTTAAGAGTGGCCCACCCTTCCTTTTCTTCTTTCCTTTTCTTGGGGACCCCTGTCTCCTAACTGTAGGGACGGACTCCCCAGGACTTTGGGTTGGGGGGGCGCCCTGTGTGACCGCCCCATCTGGGACCAGACTCACCTCTGGAAGGTCATTGCCCAGGATACAATCTAGGGCGAGGTCAGCACTGACTACCATGCTAAACCAGTCAAGGATACCCTCCCTCTCTAGGGGCACTATGGCTACAGGTTTGGAGGTAACCTCCCCATGGCTATCCTGACTTTCCTGGTCTCTCCTGGGACATACATGTCTGGGGTCACTAACCGGTCACTCACTATAGTGTGACTGGCACAGGTGTCTCTCAGGCCAGTGGTAGGGATCCCATTCAATCAATCAATCAGACAATTTATAAAGCACGCTACTCACCCGTTATGTTCTCAAGGCGCTGGGGGGGAGGGGAGTTAGTGGTCAAAGAGCCATGTCTTGGGGCGTTTTCTGAAGGTCAGGAGGTTTTGGGTCTGTTGCAGTTGGAGCGGTAAGGAGTTCCAGGTCTTGGCGGCGAGGTAAGAGAAGGATCTGCCTCCTGTCGTGGAGCGGTGAATACGGGGGACGGAGGCGAAGGCGAGGCTGGCGGAGCGGAGCTGGCGGGTGCGGGTGTGGAAGCTGAGTCTGTCGTTGAGATGGGCCGGACCTGTGTTGTGGAGGGCTTTGTGTGCGTGGGTGTGTAGTTTGAAGGTGATCCTCTTCAATACGTGTAGCCAGTGTAGTTCTCTGAGATGGGTTGAGATGTGGTTGCGGCAAGGGACGTCAAGTATGAGTCGGGCGGAGGCATTTTGGATGCGTTGCATGTTCTTTTGTAGTTTGGCCGTGGTTCCTGCATAGAGTGCGTTGCCGAAGTCCAGTCGGCTACTGACTAGGGAGTGGGTGACTGTTTTCCTGGTTTCGACAGGAATCCAATTGAAAATTTTGCAGAGCATGCGGAGGGTGTTGTAGCAGGAAGAGGAGACTGCATTGACCTGCTGATTCATGCTGAGTGCTGAGTCGAGGATGATGCCCAGGTTCCGTACTTGGGCGGTGGGGGTGGCTCTGAGGGAAGTAGGCCACCAGGAGTCGTTCCAGGCGGAGAGGTTGCTGCCGAGGATGAGAACCTCTGTTTTGTCTGTGTTTAGTTTGAGGCAGCTTGTTTCCATCCAGTCGGCGATAGCGTGGAATCCCTTGTGTAGGTTGTTTCTTGCTGTTGTGGGGTCTTTCATGAGGGAGATGATCAGCTGGGTGTCGTCTGCGTAGGATACTATGTTGATGTTGTAGGATCGTGCGTTGTTGGTGAGGGGAGCCATGTAGATGTTGAAAAGCATTGGGCTGAGGGAGGATCCTTGAGGGACGCCACAGATGGTTTCGGAGGATTCGAACAGGTAGGGCGGAAGGCAGACTCTCTGGGTTCTGCCGGAGAGGAAAGAGGAGATTCAGTCGAGGGCCTTGCCATGGATCCCGGTGTTGTGAAGGCGTGTTTGAAGGGTGTGGTGACAGACGGTGTTGAAAGCTGCAGAAAGGTCCAAGAGGATGAGAGCTGTGGTTTCCTCCTTTGCCAAGCATGGTCCTGATGTCATCTGTGGCAGCAATGAGTGCGGTCTCTGTGCTGTGGTTTTTGCGGAATCCGGATTGGGAGGTATTGAGTGCTTTGCTGTCTTCCAGGTAGCGGGAAAGTTGGCTGTTCACGATTATTTCGATGACCTTTGCTGGAATTGGTCGGTAGTTAATGGGGTTTTCTGGATCTGCTTTGGGTTTCTTCAACAGGGCGTTGACGTTGGCGTGTTTCCATCTCTCCGGGAAGGTGGCTGTCTAGAAGGAGCTGTTGATGATTGTGCAGAGGTGGGGTGCGATGATGTTCCTGGCCTTGTTTAAGAATTGGGTCTGAGGGGGAGCCGGAGTGAATGGAGGCCATGGTGTTGATGGTGTCTTCATTGTTGACGTGGGTCCAGGAGCACAGATGGTTGGTGTTGTTTGATTTGTCGGGATTTTGGTTGTCTGTGGTTGGCTGAAGGGACTGGGGTGTGAAGCTGTTGTGGATGTCTTCGATCTTTTGACGGAAGTGGGTGGCGAGGGAGTTGCAGAGTTCCTGTGATGGCGAGGGTTCGTGGGAGCAGGTCCTGGGGTTGGAGAGTTCTTTGACGATGCTGAAGAGCTCTTTGTTATTGTGGGCGTTGGTGTCTATTCGGCTTTTGTAGTTGGTTCTTTTGGTGGTACGGATCAGCTGGTGATGGTTGTGGATGGCAGTTTTGAGGGAGGTGTGGTTGGATTCAGTGGGTGTAAGGCGCCAGGTCTTCTCCGTTCTTCGACATTCCCGTTTGGAGGTCTGTAGGTCGGGGTGAACCAGCTGGCCTTGGGTCTGTGGTGGGAGTCCGAGGGTTGTTTGGGTGGTGTGAGGGTGTTGGCGCAGTCTTCTAGCCATTTGTGCAGGTAGGTTGTGGCTGTGTTGGGGTCCTGGGGGGGTGCCTGGGTGAGGGTGGAGATCAGCTGTTCTGTTGAGATTCTATTCCAGTAGTGGTGGGGGTGTTTAGTGATGAGGTGGTGAGTGACAGGCTTCTGAAAGGAGAAATGGATGCAGCGATGGTCGGTCCATAGGAGTTCGGTGGTGAGGCTGAAGGAAACGTGGTTGCTGGCTGAGTAGGTGGGGTCGAGAGTGTGTCCTGCGGTGTGGGTGGGTGATGTGACGAGTTGCTTGTGGCCAATGGGGTGAAAGTGCTTACTCCCACCCTCAGGTATCACCAGATTACTATCTGGTCCTGTGTCCCACCTCAATACTAGGAGGGCTTCATCATCTGAGGAGTCCTCCTCCATGGCTACACTGGACAGCCCAGGGCTAACCACCTTCTTTGGACAGGCTACATCTCCTCTGAAGTGACCTGTCTGCTGGGCACCTCTGCAGTGCACATATGGGTGCACTACCTATGCTGGGGTCCTTAAACCTACATGCCCTACCATATACTAGGGACTTATAAGTAGGTTGACTTAGCCAATAATAATGATCCTAATTGGCATACTGATTTTAGACAGAGCATAGGCCCTGGGACTAGTTAGCAATACCCAGGGCACCATTAGAGTCAGGAAAACACCAGCAGAAGGGGGGAAATGGGGGCAAAAAGTTAGGGGGCCTCTGCAATCAGCCCTGTTCTCTCACAATGTGTTGTATATGGGGTATTGTGTTGGATGATGGGATATGGCAATCTGTATGCGGTCAGTTTGTAATGCAGGAGTTGGATGTCTTTGCAGATAATGTGTTTGCATGTTGGCAGATGTGTAGGGAGTAAGGTCCTTCCTGATAAATGGAAAATTGGGCAGCATTTCTGGCCCTAGGCCCGACCAGGCCCAAACAGGCAGCTGCCCTTGTCCTCCCCACCCTTAGCCTCGATTCCAGGGCTGACAGACCCTGAGCCCTAGGCTTAAATCGCCCTACTAGCCGATAGAAACCTAGTCCTAACCCTAACCAATCAGATTTGTAACCCTAATTCAAACAACTAATGGGAGACCCAGCCCTAATCACCAATCATACCCCTAATCCTGACAACCAATCACAACGCCAACCATAGAACCAGGAACCAATCAGAATCTAAACGCTACTACCAATCACAAGCCCAGCCCTAAAACCAGGAACCAATCAGAATCTCAAACCTACTACCAACCACAAGCCCAGCTCTAAAACCAGGAACCAATCAGAATCTCAGCCCTACTACCAAACACAAGCCCAGCCCTAATACCCAGGAACCAATAAGAACCTCAGCCCTGCTACCAATCACAAGCCCAGCCCTAAAACCAGGAACTAATCAGAATCTCAGCCCTACTACCAATCACAAGCCCAGCCCTAAAACCAGGAACCAATCAGAATTTCAGCCCTACTACCAATCACAAGCCCAGCCCTAAAAACCTGGAACCAATCAGAATCTCAACCCTACTACCAATCACAAGCCCAGCCCTAAAAACCAGGAACCAATCAAAACCTCAGCCTTACTATCAATCACAAGCCCAGTCCTAAAAACCAAGAACCAATCAGAATCACAGCCCTACTACCAATCACAAACCCAGCCCTAAAAAACAGGAACCAATAAGAACCTCAGCCCTGCTACCAATCACAAGCCCAGCCCTAAAAACCAGGAACCAATCAGAATCTCAGCCTTACTTCCAATCACAAGCCCAGTCCTAAAAACCAGGAACCAATCAGAATCACAGCCCTACTACCAATCACAAACCCAGCCCTAAAAACCAGGAACCAATCAGAATCTCAACCCTACTACCAACCACAAGCCCAGCTCTAAAACCAGGAACCAATCAGAATCTCAGCCCTACTACCAAACACAAGCCCAGCCCTAAAAACCAGGAACCAATAAGAACATCAGCCCTTCTACCAATCACAAGCCCAGCCCTAAAACCAGGAACCAATCAGAATCTCAGCCCTACTACCAATCACAAACCCAGCCCTAAAACCAGGAACCAATCAGAATCTCAGCCCTACTACCAATCACAAGCCCAGCCCTAAAAACCTGGAACCAATCAGAATCTCAACCCTACTACCAATCAAAGCCCATCCCTAAAAACCAGGAACCAATCAGAATCTCAGCCTTACTATCAATCACAAGCCCAGTCCTAAAAACCAGGAACCAATCAGAATCAAAGCCCTACTACCAATCACAAACCCAGCCCTAAAAACCAGGAGCCAATCAGAATCTCAGCCTTACTACCAATCACAAGCCCAGCTCTAATCCCTAAGCCAATAGAAAGACCAGCCCGAACAACCTATCACAGCACCATCTACAACAACCAAAAGAAACTTATATAAGGGCCAAGTTACTTGAAGCCCAGTCCCTGTGGGAAGTGAGGAGGCAGCTGCTGCTCTATTCAGAATCTCCTTGGATACAGACAGGCTGAATACACACTTCCAAGCTAGCAGAGTCTACTTTCCTGGTAAGGGAGAGATTGTAAAAAAAGCACTGAAATACTGCTTGTCGAGCACTCTGAAATGTGGCTTATTAAGGCTAAAAACAGGGGATGCAGACAGTTTCTAAACACAATTTAAATCACAGAAGCAGATTAAGCAGTCTCCTAAACACACTCTGCAAGATGTATGTAGCCTTCTTCTTAGAAAAGAAGGGGGCTTTATGCAGTCTTGTGCCACAAACTAGGAGGGAAATTTCACACAGTCACGGCTAAAAAAACAGCACTTTAAAAGGCCAAGGTGCCTGAAACACAGAGAATCTACAGTAAACGGGTAGCAGTAAAAAACACTTTTAAGCAAATAATAAGATTTCCCAGAAAAGTCTGGGGGTCCTTACCTAGGTCTTTTAGGAATCCTTGATCACTGGACAGTACTAGGGCACAGGGGAAAAAGATGGGTTCACAAAATGGAGGTGGCTGTCTTGGGGTTCCTTCCACAAACTTAAGGGTCCAGAGCAGGTGTGGAAGTAGGGCTCAGGATTCCTGAGACTTATAGAGCCAATCACCTAGGCCCAGCCCCTGTGGGAAGGGAGGGGGCAGCTACTGCTCTATTCAGAATCTCTTTGGATACAGACAGGCTGAATCCACACTTCCAAGCTAGCAGAGTCTACTTTCCAGGTAAGGGAGAGATTGTAAAAAACACTGAAATACTGCTTGTCGCACACTCTGAAATGTAGCTTTTGTAAGGCAAAAAACAGGGGATGCAGACAGTTTCTAAACACAATTTAAATTACAGAAACAGATTAAGCAGTCTCCTAAACACACTCTGCAAGATGTATGTAGCCTTGCTACTTAGAAAAGAGAGGGGGGGCTTTATGCAGTCTTTTGCCACAAACCAGGAGTGACATTTCACACAGTCACAGCTAAAAAACAGGATATTAAAAGGCCAAGCTGCCTGAAACACAGAGGCGGTCATTCTGACCGCGGCGGGCGGCGGTCGCCGCCCGCCATGCGGTCACCGCCAAATGGCCGCTCCGTGGTCAGGAGACCGCGGATGCCATTCTGGCTTTCCCGCTGGGCCGGCGGGCGACCGCCAAAAGGCCGCCCGCCGGCCCAGTGGGAAAGCCCCTGCAACATAGAAGCCGGCTCCGAATGGAGCCGGTGGTGTTGCAGGGGTGCGAAGGGTGCAGTAGCACCCGTCGCGATTTTCACTGTCTGCAAAGCAGACAGTGAAAATCTTCATGGGGCCCTGTTAGGGGGCCCCTGCACTGCCCATGCCAGTGGTATGGGCAGTGCAGGGGCCCCCGGGGGCCCCACGACACCCGTTCCTGCCATCCTGTTTCTGGCAGTGTAAACCGCCAGAAACAGGCTGGCGGTAAGGGGGTCGGAATCCCCATAGCGCCGCCATGGAGGATTACCTGGGCCAGGGGAAAACCGGCGGGAAACCACCGGTTCCCCTTTTCTGACCGCGGCTTTACCGCTGCGGTCAGAATGGCCCTGGAAGCACCGCCAGCCTGTTGGCGGTGCTTCCGTTGCCCTCCACAGGGTTGGAATGAGGGCCAGAGAGTCTACAGTAAATAGGCACGGGTAGCAGTAAAAAACACTTTTAAACAAATAATAAGATTTCCCGGAAAAGTCTGGGGCTCCTTACCTAGGTCTTTTAGGAATCCTTGATCACTGGACTGTATTAGGGCACAGGGGAAAAAGATGGGTTCACAAAATGGAGGTGGCTGTCTTGGGGTTCCCTCCACAAACTTAAGGGGCCAGAGCAGGTGTGGAAGTAGGGCTCAGGTTGCCTGAGACTTATAGAGCCAATCACCTAGGCCCAGCCCCTGTGGGAAGGGAGGGGGCAGCTACTGCTCTATTCAGAATCTCTTTGGATACAGACAGGCTGAATCCACACTTCCAAGCTAGCAGAGTCTACTTTCCAGGTAAGGGAGAGATTGTAAAAAAACACTGAAATACTGCTTGTCGCACACTCTGAAATGTAGCTTTTGTAAGGCAAAAAACAGGGGATGCAGACAGTTTCTAAACACATATTAAATTACAGAAACAGATTAAGCAGTCTCATAAACACACTCTGCAAGATGTATGTAGCCTTGCTACTTAGAAAAGAGAGGGGGGGCTTTATGCAGTCTTTTGCCACAAACTAGGAGTGACATTTCACACAGTCACAGCTAAAAAACAGGACATTAAAAGGCCAAGCTGCCTGAAACACAGAGAGTCTACAGTAAAAAGGCATGGGTAGCAGTAAAAAACACTTTTAAACAAATAATAAGATTTCCCAGAAAAGTCTGGGGCTCCTTACCTAGGTCTTTTAGGAATCCTTGATCACTGGTCTGTATTAGGGCACAGGGAAAAATGTGGGGCTCACAAAATGGAGGTGGCCGCCTTGGGGTTCCTTCTCCAAACTTAAGGGGCCAGAGAAGGTGTGGAAGTAGGGCTCAGGTTCCCTGAGACCTATAGAGCCAATCACCTAGGCCCAGCCCCTGTGGGAAGGGAGGGGGCAGCTGAGCTCTATTCAGAATCTCTTTGGATACAGACAAGCTGAATCCAAAGTTCCAAGCTAGCAGAGTCTACTTTCCAGGTAAGGGAGAGATTGTAAAAAAACACTGAAATACTGCTTGTCGCACACTCTGAAATGTGGCTTTTTTAAGGCAAAAAAACAGGGGATGCAGACAGTTTCTAAACACAATTTAAATTACAAAAACAGATTAAGCAGTCTCCTAAACACACTCTGCAAGATGTATGTAGCCTTTCTACTTAGAAAAGAGAGGGGGGCTTTATGCAGTCTTGTGCCACAAACTAAGAAGGACATTTCACACAGTCACAGCTAAAGAACAGGACATTAAAAGGCCAAGCTGCCTGAAACACAGAGAGTCTACAGTAAATAGGCATGGGTAGCAGTAAAAAACACTTTTAAACAAATAATAAGATTTCCCAGAAAAGTCTGGGGCTCCTTATCTAGGTCTTTTAGGAATCCTTGATCACTGGGCTATATTAGGGCACAGGGTAAAAATGCTGAGCTCACAAAATGGAGGTGGCTGTCTTGGGGTTCCCTCCACAAACTTAAGGGGACAGATGAGGTGTGGGAGGAGGTCTCAGGTTGCCTGGGACTCAGAGAGCCAATCAGCTAGGCCCAGCCCCTGTGGGAAAGGAGGAGGCAGCTTCTGCTCTATTCAGAATCTCCTTGGATACAGACAGGCTGAATCCATACTTCCAAGCTAGCAGAGTCTACTTTCCAGGTAAGGAAAATATTGTAAAAAAACACTGATATACTGCTTGTCGTGCACTCTGAAATGTGGCTTTTTAAGGCAAAAAACATGGGATGCAGACAGTTTCTAAACACAATTTAAATCACAAAAACAGATTAAGCAGTCTCCTAAACATACTCTGCAAGATGTACGTAGCAATTTTACTTAGAAATGATGGGGGGTGCTTTATGCAGTATTGTGTCACAAAGTAGGAGGGACATTTCACACACTCACAGCTAAAAAACAGCACATTAAAAGGCCAAGCTGCCTGAAACACAGAGAGTCTACAGTAAACAGGCACGGGTAGCAGTAAAAAACACTTTTACTTTTTTTAAGGATTGCCTTATTACATTTTATAAGTGTAATTTCTAATTAGGAAAAGATACATATTTTTAGTTTTGTGTCTGTGGACTCACTTTTTCAAATCAGAATCTATGGTAAAGTGTGATTTTAAGTAGCAAGTCTAGAAATGCCATCAGAAATTTGGCATTTTCTTACTTTAACCACTCAATGTCTCTTCCTATCTCTTAATACATATCTGGGATGGGTGACAGCTAGGCTTTGCGCCTTTCCTCTAGACAGCCACACACAAAGGCAGCTTAGGTGTGCCTTATAGGCCATCCACATCCTGATGGGCCATTAACATCTTGATGGGTCATTCTAGGCAGGTTGGGGGAGGAGCTTAAACCTGAATGGGCTATACCTGTCCCTACACAAAGAGCCCCATAACTCCCTGTAGTGTGTATGGAACCAGGGTAGGAAGGCCAGGGACTTTGTGCATTTTAAAGACCTTTCTTTGAAGTCTCTCTCACTTCAAAGGCGCATATAGGTATAAGTACTGGACCTAAAACACCACCAAATTGGTACACTTCTGGACCTCAGGACTGTCTGACAAGAAGAAGGACTGCTGTGATGCTAAAGGGACGCTCACTCTGCTAGAACTTAGCTGTACTTTTCTGAACTCCTATTTTGCTGTGCCCGCCCTGCTTCCTGCTGCCCTCCTTGCCTGCGAGTGACAAGGACTGGACCTGCAACTATACATCCCCAGAATCAAAGAGAAGGCTTGCCTCCTGTTTTGAAGTCTCAGGGACATCAAATATTTCACTCAGTTCTGCTACAGCTTCTGGACTGTGCTAACTGTGAGTCCTACCTCACCAGGTGGTGCCAATATACTCCTGGGCCCTTGGAAGTGGATTTTGAAGTTGTTTTTAACAGAAATCTACACATCATCTTCACTGTGCCGATCGGAACCACTGCATCTCTCCTCCACGCTGACACATTACCACTGCCACAGAAAACGCAGATTTCACAGCACTAAGTGCGCTGCTTGGAATGGGTGCGTCACTCTCAGTCCAGAAGTACCACCTTGCATCACTGTCTGCACAGCTCAATGACAACCCACTGCCTGACTGCACGGATCAGTACTGATGCATCATATCCCCTGCTCCTGAAATTGGATCTTCAACATCAACGCACCCCTCCACACAACAGCTTTACAATGACGCATACCCTGACTGCGCAGATCAGTACCAATGCATTGTGTATCCTGCCCGGGGATTGAATCTTGTACTTCAATGCAACATTTCACCCAAGGTACTGTTTCAGCAAGACAGGTTTGGTCCCTCTAGCTGGCCTGCACTCCATTGCTGTCAGCCTGAATTTTGGATTTACCTCGGTCTAGCATGATCAGAATGCTCCAGTTGGCGCTTTAACTTTTAAGCACTGCATTTGCAGATTTTCTTTATGGGTTCACAACTCTAGTTCTACTTAACAGATGTTTGTTGTTTAGGTCTTGTTTTGTTCATTACATTCAGATCTAGTATTCTAACTTGGTGTGGATTATTTATGTTTGGTGTTTTCATCTTTTTACTGCTTTAAGTGTTGCACACATTCTACACACCTTGCCTCCTAAGTTAAGCCTGCCTACTCTGTGCCAAGCTACCAGAGGGTGAGCACAAGGTAATTTATAGTGTATACCTAACTTACCCTGACTAGGATTGTGGTCCCTACTTGGACACCATGCATACCTCTGCCAACTAGAGACCCCATTTCTAACAAACACTTGTCTAAAATCAGAACACTAAGTAAAATATTGCAGCAAGCAGGCTATAATCAACTTTCAGACTTTTTGCACTAAGCACGTCTCAAGTTTTCTTCTTTTTTTTTTAAGTTAGTACTTTCAGCTTTACTTACAGCAATCTTCATAGAGTCAACCCTAACCCTACTCGGTTTTCTTCTAAAATGTTGTCCCTACTCCTCAACTGCAGTCACATCTACCTAATTATTTTATTCAACAATCTGTAGCACTTTTTCGATCCAAAAACGTTTTTCAAAATTTTTATGGAATAATGTGTAATACACGGAGCCCAAAATGTCGTCAAATGAGCTTTAATCATGTAAGAAACCACCCTGACAAACAGCTGCTGCATCAAACACTTCCGATGAAACGTTGTTTTCTCTGTTGCTTGATTAAACAAAACGTTCTAACATAAACTCATTTCCAAACATGCTGGTTCTCCAGACCAGTGCGCAGAAAACCACTGCCATCACGCACCCCTGTCAGGAGCCGGCATGCAAAGGGAATATTACATGGGTTTCCTTTTCCACACAAAACAAAAGGAAGCAAAATAATACAAAAATCACTCAGATTATAAGTGAAATCAAAAATACTCAACTGTATATACTACAGAAATACATCTACTGTAAAACGTTGAAGAGATGGACAGAAATGCTTATATCCAATCACTTCTATATGGCTAAAATATTAACTTGCTCACATCCATATAGGCTATTGTATAATCTTGCTCACATCTATTGTAAGACCTTTAAGAGGTAGAAGGAAATACTTAAATCCCAATGCATATACTTTGCTATTAACTAAGCTAACTCACTACTACTGCAAGATATCAAATTTAAGCAGAGAAACACATACAAAACATCATCAGAGACATAAATTCAGCATTAAGGGCTAACAAGTTACGGTAAGGATCAAACTTAGAAATGTTTCTATAGCTGTAAGGTTTGCTTCGTACATGTGAACTTTTGCTTATTATCGAGAGCTTGTCATTACCGTCACTGGAGGCATTTTTCTTGTATTTACCAATATGTTCTTCCTCTCTGAAATGGCCATTACTAGGTACATCGCCACCAGATGGGGAGTGAAACTTCAGAACCTTAAACCCATTCCACCAATGCCTACCTCCACCCTGACAGCATTACCACATATTTTATTGACCACGACAAGGGGCGGAAAACTTGGGGTCACCCTTCTTGACATAAACACCAACTTTGATTTTAACATAATCACCCACTTTTATAGACATCTTGGACACTTTCATTCTTTTGTCATAATAATGTTTTTGTGAAGCTTGGGCATTCCTCACATTTTTTCTTACAAGACAATCTAGATCATGAACATCTACCTTTTGTTTCAACAATGTGGACATCCATGTAGGTCTAAACTCAGTGCCTGGCTTCCTACCATCGAGTAGTTCGAAAGGTGAACCAGAAGTAGACAACTGAGGTGTAGTCCTGTAGAACCAAAGCATAGACTGTACAGCAGAAAAAAATTCAACCTTGTTCTGCAGGGACCACTTTATACAATCTCTTAGGACATGGTTAAAGCGTTCTACAAGACCATATAAAGAACTTTTTACGTGTTTGATACCACTGTGCTTAAGAAAATCTTCAACTTTGTTAGAAACAAACTGTACACCCTAATCAGAGATGCTACATTCAGGGAAACCTTTTCTCATGCAAATATCTCTGATGAATTTCACAACTGCTTTAGAATTGGGATCACCAATGAAGCTAACTTTTGCCCATTTGGAGTAATAATCCAAAAGTACTAATGCATACTGTGAGCTGGATGGAAGATTATTAAAAGGACAAACCAAATCAATCCCAACTTTTACTCACGGTCCTGTGGGGAGTTTAATGGGGTTTAACAGTGGTACGGAGGTCCTAAGGACTTTATCGCTAGTTGCACAAGTAACACACACTTTGACCACCTCATCCACTTCACTGTGCATCCGTGGCCACCAGAATGTGGCTCGCACCCTGCATTTGGTGAATGTCGAACCTAAGTGCTAATGAGGGCCTTCTTTATTATTAGAGAGTTGATGATCTCAGGGGCATCAATTTTTCTGCCCTCAAAACCAACTCAGTCTCTAGTAACAACACTTCATATATTTTAAAGAAAGGTTGAATACTAGGCTCTAGCAACTTCTCCTTGTGCCAACCCTCACAGATATACTTCTAGACCATCCTCAAAACAGGATCGCAGTCCGTGACAGAAATCCATTCTACCTCAGAGAACAGACCAGCATCATCCAGTCAGTTCAATAGAAGCAACTAAACAACTTTCATCTTGAAACTCTTCCAACAGAGCATGAGGCAACATGTTTGCAGGGAACCTAGACAAATAGTCAGTTCGCCCATTCTTACCACCAGGAAAGTGTATGATTTCAAACTGAAATTGAAGTAAGCGGGCAGATAATCTTGCAATCCTGGGTGTACAATTCTTGACATTCTTCCCACTAAAAATGAAGACCATGGGTTTGTGGTCTGTTTGATGAATGAATTTAGTTCCCCACAGATATGTGTGAAATGTTTCAATTGCCCACCAGCAGGCCAACAGTTCTTTTTTAATCATGGAATACAGCCATTCTGTTTCTCTTAAGACTTGAGAAGCAAACCCTGTTGTGTTTTCAACAAAACAGGTTTTCTGAATGAGGACTCCACCTAAGCCAACATTACTGGCATTGACAGTAAATATGCACATCAGTTCTGGATCATAGGGTTTAAGTATCTCACTATTAGATAGCTGAGCCTTTAACCACTCAAATGCTATAGCACAATCGTTATCCCAACAAAATTCAGTACCAAGTTTAAGCAGATTCGAGATCGGCCTTACCCTGGAAGCAAAATCCTTAATAAACCGTGAGTAAAATTCACATAGACCCAGGAAAAGTTTAACACCACTTTTATCAGTGGGGGAGGGGCATCAAGGTTGTTTTGGACCAGCCCGGGTTAGGGGCTTACCAAACTAGAAATCACATGACCCAGGTATTCAACTTTTTCCTTTAAAAAATCACACTTATCTCCTTTTTAGAAAGACCCCTTGTTGTTGAAAAATAGACAGAACTTGCCTGACAGTGGTATCATGGGGGATTGACGACCAGGACCAAAAATCAAAACATCAGCCTGAAATATGGCTACCCTTCTCACACCTTTCAGTAGGTTTTCCAAGACTCTCTGGAAAACTGATGCAGTGGATGCCAAGCTGAAAGGTAAGCAGCAATATTGGTACGTCCCCCATGGTGAGACAAAAGCTGTGATGTATTGAGAACCAGGTTCTAGACCTATTTGGTGGTAGGCTGACGCTAGATCTAATTTTGTAAAGAATTTAGGGCCAGATGTATGAAAATATTTTGCACTTGCAAACGGTGCGAATCAGTAAATTCAGCCGTTTGCGAGTGCAAAATTGTGGTCTGCAATGCATGGAAGGCATTCGCAGACCACAAAGTAGAAATCGCTAAAATTGCGATTTCTAGCGTTGTGACCTGTATTTTGTGAATTGCAATTTGCGATTCGCAAAATCCAGGTCGCAAGGCAATGCTGCAAAAAATCGCAAATTGCGATTTTTCGCAGAATGGCATTTTGCACATGCAAAATACCATGCTCTGCAACCAGATGGTAACCTGGTGCAAAATTTAAAAATGCAGTTAAACTACATTTTTAAATTGAACATGTAAAGCAGACATGGCCTTTTGGCATGTGTGTACCTTACATGTTAAAAAAAATGATTTTGGGGTGCAGCAGAGGGGGCCTTAGGCCCCCAGCACCCTGGCTTTTTGCATTTCCAAAATTGCGATTTCTGGTTCAGAAATCGCAATTTTGGAAATGCAAAAAATTCGCAGCTATGGGCCAACAGGCCCATAGCTGCGAATGGGGCCGGTATCGCAATTTGCGATTCGGTAATAGCATTTGCAATTTTTAAGAAATCGCTATTACCAAATCGCAAATGTGATACATGGCACTTTGAGAGTCAGTAATAGCGATTTCTTAAAAGTCGCTATTACCGAATCGCAAAGGGCTGTGATAATACATCTGGCCCTTAGCCCCAGCAACTTGAGCTAACAGATCATTGATTTTAGGTAAAGGGTGAAAATCAACCCAAATTCCTTTGTGTAGTGCATGAAGGTCAATGTTCCTTTCTAGCAACCAAAAGGGGAGAAAGCTAAAGAGAAGAATCAACTCATTCAATGATGCCAGTATTAGCTAACATGTCTATTTCTTTTCCTAAGTCCTGATGAACACTAAATGGTACTTCCCTCATCCTATGTTTTATGGGTAACGCCCCCCCTTGACTTTAATTCTGTTTGAAACCTTTGACCTTTCCCAGCTCACCAGAAATGACTTTGGGAAATTCATTTTTAACAGGTTTTCTACTAATTCAGATTCCCTAACAGCGAGCACTTGCTCTCATGTACCAGGTCTCAGTACCATGCCCAACAATCCTTGGTGAAACCACCATAGGATATTAACACCTTTGACAGCCACATAGACTTTGCCAATGATAGTTCTACCTTTAAACTTTAGAATGTCTTCATAATAACTGACTAGTTCAATCTTTTGTCCTTCATATGACACTGGAGAGCGGTCAGGAGGCAAAAGTGGTCTTTTGTTCCACACAGCTTGAAACAACTCCATGATGATCATAGTGATGCGTGCACCGGAATCTGCTAACAGACGAAGGGGGTCATTCTGACCCTGGCGGTTAGTGTTAAAGCGGCGGCCAACCCGCCAACAGTCTGGCGGTCCAAAAAATTGAATTCTGACCCTGGCGGGAACCGCCAACACAGGCCGCCGCTTTAACACTCCGACCGCCACGGCGGCACAAACAAACAGCGCGGCGGTCACCGCCAACAGCCAGGCGGCAGACAATGTACCGCCCACCCTATCACAACTCACCAATCCGCCACCTTTTCCGGGGCGGGAGCCCCGCCGATAAAAACACGGCGGAAACAGACATTTCCAATGGAAAACGCTCACCTCGACACACTCCACGCGGAATCAGGACAGCATGGAACCGGAACTCCACATCCTCCCAGCCATTGCCTTCCTGCTCTTCTTCCAGGATCACGAACGTCGCCGCAGATGACAACGGTGAGTACTGCACCTACGACACAGGGGAGGGGGAAGGAGGAAAGGTTACGGGCACACACATACGCCACAAACCCGCCCCCACCCTCACCCCCACCGAAATACCTACACACCAATGCAGATTGAAAAGTCAGAGTGACACCCCCAAACCCCCAAAACAAAAATGCAAAGACAAAAGGCAATGATTGTAAAAATAGAACTATATTATACCAATAATTAAGTATAGCGAACTTACCAATATATAAAGAATTAATACACATCTAGAACTATATATATACAAGTAGCAAAAGTCCGGCCCAGTTTTGCAAAGTCCAAATGTCCGTGGGCCAATGTGCAGCAACACATGGGCAAAGCCCACACACGAGATCGAGTCCATTGGAGAGAACACTGCTGGGG
The DNA here is from genome assembly GCF_031143425.1 of Pleurodeles waltl. NCBI lineage: Eukaryota > Metazoa > Chordata > Amphibia > Caudata > Salamandridae > Pleurodeles > Pleurodeles waltl. The sequence goes on from NC_090439.1 coordinate 432,143,449, forward strand.
CATCACAAAAATAAAATACTGGCACCTCAGGGGGAAGGGAAGGGGGGCACCTCAGCCACATGAGTCCACGACGCCAGATCCACGAAGGGCCTCCATGCCCACTGTGCCATCCTGGGGAGTGCAAAGCCACAGTCTCTCAAGTCTCTACAGTGGGTGGATTGCCCACTGTGCCATCCGGGGGGTGCAAAGCCACAGTCCATCAGGTGGATTACAGAGTCCACTGGTCATGGAGGAGGCATGGTGGGCAGAGTGCCTCGTGAAGCCCTGCCCGACACAGAACCGGGCCTGCCAATGGGCCAGCGGTGCTTGACAGGAGGGCCCAGCGGAGCGGTGCTTGACAGGAGGGCCCAGCGGAGCGGTGCTTGAGATGAGGGCCCAGCGGAGCGGTGCTTGAGATGAGGGCCCAGCGGAGCGGTGCTTGACAGGAGGGCCCAGCGGAGCGGTGCTTGACAGGAGGGCCCAGCGGAGCGGTGCTTGACAGAAGGGCCCAGCGGAGCAGTGCTTGAGATGAGGGCCCAGCGGAGCGGTGCTTGAGATGAGGGCCCAGCGGAGCGGTGCTTGACAGGAGGGCCCAGCGGAGTGGTGCTTGACAGGAGGGCCCAGCGGAGCGGTGCTTGAGATGAGGGCCCAGCGGAGCGGTGCTTGAGATGAGGGCCCAGCGGAGCGGTGCTTGACAGGAGGGCCCTGTTCAGCTGTGCCTGTCTTGGCGGGGCCCTGTTCAGAGGTGCTTCTCACGGCGGGGCCCTGTTCAGCGGTGCCCTTCACGGCGGGGCCCTGTTCAGCGGTGCTCCTCACGGCGGGGCCCTGTTCAGCAGTGCTCCTCACGGCGGGGCCCTGTTCAGCGGTGCTTCTCACGGCGGGCCCTGTTCAGCGGTGCTTCTCACGGCGGGCCCTGTTCAGCGGTGCCCTTCACGGCGGGGCCCTGTTCAGCGGTGCTCCTCACGGCGGGGCCCTGTTCAGCGGTGCTCCTCACGGCGGGGCCCTGTTCAGCAGTGCTTCTCACGGCGGTGCCCTGTTCAGCGGTGCTTCTCACGGCGGGGCCCTGTTCAGCGGTGCCCTTCACGGCGGGGCCCTGTTCAGCGGTGCTTCTCAAGGCGGGGCCCTGTTCAGCGGTGCTTCTCACGGCGGGGCCCTGTTCAGCTGTGCTCCTCACGGCGGGGCCCTGTTCAGCGGTGCTCCTCACGGCGGGGCCCTGTTCATCGGTGCCTGTCTTGGCGGGGCCTTGTTCAGCGGTGCCTGTCTTGTGTTTCGAGTGAACCACACTGGCCAATACTTCCTGCTCAGTCAGCATCGGACCTTTCCGTTGCGGGGCCCTCCTGTGATGGAGTCCTGGGGCCCTGGGTCTCCTCCGATACCCCCGGAATGGGGCTGGTGGGGCCCTCATGGCCAGGTCGGCTGCTCCCTGCCTTTTGCGCTTTGCTGCCCTTGCCCTCCTTGGCAGACTCTCCGTGTCCCTTGGCTCCCTTTCCCGATGTGGCAGGTGACGGTGCAAGGCTACCCTCCTTGGGGGCAGGCGTATCAGGCCTGTCGCGCCTGCCCTTCAGTTTTTTGCTTCTCTTCCCAGGGGGGGGGCTGGCTGTGCCTTTGCTGCTGGCCGATGTACCTGCACAAGGAAAGGGCGGACTCCAAAAACCAGCTATGACGTTCTTGGGAGTTGCTGGGCTGGTGGTGGCTGAGGTGTTTTTGGAACTCTTACGAGATGGAGGGGGTGGGTCAGGTGAGGAAAAGAGGTCCAGTTTATAGAGGATTATTTTTTTAGGAGCCATGGGAAGGGTAGCTGGAGTGGGTATGGGAGTGGAGGAAAAGGATGTGGGTGTAGGAGAGTCAAGTCTGGTGTCTTTGGGTGCAGGTGCTTGGGCTGGAGGCTGACGTGAGGTGGATGGCTGTTGGTTGGGTGCCTGCCTGCGTTTGTGTGGTTTGGAAGCGGGGGTGACAGACACACTGGGAGAGGACACAGGGGACGTGTACATGGCAGTGGGGGTGTTGACTGCATGTGTGCGGACTGGTGTGGAGGGTGTGCTGGTGATGGGTGTACTGGCTGATGGTGGTTTGCATGCAGGTGTGAGTGTAGACGTCACAGGGAGGGAGGAGGGAGACGAGGAGGTGGGGGACACAGAGGAGGTAGTGGCTGTTGGCATGTCTGCATCTGTATGTTGCTTGTGTGAATGCTTGTGTGTTCTGTGGTGCTTATGTCTGGATGAGCTTCCCTTGGGTGTTGAGGTGTGTGCAGGCTGGTCTGTAGGTGTGGATGGGATAGGCAGAGGAACAGGGGAGTGGGACTAGGTGGAGGGAGTTAGAAGAGGGAGGCTGGAGACAGGGACAATCGCTGCCGTCAGTGCTGAGGCCAGAGCGTTGAACGATCGCTGATGGGCAGCCTGACCCGAATGAAGGCCCTCCAGGTATGCATTGCTTTGATGCACCTCCCTCTCCACACCCTGGATGGCATTCAAAAGGGTAGACTGCCCAACAATGATGGTCCTCAGGAGGTCAATGACCTCCTCACTGAGGGCAGCAGGGGTGACTGGGGCAGGGCCTGAGGTGCCTGGGGCGAAGGAGATGGCCACCTTCCTGGCCGTGCGGGCACGGGCCGAAGGCCGAGGGGCTGCTGGGAGGGCGGAGCTGGTGCGCTGGGTGGCGGCTGTACCTGTAGTATCGGTGGGCACGGATGTTGCCGCCACCGCAAGGGAGCTCCCATCCGAGGACGTGTCGGTGTCACTGACGTCTGCACGGGTCCCCGTGGTGGAGCCCCCCTCGCCCTCCATCTCACTGGTCATGTCGGAGTCCATTGCATGGCCCTCCGGGGCCATGTGAGATGCAGCTCCCTCTTGCGCCGATGCCACTTCTCCTCCGCCTGATGATGCTAATGCACACATTCACCGAAAAACAAAGAAAATGGGGGGAGGGGATGGAGAAATAAAGACAAGTTGAGTGCATGCATTGGGGACACCGTTGGCGGAGAGGACAGACACAGAAGCCCCCTGCACTACGCTGCGCACTTGGGGTACACTACTCATTCCCTGGGACATGCCCTACAAGCCTATGGGCGACAACTGCCCACACAGAATACACAGGTCCATGAATAGCGTTACTAGGCACCCTACAGAGGTGGGGGGCGAGGGCACAGGACCATACCTCACGGAGGGGCCTAGCCTACAGAAATCGCCCTGGCCTAGGGATACCCACAGCCCTCCTCCCCCACCCAGGCACCTCCACTGCACGCACATTTAGCTGAATGTGCTGGTACTCACCCCCTTGTGTCTGCTGTGATGTCCTCAAGCACCCATCTAAATCGGGGTAGGCCACCGCCAGGATCCGGGACATCAGGGGGGTCAAGGTACGACTGGCACCCCTCCTAGGTTGGGAGGCCATCCCCAGCAGAGCCTCGGCGGTCTTCCTTCTCCCGCGGCGGATGTCCTCCCACCTCTTGCGGCAGTGGGTGCCCCGTCTGTTGTGGACCCCCAGGGCCCGGACGTCCTTGGCGATGGCACGCCAAATATCGATCTTTTGATGGGCGCTGACCTATGTGACATGTACAGGGGGGGAAAAGAAACATCATCACTTTTCTGCATGCTCGATGTGAGTGGCCCCTCCTCCCCAAACTTGCCAGGTGGCACCTGCTCTCATCTGTCGTGCCATGCATTCGTAATTCGCTCCCCTCCCCTCCATCGTACATCCACCCCACTCATCACTGGCATTGCCCACTATGCATTGGCCCCCGTGTACTCACCTGTTGGTCTGGAGAACCGTAGAGTAGCGCATACTGGGGGAGGACCCCATCCACGAGCTTCTCCAACTCTTCGGAACTGAAGGCGGGGGCCCTTTCCCCAGTCGCAGCAGCCATTGTCACTTCCAGACCGAGGTCACAGCAGCACTTGCAGTATAGGTCCTCTCCTGTGGATGGTCAGGTCTTGTGTGATTAAGCAGAGAGAAAATGGTGGTCACGCCCGCGGCGGTGCGTACCGCGACCGCCGGCGCACATCGTCATTGGCTCCTGAAACCCATAGGGTTCAATGTTAACCAATGCTGCTTTGCGCCACGGTCTTCGACCGCCTACCGCCACGGCGTGCCACGCCAGCGCAATGACCTCACTTCACATTGTCACGCTTCACAGGTCAGGCATCCGCCATTTCAAGGGCCCACATGGCTTAATTCCTACTGCGTCACACATGGCTAGGCCTTGCATCGACACTCATACAAGCTATTCAATCCAGAGAGATTTGTGTACTGTGCAGGCTGTGGGAACTTACCTGTGGGTTGATTGACTCTGTGCTCCATGTTGTCCTTCCTAGGCACCGTCCGCTGGGACTTGCGAGGAGACGGAGGAATGTTCCCGTGTACAGACCGCTGGTGGAACTGTCGACAATGGAAGAACGACATGTCATACTCACCTACAGACTCAACAGTGCCACTGTACAGGAACTGTGTGCCCAGCTGGAGCCAGACCTGATGTCACCCATCCGCCAACCCACAGGGATTCCGCCTCTAGTGCAGGTGCTGTCAGTACTCCATTTTTTGGCTAGTAGATCATTTCAAACTACAGTGGCCATTTCATCTGGGATGTCTCAGCCTATGTTTTCAAAGGTGTTGTCCAGAGTGTTGTCTGCCCTGATGAAATACATGCGGAGCTACATCACTTTCCCTGAGGTGGGTGACTTGCCTACAGTGAAGGGTGATTTCAATGCCCTTGGACACATTCCCAATATCATTGGTGCCATTGATGGTACCCATGTGGCTTTGGTCCCCCCAAAAGACAATGAACAGGTGTACAGGAACCGAAAAAGTTATCATTCCATGAATGTCCAGGTGGTCTGTTTGGCTGACCAGTACATCTCCCATGTAAATGCCAAGTTCCCAGGGTCAGTGCATGACGCGTACGTTATGCGAAATAGCAGCATCCCTTATGTGATGGAACAGCTACAGAGACAGCGTGTGTGGCTAATTGGTGACTCTGGTTACCCCAACCTGCCTTGGCTATTGACCCCAGTGAGGAATCCCAGGACAAGGGCAGAGGAACGGTACAATGAGGCCCATGGGCGAACTAGGAGGATTATAGAAAGAACCTTCGGCCTCCTGAAGGCCAGGTTTAGGTGCCTGCATATGACAGGTGGATCCCTAATGTACTCACCAAAGAAGGTGTGTGATATCATAGTGGCCTGCTGCATGCTTCACAACCTGGCTTTGCGACGCCTGGTGCCTTTCCTGCAGGAGGATGGTCCAGATGGTGGTGTTGTGGCTGCTGTGGAGCCTGCGGAGAGTGAAGAGGAGGAAGACGAAGAGGACGACACAGACAACAGGGACAGAGTGATACTGCAGTATTTCCAGTAACACACAGGTAAGAATCTACTCCTGCATTTTATTATATCTGTAACAGTACTGGCTCTCTACTGTCTGACCTTTCACCCCAATGTATGGTAACTTAGTTGTGAATTTGCCTTCCTATTTCAGTGATGTGGTCCCCACGGAGTGCCCTCTGGTTTATTTCCCCATGGACTACCGCTGTGTGACACTGGTATGTTGTCATCACAATGTATTTGGACATTTTTGGTTGGTTATATCAAATAAATTTGGTTTAAAAAAATAAATAGCAGACTCCAGATGGTTTTTGTGCAATAATTGTGTTTATTGAAGTGCAAAAATTGGTGTATAGTTCAAAAAGGGTGATGGGTGATGGTGGAGGCATGTCCATGGCAGAGCCCAGACTCACGTTCGCACAGGTGCATTGTCCATATGCCTGTGGAAGGTGGAGCAGGGGCAGTTCAAGGTTGGACAGGGTGAACAAGTGGGACAGTGGGATGACATCCGGGGGGATCCGTGCATGGCAGGGGTCTTGACATCCTACTCTGTCTTCTTCCTCGATCTCAGGCCTTTCTTGCGGGGTGGTTCATGTTCTGCAGGGGGTGGGGTCCGGGTGGGCCGTTGCTGTTGAGTCGGGGCCTCCTGACCACTAGCGCCGGCAGAGGTGGTGGGCTGTTCTTCCTCCATGCTAGTGGCAGGGGCCCTTTGGGGGGCCACATGGTCCCGCAATGTGGTGACAATCTGGTTGAGTGCCACCACGATTGTACCCATTGCGGAACTGATGCTGCGCAGTTCTTCCCGGAACCCCATGTACTGGCCCTCCTGCATGGCCTGGATCTCCTGGAACCTGGCCAGGACCGTCGCCATCGTCTCTTGGGAGTGGTGGTACGCTCCCATGATGGTGGTGAGGGCCTCTTGGACAGTGGGTTCCCTAGGCCTGTCCTCCCTCTGTCGCACAGCAGCCCTCCCAGTTCCCCTTTGTTCCTGGGCCTCTGTCCCCTGGACGGTGTGCCCACTTCCACTGCCCCCAGGTCCCTGTTGTTGTTGGGGTGGTGGGTTGCCCTGGGTGCCCTGTAGTGGTAGACACACCGCTGCTTGACCTGTCCTGGAGACAGAGGCATGGGCCCGCTGGGTGGGTGCTGTGCTGGGGTTTTCAGAGGGGGGTAGGTCTGCTGGGGCCTGTGGCTGCCTGAGGGGAACCGACTGTCTAGAGGTCCCCGATGGTCCGGGCTGGTCATCAGGTTCTAGGTCGACAGAGCTGCTGTCATCACTGGGGGCCTGTTCTGGGGGTGGGATGGACATTTCTGGACCCTCCGGGCCGTTGTCTTGGCGTTCGGGCCCTGCAGGGGTAAAAGAGTATGGTTATTGCTTCTGTGTGTGCCATGGCGTGTGAATTGTGGGTGCCCTTGTCCCCCAGTGCTGGCATTCCCTTGTGGGAGGAGTTGTGAGGGTGGTTTGGGGGGGGGATGGGTATGTGCAGTGGTCATGCTTAGGTGATGGGTGTCCATGGTTTGTGTTGGCATTCAGGGGTTGGTGTTGGTTTGGGTGGGTTGTACTGGTGAGACATTAGCAGGGAGGATATGTGCTGGGGGGTTGGGGGTGAGGGTGGGGGTGTGGGTTGGCATGCTGGTGGTTGGGGGGGGTGAAGTAGTTGAGATTAGACTTACCTGAGTCCATTCCTCCGCCTACTCCAGCGAGGCCCTCAGGATGCAGGATGTTCAAGACCTCTTGCTCCCATGCTGTGAATTCGGGTGGAGTGGGTGGGGGTCCGCCGCCAGTCTTCTGCACAGCGATGTTGCGTCTTGACACCATCCCCCGCACCTTCCCCCGTAGGTCGTTCCAGCGCTTTCGGATGTCTTCCCGATTTCTGGGATGCTGTCCCACAGCGTTGACCCTGTCGACGATCCTTTGCCATAGTGTTGTGGCTGCTTAAGAATGTTGGGCACAGTCTAGAATCTGTGTCATTGAGATTCTGATGGAGTGGTCTCGAGAGAGTCGAGGAGAGAGAGATACTGGACGGTTGAAGGAAGGGGAGCTTACGCTGCTGTTGGGTTGGTGGTTTCTGAATAAAGCTCTTTACACTTATTTACCGTGTCAGAGCATAACACTGGCGACGAGGTGACCACCAACCCAGAACCTACTTTCCTACTCTGCTCTTCTGTCGTTACGCCATCCCCCATGGGTTTGCTGCGCTTTTCCTACCTGCTCGGATGAAGGTGCCTGTTTTCCTGGTTGTAAGGAGGGTCTTCTCTGTGTTGACGGCAGAGTGAGCGTCTCCGGCGGCCTCCATCGAGTCTTCCCTGTGTCAGCGGCAGTGTAAGCGTTTTCCGCGGTCTCCACTTGGTGGGTGTGAACACACGGTCCAGGAACGTTTCCAATCTGTTCTGAACAGTGGATTTGTTTTCGTTCTCCTTTTGTTTTTTCCTTTCTCATTTTCTAGCTGGCTACAGTTTTAGACCAGCGCGGGCCTCTAACGGACCTGGCGCGCTCGAGGGTGCACACACATTTGTTGCTACAGGAGCCTAGCAACGCGGCCCTGGCAACGGGAAGCATACGAAAGGCCTAATAACGCAAGCCTGCATTGCGTGCGCAGCCATAGCAATGCTGCCTTGCAGCGCGCTTGCGTTTCAATCGTCCAAACCAGATACATATATATTATTTGTTGTGCAGTGTTACATTGTTTAAAGAGAGTTTCTTCTACATTGGATTTAAGACTTACAACTGCAAGTTACCTTATTGTATACACATTATGGCTACTCCTACAATGTCTCAGCCTCCTCCTTTTCTAATGGATAAAGGCGACCCGATTCTTCCGTGGAAGCGTTGGAAGAATCTTTTTGATTCCTATTTAATAGCGATAGGAGGGGAAAAGTTCTCTCCTGCAAGGAAACAAGCAGTCTTGTTGCACAATTTAGGAATTGAAGGCAGGAATATCTATGATAGTCTTGAGACCTTGTCCTTTGGAGGGGCAGAAGGCGAACCCAGAGACTGCTATGAGATGTCTGTGGCCATTTTAGCAGCACACTTTGAATTCAAACTCAATGTTGTTCTTGAGAGACACAAGTTTTTTGCACGCTCACAAGGGAAGTCTGAAAGTGTGGGTAATTACGTTGGTGTTTTGCGCACGTTAGCACGCACTTGTGATTTTGGTGACATCACGGATTCTTTGATCCGTGACCAACTCGTCCGATGTACTAACAACAAGAGAGTTCAAGAGAAACTACTGACGAAAAACCCAGACTTAAGAGAGGCCATTGCAATTGTTGAAGGGATGGAGAGCACCAATAGTTGGATTAAGGAGATGAATGGAGAGAACGATTTGTGCATGGTTCAAGCACTGCATCTTCGGGAGGAAGTCTTGAAGGTTAGCAGTGACAGTGACAGTAAAACCCCAGGATTTACCCAAGAGAGGAAGAGAGAGCCTAGACTTCAACGCTGTTTCCGTTGTGGTAATGCAGGACACACTGCGAACAGTCCTAATTGTTTCGCACAGAATTCTCAGTGCAGGAAGTGTGGGAAGAAAGGGCACTATGCTAGAGTATGCAATAGTGACAAGAACAATATAGATGCTGTCACTGAGAATGTTAACAAGATGATCCTATGCATTGATTCGGATTCCGGCAACATTGTGAATGATTCTGGAATGGTAGATGTAGGACCTGTAACCATGCCTGAGTGTGCTATTAAGCTTGATGGGAAAATGGTGACAGTATTAGCTGACTCGGGTTCTCCTTATGCTATGGTGGGTGACAAGAATTACCGGGCAATTTTTGGGGAGGATTTCCATTCGTTAACAGCACCTGATATCAACCCTGTCAGTTATGAGGGGTCTAAAATAGAAGTGATTGGCTATAAAATCATGCGTATTCAATTCCAAATTAAGGCCACTGTAGGAAAGGTTTATGTAGCAAAACGTGGGAACAGTCTACTAGGATGGCGTCACCAACGTGATATGGGGATTAAATTGGACCCCAATGCCAAGAGTCAGGTTATGGTAGTGAATGATAGCAACTTGGATCTTAATATTCTGAAGGATTTCCCTACTGTGTTCAGAGAAGAACTAGGTTGTCTGTCCAATTTTGAACACTGAATTATTCTTAAGAAGAATGCCACTCCTTCTGTGCATAAAGTGAGGAGAGTTCCAAAATTAATGTTAGAACCTCTCAAAGTGGAGCTTAACAAGCTTTTGGATGCTGGTGTGATTGAGGAGGTAGAGTCCCCTGAATGGTTGGCTCCCATTGTTCTAGCACCGAAGGACAATGGGAGACGAATTTGCATGTGTGTGGACCTCAGAGACGTTAATAAGCATATTTGGGTTGATCGCCAACCCCTGCCCAATATTTCTGAGTAATTGTCTGGGCTGGGTGGTTCAAAGGTATTTAGTGTACTAGATTTGTCATCAGCATATCACCAGGTTGTTTTACACCCAGACTCTAGACACCTCACGTCATTTGTAACACCGCTAGGAGCTTATCAATTTCGTAGAATGCCGTTCGGGCTGGCCTCCGCTGCTGCATGTTTCCAACGCATTATGAGGAAAGTTTTGGAGGGGGTTTTGGGAGTCCAATTCTTTCAAGATTACATTTTGGTTCATGGCAAAACGTTAGAGGAACATGACGGTATCCTTAGAGAAGTATTGTGTAGACTGGCTGGTTCTGGCCTCACGGTTAAGAAGGAAAAGTGCAAGTTTAGAGTTTCTTCTGTAACCTACCTTGGTCATACTATTTCCAGTGAAGGGATTAAACCCAAGTTTGAGTTGGTTGATTCTATTGTCAGCGCCCCTGAACCCCAAAACAAGGAGGGTGTGAGATCCTTTTTAGGGTTGGCAGAGTATTATTCTAAGTTTGTTGCCAACTTTTCGAGAGTGACCCAACCCTTGAGATCCCTGTTGAAAAAGGGAAACGAATTTGCATGGACTGGTGACTGTGCAGCTGCCTTCACCTTTGTGAAAGACTGCATTGGGAAAATGCCCACCTTAGGCCATTTCGACACACACGCTAAAACCTTCTTGTACACTGATGCCAGTGTAACTGGACTGGGGGCGGTGTTAATCCAAAGAGTAAGTCAAGAGGAGAAAGTCATTGCCTTTGCTTCCCGTTCTCTGAAGGGGTCAGAACAACAGTATTCCGTTATTGAGAGGGAGGCTCTTGCGTGCTCATGGGCAGTCAAGCATTTCAGATTCTATCTGTGGGGATTACCCTTTGTTGTGAGAACTGATCACAGACCCCTCGTACAAATTTTCTCTTCAAAGAAAAGTGAGGGATTGACACCTAGAATAAAGAGGTGGGTTGAAGGGTTAATGGAGTATAATTTTTCTGTTGAGTATGTGCCCGGGCCGAAGAATACGGTAGCAGATTTCTTGTCTAGGAGTTCGATTGATAGTTATGACGAAAGCGAGGATGAGAGTGTCATTAGCTGGGTGAATGAGTTGGCTATAAATGAAGATGAGTGGAAGACTGCTGTGGATCAAGATTCCATTAGACATGAACTTGCTGGTTTCATTGTAAGAGGGTGGCCGGACTATAAGGACATTCCTGAACCTTTGAAGAGTTACTGGAACATTAGGGATGAACTGTCTTTAAGTGGTCGCGAGGTATTAAGGGGTACCAAATGTATACCTCCCATTGGTTTAAGAAGTAAAATCAGTAATTTGGCTCACGAGGGTCATTTGGGAACGAATCTCACCAAATCAAGGTTGAGATTGATATATTGGTGGCCAGGGTTGGATCGTGAGGTCGAAGCGACAGTTAAAGATTGTGTGACATGTGCACGAAATGACAAGAGTAAAGTGGTATCGAAACCCCCACTTTCCCCAGTTGCTGTGCCTGAAAGGCCCTGGGTGAAGCTAGGTCTAGATTTTATGGGCCCTTTCCATCTTCTCCCTGCTAGTGAACGGTATGTCATTCTCATGGTGGACTATACTTCAAGATGGGTAGTGACCAAGTGTGTTAACTCCATAGATACCAGGACGGTGATTGAGTTTCTAATGGAGGAATTCTCACGAGAGGGTGTACCCAGCCATTTGGTTACAGATAACGGGGTACAGTTGACATCCATGGAGATGAAGTCCTTCTTGGACTCTTTAGCTATTGTGCATTTGAGAACTGCCTTGTACTTACCCCAGGCCAATGGTCTTGCAGAACGTATGAACAGGATGGTGAAGTACTGTGTCCAGGAAGCAGTTGAGACTCGGGTTCCTCTTGGGAGTCTCCTGAGAGACCAATGGTGGGCATATCGTAGTACTCCCAATAGCGTTACTGGAATCGCCCCTTTTGAGTACATGAGGGGAAGGTTGGGCTGTAACAAGATGTTCCCAGCGTGGTTCAGAGATAAGTTGGGATCATGTGTTTCTGAGAAACTTGACCATGAGAAGCTTGGTAAAGCGTCCATGCGTAGGAGCAATCATCAACAAAAATACAAATTGCGGTATGATTCCAAATCTTGTGTGTCCGATGTTGCATGGAAGGTTGATGACTTGGTATGGCTGAAAGACCCTAATTACAAAACAAAAGGGAGGTCAAGTTTCAAAGGTCCTTTCCGTATTAAGGAGGTGAGGAAAAATGTGGTTGTGCTGGATAATGGTCTTGTGTGGAGTATGTCCAGAATTGCAAAATGGAACTGTCCCAGGATTGATTCCGATAATCTGGCTAACCGAGGAGCAAACCACACCGCAAGGGATGAGTCCAAGGTAACACCATGCAAGACAACTCCTTTCAGACTCCGTTCTAAACCATTGTGGTGGAAGGACTATGTTTCTTCAATTCTGACGTTTCTTTTTCTGCATACTTCGGTGCAATTTAGATTTCTGTATTACCATGTTAATTTCTGCCATTATATTGTCATATTGTTGCTTATTTGTTTTTATCCACACACATATGTATATATATTTATTCTTTTCTTTTTTTATCCTTATGTATTCCTTCTCTAGTGTAATAAGGGGGATGTGTTGTGGCTGCTTAAGAATGTTGGGCACAGTCTAGAATCTGTGTCATTGAGATTCTGATGGAGTGGTCTCGAGAGAGTCGAGGAGAGAGAGATACTGGACGGTTGAAGGAAGGGGAGCTTACGCTGCTGTTGGGTTGGTGATTTCTGAATAAAGCTCTTTACACTAAATTACCGTGTCAGAGCATAACACATAGCTCCGCCTTCCTGGCTATTGTGGTGTGCTGCACCTGTGTGCCGAAGAGCTGGGGCTCTACCCTAATTATTTCCTCCACCATGACCCTGAGTTCTTGGTCCGAGAACCTGGGGTGTCTTTGGGGTGCCATGGGGTGGTGTGGATGAGGTGTGGGGTGGTGTTTGTGGTGATGAGTGTAGTGGTGTGTGGTGTTTTGTGCGTAGATGTAGTGTGGGGGATGATGTTGGGTTCCTGTGTGTGTTGTGGTTTGCGTTCCCTGTGCTCTCTCTCTGTGTATTGCGCCTTGTCTCTGAATTTCGATTTGTGGGGGTTTGTGGGTGTGTGTTTTATATCGTATTGATTGTGTGGGAGTGGTGTTTGTATGTGTATCAGGTTTGTGTATTTTGAATTATCCAATGTGGCTGTGTTTTGTAAAGGTGTGTGTATTTTGACCGCGGCGGTGTGTACCGCCAATGGGATACCGCGGTTGAAAGACCGCCGCGTGGATTGGTGGGTTGTAATGGCATGGGCGTATTTCTGTTGGCGTGACGGTGGAGGTTTGGTCATCTCCAGTTTATCGCTGACCGCTGATGTGGCGGCCTTCAGTGGAGGTCGGGTTTTTGGAGGTTTGGCAGTTGTGGGTCAGAATGACCGTGGCGGGTTACCGCGGCTGCGGCGGTGTTATGGCGGTCTTCTGACCGGCGGTAACTGCCTTTTACCGCCAGGGTCAGAATGACCCCCGAAGTTCCTTGTCACCAACACTTATGTCTATATAAGGATCAACGCAGTCAGAAGGATAATGGCACTTGACAACATCATCTTCTACCGTTAAAACCATGTCCTGCATTTCTGTGATCAATCCATTGTATTGCAAATTCTGTATCTGGTCTGTGACTACACCAACATTGGTTTTCTTGAGGTTTGAACTTTGACGTACTTTAACAAAATGTCCCACTTTGTTACACAGTCTACATGACACATATCTGGCCGGGCATGGTTTGCTTCTTTTCTTGTAATTGGTGTTACCACATCTGAAACATGGGGTAGGGTGAGATTTTTTCTTTTTTTAGAGTGACTATTTCGATGAAGTAAACCCCTTTTTGTGTGAGTTTTCTTCTCTGTTGTAGACAGGACTAAAATGTTTTAGGGGTTTGTCATCAAGTTCTTTCACTGACCGTACTGAAGTTTCAATGCTCTTAGCTATTCTAATGCATTTGTTGAGTGGTTGGTTTCCCAAAGACAAAAGTTTTTGACAAATGCTTTTGTCAGAGGAGTGGTAGATGAATTGTTCTCTAATTAGTTGATCACAAAAGTTCTCAAACTCACATTCAGCCACCAATATAACTAAACTTGGAGGTACATCAAACATAGTTTAAAGTTTATTTAAAGCTTCTTGAAATTCATCAAGCTCTTCATCTTGTAGGACAAGTAAGTCTGGTAAATGTTTAAAAATTGCCCTGCTTTCAAAATTTAATGAATATAGGAAAAGGCATTCATCCCTTTCTGGTCTGAACCTTGTAGCGCCCAGTGCACGCAAATATGTTTTAAAGGCATCAAACCAATGTTTCCATTGGATTGGAGGATCACCAGGAGTTTCCAAGAATGGTGGTGGAAGTGACACAGACTGCATTGTAAATTACAGGGTTTCATTTTAAGTAAGAAAAAGCTAAAAAAAAAAAATCAGAGACTAGCGGTCCAATGTAGCTGCTGGGACAACAATTCAAAATAAATGTCATTTAAGTAGAGAGAATTAATGTAGCTTATTTTAACACTGTATCAGCTGAAGAAGAATGTTGTTTTAACATCTACTTTTTATAAACTTGGTTCAGTGTACCTTGAAGGTTCATAAAATGTGCCAGAAAATCGTATAACGCTATTCCCACAGTAAAAAGTATCCGAAGCAACACACGAAAAAACAAAAAAAATGGCAGCTACAATGAGACATGGACAACTTGCACCCTGATTATGTGCGCTCTAGTTGTTTTTTTTTGGGAGTGTTGGCTACACCCACTCCTAAACTTGATAGGAAAGCTGCCTTGATAAATGTCATAAAGTTCTGTATAGCACTCTCACCTCCGATCGTGGTTTGAATGAGGAGGCGACTTGGCTTGGATGAAGGCCCAGTATGAATTTGCAGCATGTGACAGGCACGCATAGGTCTGATGAATGGGTGGTTTCTCTGCTTGTCGCCAAATTAAAATGTAATAATGTGTAATACACAGAGCCCAAAATGTCGTAAAATGAGCTTTAATCAAGTAAGAAACCACCCTGACAAACAACTGCTGCCAGCAAATGCTTCAGATGAAATGTTGTTTTCTCCGTCGTTGATTAAACAAAACATTCTAACACAAACACTTTTCCAAACATTCTGGTTTTCAAGATGAGCGCGCGGCAACCACTGCCATCATGCACCCATGTCAGGAGCCAGCATGCAACGAGAATATTACATTTTATTTCTTTAAGAATTATTTTTCCCAATACTTTGTTTAGTTTGATGTCATGGAGGTTCAAACAGTTCTGATTTCAAATCAGTCAAATATGATATTGTTGTATTTAGCACTTGATTCATGTAGTAAGTCCATTCAGGTGCAGTATATCTTCAACAAGGTACTCTCACTCTTTTTGATCTCCTTGTGCCTGTTGATCTTCTTTTGTTGTGTCAGTTATGACGCTTGATTCTGTCTCCCCCGAAACTGTTGATGGTATGTGCTCAACTCACACACTTGATCCCAGTATCTTGCAACCTCGGTTTTGTGGCCATTTAGCATTGTGAGTGACTCTTCTTGATTCAGTACGGGTCCCTTCACCTGGATCTTCTCCTTGTTCTGGTGATGTCTTATCTGATACCTTTGGTTGAGCTCTTGTGGCTTCTTCCTCTTCTTCAACAAAAACTTCAATGGCACTTTGTGAAATCACATGAATTTGGATTGGTATGACTGTTGTTTTTCACCCCTATCTCTTTCTTACTGTTGTGTCTCTTGCAGTGTCACTGTTTGCAGATGTACATCTTGTAGTGGTACTGTCACCAGTGTTCATATATCTGGCTTATATCTTCAAAGGGAATTCTTGCTCTCTGAGAGTGTGATGCATGCACAAAGTTGAGTATTGCACAGCACTTAACAGCAGTAATTGTAATGAGGATAAACTGGAAGGGGCCTTTCGATCTCAATTGCAAATATGACTTTCATACATGCTTCTTTCTCAGGACACTGAGACTAAGGTTGTGACATGGCTCTTGATGCCGATTTGAAGTGACAGCTTCAACCTATAGAGAAACAGAACACACCACATCTGCCAGTCCCTTGCAGTAATTGAGTAACAAGTCATCTGTAATGTTCACAAATGCATTCGCAGATAAAGTAGGCAAACACATTGCACACCCCATTATGTCCTCTTGTAGCAATAATCCAGTCTTCCTGTCCAGTGTACTTCAAAGACTCACCAACACCAAAGACAAAGTATCAGGCAATTTCAGTGAAGAGGATGCACAGACTTTCGTCAATCGGGATTTTAAGATTCCACTCAGCTGTTCAACTATCCTTGATGCTTCAGGATGATAACTACAATGTAATCTCTGTTTCGCTTGTAAAGGTTGACATACCATCCTCAGGACTTCATTGTTAAAATGAGTCCCATGATCTGACTCCAAAGAAACCAGTAAACTGAAACTTGGTATTTGCTCTTACAGCAGCAGTTTCGCTATAGTGAGACTGTCATTTCTCCGTGTTGGGTAGGCTTCCACCAATCGAGAAAAAATGCACTCTATAATCAGAACATATCTCAGGCCAGTACAAGCAGGTATCTTGATAAAGGCCATCTGCATCCTGTTAAAAGGACTACCTGATCATTCTACATGGCTCAATGTTACTGGTGTTCTTTACGCTATGGTCATCTGCTGGCATGTCACACACCAATGACACATTTTAGGCAAGCATCCTAAATCTGGGATTAAACCAATTGTTTAGCAACACAAAGGTTGATGGACAGAGTGCTGATACTTTTCAAACACTCATCCCCTGTTACAGATCTGGGTGAAATCTGTTGTTCTTTTTTTGTGTGCTGGTCTGAATATTTTTTGGTTTTTGTATTTGGTCAGGTTGAATAATCAGCCCTGAGTCATCTAGGATTGGGTAAAGAACAAGTTTGCCTGTCACATGGGGCTTGGTGTTTGTGGAGCTTTGTGTGCTTTTTGTCTGAATTGCTTATTTTGTACTCTTTTCAGAGTTTGTATGACCAATACTGAGATGGTTGCAAGCTATGTAAATAAATGAGGATCAGTAAGCTGGATGAGTTCAGACTTCATTTAGATACGTTATGCTTTTTCTAGTGGAGAAGTATCTATCTTGTCACTGTGGTTCTCCGTTTGTGGTGAGCAGATGATGCACATAGGTCTGGTGATATTTTTTTTGTTTTATGAATGTTGTTTTAATGTAAGATATGTTTTTGTTTTTTGGACCAACCTTCTAGGTGATACTATTTGTCACTGAGTCCTGATGATGGTCTCGTGGACCATATCGCTGATAGAGAGACTCAAACATCAACTGTTGGTCCTCTCTAATATTAAATTTGTCATATGTGATGGTGTCCAAGAAGTGAAAGCTTGAAGATAAGGACAATGATAGTCTTGGACTTATGATATGAAACACTTGAAATTAGGAGGACTTCAAGCTTCCTCTGCCTTTTCCCCACTGCTGAAGGGGAAGTGCCAGTGCTTTGTTTGTGTATTTCTGTGATAGTTGCTGCTCAGAATGATTACTTTAAATGTATGGGAGTTTAGATATTGTTTATTTATGTATAACAAAATTAAAATGTGTTTTTTAATTTGTACAATATGCTAGATGTGACTGTTTAAATTTGTGCATTTGATATTCTTTCTCAATAAAGTTTTGGTTGGATCACTATGGTGATCATCAATAAATAGTGATAAATGTTTGTAAAGATAATTCCTCGTGGAACATTTGATTCTGTATAGTATTTTACCCAGTTCAATAGGGACAATTCGATTCCACTCTTTCATAAACATGTCTGGCCTACTGTGGGCATTCCAGGGTCTGGCCTCCTCATTGACTGCAAAATCTCATCCACCCCAACCTCGTACCCCAACTCTCGGTCTTTCTCCATATCAAATCCCTATTCCCATCCCTATCCAGAGCACACACACACATTTACACTTACCCATGCAAACACACACAAGCAGCACATCATCACATAACCAAAAACACAGTAAGAAACACAGACAGACACATGCAGACAACACACACTCTACCACCACCACAAGCATACATAGAGACACCACACCCACCCCAACACACACATCCACACTCACCATCAGCACACCGGCAGACATCACACCCACCATGACACAAATACCTACACTCACCCCAGCCCACCTACAGACACCACACCCACCATAACACAAACACCAATACCACACCCACCATGACATACACTTGCACCAGCACATCCACAAGCACTACAACCACATACAGCACCTCCACAGCAGACACATCCATGTATACAATACTGTAAACCAAGGCTCACCCACACAACAGACACATAGTAAAAAAAACACAAACCAACACTACATACACTGACCCTCAGACACCCACACCATCAACAGATACATGCACAAAAGGACACTGTCACTCCCTTTTCCTCTCAATCCTAAATCCCTCCTAAGCACCGTAGTTGTTTCCCCAGGCCCTGAGCCCTTCCTTATCCCACACCACCACTCCCAATACCTCTTCTACACCCCAACCTACCCCTTCCACATCCCAACCCACCCATTCCAAATCCAATCCCATTTCTTCGACATGTAAACTCACACCTTCCAAATCCAAACCCGCCCATTCCAAATCAATAACCACCCCTCGTAAATTCAAACCCACCCCTCCAAGATCCAACCCCCCTCCCCAAGCCAAGGGCCCCTCGCCTAGTAAGATCATTGAGGTGCCTGTTCTCTGCCCTATCAATGCCCCTTCCAGAGGTGGTTTATTCTGGTAGTGCACATATGCAGCTCATTATGGCCATGCAATCCATACTGTGGAACAATGGCCTAGTATTGTTCTTTGAACAATATTACCTATGAGAGAGTTATCTCATTTATATAAAATATTTACTTTTGTCATGGCCTTATTTTTTTATTATTACTAATTGTTTGCTGATGATATTATTTCTGCTAATGTGTGTGCTGTGCACTTACTTTCATTTGTGACAGTGACAAGCACAAGTTGTATATTTTAGTTATTATTTTTAAATGCATACATTAGTGTTGTATATTTGTCATAGAAATGTTAATTTTGGTGCAAGCGTTCATCATGTTATTGGACACTTACACCAAAAGTATAAGTGTAAGTGTTTCCGGTATTGTGACTGGAGAATGCGTGTGTTTTTTATTTTGACATGATGTGTTAATAATATGCACATATGCATAACACAGGAAACACAAAACTTTCCAGTTAATTGTGGACAGCTAATGTTTTGTCAGAAATTATACAAATCAAGGAGTCATGTGGCCTTTATATATCTCTGACATGTTCTCAGTTCAGAGATAAGATTGGTTGTGCATCCTGTGTACACCCACTTGTAGCATTTTGTAGTAGAATTGCTCCATTATCATGGATCTGAGGAGGTGCTATTGGGTATACTGGTTATGTATATGCTATGGGGGGTTTGGAAACATTATTGCACACAACTCTATGATTTCCATTTGGGATTGCTCTGATTTATTGCGTGGGTGTCCATTGCCATGAAGGCAGTTAGTACCAGATTAGTGGATGTTACTAATACCAATATCTCAAGGTGTGTTTTTTAAACATTTTTCTAATTACAACATTACAGAATATGCATTGCACAACATTGAACTATTGCTTTGAGGTATTTTTTAAACATGCAAGAGTCGAGTGCTAATGTACACTGACAATTCCAAGGATGACAGGTAATACAGTGACTTACCTTCTGTTCCGCCGGCTACGGGGTTGATTTTCATCTTGGTCGATGAGCAGCAGCAATGGCAGGACTTGTATGACTAGGTTGATGGTGGCAGGAAATGTGAAAACTCCAAAAAAGGTGAGTTTCATCCTCTTATCCCTCTCAAACCACCAACTCAGGTGTGGAGGTGTAGGCACCACCATTGCGTTGGTGGGAAGGCAATTGGTGATTGGCTCAATGGTAGGAGTGGCCGGAGTTCTGCTGCCAGCCGCTTTTCCAGATGGTGATTCATGGACATGATGGCAGTTCATCTGAGGTCTTTCACCTATGGACCAGCCAACATCTAAATAGAGCGGATGGACCACCTAGTAGAAGAATAGGAAATCAGATGGAAAATCACCACGATCTAAACCAGACCCTACGTCATGAAGCCCCTCTATAAATATGTGTCCAAAATCATAGCCCACCCCAAAGCTGTACTGACTATCTTTAAATATAGTCACTCTGAATTAGGCTGATAGACTGCAAGCAATCAGTTCTACAACTTGTTCTGAGGTAACACTTAGAAGCCATGAAGCTTCCACAACCTTTCTAATTTTACATATAGTGTAAGCTGCTCTCAATGTACTATCATTGTTTCTAAGACAGGAGCTATTCACAAAGATTACATAATCAGGCTCAATTACAGTTTCATCATTTATATCTGGCCCATGCTTGGTGTAGAAATCTGTGAAATCTAGAAAGTCATGTTCAACCTCCCCATCATTAATTTAATTTTCTGGAAGGGGCAGCAAAGTTGATAGATTTAATGTCTAACTTTTCTTCAAAACTACATTCTCGGCTGCAAGAATCTGTTGTTCAGTCTTTGTAAGATTGCTGTTGGACACTTGTTGCATTTTTGTTTAAGTGAGCAAGCATTCTACAGAGTGAAGGATCATAACAGTTAAAGGATGTTCCATCACTATTTTTTAACATCTTTCAATACTGACACTCACTGTGTTAACTTCTTTAAGGCTGCCAAGCAGTCCTGTAACTCTAGGGTAAAGAGTAATTGAAAAATAAGCCACATGTCTTCAAGAATCTTGACGCAAGCAGTGGGAGAGCGCAGCACTTCCTCTCATTGCAAAACAATGTGAACATCTTACTGCAATCACACATTCCTAGTGCTGGGGCTTTCAAATACTTCTCTCAACTCTAGGAAAGCATTCAAGTACTTGTTGTTCCATGGAATTGGATCAGGCACATCTTTGTGTGTCAACCTCAATAAAGCCTTAGCCACTAGGAAAAAATGCAATATACACTGTTTAAATTAGCCAACCATTCCCAGGAACATTCTATTTTCTTTCTATGTTCTGGATGGGTTCATCCTAAGGATGGTCATTCCTCTCTCAATGCTATGTCCCAAGTACAGCACTTCTTTTGTACAGTATTGAAGTCTACTCGGAGATACTTTACATCTATTCTTAGTTAGGTGATTTAACAACATAATGGTATCTTGCATGTAGGCTTTTTGTGTGATTAATGCCACAAACAGGTCCGTGATACTGCACAAGAATTGAATTGAAAGGCATCTGCAGAGAGTCAAGATTTTTCTTTAGGGTCTTATTGAAAATGGAAGCGCTCTAAGCATATCCTTGTGGTTCTCCCCAAAACTATCTCTCTGAGTATAAAAGAGAACAATGGCTGTCCTCATGCAATGGTATTGAGATAAAGGCCTGGCACAAATCCACAACAGTAAACAATTCTGCAGTGCCTGGAACTTGGAAAAGGATAGTGGCTGGATTCGATACCACAGGACAAAATGGAACAATACTGTAAATCCTTTAGAGGTCTTCAACAATCCAGTATTTACCATTAGGTTTTTTCAAGACCTTGATCAAAAATTGCAAGGGTTCCCAACAATTTCTCTCAGAATTCCTTTCCTCAAATTTTTTTTGATTATTGGTGATGTTCCTGCCATTGTCTATGGGCTCAAATTGTATTGTGGTGTAGTGTATCCTAGTTTGTTTTAATGGGAAACAGGAGTTAGCTTAGCTTTAGCGCATTTCTTTAATTATATCTTTTAAGATGGCTGCCTTATTTCTAGTTAGGCCAATGTTTTAATTTCACGTTATCAGTGCCACCGCACTAAATCATCAATATCAAGGGACAAAGATAAATAAACTGTAGGTGTTCACATTAGGTACTTTCCCTCTTCACGCCTTCAAGGGAATTGTTTACATAAATTGCCGTCCCAAGCATGTCTTGTTATCTTTTGTTTGGAAACAGACCTTCATCAGGGGCCCAAGCAGATCGATGTAAATGCATCTCACTTAGACAGATAGTCAGAGGGATTCCAACCAGATGCCTTTGCTGCTATCGATGCTGCACGTCGCCTTGATGCTGACCCAGTCTTCGTGTTTCTACAAACTCTGAGCTAGAGACTCATTCCAAGGTAACAAGGGTTGGGGGCTCTTCGCATGGACATGGCATTGGCAGATTAGTTCTAAAATACCAAGCTCTCTTTAGGTTAGAGATTAGGTTCATATTATTAGGGTATTAGGACATATTTCACATCTCATGTAATTTCCTCTCATAGCAAGATGGTTGGGATCTTTTATATTAATGACTCATGTTCTTACCACTCTGTTTCTTGCATTGTTCATTATCCTAATCATTGTAGCCCATGCAACTTATCTTAGATTGCAGTTTTGTTAAATAAAATCTATTGAAAACTTGAATGTATCTCCTTCATTGCCTGTGTTTGATTGAGACATGTTCTTCATTTGAGAAAGGGGTAATCTACGTTTAACCACGACACTCCCTGAGATGTCACACTCTTGAGTCCATGTGTAAAGGCTGCCACAAATCAACTTTTACTGTTTGGGTTGTTGATGAGGTGCTGTTTGTGAGCCGGGAGGGTTGGGACGACAGTTGCGACTTGTTGTAGGACTGGCATAGTCGCCTACAAAAATAAGTACTGTCATCCTTAAACCAGCAGTCTTGCCTAGAGCAAGAGTCAAACTATGACATGTCACCACCAACGATGGTGTTTAGGCAGTAATTTATGGATGCCCTGACTATCACTGTTTCACGTACTACAGGTACCCTAAGTACCATTATACGGAGACATCAATGGTCTTGGGGAAGATCCTCCTCAGCTGAACAGGGAACACCTAATTCGGCTGTAGGTTGTTCGAGCTCGAACCATTAAAAGGATATTTTTCCCCCTTTGGTGTTCTATCTCTTTACCTATTATACAATATGGCTAACTCCTTAGACATTCCTGAGAATGCAAGACAAGCATGAACATTACACCTAGTAGCGCATTGCTTAACAGATGAGGTCGGGATGTTACATTCATAGTAGAAGCTAGTGAAGCTTATCAAACAGAAACATTCTACCCTTGGGTCACCTTTCCTGAGGAAGACCAAAGATCATTGACATTCCATACATACAGAATTGCAAACGTACCTCAACATTACCAAGCATACCAGTATCTTGAAATACCGATTACATATCAAGAACACCAGAACTAGTTTAATGACGCCCTACCACACGTAATACAACACATGAGACTAGGTCCCTTAGGTAATGAAGGACCAACATGGCCCATGTTTGCCACATACACACCTCACACAGGTATACAAAACATGCAGGTAGCAGGCCTGCGAAATCTATACATTGAAATAGTAACACTATATAGACGACTTGCTCAGTTTGTAATGTAAAAGGTACCCGTGGAACGAGAGAAAATTCCATTCTGGATAGCCAAAAAGACAAATCAGCTGGAAGCTGTGTTTCCCCATACGGGACCACAGGAGAAACATAGAATTCTCACAATGTGCTTGCCCTACGGGAAGGTTCCCTTGGTGGATGACTGCGCCACATGGGGTACAGTCTTCCCTGCAATTTATACTACCACACCTAGTATCCCGACACTTGCCAATTTGGGGAATGTTCAACCAAATTCAGAATGAGCACAGGACGGCACCAATGCATAACTTTCCAAGAGATTCCACACTTGGACCAGGAGAAACAGCTACCAGAAATTATTTCTGACACCTATACCAGTATAGGATGGGACAGTTTGGGAGCCAAGCCGAAAAAGCTTGAAATACAGAGTAACACCCCTAAGGAAGATACTAAGCAAGCACAGTAGGGTTCTAAGAAGCACTGAGATAGACAAAAACAATTTAAAAATAGAAGAAATTAGACAGAAGATTCACCATACCCGGAGAACTCCAGCAGGAGATATACTCGCAGAAACAGAGTAAATATAAAAGCTCCTGACAGATAAACTGATTCACGTCCCTCTCGTTCCTTTCAGGATGCACCGGATAGACGTGGCAAGAGATGAAGCCATCCTGATTGATGTCCTGAATACATGAAACAGAAGAAAGACTTACCACAGTCTTCAGACAAGAAAGAAGATAAGTCCTGACAACAAAAGCCACCGTTTAAAAAGAAAAAGGTGGCAGCACTGTCAGTTAAAAATGCCAGTATACTTGAGAACATTGCTGAAGAACAAGACGTGGGCAGTGACACTGTTAGACAGCGCAGCAGAGGTCATGATATGTCGCCAGAGTCTGAAAGATCATCTGGATACAACAGCAACTAGCGATTTCATTGCAGTTGAAACTACAGACGTGCGCGTTCTCCCATCCGATAGGGTCTATGATTAAAAACCCAAATTGAGAAAGACGTTGAGCAGACCATTGGTGATATATTGTGGGATAAACTTAGTTGTGATATCCTGCTGGCCGAGAGGGACTGGCCCCCAAGCACGTCCGTAAGCTCCCACATGGGGAAGATGTCATTTTGCCTTTGTTCTCTGATTTTGTTCCAGAAGCGGTAAAACCAGCCTACGCTGTCAACTGGGCTTTAGTGCAGGCACCTGCATTGTACCGCAATCATATAGGTTGGGACAAGGATTCTCCTTGCCATGTAATACCTATCAGGTCTACACCCCAACCTCAGCCACAATATCCTGTTAGACACAAATCAAAAGCTCCAGTGAGGGAGATCCACACTCAGCTCCAGTACCAGGCAGGTATTGAGCCCTTTGTCTCTGCAATGAATAACCTGTTATTCCCTGTTGCAAAACCCGACCATTCTTATAGAAAAGTCTTAGATGATAGACACTTAAACAGTCATACACGTACAAATGCGATACAAAATTCACATAGCACAGCACTAATTAACAACATAGTGCGCAAATAATACAAAACAATGTTGGTTATTTCCAATGGGTTCTTCTCCCAAAACTTAGCACATCAAAGTCGGGACCTGAGTGCATTCCCATTTGGCTCACAAAAGCGCTTTCGTCGTTTGTCGCAAGGCTACAAGAAAAGACTAGGGCTGTTCTCGGCCCGTGTAACATCAATATTACATGATGTTGATCCTGAGGGGTTGTCTTTCATGGATCATATATATCTGACAGATGACGACCTCAACATTCATCTTGCCAGGGTCGATCGGATCATTTTAGGATTTGCAGCCCTTGGCTACAAATTTAATTTTAGGAAAACTTAAATAGCCTTTTTCAGTCTATTGTTCCTGGGAAACGAGCTATCAAACGAGAGGAAGAGCCTAGCCCCACACTTTCTAGAAAAATGTGCTCAAGCCACCCACCTAACACTCTCAAGAAACTACAGTCTTTACTTGGTTTCTTCAATTTCGGCAGAACATGCATTCCTGGCTATGCACAACGTATCAAGCCTCTTTATGGCTTAATATGCCCCACTTTCCCCAGGGAAACACATTGTTGTCGTTACCCCGGTGCCAGCCTTAGAGGCCATCACCAAAGCAAGCATACCAAACTCTAAAGAATTACATCCATGCTAGATTCAGTGGGCAGCTTCCCTGACTGCCACATCTTTGAACCAAAACTTCAGACACAAGAATTTCTCCAATACGAAGAGGAGTACCCTGCTCCTCTAGATATTTTGCCACTTGAAAGACACAATACTGTCATTTACACTGATGGTTCAGCACAACCATCTGTAGGTACTAAACATCAATACTCAGCCACTTTCGCAGCTGTGAGCTGAGTGACAAAGACTCACAATACTCACATGCAGACCCTTGGGGACTGCACAGTTCAGCCGGCTGAACTCAAAGCCCTTATTTTAGCTCAAGACCACACAGAGACAGGAGTAATGACTTTCATTGTCTGTGACTCCTACTACTGTGTCCAGTCCTACAATGATTATCTTAATCATTGGCGATTGAACGGGTTTAGAGACGCCAAAGGGAACACCATAAAACACAGAACTCTGTGGAGGAGGGTGGCTGATCTTACGGATAAGCTACCTTGTGTCCATGTAGTGCATACATTGGGCCACCAATGTGTAGGAATACATGTTATCAGCAATAAATTGGCTGATGAAGCAACAAAATCTGCAGTAGCTATGGCTTCTGAGGCTGCAGTGACTCATTCTCAGATGAGATTGGATAATGAAATATTGACTGCTGTGAAAGCTTTGGCTGAAGGCAAGTCTCTCCCAAAAGCATACCTTACAAAATACTCTTACCACATCATTGCACAGAATGTTGCCTACGCAACACTTCCTGGGGCTGGAGATCGAGTGATCCCCAACCAAGACCAGAGATTAGATCTAATAAAAGCAGCGCATGAGGGTGTCGCTTCTGCTCATGCTGGTATTTCGGCCACAGTAATACTCTCACAGAAATGCATTTGATGGG
Organism: Pleurodeles waltl; assembly: GCF_031143425.1. NCBI lineage: Eukaryota > Metazoa > Chordata > Amphibia > Caudata > Salamandridae > Pleurodeles > Pleurodeles waltl. Next base: position 432,169,478 of record NC_090439.1, read on the forward strand.
CAGGTCTATAAAAACAGGCAAAACAATACGTAATTTGTTGTGACAATCACCAGAAAATCAAGGGCTCGAACATCAAACGCTCACTACAGACATCCCTCTTAGTGTCCCACAGCCATTATAATGTGTGTACCTGGACCATTGTAGTCCTCTTCAACCTGATGGTGCATACAAATACATCTTGTTCGCTGTAGATTCTTGTTCTAGATTCCTGTGGGTATGGCCACAGCGGTCGGCTGATGCTCGAACTATTATAAAAGACTTGCTGATCTTTATTGATAAATATGTGGTGCAGCATTCCAATCTGACCAAGGCCCTGCCTTTGCCTCCAGGGCATTCAGGGACACCATGGGGACGATGGGTGTTGAACTCCAATACTCCGCACCATACTGTCCTGAGGGAAATTTGGTCAAGGAGGGGAGGAATCGTGATCTAAAGCAGTCCTTAACAGCTAGAGTATTAGGTTCAGGCAACAATTGGCTTCATCACCTATATGGGGTCCAGAAAGTACTAAATAATCTGCCAAGACAGTCCTTTGGGGGCAAGCACTCCTTATGAGGTTCTCTTTGGGATACCTATGTATGTCCCAGATCTTGATGGCCATGGTTTGGTGGCAGCAGACACATCTTTTGACATAAATGAACGTCTCACTGTTTTACAGGAGCTTCAGCAAATTCAAGTTGATAAATCATCCGCCAGTGCTGACATTTTAGGAATAAGGGATTGCTAAAGTTGGGGATCTAGTTTGTGAGAAGATCACTGTGAAGAAGGAATTCGGTCCATCATGCAGAGCACTGGTCACAGTCCAGGGAGTACAAGGTACTAGAATTGTCATCTTACCACCGCTGCCTGGTTCCAAAGCAAACATTAATTTCCATTCATAATGTCAACCTCCACCATGTGGCCGATCCTGCACAGTAGATGCAGAGGTCCCTTGGGTAGATCTCGGTCCCCTTTCACTACGCAACAGGATTTACCTGTTCAAAGCAGAAATAACAACACCACTTCTGATTACACAAGCATGTCCAACAATGCTACAAATAACTCCTCAACTCTGGGGAGGGTGAAAATGATTGATTGCTGATTCCAGTTACCACTTCAATGACAGCACCTGCCCAAGATTTGGCTGTTTTCAACACCAACACAACATAGACTGACAAAACTGTATATTATGAACCTCCACATGAAGTGGATTCATCCACCGGAAACACACCTGCTCCTGCGTTTGCAGAGACTGCTTCTCGTCATTTCATCAACATTGATGACTTTTCTTCAGACTCATCCACTCCTGTGACTGATAACGTTTCAAAGACACGCAAGCTGTAACTATGGCTTAAAAATAACTATTTAATTCATCCATGGAACTAGTTATGGTTCTGCTTGCCATTTTCTGCACTGTTTCTATGGATTGGTTTCATGACTGTTTTCTTTTTACTTATAAATAGTCATTACCTTCCTGAACGCTCCCCTGCTGAGCCTATGGATGAAGTCTTAACTCCATATCATTCCTCACTAAAGGTCTGAAGAGACTTGTCCCTTGTGAACATTTCAGCTGTAGCTATTCCTGATGGGATTGTGTGGGACAACATTCAATTTGATATATACGGGCCTACTGAGGTCATTCAAATTCCATAAGTCTTTAAAATCTCTATGAGTTATGAAATTACACCAGGAGTTGTATCTGATGATTGGGATGTCCAGACAGTTGATTCTATGTTAACTGAAATAAAGGACTATTCAGTATTTGAAGGTGATGATGTATATACAAATACAATGAATTATGGGGAAATGTTCTACTATAATAACTAGGGACATTACTACTTGCACCGTGCCACTAGACACAAACCAGTACCTAACTACACACAGTGGAAACACTGTTCAACACCACTTGGGGGGAGTCCAAAACGTTATTCAGATAAATGTAATTATTTTTCTGGGCATGACACAAAACACCCAGAGTCATAATATTTTAAATTACCTCCTTCAAAAATTAGGAAAATTTTGCTAACCGATACAGAACTGATTTATTCTGGTTCCTTTGTTTCCCGTCTTGCAGTTGAAGGTTAGGAATACTGACAGAACACTATTGATTTAAAGAGTGTATGGGGAACACATGATTGGCAAATACAGGATAGGGAAGCTTTGTTCAGAGCATGCCTGATTGCTGTGTAAATGATATTTTTAAATGACACCATTCAACAGACATTGAGTCTAGGGTTAGTGAAAATAAAAGAAATGAACACGCACAGTATCCCCGCACTGGCGAAGTTTAATAATTGTCTGGGCTGGCCTAAGGGCACCCACTGACACACACTCTCCACTCGGATACCACCCCTCTAACCGTTTCCTTCAATGATGCCCACTGTACTCACCCCCTTGTGGATGCTGTGATGCCCTCAAGCGCCCATCCAGCTCTGGATAGGCCACCACCAGAATGCGGGCCATTAGGGGGGGGTCAGGATTCAACGGGCACCCCTTCCTCATTGGGAGGCCATCCCCAGCTGGGCCTCCGCAGTCTTCTGTGCCCATCGTCTCAGGTCCTCCCATCGTTTGCGACAGTGGGTGCTCCACCTCCCATAGACCCCAAGGGTCCGCACCTCCTTGGCAATGGCACGCTGTATAACTTTCTTTTGATGGGCACTGACCTGCAGAGGCAATACAGAAAGGTGAACACCATTAGCCAAACAGTCCAGCCTGTAGCACAAATGACCCACCATACCGGTCTCTATCACTATTGGCACACACATAGCCCAGCACTCAACGTGTACCCAGCCAAGAGGACATCCCTCCCCCTTACACAATGCCTTCACACACACCTCCATACATTTATGTCACATGCATCGTGCCCACAGTGTACTCACCTGTTGGTATGGAGGTCCATACAGCAGTCTGTATTGGGATAGGACCCCATACGCCAGCTGCTCCAACTCCTCAGAAGTGAAGGCTGGGCCCTTCCCTGGTCACACGGGCCATGATAGGTTCCAGATATAGGTCACAGGAGCACATGCAGTGTAGGTCCTCGCCTATGGAAAGTCAGGAAACAAGTGAGGAACGAGATAGAAAATGGCGGTGACATCCACGGCGGTGCATACCGTCACCACTGGCGTAGATCACCATTGGCCACTGTACCCCATAGGGCCCAATATTAACCAATGAGTAATTGCACTGCGGTTCCTGATGCCTCCTGCCATGGCGCACAATGTCAGTGACATTACCTCACTTCCACCTGTCCCTCCACACAGGACAGGCAGACGCCATTTTAAGGGGGCAGGCCTATGGAATAATGCCGCATCACAGGAGAAATAGGCACATACTTGACAAATCACTCTGTCCCATAACATGTTTACAGATTGCAGACTACTGTTGTGGCTCCATTGTTCAGTTTGTGACAGCCTCCTCACTTTTATCCCTTAGATTCCTACCACTGCGGATGAATAGGAGATGGAGACATACCCCCATGTACAGACCCCTGGTGGACTTGGCTACACTGGAGGACAGGTACATAATAGTCACCTATAGACTGGACAGGGCCACAATCACAGAGCTGTGTTCCCAATCGGAGCCTGACCTGATATCTGCTATCCGTCATCCCACTAGGATTCCCCCTCTTGCGCAAGTGCTATCAGTTCTGCATTTCCTGGCAACTGGTTCTTTCCAATTGACAGTGGGCTTGGCAGCAGGAATGTGATGTTCTCAATAGTGCTGACAAGAGTGTTGTCTGCCCTGATAAAACACATGTGCAGCTACATTGCATTCCCCCAGGTTGAGGATTTGGCCACTGCGGAGGCTGAGTTTAATGCAATGGGACATATCCCCAATATAATTCGGCGATTGACAGAACACATTTTGCATTTTGTCCCTCCTCACCAAAATGAACAGGTGTTCAGGAATCATAAGAGTTTCCACTCTATAAATGTGCAGATGGTGTGCTTGGCTGACCAGTATATCTTCCACGTCATTGCTAAGTATCCTGGGTCGGTGCATGATGCCTTTGGCCTGAGGAATAGCAGCATCCCAAATGTGATGGCCCAACTACAGAGGCACAGAGTGTGGCTAATAGGTGGGCCCTGGTTCCCACCCTGTATATGTTGGTGTATGCCTATGGTGTTGTCCATATAACATGGTGTGTGGCTAAATGTTGTCCCTCAAAATTTGCAGGTGACTCTGGTTAGCCAAACCTATCATGGCTGCTGACCCCCTTGAGGAATGCCAGGACAAGGACAGAAGAACGTTATAATGAGGCTCATGGGTGAACCAGAAGGATCATTGAAAGGACCTTTGGCTACTCAACCAAGAAGGTCTGCCAGATAGTGGTGGCATGCTGAATGTTGCACAACCTGGCACTCAGATGCCATTTCCCTTTTCTGCAGGAGTAGGAGACTGGAGATGCCCCTGTGGCAGTAGTGGATCCTGTGGACAGTGAGGATGAGGAGGCAGAGGATGAGGACAACAGAACACCTGTAATCCGTCATTACTTCCAATGACACACGGGTGAGACAGTGCAACTTTACTTAGTTTGCTCTGTTTTAGTGAATTTATTTAATCATATATTTTAAGAGAGCTGCCTTATTTCTATTTAGGCCTATGTTTTACTTTCACATTATCAGTGCACCACACTAAGGCGTCAATATCAAGTGACAAAGATAAACAAACTGTAGGTGTTCACATTAGGTACTTTCCCTCTTCACGCTTTCGAGGGAATTGTTTACATAAATTGCCGTATCAAGCATGTCTTGTTATCTATTGTTTGAGAAAAGACCTATGTCAGGGGTCCTAGCAAATCTGTATAAATGCAACTCACTTAGACAGATAGTCAGAGGGATTCCGATCAGATGCCATCGCTGCTATTGATGCTGCACATCGCCTTGACGCTGACCCAGTCTTTGTGTCCCTACGAAGTCTGAGCTGGAGACCTAATTCCAAGGTAACAAGGGTTAGGGGGCTCATCTCATGCCTTTTTCATGTCATTGCAAGATGGTGGGGGTCTTTATATTAATGACTCTTGCCTTTACCATTCTGTTTCTTGCATTGTTCATTATCCTAATCAATGCAACCCATGCAACTTATCATAGATTGCAGTTTTGTTAACTAAAATCTATTGAAAATTTTACTGCATCTCCTTCATTGCCTGTGTTTGATTGAGACGTCATTCATGTGAGAAAGGGATAATCTTCGTTTAATTACGACACTCCCTGAGACTCTTGAGTCCATGTGTAAAGGCTGCCACAAATCACTTTTTACTGTTTGGGTTTTTGGTGAGGTGCTGCTTGTGAGCCGCAAAGGCTTGGGACAACAGTTATGACTTGTTATAGGACTAGCATAGTTGCCTACAAACATAAGTACTGTCATCCTTAAACCAGGAATCTTGCCTAGAGCAAGAGTTAAACTACGACAGTGGTGTTCTTGAAAAGATTGCATTGTGCTTCACTGTGATTCAGAATAGTTCTATACCTTTGACTAGTCTGATGTCCTTCCCTGTAACATCACATATTTCTGGATTCATGTTTTTTTTTCAAACAAGGGGATAACTCTTACACTGTCCTCACTGGATATAGTTTTACAGCTGCTTCTTGTTGAGCTATTTTGAATTCAACATCTTCATCATGAGTTTGAAACTCAACACTATCCGCTGTTAAGTAAATTGAGCAATTTAGCTTGCACAACAAGGTGGTCATTACAACCCTGGCGGTCAGTGTTAAAGCGGCGGTAAAACCGCCAACAGGCCAGAGGAAAAAAAAATGGAATTACGACCGTGGCAGAAACCGCCAACATAGACAGCCACTTTAACACTCCGACCGCCAAGGCGGTACAAACAAACACTGAGGCGGTAACCACCAACAGACAGGCGGAAGACAATGTACCACCCACATTATTACAAGCCACCAACCCGTCACCTTTTCCGGGACGGATACACCGCGAACAAAAACACAGCAGAAACAGGACTTGGAAGGGAAAACACTCACCTCTACACATCCCACGAGGAACCAAGACGTCATGGAACCGGAACTTCAGATTCTTCCAGCCTTTATCTTCCTGCTCCTCTACCAGGAGAATGAACGTCGGCGGCGAAGACCACGGTGAGTACTGCACCTACGACACAGGGGAGGCGGGAGGGAAAAAACAGTGATACACACACGCAAAACGCAACACTCCCACCCCCACCCTCACCCACGACAACACACACACTAATACATCATGATACATCACAGTTACACCCCCCAAGCCCCCTGGAAGAATGCGAGGACAAAAGGAAATGAGTCGAATGATTGTAATATATACAAAGACAGTAATCAAAAATATATGCATATATTAAGATATTCACACTATAAACAAATATATACACCAAGAATCTAAGTCCAAGGTATTCCACTATCATAGTCAGTGGACCACTGGGCCCTATAGGCATGGGAGAGGCCCACAGTCAATACCCGAACAAGACGGAGAGAACACTGCTGGGGCATCAGATAGAAATAAAACAGGCACCTCAGGGGGAAGGGGGGGGGCACCTCAGCCGGATGAGTGCACAACGCCAGATCCACGAGGGGGCTCCATGCCTACTGTTCAATCCTGGGGAGTGCAAAGCCACAGTCTCTCAAGTCTCTACAGTGGGTGGTTTGCCCACTGTTCAGTTCTGGGGAGTGCAAAGCCACAGTCTCTCAAGTCTCTACAGTGGGTGGTTTGCCCACTGCTATATCCTGGGGAGTGCAAAGCCACAGTCTCTCAAGTCTCTACAGTGGGTGGTTTGCCCACTGTTCAATCCTGGGGAGTGCAAAGCCACAGTCTCTCAAGTGGATAACATTCTCCGGTTTCTGGAGGGGCCTTTGTGCCCAGAGGGCTTCATCCTGCCAAGGACTGTGTGAGTGTATGTGATACTCCACTGGTTCTGGAGGGGCTTTTGTGCCCAGAGTGCTTCATCCTTCCAAGGACTGGGGTAGTGGATGTGATACTCCACTGGTTCTGGAGGGGGCTTTGTGCCCAGAGTGCTTCATCCTGCCAAGGACTGTGTGAGTGGATGTAATACTCCACTGGTTTCTGGAGGGGCCTTTGTGCCCAGAGTGCTTCATCCTGCCAAGGACTGGGGTAGTGGATGTGATACTCCACTGTTTCTGGAGGGGCCTTTGTGCCCAGAGTGCTTCATCCTGCCAAGGACTGGGGTAGTGGATGTGATACTTCACTGGTTCTGGAGGGGGCTTTGTGCCCTGAGTGCTTCATCCTGCCAAGGACAGAGGTAGTGGATGTGATACTCCACTGGTTCTGGAGGGGGCTTTGTGCCCAGAGTGCTTCATCCTGCCAAGGACTGTGTGAGTGGATGTGATACTCAACTGGTTCCGGAGGGGGCTTTGTGCCCAGAGTGCTTCATCCTGCCAAGGACAGAGGTAGTGGATGCCTTTCTCCACTGGTCCTGGAGGGGGCTTTGTGCCCAGAGTGCTTCATCCTGACTGTGGCGGCCTCAGTAGCATCGGAATCATTGGCGCTCACTGGCCTGCGGTGCTGCTGGCGGCGGTGTACTGGACAGCGGTTCTGCTGGCGGCGGTGTCCTGGGCAGCAGGGCTGGTGGCGGCGGTGTCCTGGGCAGTGGTGCTGCTGGCAGCGGTGTCCTGGGCTGCGGTGCTGGTGGCTGCGGTGTCCTGGGCAGCAGGGCTGGTGGCGGTGGTGTCCTGGGCAGTGGTGCTGCTGGCGGCGGTGTCCTGGGCAGCAGTTCTGCTGGCGGCAGTGTCCTGGGCAGCGGTGCTGCTGGTGGGGGTCTTGTCCGCCGTGCAGATCTTCCCAGACTTGCCGATTTTACTGTGCCCCTTCTCCACCTTGGATGGTGATGCAGCTGTCTCCACACCCCCAACTGTACCCCTGGGAGCGGCTTTGGTGGCTGATTTCTTTCCCCTCTCCCGCTGGGCACTGGACAACTTTTTTTGCTTTACAGGTGGGGGACTGTCCGTGCTCTGGCTCCTTGCCACACTGGCTGCCCTGCTGCCTGGCGCACTCCAGAAGCCGGTTACTACTGGCACCACTGGTCCCACAGATGTTGTGGCTGAGGTGCTGGGATGGGACCTGGGGAGTCGGGCCCTAGGAGACTGAAGGGGTGGGGGAGGTGAGGGAAAGAGGTCAAGGTTGGACAGGAAAAGTTTCCTAGGAACACTGGGACGGGTAGATGGAGGGGGTTTGGGAGTGGAGGAAGAGGTAGTGGTTGTAGGAGGTGTACGTTTGGTGACTTTGGGTGAAGGTGCAAGGGATGGAGGCTGTCGTGAGGTGGATGGCTGTTGGGTGGGTGTGTGGCTGCGTTTGTGTACCTTTGGAGGTGGCCTCACAGACACCCTTGGAGAGGACACAGGGGACGCGTGAATGGTAGTGGGGGTGGTGACTGCACATGAGCGGGGTGTGGTGGTGGGTGTGCTGGTGATGGACGTAGTGGCTGAGGATGTAGTGCATGCAGGTGTGAGTGGAGATGAGACAGGGAGGGAGGAGGAAGACGAGGAGGAGGGGGACACAGTGAAGGCAATGGATGTTGGTGTGTCTGCATGTGTGTGATGCTTGCGTGAGTACCTGTGGGATGTGTGGTGCTTATGTTTGCCAGAGCTTCCCTTGTGTGTTGAGGTGTGTGCATGCTGGTCTGATGGTGTGCTTGGGATAGGCTGAGGTACAGGGGTTTGGGTCTGGGTGGAGGAAGTTGGATGGGGGAGGCTAGAGACAGGGACAATGGCTGCCATCAGTGCTGAGGCCAGAGTCTGAAAAGCTTGATGATGGGCTGCCTGACCAGAGTGAATGCCCACAAGGTATGCATTGGTTTGTTGCAACTGCCTCTCTACACCCTGGATGGCATTCAAAATGGTAGACTGCCCAACAGTGAGGGACCTGAGGAGGTCAATTGCCTCCTCACTGAGGGCAGCAGGGGGGACAGGGGCAGGGCCTGAGGTGCCTGGGGCAAAGGAGATGCCCACCCTCCTCGGTGATCGGGCACGGGACACACACAGAGGGGCTGCTGGGAGGGCGGTGCTGGTAGGGGGGGTGGCGGCTGTACCTGTAGATGCAGGGGCACAGATGGGCCTGCCACCGCCAGGGAGCTCCCTTCAGAGGAGGAGTCCGTATCGCTGGTGTCAGCTCCTGTCCCCGCCGTGGAGCTCCCATCGCCCTCTGTCCCACTGGTAAATTCATACTCCGTAGTGTCGCCCTCCAGGGCCATGTGGGATGCAGCTCCAGCCTGCTAAGGCGCCACTGCTCCTCCACCTGATGATGCTAATGCACACAAGAACAGGGAGACCACAAAAAGTGTGGGGGGGAAACAGAAGAAAGACATGTTGAGTGCATGCAATACCGCTACCGTTGGCGGACACTACAGATACAGAAGCCCCCTGCACTACGCCGTGCACTTGGAGTTCCCTATTCAATCCCAGGGACATGGGTTACAAGGCTATGCCCAATTGCTGCACACATGGATGTCACAGGAGACTGACTAGGTGTAGTTGGCACTGTACACAGGTGGGGTGGGGTGCCACAGGGCCTGCCTTAAGAAGGGTCCTTGCCTACTAAACTCGCCCTGGCCTAGGGGAACCCACAGCCCACCTCCCCCACCCAAACACCTACAATGCGATGCGCGCTGAATAAGCAGAATGAGAGTGTACTCACCCCCTTGTGGCTGCTGTGATGCCCTCAAGCGCCCATCCAACTCCGGGTACGCCTCCGCCAGGATCCTGAACATCAGGGGGGTCATGGTGAGACGGGCACCCCTCCCACGTTGGGAGGCCATCCCAAGCTGGGTCTCTGCCATCTTCTTGCTCCAGCGGCGAATGTCCTCCCATCTTTTCCGGCAGTGGGTGCTCAGTCTGTGGTAGACCCCCAGGGTCCGGACTTCCTTGGCGATGGCACGCCAAATGTCCTTCTTCTGGTGGGCACCGACCTACAGGAATAGTACGGGGGAAAAAGAGAAGTTATTACCATCCGCACCTCACAGTAATTGACTCACATCCCTACCCTTGCCATGACGCACATGCACTCACCGTCGTTTCATGCACACCTCATTCTCACCCCACCATTTTTCATCCACACCACTCCAAACAGGCATTGCCCATACAGCATGCTCACAGTGTACTTACCTGTTTGTCTGGAGGACCGTAGAGTAGCGTGTACTGGGGGAGGACCCCATCCACAAGTTTCTCCAACTCCTCTGTGCTGAAGGCAGGGGCCCTTTACCCAGACACACGAGCCATTGTCTCTTCCAGACTGAGGTCACAGCAGCACTTGTAGTGTAGGTCCTATCCTGTTGAAGATCAGGTATCAAGTGATTGAACAGAGAGAAAATGGCGGTCACGTCCGGGCGGTGCGTACCGTCACCGCCGGCATACATCGTCATTGGCTCATGGGACCCATAGGGTCCAATGTTAACCACTGCAGGATTGCGCCGCGGTCTTCGACCGCCTACCGCGACGGTGTACAACTGCAGCGCAGTTACCTCATATCCCATTGTCCCACTTTACAGGTCGGGGCAGCTGCCATTTCATAGGCCCACATGCCATTATTTTGGACTGCTTCACACATATCAGGGCCTTGCCTAAACACTCATACAGGCATATGTCGATTTGCCAATATTTCAGAGTAAGCTGTGTTTACGTACCTCAGAGTTGGTTGACTCTCTGCTCGATGTGAGGAGATGGCGGCATCCTACGGTGTACAGACCGCTGGTGGACCTGTCGACAATGGAGGAGCGACATGTGATCATCACCTACTGACCCCAGTGAGGAATCCCAGGACAAGGGCAGAAGAACGCTACAATGAGGCCCATGGGCGAACTAGGAGGGTTATAGAGAGGACCTTCGGCCTCCTGAAGGCCAGGTTCCGGTGCCTCCATATGACAGGTGGTTCCCTATTCTACTGACCAAAGAAGGTGTGCCAGATCATCGTGGCCTGCTGTATGCTTCAGAACTTGGCTTTGCGGCGACAGATGCCTTTTCTGCAGGAGGATGGTCCAGATGGAGGTGTTGTGGCAGCTGTGGAGCCTGTGGACAGTGAAGACGAGGGAGCAGAAGAAGAGGAAATAGACAACAGAAACACGCTGATCCTGCAATACTTCCAGTGAGACAGAGGTAAGAAGACAACACTGGCTGCTACATCTGATTTAACTCTACTACCTTTCGTCTGTCTGTAATTTTTACCCAGTGAATGGTCACTGAGTTGTCACTTTCCCTTACGATTTCACAGATGTGGGTCCCACTGTGTGACATCTGCTTTGTTTCCGCATGGACTAGAGCTGTGTGACATAGGTATGTTGACATTACATTGGATATAGCATTTTGCCACTGTTATTGCAAATACACATTTTCGAACGCACAGACTGACTCCAGATTGTTTTTTGATTTAAGGGTGTTTATTTAAGTGCTCAATAGTGGAGGGGGTTGTAAAATGGTCAGGGGTGATGGTGGAGCAATGTCCATGGCAGAGTTCAGTCTGTTAGTCTCACAGGTGCATTGTCCAAAGGGGCATAGGAAGTGGAGCTGGGGCAGTTTAAGTATGGAGAGGGTGACAAAGTGGGACAGAAGGATGACAGCCAGGGTGGTCTAATTTCTTGGCGGGGTTCTTGGCATTGTTCTCTGTCTTTGTCATGGATCTCAGGGACCGTTTGCGGGGTGGTACTCCATCTGCAGGGGGTGGGATGCTGGTGTGGTGGTCCTGTGGCGGTGCCTCCTGTCCACTAGTGCCGGCGGAGGTGGTGGGAAGTTCATCGTCCAGGCTAGTGTCAGGGGCCCCTTGTTGTGCCACAGTGTCCCTCCTGGTGTTGACGAGTTCCTTCAGCACCCCTACAATGGTGCCCAGGGTGGAATTGATGGATTTGAGTTCCTCCCGGAAGCCCAAATACTGTTTCTCCTGCAGCCGTTGGGTCTCCTGAAGGTTGGCCAGTACAGTTGCCATCGTCTCCTGGGAATAGTGGTAGGCTCCCATGATGTTGGAGAGGGCCTCGTGGAGAGTGGGTTCCCTGGGCCTGTCCACCCCCTGTCGCACAGCAGCCCTCCCAGTTCCCCTGTGTTCCTGGGCCTCTGTCCCCTAAACCGTGTGCCCACTACCACTGCCCCCAGGTTCCTGGTGTTGTTGGGGTGGTGGGTTAGCCTGGGTTCCCTGTAGTGGTGGATACACTGCTGATTGACGTGTCCTGGGGACAGAGGTATGGGCCCGCTGGGTGGGTGCTGCGCTGGTGTTTCCAGAGGGGCAAGCTCTGTAGTGACCTGTGCCAGTGTGAGAGGAACCGACTGTCCAGAGGTCTCAGATGGGCCGGGCTGGTCATCTAAATCCAGTTGGACAGATCTGCTGTCATCACTGTGGGCCTCTTCTGTGGGTGGAGTGGACATATCTGGACTCTCCTGTCCGGTGACGTTGGGTAGGGGTCCTGCAGGGTTGTAAAGGCATGATCATTGCATATGTGTGCCATGGTGTGCAATTGGTGGGTGACCGTGTACCCCAGTGCTTGCATTCCTGTGTAGGACCTTGTGTGATAATGGTTTAGGGGGGTGTATGGGTATGTGTAGTGGCCATGCATTGGTGATGGCTGTCCATGCTTTGTTGTTGCATGCAGGGCTTGAGTTTGGGATGTGTGCTGTGTGATATTGGGACATACATGAGGAGTTGGAGTGATGGGGTGAGGGCGAGGGTGGGGGTATGTGATAGCATGCAGGTGGGTGGGGGATGTAATAGTTAAGATTTGACTTACCAGAGTCCATTCCTCTAGCTACTCCTGCGAGGCCCTCAGGATGCAGTATAGCCAATACCTGCTCCTCCCATGTTGTTAGTTGTGGGGGAGGAGGTTGGGGTCTGCCACCATTCCTCTGAACCGCGATGTGGTGTCTTGAGACCACGGAACACACCTTCCCCCGTAGGTCGTTCCACCTCTTCCTGATGTCATCCTAGTTCTTGGGTGCTGTCCCACTGCGTTGACCCTGTCCACGATTCTTCGCCATAGCTCCATCTTCCTAGCTATGGTGGTGTGCTGCACCTCTGATCCGAAAAGCTGTGGTTCTACCCGGATGATTTCCTCCACCATGACCCTGAGCTCCTCCTCAGAGAACCTGGGGTGTCTTTGCTGTGCCAAGGGGTGGTGTGGGTGATGTGTGGGGTGGTGTGTGTTGTGATGTGTGGGGTGATATTTAGAGGTGTGTTGTGTGAGGTGCGTGGATGTTGTGTGAGTGATGGTGTGGAGTGCCTGTGGATGCTAGTTTGTAGAAGGTGGTGTCTCTCTCTGGCCCTCAGTAAGTGGCTTTTACCGCCAATGTTGTAATGCCCACCCAAATCTCTTCCTAGAAGATTTACAGGGCTAAGATCACACACTACAAACTGGTATCTTTCTTCAAATTAACCTATTTTTACAGGGACCTTTTCAGAAACTGGATTTGTTATCTGTTTATTTGTAACTTTTACAATTTGGATCTTCTTTCTGGGGTGGTCTGGGACTCAGCTGCTCGAACAGTGGTGCTGGTAGCTCCAATGGCAATAAGGAATGACACTTGCTGGATATTTACCTTCCCTTCTACAAATGGTCCTCTCTGACTGTGCCAAATACGCAATCTTCCTCTCCCCTCAGGCACTGTGATTTAATAGAGCCAAAGCTCTCGCTGTCCAACATGGGGAACTGTTGAAATGGGTTCTCATTCTGAGTCTGAAATGGGTTTGGATTCACTCATGGCATTTGATTCACACTAAATCCAGCGTTTTCTATTTTTTGTGAGACCATAACGGCTTGTGGGACCTTTATTACTGGATCCTGTGTCTGTTTTGCATTTGTATTTGCTGAACATGTACATTCTGCAACTGCACTTGATCCCCTCCTTGCATTTGACTATACTCACTCATTCTATTACGATTCAGCCTGCATTATCCTTTCTAATGTCCAATTTTGTTACAGAAATGACCAGTATTGTTTCTTCAGTATTGCAACATCTACACCAGAGTTCGGATCAATTGGAACTCCTTCACCTCTGCCCTGTGGAACAATTCTTCATCCTTGAACACCTGGAATACCATCTTGAAACTCAACACCTTGCAATCCACCAGAATTCCTTGCAAATAACTGATTCTGAAATACTTTATGTGCAATTGTGTCTGCTCCAGCATAAACCCCTCTCTAAGTTTCCTTTGTTTCATTTCCTATTCATCACTAACATATTTTGCATATTTCAGAATCTCACCTAACAGTTTTATCTGCCAGCAAATCACACTCTGTTGTATGTGCATACTGATCTCTGGTCTCAACCCAAGTTCGTAGTATGACACATAGAACCCCACATCACTGTTACTGAAATGTTTCTGTCCACTATTTTGTTTAAACACCTGCAACATTCACTCATAATAGTCATGCACCAATTCTTTTGGCTCGTCTGTTCTTTTTATCTTCACCCAATCAATATCTTTTGCAGGAACTTTGCCTTTCAGAAAGCCAATTACCTCATTATATTTATTCATTACAACAGGAGATGGTGCATTAGTACTTGCATTTCTCTGTGGTTCAGTATGCGGCCACTGTACTGAAATTTTATACTCAGCCCACAAATCACTTGGCACTACAATATCAAGGAATGTATTCAAATCAGTCCACAGCACCTTTGATATTTTTACAAATCTGTCAAATTTTGTATACCGCTGTACAGGATTCTCTTTCAGTTTTGGAAAATTATTTGTAAACGCTGGAAGATCACCTATACTCCAAGGGTCATGGACAAACTCTCCACCTAGTATTTCTCTCAGTGGAAAAACCAAGGATTCTCCTTCATCTGGGGACCTGGTGGTGGCTTACTAGTTTCTTCAGCCCCCTCTAATTGTTGCTCTTCTTTTCATGTTTCTTTGCCCATTTGATCTCTAGTTTTTTTTTAATCATTCAGCTTACAAATGCATTTTGCTAATTCAATAGTGTGTAATTGCATCCCCAAAGAATCTATTGTCTCAATAGCTTCATCATCCAATTGTGCACTGAAACCTTTATGCAATGGGATTCTTTTTTTAAAGATTGAGTTCATAATTTCATGCCAATTAAGGTAATTGATCATGTGAAGCTACTGGATAAATAAACTAGATCTTTTTTCTTGGTATTGATTCAGATGTTCAAGATCTAAACATCCCCTGACATACTCTGAATATTTCTTCCATCTCTACTTTCAATCATGGGACATTTAAGGGTCATTTCTTCTCTGTCTCTTGCGTGATGACAACCTGACTTTCAGCATTTCCTGGCTTTTTAATTTATGCAGTTTCTTCAAATCTTTGGGAGGAATCCCTTCTTCAAATAAATTAGGATCACCTTGTGCTATTGGTGTTATAAAGAAAATTCTTCACTCTTACCTCTATGATTTGACAGTTTGTTTTGGTGCCCAAGCAACTATTTGTGAATTTTGCCCAGAGCTCCTGAACTACAGCATTTTGGACAATATTACATAGAGCAGTTGCTGTGTGACTCCCCAATGTCTGTGCACTTATAACTCTAGCAACAGGTGTTGGTACTGTCACAATAGAAGCAGTAACATCTGGAGGTATCACTGTAGGAACAATCTCAGCTAATACAGGCACAACATTAGATATAACAAGTTATGCAATAGCGTGTGTCATCTTCAATTTGATTAGCATTTGGGTCAACAGGGCTGCAGCCACTGTCGCATTAGAAGTCAAAGCATCCTCAGTGTTTGTTAGAGGGGCCACAAAAGGTGGTGGTCGTGGAGTTAACAATTCATTTAACATTTCAACCCCTGAATCACTATCAGTATTCAACTTCTTTCCATCTTTTCTTTTTCATCTTCATTCCCCTGTGCTCTATTATTTTTTAACTTTTCTGGATTTTCAGTATTAATTGCTGTGTTTAGGCTCGTTCCTTCAACTATGAGCACAAACCTTCTGCAGATGAGAAAAACATAAATCAACTCTTATTAATCTATCCCGTGATCTTAGACTACTTCTGAGTCTAAAAACTTCTGCTTTATGATACGCACATAGAGCCTCATTATAAATTTGGCGGCAGGGCAAGCCAACCACCAAAGTCGCGGGGAGGATGCCACCATCATACCGATGGTGTCTCCCTCAAGCATATTACAATGTTCCCGCCATGCAAAGTCCAATACCATAGCACAGCAGCTCCATTGGAATGTGCACTGTCTGCAGTGCAGACAATGCGCATTCCGATGGTGCTGGGCAGGGGGGACTTGCACTGCCCATGCCATGCCCGGGGTATGGGTAGTGCAGCCCCCTACCCCCTGTGGCCTCTGGCACTAGCTTTCCATCATTGGAAAGACTGGTGGAAAGCTGAGTTGTAATCAGGCAGGTGACTCTGAGTTTAGTGCCGCCCTGGCTGAGTACAACTCCAAATGCTGTCACCCAGTCAGGAGCCATGTTCCTGGTGGGGGCAGCAGTCCCATGGTGGGCTCGCCCACCAGGGTTGTAATGTGGCACTCAGACCATCACTGCAAGGCTGGCTGTCCTTGGACCACCAGCCTCGTAAAAAGGTCCTGAAAACTCACCAATTCATTTGACACGCATACAAAATACTCAAGCAAATCCTCAATAACCAAGACAATTGCAAAGCATAACCTTGTTGATATTTACATCTCCAATTCTGCAACCACCTATGAAAATTGCACTTTGTGAATCTTCAAAATTTAGGCTTTGGGATACGGGGCATGGCCATCTCTCTAAATCGAGGCAGTTAATTACAGCTCCTCTTTCGCATAACGTAAAAGATCCTTTTGCTAGCAAGTTTTGCAGGAACGGGGATCTCAGCGATGGGTTTGCAAGATATTTTACCACTCAAAAGGGGACATTTCCTCTGTTCTTCACAGGATTATGGATCTTTGATGTTGACTGAGATTAATCAGGAACTGTACATCACATTAAATTGCCACCACAATATCTGGTCTATTTTCTATCAATAGTGATAGTTTGGTTTTATCAATAGTGAGAGTTTGGTATTAGTTAAAGGGTTTTATTAATCAAATCTTTTAATATTTCATCTTTATTGGAATCATCATATCATATCAGTCATTAATTTTGTCAATAATCAAAATAAGTCATTAATAAGTCATAATAAATGCAGTAAGTGTATCCCATAAAGGGGAGAATCCCTATTCTAGGAGTGGGAATAAAAGGTGCCAGTCTCATTTTCAGAAGCCATAAAGAGTTTAATGTTCGAGAGAGAGAGATCATAAGCATAACATTTCAACAATAGCAGCTCAATAATAAATAGTCAATCAAAGCAGAACTTCTCATGCAGTCGGGATCAAGAAACTCAGTGTAGTCTCAGAGCAGTGTGGATGTGAATAAAGTAGGGAATGTGTGGTAACCCACACTAGAAACTTGCAAAATTTTAGTAGACAGCACATATTTACACTGTTGCAATTTGCTGTTTCTTCAGCCAGCCAATAATCTTTCGATGCTCTTATGGGAACAGGATCATTCCTCATCTTCTCACAAGGAACACAATACCTTTAGATGGCAATTTTCAAGACTGCACTTATTTCTTTTCAAATAACTGTTTAGTCTTGCTTCCTCATGAATCATTCTTGTGTTTAAAACTGCTTTCCCATGTGTGAACTTTTATATCTATCTTTCTAAATAACAAATCTATTCATTACCTAACAATTATGCAAGTAATAATCATTATGGAAAATATGTCCATGGCAATGTCAAGAAATAAACACTTTGTGCAAGTCTAGCATTTTTTAGTCATGTCATCTTTGTCACAAAAGGTTGCTTCAGTTACTCATGCCTAGTATGAATTAATATGGTTGTCTAATACAATTTTGGCATTTAAACACATTTATTTTCATTAAAGCCCACATGTTACTTCTGTGGATTGTTGCGTTATTTTTCTCGACATTGTAAAATACTTCAGAAGAGCATAAGGCACCACTACTAAATCAAAGATTCAAAATGTCAGTATATTTTATACTTTGCATTTCAATAACTAAAGTGAATTACTTTGTTTCTTTCTTGATTGCTGAAAGAGTCACAAAGTTAAATGCTAAGCAATTACGTATTTACTGAATTCATAAAATAGTTGTTGTTGAATACTCTACCATCATGTGGTTTTCAAGTTTAAACCACTGTTTATATTTCAGAAGATAGTATAAGTTAGGAAATGTAACATCTAAACTCTAGGAACAGTTTAATCACAATCATACAATCTCTGGAGGCTGTAGTAATCTCAGCAGCAGAGATCCTAGTCAAAAGCTCCTGAATCAATCTATTTCTAGGGCACCCAAAATGTGAAACTATCTCTTGACTGAGCTAAGAAATGTGCCTTCACTCCTGAAGATATGTGCTTGTGCAGGGTACAGAAGTGTCCAGTTTTTATGCAATTGTGGTATCTATATGATAGCCATAATGCATACAGTTAATTCATAATGTATCTGTTAGTGATTGAGCTGCAAATGACAAGGTCCAGAAACAATGGGCAGTGATTGACTCTCTGTTTAAGAGTAGTGTTGTCTGCAGTTCATGCACTAATTTGGTGAAAAACATAGATAAGTGTACGTGCTTTGACAGTACAGTTTCATAAAAACAGGCCAAAGCTGTACTATGCATGAGCACTTAAGTTTAGATACTAGCCTCGAAGTTGCTCTTCTTTAGAAAAATAATAGAATATTTTCAATTATTCACACAATGCTCCCTCCCTCTGCCCTAGCCTTGGACCTTAGTAGTCCTATATCTTGTTACCTCCTTCATGAGACAGTTCCTCTCTGTAATTCTTCATTCTTTAGATTTAACTGACAGTGCCTACCCAGCTAATCTACTCTATATTGTCATCATTGTCACCCTGTTACATTTTACTGGAATGAAAAGTCTCTTCCACCACCACCTTTCTTGTCTGCCTTAAATGACACCTTCTGTATGGTTTCCAGCAATGCTGATGTCTTCACGGCAAGCTTATGTATGTCAGTCAAAATGAGTCAATGAATATGTATTCTACAATTTACACAAGTGCCAAAAATATCACACTACATAAACGTGCATTGGAAAAGTAACTGGTTCGAAGTGGTAATCTAATGGAATTCGTTTTTTCCATGGCATGCATATTCCACAGGAAAAAAGTTACAGAAAACATGCTGCCAACTTAGTGTGAAGGCAATATGCTTGCTATGAAGGTTTTCAAATAAAAAACACAATAGCCATTACATATATTTTAACACTTATGGTGCTTTCAAGACGCTTTATAGACAGCTGTACTTGAAACAGCCATGGAAACCCTGTTTCAGTTTCATGCATACCATCAGAAAATATGATTCTTACAGTTCCGAAGAAAAGGTACTACTTGATTTGAATGACAGTAACCTTAGGACAGAGCCAAAACACATAAAAATAACTAAAAATACAAAACAAACTATGATGGAAAGAAAAAAGTAATTTCATTGGCTTACAAGCCCTGCCAGTCATGTGGACTTTTTGTAGGTGAATGTTCACATATGATCAGCCAAACATCAGTGACAAACATGGCAAGAGATTCAGGGCCAGATTGAGCAATAAATGACAGTGCGTGGTGCTGGGCCAAATTTGGCAGTATCACACACTATAATTTTCAAAACTTAGGGATTCACCGTATTTAAGAGAATATGGCACACCCCTGTGTTCCTCCTGTATTTACTGCCATGTGCCAACTCAGCAACCCTTGCACCATTGTGCAGCGATGGCTGCGTTGAGTGGGAGGTTGTTTTTATGCAGGAATAAACCCCTCCCTTCACAAAAACAATCTTAAATGCTGATTTGCTCTTTCTATGTGTGCTTCATAATGCCAAATGCAGCACACATCGAAAAAGTAACAAATGAGGAGAAATAAAAGCATTTCTTCTTGTTGCACCCCCTAACGCCACCCCTGGGTTGGTCTTAGATGTCGGCACGGCCTCAGGGGTATGAAACTTTGTAAATCTGGGGCAGTGTCAAAATGCAATGGGTGCTGCTGATCAAATTAATCAAATACTGTGGGCTTCACTTATAGAAGGCTAGATGCATAATGGTAAGAGCTTTTAAAAGGATCCTTTACCTAACAGGCAACCAGTGATGATCACAAAGATGTTGGGACATGTGCTCAGGTTTGGGAATATCCAAGATGACGTAGGCAGCATTAGTCTTGACAACTTGAAATCTGCGTATCAATTTAATGAGGAGGCCAAATTACAGAATATTAGCAGTATCCAACCTTGATTTTATCAGTGCATGTCCCACTGTCTGAGGGACGAGATGCAAAAACATTGAATAGAGCAAGGCAAAATTTGTGCCAACAACAGTCAAGATCACGGGTTCTAAAGACAGGTTGACTTCCAGTTTAACATCCACAATCTTTGCTATGCTTGAGAGCTTGGGAGGGAAAGGGAGTTTGTTAGGTCTGCAATCATAAAGCCAATACTCATTTAACTTAAAGAACAAAAATATTTAGTTTTTTTCTCTGTATTACATTTCAGGTGACTCTCCTGCAAACCCATGCAAGACATCACTCTGGCAGAATTTAACATAAGGAGCTATTTTGGAGAGTGATGGATCCATTAAATCCATAGCAAGAAGATGATGTGTGCTATTTCCATAAAAAATGGTTTTAAAATTCTATGATTGCATGAACTTAGCGAAGGAGGCCATATAAATGTTGACTATTGTGGGGCTCAATGAAGAGCCTCATGGCACCCCACTGACTTACTTATAGAAGATGACACATATGGACGCAGAGAGATTTCCTTACCCCTGTCCTCCAAAATATAATTTAGCCAACCTTAGGCAGTTCCCATAATGCTAATCTCTGTCAAAAAGTGCAACAGGGTAGGATGGAACGCAGTGTCAAATGCCACAAATAAATTCAATAAGATCAAGGCTGCACCTTTATTTAATCAACTCAATAACTTCCAAAAGGACAGTTTCCATACTTTTACAGGACAAAAGCGGGATTGGTTAATATGTAGCAGTTTGTTCTCTTCCAGACAAGCTGACAGGAGTAAGAAGCGATGTCAGGCAAAATGTGATAAGACGGATAGGTTGGATGTATTTTTTTCTAAAAGTGAAACCACTTTGGGCTTTTTTCAGCAAGGTGGGAACATTCCCAACTCCAGGGAGTTTTTAAAGAGTTGAAGAAATGCTGGAGCAATAACTTCAGCCACCTTGCAAAGAATCGAAGGAGAATATGGATCACTTAATGACCCCATTTTGCATTACAAAAGAGCTTAGTTCGTTTGTTCCAGGGAAAGGGGAATGAATTAGTTTAAAAAACATGGACATGTGGTAGTGGACTAAGAACAAATTTTAACATGTGGAGTTGCTATGATTTGTTCTGTCGATCTAAGCTCAGATTAGCCGGGGGAAAAATAGATGTGATGGTAAGGTGGTAGCCAATCTCTGCACCTGTGGTAGCTAAGGGCAGTGAGAAGGCTGGAAAGCCAGCTTGAATGTAGACTTTTTTTTTACTTACATTTGCTAAGACTTGAATAGTGGATTTAACAAGCTCTGTAATTGACTAAGGCTTTGGTGATTTTGAATATTTAATGAGAAGAATTCTCAGCAGGTGAAAATTGATCAGCATAGAGAGCACACTGGGTACTCTTCATATTTTTATTATATTGCTTAAGAGCTTTTTTAATAAGACTCAAAAGCAGCCTTATCATACTACATTCACCATTTGCACTAGAATTTTTTCAGCCTTTCTTAAGAGTTAAAATGTCTTCACAGAACTAGGGAGTGGGTGGGCGTGTCTGCTTAGATACTGAATATTTAACAGGTCCTGATCTGCTTGTGGCATCCTGAATCCAAGTTTTAATTGCATCCAGATCTTGGCCCAAATTATCAGTAAGACTTGGTTGCAATTCAATCAAAATTTCCATAGGCTCCAAATGAATATGGACCTGATTAAAGAAAAGTGATGCTACACCCAGTGCAACACCACTTTTTTTGCCACTTTATCACCCCCTCCCCACCGAAATGCCATCATGTGTGCACCATACCTATGATACAGCACACCATGGAGGTAATTAGGGGAACTAGCACCAAAAATGTTGACACCAGTTCGGAACTTTGTAGGGTTAGCATAAAAAACCTTGACACTAATCCTGCAATGCCCATTGAGGCCCACTGAAAACAATGTCATGCTAATTTTAATGCCTGCTCTGAGCAGGCGTTAAAAGTACTGAAATAAATGATGCAAAGAAATCTCTTAGATTTCTTTTCAATATTTTTTCGAACCTCCCCCATGAGGGAACGTCCCCTTTGCATTCATCATGCCTGTCACAGTGGGGCGATTTGGGCCCCGTTGGCCCACATTAGCTTAAAAAAGTGATGCAAATGTAGTGCAAAGAGGCTCTAGGGCCTCCTAAATATGCCCTTAAATTTGTTCTAGGTTCAGGCCCCACTACTGCTGTTAAGAGTTGATTGAGGGACAATATAACTTCTTAGCCAACTAAATGACATTAAAAAGTGATCTGACCAAGTTAGGACTATAGGTTATCAATAGAGAGCAAGAGGTTTGAAAAAATAAAATCAATTGAGTGGACAGCTTGGTGAGTAAGCATGGTAGGCAGTGGTAGCAAATTGAATGCTTTACACGATTCTACCAAAGCTTGACCAGCTTTATCAGCTGCAACATTCACATGCAGATTAAAATGCCTAAAAAGGACAAAAGGCGACACCCTTGCACCCACACCAGATTAATATAACCTACTTTTATAGATATATGCTACAATGATTCCAAACTATGGAGCCAAGCTATGAGTGACTCTATGCTTTTGATGGCAATAGTAGTATGCAAACCTGTGTGGGAAGAATTCAGTTGCAGCAGATATCAATCAATCTATCAGTATATTTATAAAGCGCACTACTCACCCGTTAGGGTCTCAAGGCGCTGGGGGGAGGGGATGCTACTGGTCGAAAAGCCATGTTTTGAGGTGCCTCCTGAACATTAGGGGGTCTTGGGTCTGGCGTAGCTGGAGAGGTAGTGAGTTCCAGGTCTTGGCAGCTAGGTGTGAGAAGGATCTTCCTCCGGCGGTGGTGCGGCGGATGCGGGGGACGGCGGTGAGAGCAAGGTTGGCAGAGCGAAGATGGCGTGTGGGAGCATGGAAGGTAAGTTTGTCATTGAGGTAGGCTGGGCCCGTTGTTGTAGAGAGCTTTGTGAGCGTGGGAAAGGAGTTTGAACGTGATCCTTTTCGGTACGGGTAGCCAGTGCAGGTCTCTGAGGAGGGGGGAGGTGTATCATGCATAATTAGGTGTCACTGAGAGTAACACCAGGATAAATGCTAGGCCAGCAATAAGGAACAGGAACCTCCAGAGCCAGTGTCACTATTTGTATCGCCACCAACAGAATTCACTAACACTGGCAGCTCCCTTTAGGTAGCAAGTTCTTAGAATCTCTCTGAGCCTTGCATCAATAATGTACCTAAGGCACATAACACCTTAAAGTTCTTGACAAATGCATTAGCAATAAGTGTTGGCACCATCCATGACTAGCACTGACTAGGACGCTGCTCTTGGATGTGGGGATTATACACAGGCATGCCAAACATTCACAAACACTGTTGCTAGACATTGAAGAGCATTAGCTTTTCAAGAAGGAGATCTGCATAATCCACACAGAAACAGGGAGTTTACTTTTAGTCCACCTTTGGGACACAAACAGTGGCAGCCCCTGGATCTTCATATAGGGATACAGTTGTATGTTGAAAAAGAACACAAAAATTTGCTTTGGAAATCCTAATGAGGAAAATTATTGTTTTAACTCTCTCTTTTAGTTGAATATCACCACAACTGAAATATTTTGTGCATAACCAATCCAACCTTAAGGAGAACTGGTTCATTAAACCATTTTGTTCAAGATGGTCCCGTTTTTACATCATACAACAATGTCAAAAGATTACAAGAGAACCATGAAGTTAGTGAACTAGTCTTTAACAAAATATAATTTGCAGACAGTGTTTACACATTAAGGCACTGGTGATAAGTACTGATTTCAACCACAAATAAGACAAATGGAGAGTCTCTCATTGGGCTCTTAGAGGCAATTAATTCCTGTACTCTAGTCAGCAATATTGTGGCAAAAAGGTAATAAGTGGTATCTAAAATTAAGACTGAATAATTGTATAATGGGCCTGAAGACAAAGACAAATGGGCTATCTCTCAGTAGTTTCTTAGAGGCAACTAATTCCTGCAATCTAGTGAGCAATATTGTGGCAAAAAGGTAACAAGTGGTGTCTAAAATGAAGATTGGATAACTGTATAAGGGACCCGACTTTTTTCACTCCTTGAAGACTGGAATTGTCCTGACTGTAGTCTAGGTCACTGGAAAAACTCAAGTGTGTAAAGAGCAGTAAAATAGGTTATTCACCAATGAAACCAACAGAATGAAGTTAATAAAAAATACTGAAAAGGGTGGCATATTGCCTATGAACCTTCTTACTATACTAGTAATAATAGGACTATTGATGACCATCACAGTGAAAACATGTATAGTCTGACTGTTGATTTTAAGTCCAAGACAAGATTTACAAAGGTTAACATAAGCTATATTTTAAAGTTCACAAAATTATTGAATCGTGTAGCAAATGAAACGCCACCAACTCTATGATTAAGAGCTTGATTTGGAGAGAGATTTTCAGCATAATAATTCCAGATAGGAAACCCTTTCCTTTTCAATAGCTTCCAACATTAGCTAGCAGATCACAGAGCTCCTTTTTACTATTTTTAATGTAATTTGTGTATTCATTTTTGTTTCCTTTCTAAAACATTCTGAAAGCAATTCACAGTGGTATGTTCAGCTCGTAAAAATGTGTCTACTGCCTAAATTACCTTCATTTACAACATCCAGGAATTCACAAAATTTATCCTGGTAGTAAATATGAATTTATTATTACATGTTTCTCTACCATGAGTGCAAGGAAATGTGTAGTAATAGCTCTTGAAATTTGTGAAAGTTGAACATCTTGCACATTTGTGGGCATCCGTGAATTCTTATCTGACCCTTTCCAGCCATAGAAATGGTCAGAGATTTGCTCCAGCAATGGGCGGGGCAAACTCCCCTTTCATGGAGGACAGGGAACGGATTACCGTCAAATGTGGAAGAGGTGATGGGGAAGATGTTTCTCCGTTGGGAAAAATGTTTCACAATAATACAAAAAAAAATGCATTTGCCGATCATGCACCACTTCCCCATTGTTTAACCATACATTAAGTAAAAGTATGCATTGTAGAAACAGGATGCTAGACCATGTGTGACATAACGTTTGCAGTGGTTTGCTTGAAAATCATTGTCTATCGTAGATTTCTATTGTAATTGTACTGAGACTGCAGACAGAAACTCACCAGAAACCTCACACAACTCGAAGAGGAATCTTTTCAGCATACAGTGATGGGCAGCTTGCTCACATCAGCTTATTTGGGTAGCATGAAGAGCTCTTCCTTGAATTAATTTGAGCTCAGGCAATGAGATCGGTGGTGGAGTCTAGGAATGCTCTGCTGATCGAAAGATGTCAAAATAAAAAACTGAAAGATTTCCACAGGTTTTTCCCCTTCTAGGTTTATACTCCTAACTGATCCTCTTCAAGAGTCACTTGACACCTCCAACTCACACTGTTCTGTTGAGGATGGCAGCGTGTCTTTTCGGAGCAATGTGCTTTCTTTAACAATCAAGGAGACAGCTTAGCTAACCTCGGTATCCAGTCCTTGACACATTCCAAAAAGCAGTATATTTGCACCTATTTAAAGGAAATATTTTATGGGTGGTGATTTGCTACCTTTTTGTGAACAGCCCCGCAATGTGGACACAATTCACAGAGATGTTGCTGCAAGTAGACCTGACATACTGTTGTAGTACTCTTGACGTACGTCTGATTTTGAAGAGTATGCTGAGAGCACTACATTAGTAAGGGTCAGAAAATATTTTGTGAATTGAGCTCTGTGATTTGCCTATTTACGTCATACATCAAACGGGTTTACAAGAGCCTGAGCATAAATCTACAATTTAAGATTAATTTACCAAGCACTCCGACCCTGTCTCCCCATGTTACGATTTACAAATTACAGCTGAAACACCAGCTTTACGGATATGTAATGGGTTGATGCAAGACTGAGGCTAATATCAGCAAAAAAGACAGGATAGATTGTTCCCATTAAGTTAAAAACAAATCATGATTCTGGAGAAAACGCTGTTAATATTTATCTTCGATGTTCTTATGTGTTTACAACCGCCCTATTCTTTGTAAAGGGAATACTTGGGAGCAAGGTCATTGCTCACCAGGCAATTTGAAGATGTTGCAGTTAAAATACTTCCAACATTTTCAAAATCAATTAACTACTTCTGACTCCTTATTTCTGCTAACCAGTACAAAACCTATAATGTTACTGAAGTATACTAGCCTTGTCAGCTCATAATGTGTTATATTTTGTCTATTATTAAATGAGATAATTCATTCATGTGACTGGCCTATCAAAGAGAACTCCCACTTTAAAACATTGAGGCAAATGTCTTTTAATGCAAATCATTGTCTGCTCATATCCCTACTTCGGTCTAAGAAAGGGAGAATACCCAGCTAGCCTCCTCCTGCGTGTCTTCTTCAATCAAACAATGGAATTTACCACGCTTAACATTGAGGTCCCCTGCAAATAATGAAATGTAATTAGTTCCCTCATAATCTCCAAAACACGTTTTAAATTTAAGTATTTAACCTAGTCCATTAAGAAGTAAAGGCTGCTTCTAATTGTGGCAATTATTATAATGATTTATAAGAGATAAGGGCCACTCAGTGCTAAACTCCAGTCTTACTGATAATATTCTGTGTGAATTGATGTTCAAGATTTTGACAGAACAATCTAGATCCAGTCTGACCCTCACACATAACCTATTTTGCTGCATAAATGTCTAGATTGTACAGGTGGTACATGGAAGGTAAGACAACTTTCCAGGAAAAATTGCTCAATTAGCCATATATAAAAAATTCAATAGGTATCTATGGTAGTCAAGTTGAAAGCTGGCACATTCCACATTCCATGAATTACTGAAAACAATGCAATATGTTTGTAGTAAATAATTGTGGCAAATAAAAATGCACTCATATTTTCTTTAATATTAGGAGGACTAGAATGTCCTCCTGCATTTGAGGAATCGTGTTATTGCTATTTCTAAACTCTAGGGAAAATGGCGGGACTAGACTTCTACAAATGGGAGAATTAAGTTGTGCTCCTGTGTAATCTATAAACTCAGTATTCAGAGTGGCAAAAGCATAATGAAATTTAGAGTTCAAAACAGCATTGTTAAAAATATACAATATCTTGATGAGTACAGCTTTTAGACTCCACAGGTGGAAAACATATTATTCACACAGCCATTTCTGCAATAGGGAACAAAAAGCAACAGCCAACTGTGATTCAGAAGTGTCACTTCCGTGGATAGGTCTATACAAGATTGATCAAGAATAACCAAGTAGTAACAGGAAGATTTTGGAGCACTAAGACAGGTTTCATAACCAAGTGGTAACAGGAAGATTTTGCAGCTCTAAGACAGGTTTCTTAGTTAAACAATTAAAATCTTCCTTGTGAAAATAGACTTCGGGCATGATTCACATCTCGGGGATGGATTACTCCATCACAAATGTGACTGCTTTCCCATCCGCCATAACATGACCTCTATAGGATATAATAGGATCATAATGTGGCAGATGGGATACCGGTCACGTTTGTGATGGAATATTCCCCTCCGCCAAGATCTAAATCAGGCCCTCAATGACAATAGTAACAATACAACCATCTCCAAAAGATCTTACAAATGAACGGATCCAGACCACTCTTCTAGATATCAATGTATGGCTAATATAATTGTGTGCCTTTCACAGCCTTAAACCAATATCAATTGTATTAACACGCAATAGTGCTGCATCTTCAATGACATTTTTAAAAAGAGACAGCTCTCAGGTAGCAAATGCCAACAAAGGGATTGATTTGAAGGTCAATAAATAACAGGTTGGAACGACCTAGTTGCATTAGAGAGCTTCAATTGAGTAGATGAAGAAACTGATTGTGATTGGAATAAACACATGTCATGTGATAAATTCTATTGTGTTAGCCTTTTGCTTTGTGAGAACATATCAATATTAGTTGCAGGAGAGAGGCTGTTACATCTGGGTACAAGTAGATAAAAACAGCCTTCTGAATTTCAGATTCCTCCCAGAATTTTTTCTATGAAAATGCATTTTTCTGATAGTCATTAAAAGCATCTCAATCAAAATATTTATTAAATAATACTAACATGGCTGGAGGTGGATTCATCCAGTTTACCTGTGCACAATAAATAAGAGGCATGAAAGGAATATTTTACCTACCCCCTGAATTCTCCACTGCTGCTTGCACTTTCTTTCTTCATTAAGCTTTCATTGTTGGGTAATCAAAGTCATCACAGAATTATTCACCATCAAAACCAACTCAGCAATAAATAAAATAGGATTTCAAATATCAGGAATTTATTGTAGTATTTCAAGATGTCAGCAACTGCAGTCCTCAGTGTTGCTCCTAAATCTGAGTTAGACCACCATAACCTCTACATTTGCTAGTCTGCTATACAAGGTGTCGTGTATATTATTATTTTTTTAAGCTGTGCAAGAGATTTTCAGTATACTTAAAGTTTTCATCATTCACAAACTAGTTTCTTAGTGGCTTTCCAATGGATTCTTTATGGACCATTTACTTTTTCTTGCTGATATTGCGTAAAGAGGATTGCAGTTTCCTTTTTGACATTGTCATCAATGATGTGTGCCATATTCCTGATAGATGGCCCCCAGATACACTTAAGGCCCAAAATACATGTCTAAATGATTTTAAAAGATTTTCATTTTTTAAAATACTGTCAGTAGAGTATGTAGCAGTGTTGTCCAAGAGAATACACTGAAATGAAACAAATGCTCATGCTTTCTTTCTTACCTTCTCTTTGAAAACAAGGACTGATAATCCTCCCCTTGAACGTGCTTTGACCAACCAACTGCACATGCGTTTATCTTCATACATCCTGTGATGAGCTGAAACAAGTTAACACATAAGGCAAAAGTTGTGGATGAGGCTGCTTCTTAGGTGGGAGCTCTTTGAAGTGGAGTCCCCCACAGTCTCTGTTGGTGGTTGCTTCAGAACACCCATCCTTTCCCTAGTAATTACTGTGACAAGTAGTAGCAGGTGTGTTAATAACATAGTAGTAGTTTGTGCAGCCACAGGAAAGGAAGGGGCTTCTGGGAGATAGGTGCCCCCAGAACACCCAAAGGGCCCTAGCAAAGATGATGTATGTACATTTACCTGCATATGCCTTGACTACTCCTCTAGTCAGACCTAATCCCACCACTGCATTGCTTCTGAATATACTGCAGAGGGCCTCCCACTCCACCACACATCCCACAATCCAGATACTTGCAAGCACTGTCATCTACCTGGCGGGCTCTTCTATCGCTCCAGACCTTACTCAAGAACTTCTCTTGCTTATTAGCTAATGTACATCCAATTATGCTTCTTCCCTACTTTCAAAACGTTCCACCTGTACTGAAGTTGTTACCACCTGCTCTTTCTTTACAGTGCTAACTTTTTCTGTATGTGTTAAAAATAGTACATTACTGTACTTGGACAAGATCTGGAACATTGTTTGGCTTAAATTCTATAGTGCTACTGTTGAATGAATTAAAATTTGTGAAATTATTATTTTATGACTTAGTGCATTTCCAGTTCCCTGGCATACTTCTAGATATAGCTCGAAGACTCAAAAAAGTATGAATAAATAAATCCATGCCAACAAAAAAATGTTTAAGTATCAGACACCTAAAAGAGCGGTATATGACGTGTTACATACCCATTGCATAACTAGTAGGCTGTCGTTTCAGGGGTGTAACTTTCAAACAGTCATAAAACGTCATAGCATGAACGGACAGGGTAAGACTGCTTGTTAAATTTATCACTGGGAGAAGAAAAAAACAAAAGTTGTAGATTTCTAATTATATAGGTATGTGGGACGTGGTAGTAAAAAAAGCAGTGTCTGCAGTGGCACCGGGCCCCAGATCAGAAGTCTCGGTGACCCACTGTAACCTGATCACGGCTGCTTTAGGTGGCAAGTCATTTTCCCCGCTTGCATCAGAGCTCATGGCACCCTTACTAAGCCACAATATGTCCGGACGGATGGATGCTTGTATGCTTGCGATGATGTATGTGGTTGCATTTACGTGCATCCATCTTATCTGTATTTATTTATGGAAATATAGCTGATGTTGAAATGTGCTAGAATACTAAAACACTTGCCGCGTGCAGTGGCCTCTTTGTGTGGAAGTCAACAAGATGTGGAAATTATAAACAAGCAGATGCGAATCAATGTTGCACATAAATTCCTTCACACTTCTTATTAACTGAACATAAGGAGTTTCTCTGCTCTCAAAGGCAATTCCGTATTGTGAGTGTAGTTCAGAATGAAAAAGGAAAAAAAACACAGACCTGTTCTCCTCAGATGCAAGTCCATTAAACTCGGTAATAGGTTAAAGATTTGTTTTCCAACAATTTCATCAGAAAAGAAAGGGGAAAAATGCCTACAAAGAGATGCTGAGTGACAGCCACAAAGAAACCCCAACTGTGCTTGTTGGGAAACAGGCCCAAATGCCGCTCCTATTGAAACCTTATTTTCCCTTTCACTAAAATGTCACCACTTCTTTCAAAAGATATTGTGCTCAACCAGGGCTCGCGTGAAAGGCAACAGATGTTGCTAAGATTGTACCCAGGCTGTCCTCTATCCTGTTTCTTTTCTAACAAGGAAGAGCGAGCGAGCGAGGGAGAGAGAAAGGAATAATAAAAAATTGAGAAAGAAGAAAACGTGCGTTAAATCACTGGAGCATTTTGTCCTTCGGCAAATCTGTTTGCACATGCTCGAACGGGCCAGCAGAAAGGGCCCGGCCTTTCACATTCAGTCTGAGGTCAGCCCCAAAGCTCTGCTCGCCTCTCCACGCTCCTTTCACAGAGAGCAGATGCCGCTGATTGCCAGAACAAATTGCGGCGATTCAGGCCACCAGCGGGGCATCCGCGCAGCCACCATTCACCCGGTGAAGGAAGCAAGGCCTCAGAACAGGACCAACCGGGGCGGCCCACAATGCACCGTAGGATTAGATTTGATACACTCGATACTAGGACATGGGCTTGTTGAAAAGTGGACCGTAACGACATGAGAGGCTACAAGACAGCTATCACCGGGAAGAAGTGGCGAGTGGTGTTTAAGCATTTATTAAGTTACACTCAATTATGAATGTGTGGAGACTTAAAAGGCAAAACGAATGGCTGTAGCAAATGCAGAACTGTCACACGTGCATGCGTTTGGCCGAATGACTTCTCATTTGTGCTTCAATGCATGTATAGGTCTTCAAGAGAGTGACACGGAGAACGACTTAAGCAACTAGCCTAGCGTGTTATTTAAACCACTTTCCCATTAACGTGTCAAGTAAAGAAACGTTTTCAGAGCCTTAGGCAGTTCACATCTGTTTGCCGCGCTGTACACGTGCAATAACTGAGTAAACATGAGGTAAAACCACTGCGTTTGTCACTTCAACCACCTAAGTGGTGTTCCTCAGATTCAAAGATAAAAGTGAAAGCAGAGCAGAAGAAACACTCTGTGGTGATTACCTCCCTCCCAGGGCCCCAGTCGGACAAATGAGATTAAAACACAAGACCACAAGCGAGAGCGAGGGAACAATTTGGGGAGAGCAGCAGACTATCTGATCTTAGCATCAAACGAGCCTAGGCCAGGGCATTCTTGGCCTCCGAGCCAAATTAACCAACTCGCTAATACTTTAAGCCAGGCTCCCCCCGATTTGTTACCTCTTCTAAAGGCAACAAAAACCCCTTCTGTGGGGCTGAGAAAAAAGTCGAATCTTTGCAATCTGTTTCTTAACACGTTGACCGGGGGTGTGACTGCGGAGTGGCTCTCGGCCTTTTTCATTAGAATATGCCACTTTTCTGTAACAATTCTATAATTAAGAGCGACTTGCCTGGGAGATAGGATGTCCAGTAATATAATGCAGCAGAACTAGCTCAGTTTAACTTTGTTGGGTGAAAAAGACAGTAAAGAGACTATAAAGAAATGTGTATTTATCCCACAGGTTTTCAGTTTCAAAGCTCCTAAACATAACTTGATTTAACAATGTTACTATTGAATCCGCACTGCCCCCATCTTAGAGGTTCCAGAATACACTATTAAATCTTAGAGACACGTAATGTTATAATGTTAAATCGCATAGCACACAGGGCATTATGTGTGGATGTTTATAAAATGAATTCAGGCCTGTAAGCCATTCCCGAAGTCCTTGGTTGCATCAAATATTTTCCCTCTTAAGCATCAGTCCCTTTTCCAGTTTGTAAAATATCACACAAGCTCATTCAGGAAAGTAGACACAGCACAGCTCATCACGCCTGAGAACAAAGATTTTCTTCTGGTTAGTGGCTGCTCAGCGCTACAAAGCTACTCTCGCTTCGTTCTAGTTATTGATTTCTATGAATGTTATGAAAAATAAATGGAGGGTCTCGCATTTCAGTCAAACGTCCATAACTTAGTTCCATCTTTAAAAGTGAAAACGGAATTAACAGGGAAATTTATATTCTGTCTTCTGCACAAGCTCTGAAATGCTCACAGGGTTTTCTTTTAGATTACCTTGCATATTGCTAAATTTGTCATTGATTTTGAAATGGTTTTGTGAATGAAATAGGAAGCCATCTTTTTCAACATATTCAAATCTAAATTAGGAAAAGTGAAAATGAACAAACCCAATGAAATCATTTATTCATTAATTATTATATATTTTAGATTTTTAGTAAAGCTGAGCATGTGTCAATACCTACAACACACTTCTACTCTCAGAACCCATTTTCACCTACAATCACTCATTTACTTTACACTTTGCCTTATATTTCGTAGAACTGTACACTGCCTATTGGCTTAGTTTCCACTATAAAAATACCACATATATAAATATCTACATACATACATACAACGAAATGCATCAGCATGTATGCAGATTACAACAGGAAGTACATGAGGAACAGTTCAATCTTTTGGGTCTTAGGCAGTTCATTGGTCACCTACAAGCTCCAGGATGTAGCGTTCTAATTCCTTTAGCTTTTTTTGTCTTGAGACTTCAATATACACCCTTTACCTTTATAGGAAACACAGAAGCCAGTCACCTACCATGTGTTAGGAAGGTAGTGGGAGACTGCCGAAAGGGATTGGATCATTCAGTACTGTTGAGAACAGTATGTGTAAAGGAGCATGACATTAGGAATCATAGCTGCACTTAAGCAAAGGAATTTTGCACAATTGACCCATCATATTAGTTATGCCTTGAGGTCTCTTTCCACACTTAGGGACAAATTTATTAAAAAGTGGCGCATCATGTCATGATACGCCACTTTTCTTGCACCCCATTGTGCCCCCCAAACGCCACCATGTGTGCGCATGTATCTATGATATGGCGCACTATAGCGCACGTTAGGGAACCAGCATCACAAATGTTGACGCTAGTTTGACACTTTGCAGGATTAGCACCAAAAATATTGACACTACTCCTGCAAAGTGAAAGAAGCCCCATTGAAAACAATGGGAGCCTCATTTTAACACCTGCCTTACAGGCATTAAAAATGACACGAGAAATGGTGCAGTGGAATCACGTAGATTCCACTGCGCCATTTTTCTGGGCCTCCTAATGCCGGCACACCCTCTTGCATACATTATGCCTGGTGCAGGCTTAATGTGGCTCAAAGGTTTACAAAGTGGCGTAATGCTTGCATTGCGCCACTTTCTAAATATGGTGCAGCATTTTTGCCAACCTAAAGCCACAATACCATCAAAAAAATGACGTAAACATGGCACAAGATGGCACTAGGGCCTTTTAAATCTGGCCCTTAAACTCTTAGGAAACTCAGTTTCAATCTCAGGAATGTAGGAAAAATATTACAGAAAAAAGAACCCTGAACATGTAGAGATATAATGGAAGTGCAGCGAGGCTTTATGATTCAGATATTGAAAAAACAAAATTGCATGGAAAAAAAAGATCGTAGACTGTAAACCATTTCAGATAAATAAAACATAGCTAATTACCTCAAAATTATTTAAAGTTAAAAGAGTAAAGGAAGCAGGATATCTATGACAGTCAAATCTTTGGATATCAAGGTTATCAAACAGTGTGTTTGATGTCAAGCATACATTTTCTAATGGAAAGGGGGCTTTTAAGTACAAAATACAATGCTTTGACATAGTTTAACACTTGCACGATGCAGCACACATGCAAAATTAGAAAACTGAGAGAAGAACACTTTTCTCTGAACCTTATGCCTGTTTCAGGAGGCATACCTTTCTGTTGAAAATTTCTGCACACCAATGTTAGTTGATATGGATTTGCATCAAAACCCCATCATTAGTTGCATGGGATGCCCCCTTAATGCAATGTAGCACTAATAAGCACAAAGTGCTTTGTTTTACATGTTTTGCACTGGAAAGCAAATCCCAAAATCAACACTACCCCAGTTTGCATCACTTTTGTGATACCAAACTGGTGCAAATTATTGGTATATTTGACATACAAATCTCTTCACATCCTTTTCTTAAAAAGTCAATTTCCACCTCTGCAATTCCCCAGGCCTAGCCGTTCTTTCATTGGGTGTCTCATTGGATAGCTTTACACCATTCTCTTATAGTGTGTGGAGTAGATTATCCACACACTGGTTTCCATTAAAGTGCTTAGCTTTTTTGTGATACTGCTACACAATTTGGATATCACATAGAAGCTCCATTCCCATGTGGTATTCAGAAGTGAATGTCTGTCTGCATATGTTCCCAAAGTATGGTACCAAAACACCACTGTCAGTATATCATGTGACATATTTTGTCCTAAATATTGTTTACAAAAATACCATCCAGCTGGTGATAATAAAGGAAAATGCACACCCATTGGGGCGATAATTGTGTAAACGATTTTCAGGGCATAATATTTATGTGTGATGTTATTTCTGACAATGAAATTGTGGCACACAGCTGTTGGTGAAGTACCTGAAAATTAAAGTAGGTTTTTCACATTATTTGCTTAAATCATGGCTTTGTCCTCTAATACTGTGTTTCAGATTGCTTGTGCAGAAAAAGGTGGCCGTTTCTAGTTGGGTAGGCTGAAACATTGACATTGTAGCCTGGAATGTGAACTGTTGGATTTTTACAATAATGTCAGTTTCTTCAAAATTAATTATGCGATTTCCAAATTCTAGCTTAATTTGTCTATGGTGGTTTCTGCCAGTTGTACTGAAGCTATTAGCAATAACTCTATGAAGATCATAATTAGAGCACACTGAGCCTTATCTAGGGTCAAAATGGTCTATAAGGCCATCAGGCAGTGCCTATCGCCAGGTATAACAGGTCAGTGTGTGGGCTGGTTTTTCAGCAGTATGTGGGCCTGTTTTTGTGACTGGTGAGACATTTTTTATTGTCATTTAACATGTATCTAACACAAGCATTGCATGCAGCAAACACAAATGCATACAGTCTCCAATACCTTGCAAAATAGTTATACAGAGTGTCTTTACCATTTAAAAACTAGGTGTATATGTAAATGTGGGCCACTTTTTTTTCAGCTATCTGGTTCGCTAATTGGGGCTAATTTTGTTTAGGTACTGACGCCTCTTTTTTGGCCCAGCATGGCCCTGGCCATTTGTGCTATTTTGGTGATACTGTGCTATTATCACTCCAAAATATTCCCGTCGATATTTATATGTCATGTGTACAGAGCCTGTATAATATGGAGAATGAAATTGCTTATTTTTCGATACTATGTTCATGTTGTTGGAGATTTCTCTTTATAGGGATTCAGTCTGTCATAGGTTAGTTCACCTTTAAGTATTCAGATTTAGGCCATCCGGGGCATAATACAAGCTCTTAGAGCCCCTGCAGTGCGGAGGGGTTTGCAAACTTTGAGGACCCCCAACCCTTTAAGACCCCATTCATCCCAAGGCTAATGAAGACCTGTGGGATATGGGAGACTAAGGGGCCCCTCTTCACATTCTGAATGAGACCTTATCATTTTGTATTACATCACTGCAGACCATGGAGTGCAATTCAGAGCAAAACCTATCGATAATATAACATTTAATTTTTTCGCCAGCATACAATCAGGCATAAACAGATAAGTAAAATTGGCTAGTTTAAAAAAAAAAAATTGCTTTATTTAAAAGCAATCACAGACATTAATAATAATGAGACAGGTCTATTTTCGACGCACCAAGAATCGCAAAAGAAACTCAATGGAGTTTCTTGCGTTTGGAATTACGATTCCCAAATTGCGAGTCGCATGAAATCACAATTAGGGAACCGCAATTCCAAATATTCGTACATGTCGCACCAAGTTATGTAAACATAAACTGTATTGCTCAAAACATAGTTAGACCAAACATTACATGTCATTAATTCCCTGCTATCTTAGCAGTTGTCAGAACTCTACACAGGTTACTAATACTCTGCAAGAACAAGCAGTAG
This sequence comes from Pleurodeles waltl, assembly GCF_031143425.1. Lineage (NCBI taxonomy): Eukaryota > Metazoa > Chordata > Amphibia > Caudata > Salamandridae > Pleurodeles > Pleurodeles waltl. The sequence continues at coordinate 432,205,947 of NC_090439.1, forward strand.
TCATAATAGAACACATAGGTACTCAGGATTCTGCAACATGAGCGGTAGTCAGGAATCGCATGAAGAAAGAAATTCACTTGTCATAAAAGTATCAAAAATGCCTAAATCAGGAACATCATAAACCCATATGGCAAGTAATCAACGCATAACACAGAGGTCTTCAAACTGGGGGTCGGGCCCCCCTTGGGGGGCCTCAAGTGATCCCAGGGGGGGCGCCAAACTCTGGCCAAAAGAAATATTATACAGATAACATGCCTTTGTTTTAAGCAGAAGCATGTTATTGCAGTTGTAAAAAGTTAACAGTACTTAACAGTAATGTTTAAATAGGTTTGAATCTATTTAAACATTGCCATCTTTCTAAAATAATTGTGAAAAATTCTGAGGGGGGCCCAATGATTTTTATTTTTCAACTGGGGGGGCGCGGCGTTAAAAAGTTTGAAGACCACTGGTATAACAGCATGTTAGGGACCTAAAAGGGCATATCAGCTCATAGATAGCTCCAAAAAGACAAAGGCTAACATAATTAATCCACCATGTCCATATTTGGAACATGAGCATGTCATATGTTCTGGGAGAGTACCTGTTTTTCGGCTGCCAAGGCACCTCTAGTGCTGTGATGTGGACACCGGTGCTCCCTGTGCAAAACAGGTGCTGTGTATTGATTCTGGGGGGGGGTGGCACGCACCCTCTCGGTTTGGCTGTCAGGGCCCCTCCTGGGGTCTGCGCCTAAACGGGCACTGGCAATTATGGGGACCCCCCCATGGGTCGTGACTGACCCTCCTGAGAGGGGGGCCCCGAAGTGAGGCTAATGAGGCTAGAGCATCCAAGTCCCTAGGGCAGTGTCCAGGGGGAAAGGAACTCCCTCTCCACCCGAGCCCTGTGGTCCTGCAGGCAGCCATCCACGTCCTAGAGGCAGGTGTTGGATAAATGGGGAAGAGAATGCTAACGTGTCCCTCTATGTCAATTTTATACACATCAGGACTCGTTTTAGGCCGACGAATCTTTTGACCCAGTGGTGAGACACCGTAGAACGAGATAACTAGTCAATATGTTTAGTAATATATCAATAAGGTCGCTGATATTTATTACCACAATACACTTTACTTTGGATAAAGACATTAATCAAATTGTCGATGCAACCATGACTTTTCAGCCATGAATAACCACACCTTGTGACAGCATTTTATGAGTTTTATTCCCTATTGATTACAATCTACTTGCAAAGTGTCAATCTCAAAACCAAGAAGCATATAAGCATAGTCACAATATGGCAACTGTAATAAGACTTCAATAATGCAAAGATCACAAATATAAGGGCATAACATAAAGTAAATATAGATCGGAACACATAGAATAACATGTAAGTCTTAGTTCAGCATGGTATAATGTCAGTCACGTCAGTTTGTGTCAGTCAGGGTGGTCCACCTATCCTAGCCTCTAATTAGCATCAGCATGTTGGACTTCATGCAAAACAATTTAGAACATCAATTTGGAAAACATCTAAACTATGGTCTCTAATCAAAAACACAGCAGTTGGTACCTAGAAAGGAAAAGCAAATAGACAAATTACAATAGCATTGTCATAATTACCCTCCAAGGATTGAATCAGCACACAGGATCAGTCTTCGTCTTCAGGACATCAGTTGTATCGCCATCGGTCTAACTTAGTCTAATGAAGAAGGGGACACTTTCCCTCATAAGGAGGAGAAGCATAAAGACAGTCTATGGGTGAGGATAGTTTATTAAGTCTCAAAGTCACCAAACAGAGTGACAGAGTTTCTGGATAAAATCGATAGCATTCCCTACCTAATTCTCTTGACTCTTCTGTGTCATGAACTTTTATCCCTTTTTCGCAATACCTTCCCCCAAAATTCTATACCCCACTATCTTTAACCTATCAAATTATACATTAGGTAATCCAAATTGTCACCCACGATAATTTATAACATTTTGATTGGTCTTCATAATTGACGTCTTCGTAGGTGGCACATCCGGGGTGTTGTGTCATCATCTTGGCACGTTTCTTGGGTCATGAGCTTCCTTATCCATGGTCGAATGGCCTTGCGCATTCCTTTGGTATACTTTTTGTTTCAAATCTGTATAAAACTTATACTAAGGCAGCTAGCATGCGGATGGGAACAGGATGATACTGGCTACATAAAACAAAGATAAAGAACAAATGCTGGGTCATGGCCCTTTACGAGTCAGCACACTGAAAAACAGAAAATATGCTTTAATATGAGAGCTACACAGCTGAAATCCTCAACTCACGCTAACTTAAGGCCTATGGGTTTTAATACAAATGCAATATTCGTAAGCGTTAATATATTCAATTAATCATGGTGCAAGCAATTATTTCTTACAATCGACATTAGTTTATGTGCACAGTAGTAACTTCACACTTATAATCATGTTGAGAATATACACTAAGCAACTAATATTTATAATCGTTTTTCATATGCAGCATTGTTAGGTATTTATATAAGCATTTCACATTTAATATATGTAATATTTAAGCTACGCTCTCTCAGTCCCTCCTATGATGACGCTCGTCATCACACAAACCTTTCCCTTTGACCTTTCATTATTTTTTCAATTTTCAATTTTTCACCTTGCGCATAATACGCATTTCAACATCTTGCCCTTTATGTGAACTTTCCAAAATTTCATTGAACATTTTCTCTCTTTCACTTTCTTCGTTTCTCCTGGTTCTTTTAGTCCAATTTCTTTTTATTTTGTCAATAATTTTGCATGCCCCCCATAATCCTAATAGACAGACCAAAACAATTAATAGACCCATCAATATTTTTGCAAGTACCCCATTCCAAATGTTGGTAAACCAGCTCCCAACTCTGGCAATTCCCTTTCCAAATTTCTCCCAAACACCGAGTTCTTTCAAATTCTTCAAATCTGTACTATCTCTAGTGAGGTTAGTAAGCATACTTCTAATCCTTTTACTGTTATCTGGAATGAATGAACAACAATGACGCTCATTGAGCATCTTGCAGACTCCTCCACTCTTAGCTAAAAGAATGTCTAAAGCAAGCCGATTTTGAAGAGTAATAGCTCTTTCTGCAGCAAGTTCAGTATCCATCAGGAATATAGCCCCTGTAAAATTTGTCAACATGTTGTCCACTATAGTAGACAACTTTTGAATCTTCATAGAATTCAAGATAACCCCTACTGATGGGATTATGGCTCCAAATATATCACCAATGACAGCCGCCACTGATTCTCGTTTTTGTCTGGGATGTTGTAGTTCAGATGTCTTAGGTATCTGTTTTAAGTCATCAATTTGGTAAATCTTTGGGAATACTATTCCCAAATAACATGTCCCATACCATCCCTTAGGGAGACGGTAATAAGCATTTAGCCCACAGATGTAATAGATCCCAGGAATCGCTGGATCTTGTCCATTTAGCATAAAGGTCCATTTACTCTGAAACAAAAACACATGCCTGCATTCACTCGTTCCCACAAACAAATTGTCCTGCTCAGATTTTGGCCTATATATACAAAGCCTACCTACGTGTAATGCATCTATAGCTAATTTGCCTTGTGTCTTGATTGCAGTGTAAGCATAATCATTTGCATATGTGCGTTTCTCTAATCCTTTTTGTAATCTTTCTTTTAATGCTTTGCGTCTATCATCTGTGTGGTCTAAAAAGCTTTTATCTACAGGCGATAGAAAGCAAGTTAAATTATTGTGATGTGCATAGGCAGTCCCAAATGTAAGCGTCGGCTCAAAGAATCCCATAACTATTTTTATATCATGTTCCTTAGCTAACTTGTTTGAAAATTCAATCACAGGCACAAAAGAAAACACAACATCCAAGTTTGAATAGAAATATTGTACATGCTCTTGATTATAGAATCTTGTTAATAGCAAGCTACAACTAATTCCATAAGTAAGAGGGAGGCTATGATATGTAACTCCCTCCTGCACAGATGAGGGAATTTTAGTGCATACGTAACAACATTTCGCATCCATAGTTTCCACATACTCATTTAGTAAGAGATAGAAGACATTAGTAGAAAGTTCCCCTTTTGCATTAGTTCCCTCTTGCATATGTCTTGCATCCTGTTCAAATCTTTCCCATGGTGTTAGTGTGGTAGTTTCAGGCTTTGAAGTAGCGTTAATAGTTTCTTTCTCTATCCATGGCATTCCTACAATCACTCCCACAATTATCACTGTGCACACAACACCTATTATAAGTCCTAGCCAACCACACACTTTACTTCCCTTGCTACTATTTCTATTGTAAGCCATGTTTGTATAGAATCAGACAGTAGAGCAACAATCAACTAGAGGATAGTTCAAACTCTCTGGCTTTCTGTGTTTATTTACAGCGTCTTCACTCACTCCAGGACCTCTTTTTGTCAAATCCGGTTAGCAGCTTGTCGTAATCAGGTTTTTCAACAGTCAAATCCGGTTCTAGTGTCACTTTAGGTAATTCATAAAGTCTCTCTTTCTTTCGATTTTCAGTTTCAGATTTTTATCCAAGATTTCCTCAGATTCGTTCAAGTACCGTAATATTGGCCTGGTACTTCTCGATCAAAACAGAAGGCTAGGAATTCTTGTTGCCATTCTGCTTCTGATGTTGTAGCATACGCCCATTCAGGACCTGTATATCTTCTGTTTGCAATTCTTTTTCGTTTCAGCCTTCGTTCACCCTGTTGTTCTCTTTCACTCAATTCTTCCACTCGAGAGGTATCGTTCTCTTCTATTATTGTTTCGTTTGATACGTCTCTTATCTTGAACGGTGATTTATCTGGCCAATTGTCACCTTTATGTGTTTTCTCTTGATGTGTTCTTTCAGAACCCTGGACAGCACCTTCCTCTTGTGATATGGGGCCAGATGTAGGAAACTAGCAAATTGCGACTTGCAATTTGCGAGTCCGTGCGACTCGCTAATTGCAAGTCGCAATTTGCTATGCAGAAAGGTGTCTCAGACACCTTCTGCGAGTCGCTATGGGGTCGCAAAGACCCACCTCATTAATATTAATGAGGTGGGTCGCAATTTGCGCCCCATAGCGACTCTGGGCACTTACGGGGATGGAGGCCTGCTGGGAACAGCAGACCTCCATGTCCGTGACTGCTTTTAAATAAAGCAGTTTTTGTTTTTCCAAGTATAGCCCATTTTCCTTAAAGGAAAACGAGCTGCACTTAGAAAAAAAAATCGAAACCTTTAGTTTCGGATTTTTTCAGGGCAGGTAGTGGTCCCTTGGACCACTGCCTGCCCTGAATTTTTTTTTTGGGGTCCAGTCACAAAGGGGAAGGGGTCCCATGGGGACCCCTTCCCGTTTGCGAGTGGGTTACCATCCACTTCAAGTGGATGGTAACTGCGACTCCATTTGCAACCGCGTACACAGTCGCAAATGGAATTGCATACCACTGCGACTTGCAAATAGGAAGGGAACACCCCTTCCTATTTGCGACTCGGTTCCGACTCGCAAAATGCATTTCTGCATAGCAAACACGCATTTGCGAGTCGCAAACGGCGATTTTCGCCGTTTGCTAGTCGCAAACAGTTTGCTACATCTGGCCCATGGTGTTTGCTCTTGATAGACCTGCAGATGGCTCAGGAGGCTCTGATACGTTCTGATTTCTCTCTACAATTTCTCCTTCTTCTTCTTCTGGTTCTGTACCGGGTTCGAGTTCTAACCCGTACTTGTCTACTTCTGGGAGAACTTCTTCTTGATTTAATTCTGCTGCCGCCTCTACCGAGATAGGCACTCTGTCACCTCTCTCAAACTCATTGACTGTTTGAGGGACAAGGCTGTTCTCAATTTGCTCTCCGGTAATCTCAGTTCCTTCTTGACTGTTTTATAGCCCTGGGACTTCTCTTTCTGAAGTTGTTGTGCCGGAAATTTCAAGTTCCTCTTCAACAGGACACGTTACCCTTTTTGTGTGACTAGCATGTATCCAGTTGGGAACTCCGGCACACTTTACAGCAGTAGTAGTCATCAAGATTACTTGATATGGCCCTTTCCAACGTGGTTCTAGACACGATTTTCTCATGTGCTTCTTGACAACCACCCAGTCACCAGCTTGTAGAGAATGGCCTGGATCTCCAATCAGTGGCAATGTGTTAGCTTCCACCTGGTGAGAGAAAGAGCGAATCACATCAGCCAAACCTTTGCAGTAATCCAACACCATATCATCTGTAATATTCACTAGCGCATTTGCAGGTACTGCTGGTAATTTCATAGCTCTACCCATGAGGATTTCATGGGGGATAGTCCAGTTTTCTTGTCTGGGGTGTTTCTCATTGACATCAGCACTAGAGGCAAGGCATCTGGCCACTTCATGTAAGATGCTGCGCACATTTTTGCTATTCTCGATTTCAAAGTACCATTCATTTGTTCTACCAGTCCTGATGCTTCGGGGCGGTAGCTACAATGCAGCTTTTGCTCGATGTCAAGTGCAGCACACAAGAGTTTAATCACCTCGTTGTCGAAGTGTCTACCCCTATCCGATTCCATAGAAACCGGAAACCCGAATCTTGGTATCAGTTCCCTAAGTAGTAGTTTTGCAACTGTAAGACTGTCATTTCTACGTGTGGGAAATGCCTCAATCCAATGACTGAAAACACACACGATCACCAACACATACTTCAGTCCTCCACAAACAGGCATTTCAATTAAATCCATTTGCATCTTGTTAAATGGACCTCCAGCTCTCCCAATGTGGCTCAAAGTTACCACGGTTCCTTTCCCTGCATTCATCTGTTGACAGATGATGCATCTGTGACAAGTAATTTCTGCGGCATGTCTGAATTTTGGGTTAAACCAATCAATTTTGAATGATCTAATCATAGCATCCCTTCCCAGGTGAGCCTGTCCATGGTAGAGCCTGGCAAATTGGGATAGAAGGCTGTTTGGCAAAACTAGTTTCCCTTCTTCTGAGACCCATAGATCATCTGCCCTTTGTACACATTGCATTCTTTGCCAAGAACGTTTTTTCTTCCTTGCTTGCACAGCTCTGTAATGTTTTTAACTCATCTAATGGGGCAACCAGCCACAATGCAAAGTTCAAACATGTGTCATTCTCAGTTTGTGGTAACAATTCCCATTTCTCCTTGAACGATATACAGTTCAATGCGCAAAATCTTGCGACTTGATCCGCATAACCGTTTCCCATGGACACAAAGGGGGTCATTCTGACCTCGGCGGTAAAAAGCGCTTACCGCCGGTCAGAAGACCGCCATAACACCGCCGCGGTCGCGGTAAACCGCCACGGTCATTCTGACCCGCAACTGGCAAACCGCCAAAAACCCGACATCAACAAAAGTCCGCCACACCAACGGCCAGCGAAAAACTGGCGATGACCAAACCTCCACCGTCACGCCAACAAAAATACGCCATTCCGACCCACAAATCCCTGCAGCGGTCTTTCAACCGCAGTATTCCATTGGCGGTACACACCGCCGCGGTCAAAATACACACACCTTTACAAAACACTACCACATTGGACAATTAAAAATACACACACCTGAGACACATACACACACCACTCCCACACACCCAATACAATATAAAAAACACACCCACATCACCCACAAACCCTTACGACCACAATTGCGACTGAAGGCCAGAGAGAGACAGCACAGAATAGAGTAGACCATCACACAGAGGCAAATCACTACATCACCCACACAATATCCACGCACAAAACACCACACACCAACACACTCACCACACTCTACAACACATACCCCACCCCACACCTCATCCACACCACCCCATGGCACCCCAAAGACACCCCAGGTTCTCTGACGCAGAACTCAGGGTCATGGTGGAGGAAATAGTTCGGGTAGAGCCCCAGCTCTTCGGGACACAGGTGCAGCACACCACCATTGTCAGGAAGATGGAGCTATGGCAAAGAATAGTGGACAGGGTCAACGCTGTGGGACAGCATCCACGAAATCGGGACGATATCAGGAAGCGGTGGAACGACCTACGGGGAAGGTGCGTTCCATGGTATCAAGGCACAACATCGCGGTGCAGAAGACTGGCGGCTGACCCCCACCTACTCCCCCAGAATTTACAGCATGGGAGGAGCAAGTCTTGCACATCCTGCATCCTGAGGGCCTCGCAGGAGTAGGCGGAGGAATGGACTCTGGTAAGTCAAATCTTCACTACTTCATTCCCCCCACCCTACCTGCATGCCAAATCATACCCCCACCCTCACCCCCACCCCCATCACACCAACTCCTTGCAAATGGCTCACCATCACAACCCACCCATCCCAACACCTAGCCCTGCATGCGTCCACAAAACATGGACACCCATCACCAAAGCATGCCCACTGCACATACCCATCTCCCCCACAAGCCACCGTCACAACAGCCCCCACAAGGGAATGCCAGCACTGGGGTACACGGCCACCCACCCATTTCACTAAATGGCACACACAGAAGCAATAACCATACTCTTATACCCCTGCAGGACCCGAATGCCACCACACCGCCCGGGAGGGTCCAGAAATGTCCATCCCACCCCCAGAAGAGGCCCCCAGTGATGACAGCAGCTCTGTCTCCCTGGACCCAGATGACCAGCCCGGCCCATCGGGGACCTCGGGACAGTCGGTTCCCCTCAGACAGCCACAGGCTACAGCAGACCTAACCCCCTCTGGGAACACCAGACCAGCTCCCACCCAGCGGGCCCATGCCTTTGTCTCCAGGACACGTCAATCAGCGGTGTGTCCACCACTACAGGGCACCCAGTTTGACCCACCACCCCAACAACAACAGGGACCTGGGGGCAGTGGTAGTGGGCACACGGTCCAGGGGACAGAGGCCCAGGGAAACAGGGGAACTGGGAGGGCTGCTGTGCGACAGGGGGGGACAGGCCCAGGGAACCCACTCTCCACAAGGCCCTCTCCTCCATCATGGGAGCATACCACCGCTCCCAGGAGACGATGGCTACGGTACTGGCTAGGTTCCAGGAGATCCAGGTACTGCAGGAGGAACAGTACATGGGGTTCAGGGAAGAACTGAGAAACATTAGTTCCGCAATGGGGACCATCGTCGTGGCTCTTAACCAGATAGTCACCACATTGCGGGACCATGTGGCACCACAAAGGGCCCCTGTCACTAGCATGGACCAAGACCAGGCTACCACCTCCGCCGGCGCTAGTGGACAGGAGGCCCCCACACAACGACAGGCCACCAGAACCCCACCTCCTGCAGAAGAAGAACCACCCCGCAAGCGGGGCCTGAGATCTCAGAAGAAGACAGAGTAGGATGCCAAGACCCCCGCCAGCAAAGGATACCCCCTGATGTCATCCCACTGTCCCACATTGTCACCCTGTCCAACCTTAAACTGCCCCTGCTCCATCCTTCCACAGGCATATGGACAATGCACCTGTGAGACTGAAAACTGGACTCTGCCATGGACATTACTCCACCATCACCCATCACCGTTTTTCAACCATGTCCCTAAATTTAGCACTTTAATTAAATCACTTATTGCACTAAAAATATCTGGAGTGTGCTTGTATTTTGAACAAATGTATTAGACATAACGGTGCCAAAATGTTCAGTTACATTGTGATGACAACATACCACTGTCACACAGCTGTAGTCCATGGGCAAACAAAGCAGAGGTCACGCAGTGGGGCTCACATCTCTGAAAACGGAAGGGAAAGTCACAACTCAGTTAACATAAACTGGGGGGAAACACAGACAGTAGAGAGGCAGGAGACTGTAAGTACATGTAAAATGGCGGTGTTGATTCGTACCTGTGTGCTATTGAAAATACTGTTGTATCACTGTGTCCCTGTTGTCTGTGTCGTCCCCGTCGTCTTCCTCCTCTTCAGTCTCCACAGGCTCCACAGCTGCCACAACACCACCCTCTGGACCATCCTCCTGCAGGAAAGGCACCTGGCATCGCAAAGCCAGGTTGTGAAGCATACAGCAGGCCACGATGATCTGGCACACCTTCTTCGGTGAGTACATTAGGGATCCACCTGTCATATGCATGCACCTAAACCTGGCCTTCAGGAGGCCGAAGGTCCGCTCGATCACCCTCCTAGTCCGCCCATGGGCCTCATTGTACCGTTCCTCTGCCCTGGTCCGGGGATTCCTCACTGGGGTCAGTAGCCACGACAGGTTGGGGTAACGAGAGTCACCAATTAGCCACACACGGTGTCTCTGTAGCTGTTCCATCACATAAGGGATGCTGCTATTTCGCATGATGTACGCGTCATGCACTGACCCAGGGAACTTGGCATTTACATGGGAAATGTACTGGTCAGCCAAACAGACCACCTGGACATTCATCGAACGATAACTTTTTCTGTTCCTGTACACCTGCTCACTTTCACTGGGGGGAACCAAAGCCACATGGGTCCCATCAATGGCACCAATGATGTTGGGAATATGTCCAAGGGCATAGAAATCACCCTTCACTGTAGCCAAATCGCCCACCTCAGGGAAAACAATGTAGCTCCACGTGTATTTCATCAGGGCAGACAACACTCTGGACAAAACCTTAGAAAACATAGGCTGAGACATCCCTGATGATATGGCCACTGATGTTTGGAATGATCCACTTGCCAAAAAATGGAGTACTGACAGCACCTGCACCAGAGGGGGAATCCCTGTGGGTTGGCGAATGGGTGACATCAGGTCTGGCTCCAGCTGGGCACACAGTTCCTGTATAGTGGCTCGGTCAAGTCTGTATGTCAGTATGACATGTCTTTCTTCCATTGTCGACAGGTCCACCAGCGGTCTGTACACGGGAACATTCCTCCATCTCCTTGCAAGTCCCAGCGGACGGTGCCTAGGAAGGACAACATGGAGCACAGAGTCAAGCAACCCACAGGTACGTAACCACAGCTTGCACAGAACACGATTCGCTATGCATTGAATGGCTTGTATGAGTGGCAATGCAAGGCCTAGGCCTGTGTGACGCAGTAGAAATTAAGCCATGTGGGCCCTTGAAATGGCGGCTGCCTGACCTGTGAAGTGTGACAATGGGATGTGAGGTCAATGCGCTGGCGTGGCACACCGTGGCGGTAGGCGGTCGAAGACCGCGGTGCAAAGCCGCATTGGTTAACATAGAACCCTATGGGTTTCAGGAGCCAATGACGAAGTGCGCCGGAGGTCGCGGTACGCACCGCCGCGGGCGTGACCACCATTTTCTATCTGCTTAATCACTCGAGACCTGATCTCCACATCCACAGGAGAGGACCTATACTGCAAGTGCTGCTGTGACCTCGGTCTGAAAGAGACAATGGCTGCTGCGACTGGGGAAAGGGCCCCTGCCTTCACATCTGAGGAATTGGAGAAACTTGTTGATGGGGTCCTCCCCCAGTATGCGCTACTCTACGGTCCTCCAGACCAACAGGTTAGTACACTGGGACCCTGCTTTGTGGGCAATGCCTGGGTTGAGTGGGGTGAATGAACGATGGTGCGGAGGGGAGCGTATGAGGCATGCATCAAACGACAGATGAGAGCATGTGCCACATGGCAAGAGTGGGGATGGGGGGACACTCACATCGAGCATGCAGAAAATGATGATATTGTGTTTTCTCTCCCTGTACGTGTCACATAGGTCAGCGCCCATCAGAAAGTCGACATTTGGCGTGCCATCGCCAAGGACGTCCGGACCCTGGGGGTCCACAACAGACGGGGCACCCACTGCTGCAAGAGGTGGGAGGACATCTGCGGCGGGAGCAGAAAGACCACAGAGGCTCTGCTGGGGATGGCCTCCCAACGTAGGAGGGGTGCCACACGTCAATTGACCCCCCTGATGTCTCGGATCCTGGCGGTGGCCTACCCAGATTTGGATGGGCACGTGAGGACATCACAGCAGACACAAGGGGGTGAGTACACTCTCATTCTGCTGACTATGCGCGCAGTGGAGGTGTCTGGGTGGGGGAGGAGGGCTGTGGGTCTCCCTAGGCCAGGGCGATTTCTGTAGGCTAGGCCCCTCTGTAAGGCATGGCCCTGTGCCCCCGCCCCCCACCTCTGTAGGGTTCCAAGTACAGCTATCCATGGCCCTGTGTCACCTATGTCATCCATAGGCTTGTAGGCCAAGTCCCAATGATTGAGTAGTGTACCCCAAGTACGCGGCGTACTGCAGGGGGCTTCTGTGTCTGTCCTCTCCGCCAACTGTGTTGCCAATGCATGCACTCAACATGTCTTTATTTCCCCCCCCGTTTTTTGGTCTGCTCTTCCTGTTCATGTGTGCATTAGCATCATCTGGCGGAGGAGAAGTGGCATTGGAGCACGAGGGAGCTGCATCTCACATGGCCCCGGAGGGCCATGCAACGGACTCTGATTTCACCAGTGAGATGGAGGGCGAGGGGGGCTCCACAACGGGGACACGTGGAGACATCAGCGACACCGACACGTCCTCGGAAGGGAGCTCCCTTGTGGTGGCGGCAACATCCGTGCCCACCGCAACAACAGGTACAGCCGCCACCCAGTGCACCAGCTCCGCCCTCCCAGCAGCCCCTCAGCGTTCGCCCCGTGCCCGCTCGCACACCAAGGCGGGCATCTCCTTCGCCCCAGGCACCTCAGGCCCTGCCCCAGTTACCCCTGCTGCCCTCAGTGAGGAGGCCATTGACCTCCTCCGGACGCTCATTGTTGGGCAGTCTACCCTTTTGATTGCCATCCAGGGGGTGGAAAGGGAGGTGCATCGGAGGAATGCATACCTGGAGGGCATTCATTCGGGTCAGGCTGCCCATCAGCGATCGTTCAACGCTCTGGCCTCAGCATTGTCCCTGTCTCCTGCCTCCCTCCTCCAACTCCCTCCACCCAGTCCCACTCCCCTGTTCCTCTGCCTATCCCAGACACACCTACAGACCAGCCTGCACACACCTCAACACCCAAGGTCAGCTCATCCAAACATAAGCACCACACATCACAGAAGCATTCACACAAGCAACATCCACATGCAGACATGCCAACAGCCACTGCCACCTCTGTGTCCCCCTCCTCCTCGTCTCCCTCCTCCCTCCCTGTGACGTCCCAACTCACACTTGCATGCACCACTTCATCAGCCAGTACGTCCATCACCAGCACACCCACCAGAACACTCCGCACACGTGCAGTCACCACCCCCACTGCCATTTACACGTCCCCTGTCTCCTCTCCCAGTGTGTCTGTCACCCCCTCTTCCAAACCACACAAACGCAGGCAGCCACCCACCCAAAAGCCATCCACCTCAGGACAGCCTCCGTCACAAGCACCTGCACCCAAAGACAGCACACTTGACTCTCCTACTACCACATCCTCTTCCTCCACTCCCATACCCACTGCACCTACCCTTCCCATTGTTCCTAAAAAGTTTTTCCTCTCCAAAATTAACCTCTTTCCATCACCTGACCCACCCCCTCCATCTCGTAAAAGCCCAATCTGCACCTCAGCCACCACAACCCCTGGACCTACAAGGACCATAGTCCAGGGATATTGGAGTTCACCACCTTCGAGGGCAGCTACATCGGCCAGCAGCAAAGGGACAGCCAGCCCACCCCCTTGTAAAAAAATCCAACAAAGGCAAGGAGCCGGCGCGAGAGGACAGAGACGGCAACCTCCACAGGCACCACCCTGGCACCGTCAGGGAGTGGGGTGCCACATGGCACATCTCCAAAGAGAGGCAAGGGCCACAGAGGATCAGGCAAGGATGGCAAGGGCAGCACGGCCGACAAGTCCGGCAGCAGGCGAGCTGCCCAGGAGGGCCCCACCAGCCCCATTCCGGGGGTGAAGGAGGACACCCACGGGCACGGGACACCAGCACAGGAGGGCCCAGCAAGCGAGAAGTCGGATGGCGAGTGAACACCATATATTGGCCGGATCTGGTGCCCTGGAGACACATGTGAAGAACCGCAGAACAGGGCCCCGCCGTCTCAAGAACCGCTGAACAGGGCCCTTCAAGACATGCACCGCTGAACAGGGCTGAACAGGGCCCTTCAAGACAAGCACCGCTGAACAGGGCACCGCCGTCTCAAGAACCGCTGAACAGGGCCCTTCAAGACATGCACCGCAGAACAGGGCCCGCCGTCTCAAGAACCGCTGAACAGGGCCCTTCAAGACATGCACCGCTGAACAGGGCACCGCCGTCTCAAGAACCGCTGAACAGGGCCCTTCAAGACAAGCACCACTGAACAGGGCACCGCCGTCTCAAGAACCGCTGAACAGGGCCCTTCAAGACAAGCACCGCTGAACAGGGCACCGCCGTCTCAAGAACCGCTGTAAAGGGCCCTTCAAGACATGCACCGCTGAACAGGGCCCCGCCGTCTCAAGAACCGCTGAACAGGGCCCTTCAAGACAAGCACCGCTGAACAGGGCCCCGCCGTCTCAAGAACCGCTGAACAGGGCCCTTCAAGACATGCACCGCTCCGCTGGGCCCTTCAACTCAAGCACCGCTCCGCTGGGCCCTTCATCTCAAGCACCGCTCCGCTGGGCCCTTCATCTCAAGCACCGCTCCGCTGGGCCCTTCAACTCAAGCACCGCTCCGCTGGGCCCTTCATCTCAGGCACCGCTCCGCTGGGCCCTTCAACTCAAGCACCGCTCCACTGGGCCCTTCATCTAAAGCACCGTTCCGCTGGGCACCGCCGTCTCTGCACCGCTCCGCTGGGCCCTTCATCTCAAGCACCGCTCCGCTGGGCCCTTCATCTCAAGCACTGCTCCGCTGGGCCCTTCAACTCAAGCACCGCTCCGCTGGGCCCTTCGTCTCAGGCACCGCTCCGCTGGGCCCTTCAACTCAAGCACCGCTCCTCTGGGCCCTTCATCTCAAGCACCGCTCCGCTGGGCACCGCCGTCTCTGCACCGCTCCGCTGGGCCCTTCATCTCAAGCACCGCTCCGCTGGGCCCTTCATCTCAAGCACCGCTCCGCTGGGCCCTTCAACTCAAGCACCGCTCCGCTGGGCCCTTCATCTCAAGCACCGCTCCGCTGGGCACCGCCGCCTCTGCACCGCTCCGCTGGGCCCTTCATCTCAAGCACCGCTCGGCTGGGCCCTTCATCTCAAGCACCGCTCTGCTGGGCCCTTCAACTCAAGCACCGCTCCGCTGGGCTCTTCATCTCAAGCACCGCTCCGCTGGGCACCGCCGTCTCTGCACCGCTCCGCTGGGCCCTTCATCTCAAGCACCGCTCCGCTGGGCCCTTCATCTCAAGCACCGCTCCGCTGGGCACCGCCATCTCTGCACCGCTCCGCTGGGCCTTTCATCTCAAGCACCGCTCCGCTGGGCCCTTCATCTCAAGCACCACTCCGCTGGGCACCGCCGTCCCTGCACCGCTCCGCTGGGCCCTTCAACTCAAGCACCGCTCCGCTGGGCCCTTCATCTCAAGCACCGCTCCGCTGGGTACCGCCGTCTCTGCACTGCTCCCCTGGGCCCTTCAACTTAAGCACCGCTGACACATTGGCAGAAGGGGCAGGCCCGGATCAGTGTCAGACAGGGCTGCACGATACACTCTGGGCACCAAGAGTCCTCCAGTACTGCTGGAGTCTGTCATCCACTTGAGAGACTGTGGCTTTGCACTCCCCAGGATGGCACACTGGACAACCCACCCAATGTAGAGACTTGAGAGACTGTGGCTTTGCAATCCCCAGGATGGCACAGTGGGCAACCCACCCACTGTAGAGACTTGAGAGACTGTGGCTTTGCACTCCCCAGGATGGCACACTGGGCAACCCACCCACTGTAGAGACTTGAGAGACTGTGGCTTTGCACTCTCCAGGATTGAACAGTGGGTAAGCCACCCACTGTAGAGACTTGAGAGACTGTGGCTTTGCACTCCCCAGGATTGAACAGTGGCCGTGGAGGCCCCTTGTGCATCTGGCGTCGTGGACTCATGTGGCTGAGGTGCCACCCCTTCCCTTCCCCCTGAGGTGCCTGTAGTTTTCCTATCTGATGCCCCTGCAGTGTTCTCTCCAATGGATTCGGGTATCATGTGTGGGCTTTGCCCATGTGTTGAGGACCATTGGCCCACGTACAATGACAGAAAGCCAATTCTGACGGGTCAATATACATATGTGTATATAGTTATGGGATGTTCGACTTACTTATTTACTTAGCCTTACAATATATTTGTATTACAATAACATATTATTTTGTCTTTGCATTCTTCCGGGGGGTTTGGGGGGTGTCACTCTGAGTTGTTGCTCTGCATTGGTGTGTTTGTAGTTGGGGGGGGGTGTGTCGCGTATGTGTGTGCCTGTAATCTTTTCTCCTCCCCCCTCCCCTGTGTCGTAGGTGCAGTACTCACCGTTGTCTTCTGCGCCGGCGTTCGTGCTCCTGGTAGAGGAGCAGGTAGACAATTGCTGGTAGGATGTGTAGTTCTGGTTCCATGCTGTCCAGATTCCTCGTGGAGTGTGTAGAGGTGAGCGTTTTCCCGTTCGTAGTCTGTTTCCGCCGTGTTTTTATCGGCGGGGCTCCCGCCCTGGAAAAGGTGGTGGATTGGTGAGTTGTGATAGGGTGGGCGGTACATTGTCTGCCGCCTGTCTGTTGGCGGTCACCGCCGCGCTGCTTGTCTGTACCGCCGTGGCGGTCGGAGTGTTAAAGTGGCGGTCTGTGTTGGCGGTTCCCGCCAGGGTTGGAATTCCATTTTTTTGGCCACCTGCCTGTTTGCGGGTTGGCTGTCGCTTTAACACCGACCGCCAGGGTTGGAATGACCCCCAAAGTCTTGTGATCTAATATGAGCACTGCATTTCACAACGGCAATTTCAAGAGGTAACTGAATTGCATGTAACAAATCCTTTATCTGTTCACCATTTTTCACAGGAGAACCAGATGAGGTCATAAAACCTCTCTGTGACCAAAGTTGGCCAAAATCATGTACAATTCCGAATCCGTATCTGCTGTCAGTATAGATAGTGACTTTCAAATTTACAGCTGCATGGCATACCTTAGTAAGGGAAATTAATTCTGCCACTTGTGCAGAAAACACTTTTTCGAGCCAGGAAGCTTCAACGATACCAGTTATGGTACATACCGCATATCCAGCTCTCATTGTTCCAGTAGAATCTCTTAGACAGGACCCATCAACGAACATAATACAATCATTTTCTTTTAACTGGGTATCCTGTATGTCTGGACGGGGTTTGGTACACAGCTCCGTTACCTCAAGACAATCATGTTCAAATTCCTCCTCGTTTTTGGTTTCAGTATTCTCATTAGGAAGTAAGGTTGCCGGGTTCAATACACTGCACCTCTTAAGTGTTACATTTGGTGACCCCAGTATGATCATATCGTACCTAGTGAGACGTGCATTTGTCATGTGCTGAGTCTTAGTTTGAGTCACCAGATTTTCAACTGAATGTGGAACGATTACTGTTAGAGGGTATCCCATGACTATGCCTTCACATTGTGTAAGGCTCTGACCAACTGCTGCAACTGCACGCAAACAGCCTGGTAAGGCTGCTGCGACAGGGTCTAAGGGAGCTGAAAAATATGCTACAGGGTGATTTGCATCTCCGTGGACCCGTGTTAAGACAGACAAAGAACAAGCATCACGTTCATGACAAAACAGCAGAAAAGGTTTCTCGTAATCTGGCATTCCTAGGGCTGGTGCCCTGCACATGCATTCTCTTAATTCCATAACTGACTCAAGCTCTTCTTTTGACAAGGTTATAGTATATGGCTCATCCTTGATTTATTTTCCTGTCAGTTTTATTAATGGCTTTGAAATGATCGAGAAGTTGGGTATCCACTGGCGACAGTAGCCCACCATTCCCAAAAACATCCTGACATCTCTTTTTGTCGTTGGGGGGTTCAATTGCAAGACAGCTGTTATTCTTTCCTTTGATATTCTTCTGGAACCCTTCTCAATCAAATGTCCTAAGTATTTCACCTCCTTCTGACAGTACTGTAGCTTTCTGGGTGACACCTTGTGTCCATTCTTTCCCAGATGATTCAGTAATGCAATGGTATCATATTTACAACTGTCCCTTGTTTTGGACGCAATTAGCAAATCATCAATGTACTGCACAAGAGTTGAATTAAAAGGCAGCACCAGTGGCTCCAAATCCTTCTTCAATATCTGATTGAAAATGGACGGTGACTCAGAAAACCCCTGAGGAATTCTGCACCAACTGTACACCTTATCCAGGAATTTGAAACTGAACAAAAATTGGCTATCCTCATGAAGAGGCACTGAAAAGAAAGCTTGTGATAGGTCTACTACGGTAAACCATTCAGCATCACAGGGACCTGAAACATGATTACTGCTGGGTTGGGCACCACAGGGCAACATTTTATCACAATTTCGTTTATTTTTCTCAAATCCTGCACAATTTGAACTTTTCCCAGGGCTTCTTTAAACCCATTATTGGAGAGTTAAATGGACTGCTCAAAACCTCTTTCAGAACTCCCTGCCTGAGGAAGTCTGCAATTATTTGTGACACTTCGATAAGAACATCTTGGGTCATGTGGTATTGTGGCACTTGAGGGAATACTGCATTTGGTTTTATCTGAACTTTAACCTGTTCTACTCCTTTTATTAGTCCTACTTCTTTCCCGGTCAAGTCCCACACCTTCTCCGTTACTGTCCCTTGTAGTTTGACAGGTAAGTCGATCAAGGTATGCATTGGGAATAAAGTAATCCGAGGGTAGTCTTCATTTGTTCCCATTTCTTCCTCTAAAAACTGACTTTCATCTCTTTCATCGTCACTATTTGTCTGTACTTCAACTCCATCATTGGAACAGGTAATCGAACATTTTGTTTTACACAACAAATCTCTTCCTAGTAGGGATACGGGACTCGAGTTACAGACTACGAACCTATGTAGCCCCTGGAAGTTGCCGATCTCAACTTGCACTGGATCTGTAATCAGGTTAGTCAAATACTGATTTGCTACTCCAACCACTCTTATGGTACGCCCTGACAGAGGCAATCTTGGAACTTCTGCGCTTCTGACTGTGGAGCGTGTGGCTCCTGTATCAACCAGAAATGAAACCTTATACCCCATCACCTTTCCCTCTACATATGGGCCTCTCTGATCCACCTCTAAGGATGCTACAAGCCTGCACTCTTCGCTGTCTGAGCTATCATCTGACCAATCTTCATTCATGCCATTTTCACCTCGTAATGGGAACTGTTGTACAGTATTGTTTTGATTTGTTACCTGGCCTGTGACCTGCTGAGGAAGCATCACCTGTTGCTGTCCCATCGGAGCCATTGGTAATTGCATTTGCTATCTAGGCACCATAGGAATCTGCTGCTGTACTGGCTGTAATTGTATTGACTGAAAACGCGGCATTTGCATCTGCTGCATGGGCTGTACCCCTTGCATTTGCACCAGATTGTTCTGAAAGTTCGGGTTCTGATGTCTTATTTTCAGACTTCGTGAATTTTATAAAGCCCCAACATCATACCTTGCTGAACAAGACCATCCTGCACCATATTCGGGCACTCCCGTTTCCAGTGCCCCACGCCCCCGCACGCGTGACATGGTGACATCTTTTTCGCCCCTTGTACGTCATTTTGAACCACAACAGTATTCAAGTCTGAACCTCGATTCACAAGCCCTCGGCCTCGACCTCTCGGCTGTGTCTGAAACACATCATTCATTTGCGGTTGCTGCTGTATCATCTGTTGAGCCCCATTTCCCTGTATTCCTGCCTGTGCAGCCCTTATCTGCATCACCATCACCTTTTCTTTCAACTTTTTCTGCTTCAACTCAATCTCGTCACTGCAGTATTTCGCATACTGCAGCACCTCATCAATCGGCTTAGCTTGCCAACAGATCAAATGATTCATAATCATCTGGCTAACCTCTGGTCGCAACCCTTCAACAAATCTAAACACAAGATGGTTCATATCCTTTGGTTCAATTGTCTCAGTACCACTGTAATGTTTGAATGCCTTCAATAATCTTTCATAACATGCATGTATCGATTCCTTAACCTCTTGAAAGGTCCGGTCTATTTTCTGCCAATCAGTCACTTTCGGGGACACCTTTTGTTTCAAAAACTCAATCAATTTATGATAATACTTCATCACCTCTTCTGAAGGTGCCCCAGTCACATTATCCCTTGCTGGTTCCTTTGTCGGCCAATCAACACCTCTCTTACACTAAAGCCATAAATCAGGCGGAACAATGATCTCAAACAAAGTATTCAAGTCTTCCCAGAGACATTTTGCGAGCTTCACAAACCTATCTGTCTGCTGATACCACTCGATCGGTTTCTCTCTCAGTCTGGGGTAATCGTTAGTAAAGGATAGAATATCTCCTCTGGACCAAGGCACATGAACTAAGACACCACCTTAGCTTGATTAGATCCTGGGCTTTCTCCCTTTCCTTTGTCTCTTTTCTTTGCCCATCTGCCTTCCCATTTTTCCAGTGCCCCCCAAATTTGTGCGCTTTGCAACAATTCTCTCAAATGTGCTTTCATTCCCGCAGACCTCATGTGTTCAAAATCTTTTGAGTCGAAATCTACTCTATAACTTTTTTTCAAATGTTTGGTGTTTCCGATATCGATATTGTATTTGTCTGCCAAATTTGCTAGTCTCTGATGTACTTTGCCTACTTCTTTAGTAATCTTAGAGCATAAGTATCTCAATTCTGCCTCCGAGTATGACTCTAATCTATTTACTCCCATTGTACCTTCCACTAATTCAGCAGCTTCTGCCCCTAGTCTCACGAAGTTCAGGTATTCATCTTGTTTTTCTTTCTCTGGTTCGATTGTAACCGCTGCAGTCTTTTGTGAGGTATAAGTCTTTTCTAACCATTCATTTAACTGTTGGACTGTAAAACCCTGCAACAAAATGTTCCCTGCATGTATCATTGGGGAATGTGAGGTGTTCGTACTCATTGTTTGTGGAGTTAAAACTCCTAACCCTGCTTGACGCATGGCTTCGAGGGGTGCTCCTACTCGACTCAGGTCCATTAACGGCCTTGTCTGTTCAAATGTTTGCTCTCCCGAAGCCATAATCTGGGGAGTTCCCATCGACCCTCCTCTTATTACATCTTGAGTCATCACTCCCTGATCACGCATACCTGTTTTGCCCTGTGCAAATAATGGTACTGGTGGACCAACAGTAATCGGTAACAATATGGCGGCAGGTATTTGACCCAGACCCAGACTCCGTGGAGCAGTAACTCCATATGTCTGTTCTAAAGTACCCGGGACAGGTACTAATGGCGGTCCGGCCACTGGGTTATACCCTGGTATCAGCTGTGGCTGTGGTTGCGAAAGCAACTTCGGAGTTGATTCAATCTGTATTAGCTTTGGCTTTGTGTACATCTGGGTATATTCTCTGTATCTGCGGTGGAGGCTGCAACTGTATCGGCATGTCTGGTGCAGTGGGTACATTGACACCATTCTGTATCGAGACAGTATCATTAGTCTGTACCGTATCAGTAACTCCCTTTTCCTGTGTCTGGTTCCCAGGGTCTGTGCCAGTACTTGGAGCATTGTCGCTCACTGCATAAGGTGGCGGACGATCATGTAATAATCTGTCCATAAATTCCTCATCATCTGAATCATCTTCCTCTTCCCAAGATCTTTTATTCTCTTTAGATTTGCCTGAGTATTTGTCTGTTTTACAGGAGGCTTTCTTTCCCTGTGTCTCTTCTCCCTGCAATATTGCTGGGAATAATTTTATCCCATCAACATTCCCCCTTCTCCACATTTTGCTCTCGTTATCCCATCTAGCTTCTGCAAAAGGTTTTTCTGCCCTTCTCAATCTTCTCTGAAACTTTTATTGCCTCTGTTTAAGAGCCATTAGATCCCAAACCGCTAATGCTTCATATTGAGCTGGTCTCGGAGGTGGTTTCTGTGTACTTAACATCCACCTCAAGTTTTCAAGAATCCTCGTATTGAACGTTCCATGTTCCGGAAACGCTAAACATCCCTCCTTCTCTGTTAATTTGCACCACTGTTTCATCCATAAACAAGGTGCAACACCCTTCTCTTCCATGACTATATAAGCTGGAGTACCCTCGGTGGTGTAGGTTCCCCATCAGTTGCAACAATATACACGTCTCCTTTCAGAGCGCTCTTGAACGCTTTAACAAAATTCATTTTGCGATTCTCTCTTAGTTTTGTATTTAATCAGAGTGACTTAGTTCCCAGGACACTCTTCACCCGCCTTTCTCAACCTATTGCCTCTCACGGACGGCAGCCAATCCGTGCGCGACCCCTCTTGATGACTGACCTATCTCAGCGCGGCACCACTGACGTCACACTCACATACACACTGCGACTGACAAAGTCTTGCGGCTTGCCTGCTCCTCACTGAACCCATACAAACCCATACAACTAATGCAATTATTGCGAGCACCTTAAATGACAACACAAATCTGCCGGTTTACTACAGGAAGGGTAACACATTCGCTTTAGAACTCTACAGAGATTTCACTTGAAGCCTCAGCCGCTACTCTCTCCTTATCAGCTCCCGCATACGCAGGCAGAATTCGACCCGCAAACTCTACTCTCGACTTGTCAATGACTCCTTCTAGTGCACTTTAGAATTTGTCAAATCTCCATTGAAGGTTTCATACACGCATTATGACTCAAACTTGACTTGTCAACCACGCCCAATTGACCTATTAAACCGCACAGATTACAACATAAACCACATTTGTCTTCATACTCCGGAGTCTTAGACCTCAACAGGTCCGTACATAAACAATATAATAATTTTGAGCGCCAAGCGCCACACTCATATGATGTAGGCCGACTTCCCTACTCTCATACTGTGGAGTACGCCCACTCCTACTAAACAACACATATTTTGGCCTAATTACCCACAAACCTTCAAAATCACCTGCAACATGCATAAGCCAAGCAAGCTCAAAAAAAAAAAAAAAAACCCTAACCACATACACTATGGCGCCGAGAACATTCCCAACTCACTTAGGCAGGTTCCAAGATCTCGGGAAAGTTATGGTGAACTTACAAACCCATCATGCCTTCAATTTGCATTATCACAGAAAACAAAATTAAACAATAAATCTCCGTCCTAGGGCCCCCAAGGGCCAAACCGTCGCTCTGCTACCAGAACTGCTAATGCGTCCCTCTATGTCAATTTTATACACATCAGGACTTGTTTTAGGCCGATTAATCTTTTGACCCAGTGGTGAGACACCGTAGAACGAGATAACTAGTCAATATGTCGAGTAATATATCAATAAGGTCGCTGATATTTATTACCACAATACATTTTACTTTGGATAAAGACATTAATCAAATTGTCGACGCAACCATGACTTTTCAGCCATGAATAACCACACCTTGTGATAGCATTTTATGAGTTTTATTCCCTATTGATTACAATCTACTAGCAAAGTGTCAATCTCAAAATCAAGAAGCATATAAGCATAGTCACAATATGGCAACTGTAATAAGACTTCAATAATGCAAAGATCACAAATATAAGGGCATAACATAAAGTAAATATAGATCGGAACACACAGAATAACATGGAAGTCTTAGTTCAGCATGGTATAATGTCAGTCACGTCAGTTTATGTCAGTCAGGGTGGTCCACCTATCCTAGCCTCTAATTAGCATCAGCATGTTGGACTTCATGCAAAACAATTTAGAACATCAATTTGGAAAACATCTAAACTATGGTCTCTAATCAAAAACACAGCAGTTGGTACCTAGAAAGGAAAAGCAAATAGACAAATTACAATAGCATTGTCATAATTACCCTCCAAGGATTGAGTCAGCACACAGGATCAGTCTTCGTCTTCAGGACATCAGTTGTATCGCCATCGGTCTAACTTAGTCTAATGAAGAAGGGGACACTTTCCCTCATAAGGAGGAGAAGCATAAAGACAGTCTATGGGTGAGGATAGTTTATTAAGTCTCAAAGTCACCAAACAGAGTGACAGAGTTTCTGGATAAAATCAATAGCATTCCCTACCTAATTCTCTCGACTCTTCTGTGTCATGAGCTTTTATCCCTTTTTCGCAATACCTTCCCCCGAATTTCTATTGGATATTCGCTATACCCCACTATCTTTAACCTATCAAATTATACATTAGGTAATCCAAATTGTCACCCCACAATAATTTATAACATTTTGATTGGTCTTCATAATTGACGTCTTTGTAGGTGGCACATCCGGGGTGTTGTGTCATCATCTTGGCACGTTTCTCGGGTCATGAGCTTCCTTATCCATGGTCGAATTGCCTTGCTCATTCCTTTGGTATACTTTTTGTTTCAAATCTGTATAAAACTTATACTAAGGCAGCTAGCATGCGGATGGGAACAGGATGATACTGGCTACATAAAACAAAGGAAAAGAACAAATGTTGGGTCATGGCCCTTTACGAGTCAGCACACTGAAAAACAGAAAATATGCTTTAATACGAGAGCTACACAGCTGAAATCCTCAACTCACGCTAACTTAAGGCCTATGGGTTTTAATACAAATGCAATATTCGTAAGCGTTAATATATTCAATTAATCATGGTGCAAGCAATTATTTCTTACAATCGACATTAGTTTGCACAGTAGTAGTGCACAGTAGTAACTTCACACTTATAATCATGTTGAGAATATACACTAATCAACTAATATTTATGATTGTTTTTCATATGCAGCATTGTTAGGTATTTATATAAGCATTTCACATTTAATATATGTAATATTTAAGCTACGCTCTCTCAAGAACAACACCGCTCCCTGCCAGTCGAACTCCTTCTGGAGACGGCTGGGGGGAATCTCCAGCAGGCTGCTCCTCTCTCTCCGGGTCAGGGGAGTGATTGGGCCTCAGTAGGAGCCGACATGTGCCCCAGGGGCACATCTGAGAAAACTGGGGAGTTGCAGGGCTCAAGGGCCACAGCACCCTGATTCCTGGAGACCGAAGAGGGGGGGAAGCACAGGGCTAGCAGGCCCAACAACAGGCCAGCACAAGGGATGCAGATGATGGCAGATTCACCTAGTGACCTAGCAGGTCAAAGATCAACACAGCAGCAGCAGTCCAAGATGGTTCCTTGTGAGTTCATCTAGCAGCGTTCTGTGTTCAGTTCCAAATAGGTTTCTCGACCATTCATGTCTAAATTGTGGGGAAAACTCCCCTGTACTTATACTCAGTTTTACAGTGTGTTTACAAAGAAAGGGGAGATGAGGTTCTGGGAGTGTCCCCTCTCTCCTCTAGCACTGGCTCCAAATATCAGTTGGGGGTAAACAACCCTATTATGTGAGGCCAGGGCACAGCCTTTACAAATGCAGGTGTGCCCCTATTCTCCCTTCTCTTAGCTAAGGAAGACTATTCAGTATGCATATTCACCTCTGTGATACCTCCACCCTCCCTGTGTACAGGCTGTCTTAAAAGTATGCACAAAGCCCAACTGTCACTCTGCCCAGATGTGGATTGGAGTCAAGCTGCAAAACACCAGAGTCATAAACACAGAGAAATTGTCACTTTCTAGAAGTGGCATTTCTGTAATAGTAATAAAAATCCACTTACAAAATTAAGCAGCATTTCTCACTACCATTACAACCATACCAAACATGTCTATTCTACCCCTCATAAATCAGACAATATCCCCTACACAAAGGGTAGGGCATTTCCAATGAAATCCTATGAGAAGGCAGCACTCACAGCAGTGAGAAACCAAATAGGCTATTTGTCACTACGAGGTCAGGCCACGCTACTAGGCACATGTCCTGCCTTCTACATACATGGCACCCTGCCCATAGGGCTAGATAGGGACTACCTTAGGGGTGACGTACATGTAGTAAAAGGGGAGTTCTGGGTCTGGTAAGCAAATTTAGATGTCAGGTCCCTGTGGCAGAAAACTGCACGTGCGGGCCCTGCACTAGCTTTGGAAGGCTACTTCAGTGGGTGGCGCAAGAAGCGCTGCAGGCCCACTAGTAGCATTTAATTAACAGGCCCTGGGCATAGAGATACCACTTTACAAGGGACTTATAAGTAAATTAGATATGTCAATTAGGTATAAGCCAATCATACCAAGTTTACAAGGGAGAGCACATGCACTTTATCACTGATTAGCAGTGGTAAAGTGCCCAGAGTCATAACGTCAGCCAAAAGGGTAAAAAAAAAAGGCAAAAAGTTTGGGAAATGACCCTGTAAAAAGGGCAAGGTCCAGCAAGTGGCTACCTAATTTTGAGTCAGTAAGGGTAGATGTCATCCCCACAGCAACTATTAGATCCACCTTTAAACCACATATCTGCTCACTTTCACCGAGAGATTTCAGGGGCTAAAAACAGCTACAATTTCCTGCTAAAAGTATGGGGCAAGATAAAGGAATCACCTCAGAAAATATGACTTAAAATTGTGGCTTCTCCCTGGTTATTCCTTAAGGCCAACTTTTAATGGGACAATTTTGCCCTGCCCCATAGCGGGCTACCGACCTGGAAATGTAAATTTGGCCATAATTTAAAATGAGTTCATGTGTTGGAGCGACGGATGAATCAACTATATGCTTTAATATGACTGAGTTAATTTGCTCAACATTAAATGCTTCTGACAGCAATGATTTCTGCAGTTAACAATGTGCTGTTACTTAATGTCACTAACCTTCTCGTTATGTACATGTATTTGATATTGAACAACCCATAAACTTATTTTTCAGTGCTGATGTCCTAACCTACACCTTTAATGCAACGCTTGCACCACTTAACATGGTACATGTGTGCCACAAACCACTAAATCATATGTTTGAAGCCATGCAAAGTACGCTGAACTAGTGGGGCATTCCATGGATCTTACATGTGTGTTCCCATGCAACTCCCGTGGTTTTTGATACATTCCCAGATTTACCAACCCTGGTAAACCTGGGAGTGTGCCAAAATCCTATGTCACACCAGGTGAGGCGTAACTAGGAGAAATATCTTTATTTCTCCTCATTTATTTATGTCGAGCAAGCAAGTACTTTTCAACCTGTTGTGAGTATTCTGTGGGCTTTTAACCACACCCATCTCATACCCATCACTTTCACTCATTCACAGGCTTGCCTTTCAAAAATCCCTTGATGTTATTGATAACTGATTACGTTTGTCCCACCTTGGGGCGGTTTTGTTACCGCCTTATAGACTGACTCATTTACATTGATCATTGTACGATTGCTGATATACTTCAGCTTGGGTGAAGTATTTTTTGCTTTAGTCTCTCCCTTTTGTGCTCCATGGAGGCCATGGCGCTCACAGTCCTCACAGCGCAGAACAGTATGAACTCCATCGGCAGTATTAAAGTGCTGGTCACATTGTTCACACTGTTACCTAATCAAAGTCATTTCTTTTGACTGTCCCCATCACAATCCATAGCTTTCACAAAATCACTTATAATTGATGAATGCTTTACGTAAAAAAAAGTTAAATCCTCAAACCGACTAGCCCAACACAGTGGGATAGCCAATACTACAATATTCTCTGCACTTGTGAAACTCACTCATTAATGCTTTGCAGGCCATTACTTCTAGAAAACATTTTTGGTCATAAATCAGCCTGTGGTGGTCCTAGGACAATGGGACGACCATCAAAACATTCACAACAACGTGCTCTTTCTGACTACATCATCTCTGGTTCCACACACTAGGTTAGTGTGGACTAAAGAATACTAACCTCTCCTACCAGTGTGTCTTTTTAAGTTCTCATATGGCTGGAACTTTTGTTCTGCAGCTGGGAGTAGTTTGTGTTTTAAGTGCCTTGTTTATAATATCACGTTAGTAGGACTGTTAGCTCGGAAAATGTATAAGGTACTGTGTCCTCTAGTGGCTAAATATATGGTTACACTGCATTACTTTCTGACATTTTCTTTTCAAGTTCTTATGCTCTCTAGGGGCTAACTATATGGTTACATGACCATGTTTCTTACAATTACTGTTTTCATTATGGCGCCCTCTAGGGACTGTTCTAAGCATTGTGGTCAACATATCAACATAGTACAATATTCGCGGCATGGAAACTCACCCCTTAACACTTTGCAGGCCATTAATTTTACAAAACATTTGTGTTCATAACTCAGCATGTGGTGATCCTATGACAATGAGACCACCTTCAAAACATTCAACACAATGTGCTTTATCTGTCTACGTCATCTATGAGTCCACGCTGTAGGTTAGTGGGGACCCTAAAATGATAACGCCTCCCACCATTCAGTGTCTTTTAAAGTTCTTTCATAGCTGGAACTTTTGTTTTGCAGCTGGTAATAATTTTGTTTTAAGGTTTATTTTGTTATATCATTGCAGTATGCTTGCTAGCCTTCAAAAGGTGTAATTATATATTGCTTTCTAGGGGCTAAATATATGGTTGTGCTGCATTACTTTCTGTCATTCATTTTCCATGTGGTTATGCCCTCTAGGGGCTAACCATATAGTACATGACCGTGTTTCTGACAAGTGCTATTTTTAATGTGGTGTCCTCTAGGGTCTGTTCTGAGCATTACGGTCAACATACTACAATATTCACATGCACGAAAACTCGCCCCATAGTGCTTTGTAGGGCATTACTTTTACAAAACATGCTTGCACATAACTTAGCCCGTGGAGGTCCTAGGACAATGGGTCCACCTTCAAAACGTTCACCACAATGTGCTCTTTCTGTTTACATAATTTCTCACTGGGTTGGTCGGGACCCCAAAATAAACCATCCCACCATTCAGTGGCTTTTTAAGTACTCCCATGGTGGTAACTTTTTTTCTGAGTTGTGAGTAGTTTGTGTTTTAAAGGTCTTGTTTTATTGTGGCAGGTCTGTTAGTCCTAAAAATGTGAAATGTGCTATGCTCTCCAGAAGCTAAATATAGGGTTAAAGTGCATTACTTTCTGACATTTTCTTTTCATGTGGTTATGTCCTCTAAGGGCTAGCTATTTGGTTACATGACCATGGGCCTGATTACAACTTTGGAGGAGGGTGTTAATCCGTCCCAAATGTGACGGATGTATCACCCACCGTATTACAAGTCCATTATATCCTATGGAACTCGTAATACGGTGGGCAGGATATCCGTCACATTTGGGACGGATTAACACCCTCCTCCAAAGTTGTAATCAGGCCCCATGTTCCTTACAAGTGCTATTTTCATTGTGGTGGCCTCTAGGGGTTGTTCTGAGCATTACAGCCTAATGCCAAAAGTTTATTTTTGACAAAGGTTTTTGTTGGGTTTACACGATAATTGAGTATGTTTTATTAACCTCTCCTTATTACAGTTATGACCATGATTCAAGCCAACTTAACATCCTTATTACACTGTGAATGATATGTTTGGGTGACCCTTCTAGTTGTTTTTCTCTTGTTGCTTCTCCATTGCTATCTTGTGTCTTTTTTTGGGAATGGTGTTAGCCAGCCAGCAACTCTGATGGTGCGATGGTGAAAGTTGTATTCTACAAGAATTAGCATGGCAGATTAAAATTAGGATGCTAAATGGAAGCATTTTAATTTTTGACTACAGAGAGAGGAAAAAGGTAAATGGAAGTCCTTTAGTTACATGCAGGGACACTGGAATCAGGAGGCAGGAAAGTACCAAATTATGGGGCAGGGTTGACCAACTTATGTAGCAAGAAAAGTCCCAATATGAATTTACAAAGCCAATAGCTCTAACTCAAGCAACTGTGAGAACTATTGCATTGCAAATGCTTGTCATTTTTAGGGCTGAGCCTGAATCGCATGCGCTTGTGCATCCCGTTCGCTTGCAAGATGCTTTAGTAGATAGAAAAGGGCTCGGAGCCCCGTCCATGTTATGTCAGTGTCTTTCATTGGTTCGTGGCCTTGCCTTTCAAAATCTGCTTGCTTTAATTAGTGGATGGCACGCATACGTCATGCCTTTTCTGGTGGTTAGCCCTCCTCGAATGCAGCAACCAAGTACTGAAAACATGTGAGGCTCGCAGTTTCCCGTCAGGTTTGTGGGCTATTTTTCATCTTTTTTTTCACAGCGCGGTCTCGCTTGTTTCTATTTGAGTTTCATTCCATTTTGTGTCTAGGTTATAACTCAGAATTAACATTTTCATTACCAGGAGTCTTGATAGTATGAACACAGGTAGCGCTTTCCAATAGAAAATTAGTTTAACAGGCGTTTTAATATGGACTTGGCCTCGTCACCGTATGAAATGCACAAATTTACTTTCGAATACAGTCCATATGGGACTAAACCCCCTCCAACCACTTGTTCTCTGGGCTAGGTTCAACATACTTGGAAAACCGTATTGCGTTCCGTCGGATGTTTGTTACGAACCACAACCAAAACACTGTGCCTCTCATTTGGCTGGTTGGTTGCAACCTCGTCCATTTCCTAAATGTGACTTTCTCATGTGTCACCGTTGCAGCCGAAGCTTTTATCAATATTTACACGGGGCTGCTGGAGATTAAGGAAGCTGGGGAAGATGTTTTAATTTATTTGGTTCTTCTGCACTGCCTGGAGAGTTTCTTCTCCAGATGCTGCGTGGGTGGAACTTGCAGTCCCCTCCCCCCAAAGCCTCCGCAGAGCTGCGCAGTGAAGGGCACTGAAGGGTAAGCAGATTTTCGCAACAAAAGCCAATTTGTTTTGCAATATGAAAATAGTAAAAAAAATGGTGTCCAGAGACCATGACCCTGTGTCCAGCCCTCCCTTTCAAACCCTTTTATATTCATTCCTTGAAAAGAACATTGATAATTTTCTGGTATGACCTTTCAAAATATTTATGCAGCCCATTGCACTTTGCACTTCCACACCATATCCAATGTTGAGAGGGAACATTTGGTGTGTGTGTGTGCGTGTGTATACATGTATGTATATATATATATATTTATATATATATATATATATATATATATATATATATATATATATATATATAGGAACCTGTGGTGTTTCCTGCCATAACTAGCAGCATTTTATGGGTGCAGACTAATCATTGTTTCAACTAAACTGAAAGATTGCCAGTTTAAAAGGGATCCACAATGAGACAGAGAAACTGCATCACACTTATGTGAGACTCTTCACATCCCTCCTGTTTGCTGTGTTTACGTTTTTTAGGTCGAGCGGGAAGTGCTGTGACCTGTTGTAAGTATTGTGGGCTTTTAACCACGCCCACCCAATGCCCATCACTTTCACTGGTTAGTGGGTTTGCCTTTCAAAAGTCCTTTGTTATCATTGGTAAATGCTTTACGTTTTTCCCTCCTTAGGGAGGTTTTGTTACCGCCTTCCAGACTGACCCTGTTACATTGTTAATAGCACGATTGCCAGTTTGTTTGACTGTGAGTGAAATTATTTTTTCCTTTTGTGTCTCTCCTTCGCACTCATGTTCGGCATGGTGCTTTGAATGCTTATGCCAACTGTTTTAATTTTCATTTTTAACGTATGTGGCAAGAAAAGTCCAGTTAGGAATTTACAACGCCAATAGCTCCAACTGGAGAAATTTGCGAGACCCACTGCATTGCAAATGCTTGTTTATGTTTGCTGCATTCTGCTGCACACATAGAAGGCAGAAGAAAACCTCTCTGGATTGTTTTTTTGCAGGAGGCACAAAACAATCCTGCATGCAACGCAGGCACACTTGCACCATGGTTCAAGGGTGCCTGCATTGGTGCTAGGCTAGACAGCCAAAAGGGCACGGGTGATTGGAGAAATGCGTCTCATTCCTGCCCTTTCCTTGTGAAGCAGGGCAGCACTGTAAGGTGACTTGCTCGGCTGCTTTCTGCCACAAAGCCTATACATCTGGGCCTTATTGCCTTTGCTTCCACCCTTACACATAAGTTTTGGTATTTGGAGACTAAAATTGCAAAACTCTTTTCACCAATAGTTTTAAAGGAACATATTTTCTGTCTCGAAATGTCTCGAAAATAAGCTTCCACAGAAAATGTGTTTTAAGCGTTTGAAAGGGCAAACACAACTTTAAGATCCTGACTTATTGTCATGTCTCGAGTTAAGCGAACTCAGAGAATGTGCCTGCTCTTCACACCGATTAGTGTATAGCAAGATGTCATCAATATGTATTAGTTGAACATTCCATGCAGCTTGTGCCATTGTTCAACAGGGCGCTGCTTTTCTGAAAGACACGTCTCTGAAAACAACTGAAGAAGCAGACATACGGGTGTTCCTCCTTGCACATTGTAATGGCACATACTCGCTGCTTTGTTCTTCTTTCACGAGAAAAAGCTGACAAGCAGATGTGTGGAGAGTAAATCAATTTAAGAGGCATTTTTCTTCTACCTATTCTGAAAAGGAAGGGTGCGATGTACCGCTCTGCGAATTATTTTATTATTTTCCTGAAAATGACAGGCAAGTCATATGTTAACCCTCCAGACAAAGGTGATGTTTTTATTTTTAAACAAGTTCCCTTGCGCTTCAAACGACTGGATACAATGGGGCATATTTATACTTCGTTTGCGCCGAATTTGCGTTGTTTTTTTCGACGCAAATTCGGCGCAAAACTAACGGCATATTTATACTTTGGCGTTAGACGCGTCTAGCGCCAAAGTATGGGCAAATAGCGTCATTTTTTTCCGTGAACGCCTTCCTTGCGTTAATGAGATGCAAGGAAGGCGTTCCCGTCTAGAAAAATGACGGCGACGCAAATGCGTCGTATTTATACTCCCAGGCAAAAATCACGCCCGGGAGTGGGCGGGGCAAAAAACCCCGCATTTGCGCCACTTTTTAACGCCTGGGTCAGGGTAGGCGTTAAGGGGCCTGTGGGCTCAAAATGAGCCCACAGGTGCCCACCCCTGCCCCCAGGGACCCCCCCTGCCACCCTTGCCCACCCCAGGAGGACACCCAAGGATGGAGGGACCCATCCCAGGGACATTCAGGTAAGTTCAGGTAAGTATAAAAAAATTATTATTTTTTTTTTTTGGGTGGCATAGGGGGGCCTTATTTGTGCCCCCTACATGCCACTATGCCCAATGACCATGCCCAGGGGACATAAGTCCCCTGGGCATGGCCATTGGGCAAGGGGGCATAACTCCTGTCTTTACTAAGACAGGAGTCATTTAAATGGCGTCTGGGCGTCGTAAAAAATGGTGCAAATCGGGTTGAGGCGTTTTTTTTTGCCTCAACCTGACTTGCCCCATTTTAAGACGCCCTAACGCCATTTTCCCCAACGCCGGCGCTGCCTGGTCTACGTGGTATTTTTCCACGCACACCAGGCAGTGCCGGTCTGCTAGCGCCGGCTAACGCCATTCCATAAATACGGCGCCCGCATGGCGCTTCAGAATGGCGTTAGACGGCGCTAAATTTTTGGACGCTTAACTGCGTTAGCGCAGTTTAGCGTCAAAAAGTATAAATATGGGCCAATATACCAGCAAATGCAAAATAAGGTTTTCAGAGTCTGTTGATGAGTGCAACCTGATCTTATGAGCTGGCTGGAAAAAATGTTGCTCAAGATCTTTTAGTATACTCTAGATATATTGATTATAGCAAAGGTAATCATTGACACTGCAAAGTTCATTGTACTTTTACTGAGTCTGTAAACTTTATGAATGGAATATTTTGACTGTAAAATTGTAACGCTCAAAACAGAGTATACTTTTGAATGAATATAGTTGTATTCTAACAATGATAGGTAAGTTATATGTTAGAGTTGTAAAAAAATCCTGTATTCCATAATACAGAATGTTTCAAGTTGTACCTATCACTCTGTCACTTTTCGTCTATCTCTCTCTCTCTGCTTCTCGTTTATCTGTCTGTTTTCTCTTTTTAATCTCCCTCTGCTTATGTTCCTTAAAAATACAAGGGCCAATTCATAGAGATATTTATGACTATGTGAGGTAGTATCACAGGAGTACTACTACACATACAAATTAATGCCTTTGTGAATTGGCTCCAAAATGTAAAACACCATGGCCCGTATTTATACTTTTTGACGCTAAACTGCGCTAACGCAGTTTAGCGTCAAAACATTTTGCGCCGGCTAACGCCATTCTGAAGCACCATGCGGGCGCCGTATTTATTGAATGGCGTTAGCCGGCGCAAGCAGACCGGCGCTGCCTGGTGTGCGTGGAAAAAAAACACGTACACCAGGCAGCGCCGGCGTAGGGAAAAATGGCGTTAGGGCGTCTTAAAAATGGCGCAAGTCAGGTTGACGCAAAAAAAACATCTTAACCCGATTTGCGCCATTTTAAACAACGCCCAGACACCATTTACATGACTCCTGTCTTAGTAAAGACAGGAGTCATGCCCCCTTGCCCAATGGCCATGCCCAGGGGACTTATGTCCCCTGGGCATGGTCATTGGGCATTGTGGCATGTAGGGGGGCACAAATCAGGCCCCCATATGCCAAAAAAAAATAAAAAAAAATAAAAAATGTATACTTACCTGAACTTAACTGAATGTCCCTGGGATGGGTCCCTCCATCCTTGGGTGTCCTCCTGGGGTGGGCAAGGGTGGCAGGGGGGGTCCCTGGGGGCATGGGAGGGCAGCTGTGGGCTCATTTTGAGCCCACAGGTCCCTTAACGCCTGCCCTGACCCAGGCGTTAAAAAGTGGCGCAAATGCGGGGTTTTCTGCCCCGCCAACTCCCGGGCGTGATTTTTGCCCGGGAGTATAAATACGACGCATTTGCGGCGCAGTCATTTTTCTGGACGGGAACGCCTACCTTGCATCTCATTAACGCAAGGAAGGCGTTCACGCTAAAAAATGACGCTCTTTACTCATACTTTGGCGCTAGACGCGTCTAGCGCCAAAGTATAAATATGGCGTTAGTTTTGCGCCGAATTTGCGTCGAAAAAAAACGACGCTAATTCGGCGCAAACGGAGTATAAATATGCCCCGATGTTAGTAAACCTGCATAGAAGACTGGTCCTTTTTATCTGTAAAGTTATATACAGATACTTCCTGAATATTCCTAATTTAGGTCCCGGTGTATGGCGTCTTTTTGCAGTTGCAAAAGGTGAAAATCGCCGTTTGTGGCCACAAAAAAGCCAGGTACGATGTACCATCCATGATTTGTGAGTCAGTATGCAGTTATCAACTCACATAATAGAGACTGCGACTCACAATTGTGAAAGGGAATCCCAAGAGCATCCCTTCATAATTGCAAGTCGCAGTGGTATGTATAATTGTTTTGTGACTGTGAATGTGGCCACAAAACAATCTCAGTCAAAACCAGTTTTAAATTAGTGTTGAACCATTTGCAACCAGTAAGGGGTCCCCACAAGACCCCTTCAGGTTTGTGAATGCATGCAAAAGTATATTTTCAGAGCAGGCAGTGGTCCCATGGACCACCTCCTTCTCTGAAAAAATGAAAAGAAAACTTTTCAGTTTTCTTTTTTAAATGGATCCTGTTAGAAATGGAGTCTTTGGTTGGCAGTCGGGTTACCCCCTGTCCAAGCAAGGACCCTCATTCTAGTCAGGGTAAGTCACACACAATCCAAATTATCCTGAGCCTGGTAGCTTGGCACTGAGCAGTCAGGCTTAACTTAGAAGGCAATGTGTAAAGTATTTGTGCAATAACTCATACAATAACACCATAAAGCACCACAAAACTACACCACACAGTGTCTAGAGAAATATATAATATGTATCTGATAAGATGCAGTTCAAAACAATTAAATTGCAATAAGTAGATGTTGAGATATCACAATAAAAGTTATATAAATTGTCTTAAGTCTTTGCAAAACAAGTAAATTTCTCTTAAAAACAATAAAGGTATCTTGCAAGCACAAAGTACGTGGTTTGTGTTCAAAATCTCTGTAAGAGACTGCAGAGGAGTCCCTTCGCTCCTTCGCACACCGACTTGCGTCGTTATTTTTCCCGCGTGGGAAGGCTTTGCATCGATTTCCGGCTCGCAGACTTAGTTCCTCTTCGGGTTGTGGGGTTTTCTGGTGCCCCAAGGACTGTGCGTGGAATCCTGGGCTAGCGGTGCGAAGTCCTAAGTGCTGCGTCTGTCCAGTGGGTGTTGTGCGGAAATTTCTCCCACACAGCAGGTGCTGCGTCGATTCCTCTCTGGAAGTCGGACTGTGTCATCCCAGGTCGGCTGTGCATCGATCCGGTGGGCCGTACGTCAAAGTTCTGGTTGCAATGTGGGTGCCGCGTCGATCTTCTCCTTGCAAAGTCATGCTGTGTCGTTCCGGTTCAGCGTGTGGGGCAGGCTGTGTGTCATTTTTAGCAGGCTGTGCATTGGATTTTTGGTGCACAAGGAGTCCAGTTGCAGGAAAGAAGTCTTTTTGATCCTGAGACTTCAGGGAACAGGAGGCACGCTCTATCCAAACCCTTGGAGAGTACTTCTCAGCACTGCCATAGAGCAGCAGTTCAGCAGAGCAACAGCAAGGCAGCAGTCTTTGTCAGAAAAGCAGTCCCAGTGAGTCCTTTGGGCAGCCAGGCAGTTCCTCCTGGCAGGTCTGGTTCAGGGATTCTTCACCAGCAGGTTTCTTGTCCAGAAGTGTGTGTGAGGTAGAGTGTCTACCCCAAGAAGTGTCTAAAGTCTGTGGTTTTGGGTCCTCTTATACCAATTTTGGCCTTTGAAGTAGGCTTACATCAAAGGAAACTCTCACTTGATTGTGAAATCCTGCCTTGCCCAGGCAAGGCCTCAGACACACACCAGGGGGATGGAGTCTGCATTGTGTGAGGGCATGCACAGCCCTTTCAGGTGCAAGTGACCACTCCTCCCCTCCCTCCTAGCACAGGTGGCTCTTTGGAATATGCAGGCTACACCCCAGCCCCCTTTGAGTCACTATCTGGAGAGAGGTGCAAATAGCCCAACTTTCAAACTAACCCAGACAGGGAATCCATAAACAGTTCAGGGATACCCAGCATGGCTGCATGGGTTTTGAGTTCTACCTCAGCCCATGCTGAGGACTCCAGATAATTTCCAAGAAGACAGTCTACTGGTATAGCAGAGGAGACTACCACCTGTTTCAGGCCATTGACCCCTCCCCATTCTAAAGTTACCATAGCCATGGGATGTACGTTAGTCTGATTGTCAGCGTTGGTGACTGGATAAGTTTGTCCAATCAGGTATTGTCCTGGGGAAACCAGTTTGTCTGTCAGCATTGTGACACTGGCACCTGTATCCCTCAGGGCTTCTACTCTAGTCCCATTAATAAAGAACTGCTGCCTGTATTTTTGCATGTTAGGGGGCCAGTCAGCTGGTGTGGCTAGGTCCACCCCACCCTCAGAGACTAATGTAACTTCAGTGTGGACCCTGATTTGCTCTGGGCACACTGTTGATCCCACCTGGAGACTGGCTATTCCAGTGCTAAATGGAGTAGTAGTTGAAGTGGAACCTTTCTTGGGACAGGCCTTGTCTCCAGTTTGGTGTCCCTGCTGATTACAGTTACGACACCAGGCCTTTTTGGGATCAAAGTTTTTACCCTTGTACCCAAATGAGGATTGTGAAGAGGCTTTGGACCCACCCTCTGGAACAGGTTTTGGGGCCCTGTAGAAGACTCTTAACTTTTTCCCTTAAATGTCTTAACATTCTTCCCCTGAGGAGTATTTGTGACTGCCATTAATCCAACCATCCAGTGTTTTGACTGAGAAGTCAACAAAATCAACCCTGGTCTGGCTTGAGGATTTTTGAGCCCCCCTGAACCTAATCCTGTACTCTTCATTTGAGAATCCAAAGCCCTCAATCAGGGTAGCCTTCATGAGGTCATATGATTCTGCATCTTTTCCAGAGAGTGTGAGGAGTCTATTCCTACACTTTCCAGTGAACATTTCCCAAAGGAGAGCACCCCAGTGAGATTTGTTTACTTTTCTGGTTGCACAAGCCCTCTCAAAAGCTGTGAACCATTTGGTGATATCATCACCATCTTCATATTTTGTTACAATCCCTTTGGGGATTTTTAGCATGTCAGTATTCTCTCTGACCCTATTTAAGTTGCTGCCACCATTGATTGGAGCTAAACCCATCTCTTGTCTTTCCCTTTCTATGGCTAGGAGCTGTCTCTCCAAAGCCAATCTTTTGGCCATCCTGGCTAACAGGAGGTCATCTTCATTGAGGTTGCCCTCAATGCTTCCAGAGTTGCTGGACTCCCGGTGGGAGAAGCAGCATCTCTGACTATCACTTGTGGAGTCAGGGTTTGAGAAACCCTCGTCTCCCTAGCTAGGACAGGAGGGGGGAAATTATCATCCTGGTCACTAGCTTCCCCCTCTGTAAGGTTGTCTTCTCTAGCAAACTCTGCCAAAAGCTCCTGGAGCTGTACTTTGGTAGGGTTTGATTCAGTTTTTATATTTTTTATTTTACAGAGAGTCCTTAAATCTGACATCCTAAGATGCAGGTAAGGGTTGAGGTTGAGTTCCACTACCATCTCATCTGTACTAGACATTATTTCTCTAAAAGTTTGCATACTTTTTAAGAATCTAAAACTATCTCTAGAACTTAATCCAAACTTTTACAAAACTTTTAAACTCTAAAAGAAATGCTAACAGGGACTAACACATGGCCCTAGCACTACTTTTAAACATTTAGAAAAATAGCTCAAATTTCAAAAATCAGTTTCTAATTACAATTTTGGGAATTTCGATGTGTGATCAGGTATTGGCTGAGTAGTCCAGCAAATGCAAAGTCTTAGACACCAAGACGGATCCACCAATGTAGGAAGTTGGCACTGTATATACTATTTCAAAGTAAGAAATAGTGTGCACAGAGCCCAAGGGTTCCCATTAGAGGTAAGATACTGGCAAAAATAGATCATTCTAATGCTCAATTTTGTGGTAGTGTGGTCGAGCAGTAGGCTTATCAGAGGGTAGTGTTAAGCATTTGTTGTACACACACAGGCAATAAATGAGGAACACACACTCAAAGACTTACTCCAGGCCAATAGGTTTTTATATAGAAAAATATATTTTCTTAGTTTATTTTAAGAACTACAGGTTCAAGATTTACAAGTAATACTTTAAATAAAAGGTGTTCCACGTAGGTACTCTAGGAACTTTGAATAATCACAATAGCATATACAGTTTTGGTAAAAATGACAATAAGCTATTTTAAAAGTGGACACTGCAAAAATCAACAGTTCAAGGGGGAGGTAAGTAAAGGTTAAGTTCACAGGTAAGTAAAACACTTACAAGTCTCAAAGTTGGATCTAAGGTAGCCCACCATTGGGGGTTCAAGGCAACCCCAAAGTTATCCCACCAGCAGCTCAGGGCCGGTCAGGTGCAGAGGTCAAAGAGGTGCCCAAAACACATAGGCTTCAATGGAGAACAGGGGTGCTCCGGTTCCAGTCTGCCAGCAGGTAAGTACCTGCATCCTCAGGGGCAGACCAGGGGGGGTTTTCTAGGGCAACGGGGGGACATAAGCAGGCACAGAAAGTACACCCTCAGCGGCACAGGGGCGGCCGGGTGCAGAGTGCAAACAGGCGTCGGGTTTCAGATAGGAAGTAATGGGGAGACCCGGGGGTCTCTTCAACGATTCAGACAGGCACAGAGGGGGCTCCTCGGGGTAGCCACCACCTGGGCTAGGCACAGGGTCACCTGGGGGTTGCTCCTGCACTGGAGTTCGGTTCCTTCAGGTCCTGGGGGCTGCGGGTGCAGTGTTGGTTCCAGGCATCTGGTCCCTTGTTACAGGTAGTCGTGGTCAGGGGGGAGCCTCTGGATTTCCTCTGCAGGCGTCGCTGCGGGGGCTCAGGGAGTTCGTCTCTGGCTACTCACGGGCTCACAGTCGCCGGGGAGTCCTTCCTGAAGTGTTGGTTTTCCGCAGGTCGAGCCGCGGGCGTTGGGTGCAGAGTGAAAAGTCTCACGCTTCCAGCGGGAAACGTGAAGTCTTTAATGGTGTTTCTTTGTTGCAAGAAAGTTGCAGATTGTTGAACAGGGCCGCTGTTCACGGGAGTTTCTTGGTCCTTGGTTGCAGGGCAGTCCTCTGAGGCTTCAGAGGTCACTGGTCCCTGTTGGATGCGTCGCTGTTGCAGTTTTCTTCGAAGTGGGGAGACAGGCTGGTAGGGCTGGGGCCAAAGCAGTTGTCATCTCCGTCTTCACTGCAGGGCTTCAGGTCAGCAGTCCTTGTTCTGGTTAAGGTTGCAGGAATCTAGTTTCCTAGGTTCTGGGGAGCCCCTAAATACTGAATTTAGGGGTGTGTTTAGGTCTGGGAGGGCAGTAGCCAATGGCTACTGTCCTTGAGGGTGGCTCCATCCTCTTTGTGCCTCCTCCCTGTGGGGAGGGAGGCACATCCCTAATCCTATTGGGGGGATCCTCCATCCACAAGATGGAGGATTTCTAAAAGTAAGAGTCACCTCAGCTCACGACACCTTAGGGGCTGTCCTGACTAGTGGGTGACTCCTCCTTGTTTTCCTAATTATCTCCTCCAGCCTTGCCGCCAAAAGTGGGGGCAGTGGCCGGAGGGGCAGGCATCTCCACTAGCTGGGATGCCCTATGGTGCTGTAACAAAGGGGGTGAGCCAGGTGTTACAGTTCCTGCAGGGGGAGGTGAGAAGCACCTCCACCCAGTACAGGCTTTGTTCTTGGCCACAGAGTGACAAAGGCACTCTCCCCATGTGGCCAGCAACATGTCTGGTGTGTGGCAAGCTGGCAGAAACTAGTCAGCCTACACTGGAAGTCGGTGTGTTTTCAGGGGGCATCTCTAAGATGCCCTCTGGGTGTATTTTGCAATAAATTGCACACTGGCATCAGTGTGCATTTATTGTGCTGGGAAGTTTGATACCAAACTTCCCAGTTTTCAGTGTAGACATTATGGTGCTGTGGAGTTCGTGTTTGACAGACTCCCACACCATATATTCTTATGGCTACCCTGCACTTACAATGTCTAAGGTTTTGCTTAGACACTGTAGGGGCATAGTGCTCATGTACCTATGCCCTCACCTGTGGTATAGTGCACCCTGCCTTAGGGCTGTAAGGCCTGCTAGAGGGGTGACTTACCTATGCCACAGGCAGTGTGAGGTTGGCATGGCACTCTGAGGGGAGTGCCATGTCGACTTAGTAATATTCTCCCCACCGGCACACACAAGCTGTGAAGCAGTGTGCATGTGCTGAGTGAGGGGTCTCTAGGGTGGCATAAGACATGCTGCAGCCCTTAGAGACCTTCCCTGGCATCAGGGCCCTTGGTACCAGTTACAAGGGACTTACCTGAGTGGCAGGGTTGTGCCAATTGTGGAGGCAAAGGTACAGGTTAGGGAAAGAGCACTGGTGCTGGGGCCTGGTTAGCAGGGTCCCAGCACACTTTCAAGTCATAACTTAGCATCAGCAAAGGCAAAAAGGTAGGGGGTAACCATGCTAAGGAGGCATTTCCTTACACAACTTTACTAAAAGATGTATTTTTAAATTGTGAGTTCAGAGGTCCCAATCTCCACATGTTTATCTGCTCCCAAAGGGAAGCTATGCTTTAATCATGTTTAAAGGCAGCCCCCAGGTTAACCTATGAGAGAGATAGGCCTTGCAACAGGGAAAACTAATTTGGTAGTACTTCACTGTCAGGACATATAAAACACATTATTATATGTCCTCCCTTAACCATAAACTGCACCCTGCCCATGGGGCTACCTAGGGCCTACCTTAGGGCTGTGTTATATGTAGGAAAAGGGAAGGGTGAGGCCAGGCAAGTGGGTACACTTTCCAAGTTGAATATACAGTTTACAACTGCACACACAGACACTGCAGAGACAGGTCTGAGACATGATTACAGGGCTACTTATGTGGATGGCACAACCAGTGCTGCAGGCCCACTAGCAGCATTTGATTTACAGGCCCTGGGCACTTCTAGTGCACTTTACTAGGGTCTTACCAGTAAATCAAATATGATATCACAGACATGGTGGTCTGTTTAGCCCAGCAGGCCACCTTCCCTGTGTGTGCGGCTATTCCCAATGGAGTCGCAAATTGCGACATACCTCATGAATATCAATGAGGTAGGTCAATTGTGACCCCATTGAGAATCGCTAAATGTGTCTGAGACACATTTGTACATTTTGTTTTGTGAGTGTCTAATTGTGAATAGCAATGAATCGCAATTAGAGACTCGCAACATGTAATGTCTATACATCTGCCCTTCAGATTCTTTTGGACCAATTTTGAAAGTT
Source organism: Pleurodeles waltl (assembly GCF_031143425.1). NCBI lineage: Eukaryota > Metazoa > Chordata > Amphibia > Caudata > Salamandridae > Pleurodeles > Pleurodeles waltl. Next base: position 432,247,756 of record NC_090439.1, read on the forward strand.
ATTTAAGAGTTGGAGAAGAAGTAACACAAGAGTAGTACTTCACTTACTCATTAATGTCTTTGTAAATAGGCCTCATAGAATTATAGTTGGTTAGCTGCCAACAATGAAGATGTTTTTCACCCAGGGATTCCAGGTAACATCATATGCAATGTGAGATAAATCATTTGCTTTTTATGACATTCAGCACTGAAAAGTGAAAACATCCTCTTGAATATAGCTAAGTTGTAAATTCTCCCTGTTGTCCCATCCCCAAATGTCATACCATGGCTCAGTTTTGAAGTGGGATGCAGTTATTAAATATGGACTGATGGAAAATAGGGCTTCCTGCAAAGCATCACAGTTTTCCAGTACTTTGTCCTGCATCCTCTTTCAGTCCTAACCTCCTGCAGAACTCTAAATGCATAAAGATCATACCTCCAATTTTATCAGTTGCCGTCACCACCTTTAGAGATTGCCCTGCAACATATATTTCATTTAAAAAGAAGAAAAATGCCTGTTTTTCTACTACCTTTTCCATCAACCTTCTCTGTAACACTGACATACATTTCAAATATTACCTGGATTTCTGCCACCCTCATCAATGTCTCATCAGTACCTTCCCACATATAAATGTTAATTTCAAATATCTAGCCTCTGTCAATGTCTCCCACCCTACTCTTGACTCCCCTTCTGATTCATTCCTGAGCACACTGATCCCATCATTGGAGAGAGGGGAGAGGTTGCATGCTCTATGGTCAGTTGTGTTTCACAGAGAAGCTTATGGGAAGTAATGCTATAGTGTTAGTCACCCTATCACAATTATCTTCTGGTCTTTGGAGACCAAAGGAATAAAAGGAAGATGGTTGATGCTCATCATCTGCTATTGCATCTCATCCTTTGAGGTTCTGTATTCACAGAAGAGGAGGGAAATAATTAGCCACCTTTCCACCATTTGCCTCAGCACTCTGTAGACTTGTTTGAGGCTGAGAAGATGGGTAAGCAGTCTTGACATAACACCTGTGACAGATTGTGTTTGTCACTATTGGTTATATCAGAGTTGCAAATAGTAGGCACTTGATTCAGTCATTCATGCTCATGATTTCCTTTTCAAGCCTTACAAGCAATTTCTGAAGATGCGCCCATCAATTCTTCTTCATTTTTTTATCTCTCTCCCCCTTTTAATTCCAAGTATCCACATACAGGAACATGATAACTTTCATGTGCATTCTCATTATCTAAATCATTAGCTGGACTATTTCATCATCCAGTAACCTGTATGACTAGTTAACTATCTCTCTTTTCTAGACAGACATCTGTATGTTTGACTGTAGTCATATTATTAGTGGATCTCTCTCTTTTTCTGCATGCATCCGCATGTGTACAATTGAATTCAGCCTGGATGCTTCAAACAGTAACAAAATAGATAGGGCACACAATAAATTGGTTGTGAACTAGTAAAGGTTTGTCATTCAATTGAGAATCCAAAATGAAATGCCATCGTTTTTGCAGTAGTGATAATCAATATTGTTTAAACTGGTCTGCACTTTGGTTACAGTGTGCTTAAAGCTAACTTTGAGTAGCAGAAGGAATAATATTCATTGGTGTGTCATCTTCCATAAATTCCTGGGTCAAAAACGTTTATTATAAGAATGTTTTAAACTTTCAGAAGTTAATTTATGTACACATAAATTTGCCATATTTTCCTGAGCGAATAACTCAGCTGCTCAGCTGGCAGGTTAAAGACCCTCTGAAACAATTGGCCAGTGAAGAAGAGATTAGGGGCCTTATTTATACTTTTTGGTGCAAAACTGCACTAACACAGTTTTGCACCAAAAAGTTTTGCACTGGCTTGCACCATTTTTTAGCACAAGCTGGGCACCATATTTATGGAATGGCGCAAGCCGGTGCAAAGGGTAGGCTAGTGTAAAAAAGAAAATTATGTTAGGTAGGTTAGAGTTAAAATAAATAACTAACCAGATTAGTGTCATTTTTTGACGCTCAGGGGCATATTTATACTCTGTTTGCACTGAATTAGCATAATTTTTTTAAACTCTAATTTGGTGCAAAACCAACTCCATATTTATACTTTGGTGCTAAACCCATCTAGCGCCAAATTTATGGAGTTAAAGTCATTTTTTGGAAGTGAAAACCCACCTTGCCTTAATGAGATGCAAGGTAGGCGTTCCTGTGCAAAAAATGACCTATGGCCTTAATGCCATATTTATTCTCCCATGCAAAAATGGTGCAAGGGAGGGAGGAGGGGTCAAAAAATGGGACAAAGCTTGCTTTTCCCCATTTTTTGAAGCCTTGGGCAGGGCAGGCATTAGGGGACCTGTGGGCCTATTTCCATGGTGGAACACCATGGAATAAGCCCTCAGGTGCTCGCCCCAGGGGCACCCCGACCCACACCAGAGGGACTGCAGAGGATGGTGGACTCTATCCCAGGTAAGTGCAGGTAAGATTGCATTTTATTTTTGAAAGTGCCATAAGGGGCCCTGAAATGGGCCCCCATACATGGCACAGGATGCAATGGCCATGCCCAGGGGACCCCTGTCCTCTGTGCTGGCCAGTGGGGTGGTGGACATGACTCCTGCCTTTTTTAAGGCAGGAGTCATGTGGCATGGTAGGTTTTGCACCATAAAAGGACGTTAATCTGGTTAGAGTCATTTTTTTTTACTCTAACCTGCCTAAAGTCATTTTTTGGTGCTAAACCCTCTTCTTCTATACTGCCAGCCCCACCCGACTAAAGTCATTTTTTTTTTACTCTAGCCTACCCTTTTTACCGGCTTGCACCATTCCATAAATATGGTGCCCGGCTGGTGCACAGAAATGGTGCAAGCCAGTGATTATCTTTTTGGTGCAAAACTGAATTAGTGCAGTTCTGCAGCAAAAAGTATTAATAAGGGACAATATTTTGTACGTTTGCGCCACTTTTGCGTCAAACAATTATGTTAATGCGGCACAAAAAAGTATACATCACGGCCTTAGTGCTAGATGGGTCTAGCACCAAAGTATAAATATGGAGTTAGCTTTGACCCGAATTAGAGTAAAAAAAAAAATTACGCTAATTCGGTGCAGACAAAGTATAAATATACCGCAGAGTATAAATATGTCCCTAAATATGGCATAAAGGCCATAGAGTCCTTTTTTGCACGGGAACGCCTACCTTGCATCTCATTAAGGCAAGGTAGGTCTCCACTTCCAAAAAATGACTTTAACACCATAAATTTGGCGCTAGACGGATCTAGCACCAAAGTATAAATATGGAGTTCGTTTTGCACCAAATTAGAGTAAAACAAATGACGCAAATTCGGTGCAAACAGAGTATAAATATGCCCCTAGATGTCTGTTTTTAGCAGAATGGGATGGGGTGAAATTTGTTTAAACTGATTAACAGCACATCTATTCCAAGTAATAGAAAGATGCTCTTATATGGAAGAAAGAGACAACAGGCAGTCCTTGTGCTCCAAATACCACAGGAAGTTTCTTTAAAGTGTGTAAGAGGAGAAAGAAGAATTGGTTGTTGTTAGAAATTGGGTTTCTAGTTGCAGTCAGTTTGCACTCTGTCCAAGCTGGGACCCTCACTCTAATCAGGGCAAGCAAGATAATCACTTAAGATAACCCCTGCTTACCCACTTGGTAGCTTGGCACAAGCAGTCAGGCTTATCTCAAAGGCAATGTGTAAAGTATTTGTACCAACACACACAGTAATGCAGTGAAAACACTTCAAAGTGGACACTACACCAGTTTAGACAAATAGGCAATATTTATCTAAATCAAACAAGACCAAAAGTTCAAAAATCCAACACAAGTCAAGTTATGATTTTTTAAAGTAAAAAGAGTCTTACACCATAGAAAATAATGGAAATGTTGTTTTCACACAAAGTACCTGGTTTCCGTCATAAATAAAGCCACATGGGCAAGCATGCATTGAAAAAGTCAGCGATGCACCGATTCCTTACTCGCAAGTGAGGCAGTGCATTGTTTCTTCTCCGGTCAGGAAGGCGATGCCTAGTTTCTCTCTCACGTGAGAGGGCAATGTGTAGCTTTCCTGACAGGGCACCTCGGATCCACGATGATTTTGATGCCCAGCAATGATGCGTGAGAAATCCAGCAGCACGGTGAGGGAAATCTGCGCTGCGGGTGGTTTGCGTCATTTTCACAAGCTGCAACTGGTTGTTTCTCCAACCACGATGCAGGTGATGCATTAAAATCCGTCACCAGGTGAGTGGAGTGTCTTTTTTTACAGCTGTGTTGCAGGTGGTGAGTTAAAATTTTCCCTGAACAGCTACCTGTGCATGGATTTCAGTCCTTGTTCTACCAACTTCACCTTTCAAGAACTCAGGGACTGGATAGGGCACCACTTGTCAGGGCAGGAGTCTCAGCAGAGAGTCCAGGTGCTGGCAGAGGAAGTCTTTGATGGCCCTGAGACTTCAAAACAGGAAGCACGCTCAGTCCAAGCCCTTGAAGATTCTTCAGTAGGAACATAACACAAAGTCTAGTCTTTGTCCCCTTACTCACGCAGAAGGAGCCACACAAAGCACAGTTACAGGCAGGGGCAGCACTTCTCCTCAGCTCTTCTCCTTGGCAGAGGTTCCTCTTGGTTTCAGAAGTAAATCTAAAGATCTGGAGTTTTGGGTCCACTAATAACAGCCCTTCCTGCCTTTGAAGTAGGCAAACTTTAAAGGAACTTTTCTGTTGTTCACAAGATTCTGCTTTGTCCCGGCCTGGCTCCAGACACACACCAAGAGGTTAGAGACTGGCTTGTGTGAGAGCTCCAGACCCACACCAGGGGGTTGGAGACTACATTGTGTGAGGACAGGCACAGCCCATTCAGGTGTAAGTGAACACTCCTCCCTCCACTCTAGCCCAGATGCCCCATCGGGATATGCAGGCTACACCCTAGTACCCTTTGTGTCACTGTCTAGTGGAGATTCACAAACAGCCCAACTGTCAGTCTGACCCAGACATGGAATACTCAAGCAGGCAGAGTCACAGAAGGGTTTAAGCAAGAAAATGTCCACTTTTCTAATAGTGTCATTTTCAAACAGACAATTTAAAAACCAACTTTACCAAAATATATAATTTTAAATTGTGAGTTCAGAGACCGCAAACTCCAAAGGTAAACTGCTTGTAAAAGTTATTTAAAGGCAGCCTCTTTGTTAACTTATGTGAGAGATAGGCCTCGTAACAGTGAAAACTGAATTTGGCAGTATTTCACTGTTAGGACATGTAAAGCACATCAGTACATGTCCCATCTTTAACATACACTGCATCCTGCCCATGGGGCCATCTAGGGCCTACATCAGGGGTGTCTTACATGTACAAAAAGGGAAGGTTTGGGCCTGACAAGTGGGTACATTTGCCAGGTCGAGTTGGCAGGTTAAAACTGCACACACAGACGCAGCAGTGGCAGGTCTGAGCCATGTTTACAAGGCTACTTATGTGGGTGGGACAATCAATGTTGCAAGCCCACTAGTAGCATTTGATTTACAGGCCCTAGGCACTTTACTCAGGACTTAGTAGTAAATCAAACATGCCAATCCTGAAAAAGCCAATTTCACATACAATTTACACAAGGAACACTTTAGTGCTGGTCAGCAGTTGTAAAGTACCCAGAGTACCAAAAACAGCAAAAACAGAGTACAGGACACAATCAAAATATAGGAAGCAGAGTCAAAAAAGATAGGGGAGACTATGCCAATGATGCCATGTCTAATAGTTCAGCAAAGGATGACTCACATGAGACATATGCTGTAATGTTGGTTTTGGCGCTAACCTTTTTTCTTCACAGCATGGTGTAAGACCTTGGGGTGCTGCTAGCAGGTCTGGTGACTAAAAGGGTAGGAGAGAAACTCCCCAAAGGCAGCTGCTTTTCAGGAGGACAAATCAGTAGTGGCAAAGACTGTACAATATGGCAACAGCAAACATCACACAATATTGTGGGAGTTAGATGGCCCATCAAGATTAATGTTGGTGGCTGAAGAATGCAACTAGGACCAGAAAGCAAAAATCTTGATGGAAAAAGGCCAAATTTGTATGGAGTTAGTACCAAAAAAAAGAAATTTCTGTGCTATGTTTCCCTCACCATAGGAGTGACATTAGGGTCAGGAGTACCTGCTGCATTGAAAAGGTCCATGTGAGATTAGGATATCACCCCTATGAAATGTGTTGAGCCTTGGGTCCCCAAAGGGACATTAAGTGCAAACAAAGTACTTTCAGATTTTAACACTCTTATACAGATGGTCAATCGTGAAGAGGCTTCCTTCACTGCCAGAGGAGTCCCCAAGCCTTAGTTGAGTCACCTTGTGATGTTGGGCCCTCACAGTACCAGGCCTACTGACCACACTGCTTTCTGTTCCCCACACTTAGGAGGAGCAGAGTGACTAAAGCAGAAGAAACATAGGCCCTTATTTATACTTTTTGACGCAACACTGCGCAGACGCATCTTTCTGTCAAAGTGCTTAACGCTGGTTTGCGTGATTGTTTGCGCTGTCTAGGTGTCATATTTATACCATAATGCACAATGTGCTAAAAACTGGCTTGAGTAAAAAAAAATTGACGTTAACCATTGCGCCTTGTCGTAAGGCAAAATGACGTTAATGCCGCAAAAATAACTCTAACCTGTTTTACAGCATGTAAATATGTCACAAAATGGCTAACCAACATCTTTAACCGCATTAGCATCAACTTCAGATGCTGATGAAGAAAACAGTGCAAAGGATAGGCAAAATGGACCCAGAAAGCCAGGAGAGACCCCAGGGTGACCCCAATCAACCATGAACCAGCAAATAGGACACACACAAGTCCCAGGGGAGGGAGAAGAAAAAGCGCAAGTGTTGTTTTAGTGCGGAGGAGCATGAAATACTTGTAAGAGAGGTGACAGAGCACCAACAGCAACGCTTCATCACCTCCAAATTGCCAATTGGCAGGAGATAGGCAATCTGGCAGCAGATAGTTGACAAGATCAACAGTGTGGCAGAGCTGAGGAGAACTGTAACTGAGTTCAAGAAATGCTGGCATGATTGCAAGCGTAGGACAAAGGAAAAAAATGGCAAGGAACAGGAAGGCAGCACTGCAAACTGGAGATGTAAGTTTAGTACCACAAGAGGACCTGCATGAGATGGAAGAGATGGTTGCAGCAGTCACCCCTGAGCAACTGGTCACTGGAATCGAAGGACAGCACAGACTACCAGGAAACACCACAAATGCAGGGTAAGTTGCATGGGGGAAAATAATGCAAAATTGTCAAGTGCAAAAAAGGGGAGGCACATAGGACACACTCAATGCATGTCGAAGGACCACAGAGGGACACATTGCACATGAATCAAGTTGCACCATTCAAATGTAAGCAACACATCTACATACACCTTGATAGTGCCATGCACCACAACACATACACAACCTGGATATATGTTAATCACCAGGGCTAAATACCTACATGTACATATGCAGCACATAGGATGGAAGTCATGTGTAATGGCTGTGCCTCTGGTTGTGTCATGACAACATCTTTGCATATAGTCAAACAAATCCTATCAACACGACCAAGACATCAGAGACTAGGAAGTCAGTCAGTACCATTCCTGGGGTTACGTCATGATGGTGTCCCTTGCAGAAACACCTTGCAACTGCCTTGTCTCATTATCAAAACACATGTGCTGCATCTTACAGCACACAATACATTGAATCCTTAAGGTAGCTCTGTGGGGCAGTTACTACTTGATTGTTGATGGACCAAATAGAGTCACTGCCAGTCTTGAGAGCAAAGGGGCTTAGCATTGGGCCCCCTGCACTGCCCATGCCAGGTGCATTTGCTGTACAGGGGCACCCATGGGCACACCACACCACATCACCACCAACCTTTACATGGGGGTTTCACCACTATGCAAAGGCTGTTGGAAATGCAGGAACATACCTGGAGGGTATCGCTGATCATAATGCTGGTCTGGTGTCACAAGACAGGTGACATTGGCAGTCTGTAAGCTGCCGGCAACCTGCCATTGCCAGGCCATTGGCCCATGGGGCATTCCCCATGGACTACATGTGCCACTACCACCTGCGCTGTTGGCGGTGGTCATTTTGACAATGGCAAGGACTGCCAGACTTGTAATGAAGGTCCATGTACGCACCAGTATAACTACCTGCAAAATCACCATCAATCTAGCTCAAGGCCCAGACCCAAGTTCTACTTCAGTCAGCTGGCTATGTCCATCAACTTTGTACATCAGGCACTGTCATGTAGAAAATGATGTACACAGCAACAAACAATACCCATGCTGGCCATCCCTGCGTTCACCCCTGTGCCTGTGTCAAATTAGCTGCATTACCGCAATGCTGCATCTCTTGCATCATAGTGCACAGATGGCTGCATTGAGGGGTAGATCATAGTTGTGTAGGATGGGGCACCTTCCAGCACAGACAGAAACTGAATTAGAAATCTGTTAGGTCCATGTGTGTTGTGCAATGTAGCACACATACACATACATCAACATGAAGAGCAATCAAAGGAAACAACAGCATAGTGTCTTAATAATGTCATCCCTGGGGTGGTATAAGGTATCAGTACCGGCCTGGTGTATGTGAAACATGTAAAACCGGGACAGGGGCATATTGAAATGTGTGTTGCTATGGCTGTACCACTGCAACACCCATTGCAAGGCCCTACCATGCAAATGGATGCAAAGGAAGGGTCCACAATGACAAGATGGGGTCAAGCCACCAAAATGATTTACATCACACATAGTAAATATGATGCAGCCAACTGTGCCACCGAAGCTTCACTTCATGTGATACTTAGGTGGGGAAAAGGGCTGATAGACTGCAACCATGATGTACTGGAACAATGTTTGGGAAATAAGCTGACAATGAGCCTCCAATAGTCAATGACGTGACATGTCAACTGCCACGACATTGAATGATTGATTTTACACCATCTCATTGCAGAGGATGATGGCTCTCCTGCTGTTCTGCCTATCCTGGAGTTCCATAATGACCTGGATGACCAGCTGACAGCCATCAGCCAAGAGAACCTCCAAAAAGTCCTGGTATCCCTCCAGACACCACCTCCAGTTGCAAGAAGGACACACAATTTAACAGCCATCCCAGATGCCCCACCCAACACCCCAAAGCACAACCTGCCAGAACCAATGCAGCTGACGACTCCGAGGACCCAGGGAACAGTTTTGAGAGGACAGTGGTAGGGGACCAGCGGGAGCTGGCCAAGCAGGTGCGGGTGGGAATGGAGACCGTGGCAGACAGCCTAGAGGGAATGCACACATGCCTCGTTATGGCCAATGAACATACAGCAGACAAACGAGGCACACACTCCTCAATGCATGGAGTCCAGTAGTGTCTGAGGGACATAGCAGCTACCATGAGGGAGAGGCCACAACAACTGCCCTCCCAAACTCGCAGCAGCATGATTGAAAACAAGCTAGACTCCAGGCACCGGGAAGTGGCCTCCCTCAGGGCAGACATGGCTGCCTACCACTGGGATGTTGCTGCTATCCTGAAAAATCAGCAGCTTCTCCTTGCTGCAGTGATGCCATATGTTGTTCCACAAATGGCAGCTACCAGGAATTGGGATTCTACCTCTTCAACAACTGAAATGTGTGTGCCCCCCCTCTACCTCCCCACTACCACCATCAAGGGCAGAGGAGACACCACACACATCGGAGGATGAAGATGTGGAACAGATCGGCTTCACTCAAAAGAGTTCCCAGTAGGACCAGCCCATGCCACTTGGGCAGTGTTCTCCTTTGTTCTATGCTTGAGATCACGCATGTGTTAGCACAGTTGGATTGTGCACTCCTCACCCACACACTGTTGTCCTGTCTGCTATGGACAGTCATTGCCTCTCACTTGACCAAAAAGAACAAGTGATGGATGGAATGCTGAACAATGTCAAACATTCACCCCCAGTACAGAGATCTGGGCCTAAATCCATTGTTTTTTTGCTGTTCATGCCATTCCAGTTTGGACCCAGCCATATGCAAATCAGTCTTGACCCTGTTCCCCTTGGGAACAGTCCAGCCCAAACTGCCAAGCCAGGTCTTCCCTGGACTAGAAACAAGCCTCCTAGGACCGGTTTTGGGGTTTCATCCCTCATCAGTCAGGCTAGCTTAAACCAGTGGCATGGTAAGCACGGGACCCACGTCTGGGCATACCCTTCCCACTTAGGGCGACAAATGAAAAAAAGAAACAGGTGATGGACGGAATGCTGAACTATGTCAAACATTCACCCCCAGTACAGAGATCTGGGCCTAAATCCATTGTTTCTTTTGCTGCCCATGCCATTCCAGTTTGGACCCAGCCATATGCAAATCAGTCTTGACCCTGTTCCCCATGGGAACAGTTCAGCCCGAACTGCCAGGCCAGGTCTTCCCTGGACTAGAAACAAGCATCCTAGGACTGGTTTCAGGATTTCACCCTTCATCAGCCAGGCTAGCTTGAATCCAGCGGCATGGGAAGCACGGGACCCACATCTGGGCAAGCCCTTCCCACTTAGGGTGACAAATGCAAAAAGAACAAGTGATGGACGGAATGCTGAACAATGTCAAACATTCACCCCCAGTACAGAGATCTGGGCCTAAATCCATCGTTTTTTTGCTGCCCATGCCATTCCAGTTTGGACCCAGCCATATGCAAATCAGTCTTGACCTTGTTCCCCATGGGAACAGTCCAGCCCAAACTGCCAGGCCAAGTCTTCCCTGGACTAGAAACAAGCATCCTAGGACCGGTTTCGGGGTTTCATCCCTCATTGCCTCTCACTCACAAATTGGCAATTGTTATTCCTCCACACTTAACAACACTTCTCCCAAGCATGTCCCATGACATGTCCCTCAACCCTGGACTTGTGTTGTGTCACAACTGTATGGATTTCACAATTGGGGTCACTGACCTGGACATTGTAAATATTGCACTACAACACTTGCAAATAAACACCTAATACACAATCAGCATGTCTTCATGTATTGTGATCCATCTACTACGCTAAGTCATTGTGGTGTGTGTATCCATGTCATTGGTCACAGAATATAAGTACAAGAGTGCAGGACTGTGGGGGCACAAAGCTACACACAAGGTCCCTAACTTGACAAATGTTGATGCCGGTCTTATACCCTACAAGCAATTCAGTGAGTATGTCACAAATGAAGAAAACATGTATGCTTCCCTAAATATACAGGGAGTGCAGAATTATTAGGCAAGTTGTATTTTTGAGGATTAATTTTATTATTGAACAACAACCATGTTCTCAATGAACCCAAAAAACTCATTAATATCAAAGCTGAATATTTTTGGAAGTAGTTTTTAGTTTGTTTTTAGTTTTAGCTATGTTAGGGGGATATCTGTGTGTGCAGGTGACTATTACTGTGCATAATTATTAGGCAACTTAACAAAAAACAAATATATACCCATTTCAATTATTTATTATTACCAGTGAAACCAATATAACATCTCAACATTCACAAATATACATTTCTGACATTCAAAAACAAAACAAAAACAAATCAGTGACCAATATAGCCACCTTTCTTTGCAAGGACACTCAAAAGCCTGCCATCCATGGATTCTGTCAGTGTTTTGATCTGTTCACCATCAACATTGCATGCAGCAGCAACCACAGCCTCCCAGACACTGTTCAGAGAGGTGTACTGTTTTCCCTCCTTGTAAATCTCACATTTGATGATGGACCACAGGTTCTCAATGGGGTTCAGATCAGGTGAACAAGGAGGCCATGTCATTAGATTTCCTTCTTTTATACCCTTTCTTGCCAGCCACGCTGTGGAGTACTTGGACGCGTGTGATGGAGCATTGTCCTGCATGAAAATCATGTTTTTCTTGAAGGATGCAGACTTCTTCCTGTACCACTGCTTGAAGAAGGTGTCTTCCAGGAACTGGCAGTAGGACTGGGAGTTGAGCTTGACTCCATCCTCAACCCGAAAAGGCCCCACAAGCTCATCTTTGATGATACCAGCCCAAACCAGTACTCCACCTCCACCTTGCTGGCGTCTGAGTCGGACTGGAGCTCTCTGTCCTTTACCAATCCTGCCACGGGCCCATCCATCTGGCCCATCAAGACTCACTCTCATTTCATCAGTCCATAAAACCTTAGAAAAATCAGTCTTGAGATATTTCTTGGCCCAGTCTTGACGTTTCAGCTTGTGTGTCTTGTTCAGTGGTGGTCGTCTTTCAGCCTTTCTTACCTTGGCCATGTCTCTGAGTATTGCACACCTTGTGCTTTTGGGCACTCCAGTGATGTTGCAGCTCTGAAATATGGCCATACTGGTGGCAAGTGGCATCGTGGCAGCTGCACGCTTGACTTTTCTCAGTACATGGGCAGTTATTTTGCGCCTTGGTTTTTCCACACGCTTCTTGCGACCCTGTTGACTATTTTGAATGAAACGCTTGATTGTTCGATGATCACGCTTCAGAAGCTTTGCAATTTTAAGAGTGCTGCATCCCTCTGCAAGATATCTCACTATTTTTGACTTTTCTGAGCCTGTCAAGTCCTTCTTTTGACCCATTTTGCCAAAGGAAAGGAAGTTGCCTAATAATTATGCACACCTGATATAGGGTGTTGATGTCATTAGACCACACCCCTTCTCATTACAGAGATGCACATCACCTAATATGCTTAATTGGTAGTAGGCTTTCGAGCCTATACAGCTTGGAGTAAGACAACATGCATAAAGAGGATGATGTGGTCAAAATACTAATTTGCCTAATAATTCTGCACTCCCTGTATACGGAAGGAATAGCTGTAAAGCAAGTCAAGGGTGTTATTGTCAGCTAGGAGTACCAGTAGAACACATTAGTGTGATACAGAGGTACCTAACCTCATTAGTGATTGTCACTGGTCTGTTTTGTAGGATTGAGTTCCAATTTAGGTTGTTGTCAGATGTGCCACAGTTCCCGACATTCCTACGCAGGACCCCAACACTGAGAGCTGTAGTTTTACACCTACCTGTCCAATACAAAGTAAACATCGTCATCTTGAGTGGTGGGTAAACTAAATGAAAGATGCGTGGTCTAGTAGATGTGTTGTTGCTGCCAAGGTGACAGCTCAGTTGTCAATAGGCGATGCACATGTCAAGATAGGCATTCGGGGCAGGACAGAATCCCCAGGTCAACCCCCAATTTGCACTGTGCACTCAAGGGAAGACCCTGAGACACAAACACATAACACAAAATGTATGGGGGTATGCAAAAACGTTTATTAAAATGTCAACTAACATAAAAAATAATCAAAACCTGCCTTATCCTAAACTAACCTAGGCTACCTATACTTATCCATCAACTAAAGCTATCTACCCTATGCTAAACTTAACTTACACATTCAACACCACACTCCAAACACTGCCCCCCAACCCCCTTAAGTTACAAGGCACATGCAGGACAATGTATACTAATACTACACATATACTCACTAATCCTAAACAAATATATATTTCTTTGTATTTTTGTTTTTATTATTGATTAAAGAAAACACATAGCTTTCCCAACATGACCCCCCACCCACAAATTAACACATAATAAGTAGAAAAACCCACCTGCCAACTACACTTATCCTTTTTAATCTCAATACCTACACTAACCTAACACTAACCCACTAAAACTCACAATAAAATATATCAGAACATAAAAAACGGAGGGGGCAGAACTTGGAGGTGGCAGATCAGGAGAAAGTCAAAATTTTGCCTTTTTTTGTTTAAAAAATATATATTTTAACATCTTCTTGTTCCCAGCAACCTCTTCATCCAATCTGTCCAGACGTTTGAGTATGAGGGACACATCCCTCGGCAGATCCTGCAGCAACTGTGTCCCAATGGCAGCAGGTGGTGTGGGCTGTTGCGCTGCTCTGGTGACTGTTGCAACCGATTTTGTTGGTGTGGTGCCAGCTGTGCCGCCCTGCACTGCTGATGAGCTGGAGCCTGCTGAGACTTTTTAGGCAGTGAGGGGGGCCCAATGTTGGAATGCCCACCATTCCCCTGTTTCCTTCTCTGCACGGAAATGTCGACCCATGCGTCTGTACTCAGACTCCATTACCAGGATGTGGCGGCACCTCACTGCCCTCTTCTGATAATCACTGTGCTCGTCATTGGTCATGTTGGCAGCTGTAATATGGAGATAAGAAAAAATCAGTGCCAGCATTTTGTGGGGTCTGTACAGATTACCAGCTTACACTGCTACATCTAATTACACATGCACTCCAACTCACATTCCAGAAAAGATAAAGGCCCTGATAAATGTAACGTTAACGCTGCCTTTGCATCATATTTTTGATGCAAATCGATGCAAACCTTCAAAATGAACCAACATTTTGGAAGTGTGCACCACTTTTGCTTAGTAAAATGTTGCAAGCGCAGCGCTAACTTTACGTAGATCAGGCCCAAATTTCCTCATCATCTGTGTCTATTTCCAAACGTACAACACCATGAACTTGGACATGTCATTGGAAGGATGGGATGCTGTAGTTAAACATAAGGGATCATAGCTGATAGGTATACATGCAAGCCTGATCAACATGACTGTTACCTACACTGTGAACATCTCATCTACCTACAAATTTGGTATTCCTCTCCCCCAGAGCCTCATTGGGAATGGCCATGCTATCCATCATCTCAACAGACCTGGTCATCCATCAAGGCCTGACCACTTATACATGGAGTCAGGGAGCAGACCATATATTAGGTAGGCTGCTAACTAGGAAGCTGGTATCCATAGGTTAATCACATCTGCATTCATGCGTACAGGTGTAGACACCTATCAATACGGGATCTGCCACTTATATTCCTTTCACACCCACTTCCATGCCATCACATGTTGGCCCTTGACCTGCATGCAAGCCAATTACATTCCACATACTTGTAACATACATGGAGTGCAAAAGATGGCGCACTATGCTGGGGGACAATTGTAAGCCCAGTCCTCCACCTTCATAACAATACAGGGATGCACCAAATTAGGAACAATATGGTGGGTGCATCCCTGTGTTTTGAGAATGATGGCGTGCGCCACTGCCAATTTTCTTACAGTGTTGCACTCTGTCATTCTTAGTTTCATATGGCCCTACTTGTGGCTTGTCACCACCTTGTATACATGATGCTGGCCATTGCACCCATGAGCCTCACAAGAGGTGACCCTCTGATGGTGCTCGGGGCTCTTTAACATGGGCCATGATGTCACCGTCTGGCCTACATTGATATCTGATTATTGGACAGATTATCACATCTGGCATTTTATTCAACACACATGACTCATTCACACCAAACCCTGGATTACTTCACAGGACACACATTATCACACTTACTGGATATATCTGGGTCTTCGAAACCCCCCACTTCACCAATCGTGTAGGGAGCTGATCCACCTTTAAGGCAAGAATGATAAACCATGCTTAGTGTCAAATCATAGTCACTGAGAGTGGACAACAAATTTCAGTATGAACTAGTTGAGAGGAGTGAGCTAGTCATCCTAGTGGAAATCAGTGCAACAGACACACCACTACGTTCACACAATGACACAGACACACAGGTGAGTTAGAACCACACATCGGACCACTAGCACTAGGCCAGAGGCTCCTGTGGTGCTACACCCTGCAACATCTATATGTGGCATTGACATGTAGCTGTCTGTGGGCACAACACATCCATTTCCAAATGGGACTGTTTGATCATGTATTTTCCATCTGAGGGCAATGCTCTGGTTGTAGCAATGGCAGGACCATTGTCACACCCATGACATTTCTGCATGCAACAGATGTAGGTTACAACTATGTTATCATTGTAGCTCACAGACACCCTACTACCCTGGGATTGTGAGGGTATTGCAAGGTGTTGAGGATTTGCATTACAATGAACAGAGTTAAATATGTGTGCCATTACAAGGCAGACACACTTAAGGAATTGGTATGGATGTGGACTCATGTGCAGATGCTCCGTCTACCTGCACATTGATTGCATTGTGACAAGTATGTATTGCAATAGTGGGTGGCCTGCCATTGTTGTCATTGTACACTATTGTCAATCCAATGAGGGAGAAGTTCATGGGCATAGACATAGGTGGTCATTACAACCCTGGCGGACGGTGTTAAGGCGGCGGTAAAACCACAAACAGGTCGGCAGTAAAAAAATTGGAATTATGACCGTGGCTGAAACCGCCAACAAAGACAGCCACTTTAACACTCTGACTGCCACGGCTGTACAGACAAACAGCGCGGTGGTCACCGCCAACAGACAGACGGAAGACAATGTACAGCCCACAGTATCACAACCTACCAATCCGCCACCGTTTCCATGGCGGATTCACCGCGGATAAAAACACGGCGGAAACAGCCATTTCAAAGGGAAAGCGCTCCCCTCTACACACTCCACGAGGAAAGAGGGCACCATGGAGCTGGAACTCCATGTCCTGCCAGCGCTAGTCTTCCTGCTCCAATACGCGGATCATCAACGCCGGCGGCGAAGACCACGGTGAGTACTGCACCTACGACATAGGGGAGGGAGGAGGCAAAAACACAGGGACACACACAACCAACATCCCAACCCCCACCCCGACCCTCACCCACTACAACACACACACCAATGCATATCTATATATTACAGTAACACCCCCCCAAGCCCCCCGGAAGAATGCAAAGACAAAAGGAAATGATTTGAACCATTGTAATATATCAAAATACAGGAAGCAAATATATACATATATATATATCTATACACAATAAACAAAATATACACCACGATTAGTAGTGCAGGTATTGCACCATTCATACTCCGTGGACCACTGGGCCCAAAATGCATGGGCGAGGCCCACACTCAATACCCGATCAAAACGAAGAGAACACTGCAGACGCATCAGATCGAAATACAACAGGCACCTCAGGGGGAAGGGAAGGGGGGGCACTTCAGCCAGATGAGTGCACCACTCCAGGTCCACGACGGGGCTCCATGCCCATTGATGTATCCTGGGGAGTGCAAAGCCAGTCTCTCAAGCCTCTACAGTGGGTGGGTTGCCCACTGCCATATCCTGGGGAGTGCAAAGCCACAGTCTCTCAAGTCTCTACAGTGGGTGGCTTGCCCACTGCCATATCCTGGGGAGTGCAAAGTCACAGTATCTCAAGTCTCTACAGTGGGCGGCTTGCCCACTGCCATATCCTGGGGAGTGCAAAGCCGAAGTCTCTCAAGTCTCTACAGTGGGTGGGTTGCCCACTATTCAATCCTGGGGAGTGCAAAGCCACAGTCTCTCAAGACTCTCCAGTGGGTGGCTTGCCCACTGTTCAATCCTGGGGAGTGCAAAGCCACAGTCTCTCAAGTCTCTACAGTGGGTGGCTTGCCCACTGCCATATCCTGGGGAGTGCAAAGCCAAAGTCTCTCAAGTCTCTACAGTGGGTGGGTTGCCCACTGTTCAATCCTGGGGAGTGCAAAGCCACAGTCTCTCAAGTCTCTCCAGTGGGTGGCTTGCCCACTGTTCAATCCTGGGGAGTGCAAAGCCACAGTCTCTCAAGTCTCTACAGTGGGTGGCTTGCCCACTGCCATATCCTGGGGAGTGCAAAGCCACAGTCTCTCAAGTCTCTACAGTGGGTGGCTTGCCCACTGCCATATCCTGGGGAGTGCAAAGCCGAAGTCTCTCAAGTCTCTACAGTGGGTGGGTTGCCCACTGTTCAATCCTGGGGAGTGCAAAGCCACAGTCTCTCAAGTCTCTCCAGTGGGTGGCTTGCCCACTGTTCAATCCTGGGGAGTGCAAAGCCACAGTCTCTCAAGTCTCTACAGTGGGTGAATTGCCCACTGCTTTATCCTGGGGAGTGCAAAGCCACAGTCTCTCAAGTGGATGCCTTTCTCCACTGGTTCTGGAGGGGGACTGGTGCCCAGAGTGCTTCATCCTGCCAAGGACAGACGGAGTGGATGCTGTTCTCCATGGGTTCTGGAGGGGGGCTGGTGCCCAGAGTGCAGCACACACCCCTGACGGTCCCAGTTGCGTCACTGCCCCTGACGCAAATGGGCTAGCGGTGCATTCCATGGCGGTCTTTGACCTGTTCAGCGGTCCTTGGCCTGTTCAGCGGTGCTTGAGTTGCCAGTGTCAGACCTGTTCAGCGGTGCATTCCATGGCGGTCTTTGCCCTGTTCAGCGGTCCTTGGCCTGTTCAGCGGTCCTTGGCAAGGCGGTCCTTCATTGCCCAGCAGGGCTGTGGCTGGTGGTCCTTCATGGGTCAGCTGGGCTGTGGCTTGCGGGGCCCTCCTGGCCAGCTGGGCTGTGGCTGGCGGTGGCCTCCTGGTCAGTGAATCTGGGGCTGGCGGTGGCCTCCTGGGCAGTGACTCTGACCGTGGCCTCCTGGGCAGTGACTCTGGGGCTGGAGGGGGCCCCCTGAGCAGTGACTCTGGCAACGGCCTCCTGGGCAGTGACTCTGGGGCTGGCGGTGGCCTCCTGGGCAGTGACTCTGGCAGTGGCCTCCTGGGCAGTGACGATGGGGCTGGCGGTGGCCTCCTGGCAAGTGACTCTGGGGCTGGCAATGGCCTCCTGGCCAGTGACTCTGGCGGTGGTCTCCTGGGCAGTGACAATGGGGCTGGCAGTGGCCTCCTGGCCAGTGACAATGGGGCTGGTGGTGGCCTCCTGGCCAGTGACAATGGGGCTGGCAGTGGCCTCCTGGGCAGTGACTCTGGGGCTGGCGGTGGCCTCCTGGGCAGTGACTCTGGCCTCCTGGGCAGTGACTCTAGGGCTGGCAGTGGCCTCCTGGGCAGTGACTATGGGGCTGGCGGTGGCCTCCTGGCCAGTGACTCTGGCGGTGGCCTCCTGGGCAGTGACGATGGGGCTGGCGGTGGCCTCCTGGGCAGTGACGATGGGGCTTGCGGTGGCCTCCTGGCCAGTGATGATGGGGCTGGCGGTGGCCTCCTGGGCAGTGACGATGGGGCTGGCGGTGGCCTCCTGGCCAGTGACTCTGGCGGTGGCCTCCTGGCCAGTGACGATGTGGCTGGCAGTGGCCTCCTGGCCAGTGACTCTGGCGGTGGCCTCCTGGCCAGTGGCGATGGGGCTGGCGGTGGCCTCCTGGGCAGAGGGGATGATGGCGGTCTTCTCCGCCGTGCTGCTCCTCCCAGACTTTGGAGATTTCTTCTGCCTCTTCCCCACCTTGGGAGGAGTCACAGCTGAGTCAACACTCCCCCAGGAACCATTGTGAGCGGCTTTGCTGGCTGGAGTCTTCCCCTCTCCCGCCGGGCACTGTCCAACTTCTGGTGCTTCACAGGGGGGGGGACTGGTTGTGCTGTGGTTCTGTGCCACACTGGCTGGCCTGGTGGCCGGTGCACTCCACATACCTGTAACAACAGGCACCACTGGTCCCAGAGATTTTTTGGCTGAGGTGCTTGTACGGGACCTATGAGTTGGAGGGGGGTGGGGGGAAATAGGTTAAGGGTGGACAGGAAAAGTTTTTGGGAGACACTGGGACGGGTAGCTGTAGGGGGTTTGGGAGTGGAGGAAGAGGTGGTGGTTGTAGGAGGTGTAACTTTTGTGGATTTGGGTGCAGGTGCATGGGCTGGAGGCTGTCGTGAGGTGGATGGCTGTTAGGTGGGTGTGTGCCTGCGTTTGTGTATCTTCGGAGGGGGCATCACAGACACACTGGGAGAGGACACAGGGGAAGTGGAAATGGTAGTGGGGGTGGTGACTGCACGTGAGCGGGGTGTGGTGGTGGGTGTGCTGGTGCGGGACATAGTGGCTGTAGTGGCAGTGCATGCAGGTGTAAGTGCATACGACACTGGGAGGGAGGAGGGAGACGGGGAGGAGGGGGAAACAGTGGAGGCAGTGGATGTTGGTGTGTCTGTATGTGTGTGATGCTTGCGTGAGTGCCTGTGGGATGTGTGGTGCTTATGTTTGCCTGAGCTTCCCTTGTGTGGTGAGGTGTATGCAGGCTGGTCTGATGGTGTGCTTAGGATAGGCTGTGGTACAGGGGATTGGGTCTGGGTGGAGGAAGTTGGAGGGGGAGGCTAGACACCGGGCCAATGGCTGCCATCAGTGCTGAGGCCAGAGTTTGAAGGGTTCGATGAAGGGCAGCCTGACCAGAATGAATGCCCTCCAGGAATGCATTTGTGTGTTGCAATTCCTTTTCTACACCCTGGATGGCATTCAAAATGGTAGACTGCCCAACAGAGAGGGACCTGAGGAGGTCAATGGACTCCTCACTGAGGGCAGCAGAGGTGACAGGGACAGGGGCTGAGGTGACTGGGGCGAAGGTGATGCCCACCCTCTTGGGTGAGCGGGCATGGCGTGAAGGCTGAGGGGCTGCTGGGAGGGCGGTGCTGGTGGGGGGGTGGCGGCTGTACCTGTAGAAGTGGGGGGGCACAGATTTTGCCACCACCACAAGGGAGCTCCCATCGGAGGATGAGTCTGTGTTGCTTGTTGCAGATCCTGTGACCGCCGTGGTTCTCCCCTCGCCCTCCGTCCCACTGGTGTATTCTGAGTCCGTGGTGTGGCCCTCCATGGCCATGTGGGATGCAACTCCCTCGTGCTCCGGTGCCACTGTACCTCCGCCTGATGATGCTGATGCACACAAGAACAGGGAGACCACAAAAAGGGGGGGACGACAGAAGAAAGAAAGGTTGAGTGCATGGCTTACCGCTACCGTTGTCGACAATACAGACACAGCAGCCCCCTGCACTACGTCGCGCTGTTGGGCTCTACAGATGCAATTCCTGGGATATGGCCTACATGGCTATGGACGACATCTGCACACATAGATGACACAGGGGCATGAATACCTGTTCTTGGCACTCTACAGAGGTGGGCTGGGGTGCCACATGGCCTGCATTACGGAGGGGGCCTAGCCTACGGAACTCGCCCTGGCCTAGGGAAACCCACAGCCCTCCTCCCCCAACCAGACACCTTCACTGCGTGCAAAGTCCACTGAATGATGTTGTACTCACCCCCTTGTGTCTGCTGTGATGCCCTCAAGCGCCCATCCAACTCAGGGTAGGCCAACGCCAGGAACCGGAACATCAGGGGGGTCATGGTTCGACGGGCACCCCTCCCACGTTGGGTGGCCATCCCCAGCTGAGCCTCCGCCGTCTTCTTGCTCCAGCGGCGAATGTCCTCCCATCTTTTCGGGCAGTGGGTGCTCCGTCTGTGATGGACCCCCAGAGTCCGGACGTCCTTGGCGATGGCACGCCAAATATCCTTCTTCTGGTGGGCGCTGACCTACATGACATGTACAGGGGAAGAAGAGAAGTCATTACCAACTGCACCGTCTAAGTGAGTGGCCCACATCCCTACCCTTGCCATGTGGCACATGCATTCACAGTCCTTCATGCACGCAGAACTCTGCCCCCTTCATTCTTACAACCAGCCCTCTCCACACAGGCATAGCCCATACAACATGCTCCCTGTGTACTTACCTGTTGGTCTGGAGGACTGTAGAGTAGCGTGTACAGGGGGAGGACCCCGTCCACGAGCTTCTCCAACTCCTCTGCAGTGAAGGCAGGGGCCCTTTCCCCAGACGCACGAGCCATTGTCTCTTCCAGACCGAGGTCACAGCAGCACTTGCAGTGTAGGTCCTCTCCTGTCGAAGATCAGGTATTGAGTAATTGAAGTGATAGAAAATGGCGGTAACGTCCGCGGCGGTGCGTACCATCACCGCCGGCGTACATCTTCATTGGCTCCTGGGACCCATAGGGTCCAATGTTAACCAATGCAGCATTGCGCCGCGGTCTTCGACCGCCTACCGCAACGGTGTACAAGCTAGCGCAGTTACCTCACATCCCATTGTCCCAGATTAGAGGTCAGGCAGCCGCCATTTCAGGGGCCCACATGGCCTAGTTACCAACTGTGTCACACATACCTAGGCCTTGTCTCACAACACAAATAGAGGCCACATTTTGTGTATGAATGGTGTTCTGTGTAGACTGTGGGTACATACCTCTGAGTTGTTTGACTCTGTGGTCGCTGTTGTCCTTCCTAGGCACCGTCCGCTGGGACATGTGAGGAGATGGCAGAATCCTCCGGTGTACCGACCGCTGGTGGACCTGTCGACAATGGAGGAAAGAAGTTTGATCATCACCTACAGGTTTGACCGTGCCACAATCCAGGAACTGTGTACCCAGTTGGAGCCTGACCTGATGTCAGCAATCCGCCATCCCACAGGAATCCCCCTCAAGTGCAGGTGCTATCAGTGCTCCATTTCCTGGCAAGTGGGTCATTTCAAACAACAGTGGCCATGGCATCAGGGATGTCCCAGCCTATGTTTTCCAACGTGTTGTCCAGAGTGTTGTCTGCCTTTCTAAAACACATGCGGAGCTATATCGTTTTCCCTCAGGGGGAGGACTTGCCCACAGTGAAAGGTGACTTCTATGCCCTTGGACATATCCCCAACATCGTAGGTGCCATTGATGGGACCCATGTAGCTCTGATCCCCCCCCACAGGAGTGAACAGGTGTACAGGAACCGGAAGAGTTATCATTCCATGAATGTACAGATGGTATGTTTGGCAGACCAGTACATCTCCCAGGTAAATGCCATGTTCCCTGGCTCAGTGCATGATGCCTACATCCTGCGGAATAGCAGCATCCCTTATGTGATGGGTCAACTCCAGAGGCACCGGGTGTGGCTATTAGGGGACTCTGGTTACCCCAACCTGTCATGGCTACTGACCCCAGTGAGGAATCCCAGGACCAGGGCACAGGAACGTTACAATGAGGCCCATGGGCGGACTAGGAGGGTGATCGAACGCACCTTCGGCCACATGAAGGCCAGGTTCAGGTGCCTCCATATGACAGGTGGTTCCCTATTCTACTCACCAAAGAAGGTGTGCCAGATAATCGTGGCCTGCTGTATGCTTCACAACTTGACTTTGCGACAACAGGTGCCCTTTCTGCAGGAGGATGGTCCAGATGGCGGTGTTGTGGCAGCTGTGGAGCCTGTGGACAGTGAAGAGGAGGAAGCAGAGGAAGAAGACATTGACAACAGAGACTCAGTTATCCAGCAATATTTCCAGTGACACACAGGTGAGAAAACATTCCTGCCTACTACAAGTACTTTCACACTTCTACCTCTATCCTGTCTGTCGATTTCAACCACTATATGGTCACTGAGTAGTACATTTCCCTTACAGTTTCACAGGTGTGGTTTCCAACGTATGTCATCTGCTTAGATTCCTCATGGACTTGAGATGTGTGACATTGGTATGTTGACACTACATTTGAAAAAGCATTTTGTCACTGTCACCCAGTGCTAGCATTCCTGTGTGTGGGGGCTTGTGTGATGATGGTTGAGGGGGGTGTTATGGGTATGTGCAGTGGGCATGCTTTAGTGATGGGTGTCCATGCTTTGTTGTGTCATGCAGGGCTTGGCGTTGGGATGTGTGGTTTGTTTTATTAGTACATTTGTGAGGAGGTGGAGTGATAGGGGTGGGGGCTAGGTTGGGGGTCTGTGATAGCATGCAGGTAGGGTGGGGGATATGATAGTTAAAGGTTTGACTTACCAGAGTCCATTCCTCCACCGACTCCTGCGAGGCCCTCCGGATGCAGAATCGCCAAGACCTGCTCCTCCCATGTTGTTAGTTGTGGGTGAGGAGGTGGGGGTCCGCCGCCAGTCCGCTGAACCGCCAGGTGGTGTCTGGAGACCACGGAACGCACCTTCCCCCGTAGGTCGTTCCACCTCTTCCTGATGTCATCCCGATTTCTTGGGTGCTGTCCCACTGCGTTGACCCTGTCAACTATTCTTCGCCATAGCTCCATCTTCCTAGCTATGGAGGTGTGCTGCACCTGTGCTCCATATAGCTGTGGCTCTACCCAGACGATTTCCTCCACCATGACCCTGAGCTCTTCCTCCGAGAACCTGGGGTGTCTTTGACGTGCCATGGGGTGGTGTAGGTGATGTGGGGTGTGGTGTGTGTGGTGATAAGTGTGGTGATATGTAGTGGTGTGTGGTGTTTTGTGCGTGGAAATTGTGTGGGTGATGGTGTTGAGTGCCTGTGGCTGCTAGTTTGTGTATGGTGGTGTCTCTCTCTGGCCTTCTTTCAGAAATTTTTTGGTAGTAGGGGTTTGTGGGTGATGTGGGTGTGTGTTTTATATTGTAATGGGTGTGTGGGAGTGGTGTGTGTATATGCATCAGGTGTGTGTATTTCGAATTGTCCAATGTGGCGGTGTTTTGCATGTGTGTGTGTATTTTGAGCGCGGCGGTGTGTACCGCCAATGGAATACCGCGGTTGAAAGACCGCCACGTGGATTCGTGGGTCATGATAGCATGGGCGTATTTCTGTTGGCGTGACGGTGGAGGTTTTGTTTTCGCCAGTTTATCACTGACCTTTGGTGTGGCAGACTTGTGTGGGTGTCTGAATTTTCTCGGATTCCGAGATGTGGGCCATAATAGCTGTGGTGGAATTCCGCAGCCACAGCGGTGTGTTGGCGGTCTTCTGCACAGCGGTAAGCGCCTTTTACCGCCAATGTTGTAATGACCACCATTATGTTCAACACAGACACACTTCCTCTGTGGTCAGCGGATGCATCTGGAGTTGCAGTTTAGTTAGTGATGTGGCAAACATTGAGCTGATGCAGTGCAGTCTCATGCTGTCAGTGAGGAGTTGTAGGCCAGTGGAACAGACTCTGCACATGTGTGTGATATGGGGGCAGTAGAGGCTGTCTGTGGGCCCGAATTTGACAGATAAACCACCAGCCGTATTACGAGTTCCATAGGATATAATGGACTCGTAATACGGCTGGTGGTATATCTGTCAAATTCGGGCCCACAGACAGCCCCTGTGACAGGACATGAACTCTTCCCAATTCATGTTCAATCTCCCTTACATGGCCTTGCCCAATGACAGAAAGTTGTCACCAGGACAACAGTGGTGCAGCACCGGGGACTTGAGTAATGAAATGTGAGCGCCGCCATTGCGTCATTTCCCAATGCATTAACAGCGCTAATTACAAATCATGAGTTTGGGGTTAATTTTGTGCTGCTAATGCATCACACTATGATGCACAGGCAGCGCTAGCCTCTCATGATTATGGCCCATAGTGCTGCCTCCAACTTATCTGCTACTGTCATTCAAAATCAGTGAACAGTCAATAGTATGCCAATGGGAGACTCACCAACAGTTCCGCCAATCTCGACCCCCAGGTAATCTAGCAGATCCTGTTCCCTGGCCACCAGATCTGACCAGTGATGCTTCAGCTGGTGCTCATTCCTGCTGGTTGTGTAAATACGCTTCAGGTGGTTGACCACTTTGCCCCACCGCAGCCGCTTGGCGTCAGTCCGGTAGCCGAGGATCACCCGGCCACCCATTTCCAGCATCATTGGCAGGTAGTGTTGAACCAGCCAAAAAAAGCCAGCAAGCTCATCTGCAGACATTCTCGACATCCTCACCTTGCCAGACATGTCCACTGCTGGTCAGAGTTGACCCCAATCAGTAATGTAACAAAATAAAAGGAAACTTAACCCCACTAACTTGTCCCAAATATCCCAAAAAACTAACAACCTCGGAGAGACACCCAACAGTACAAATACAAAACTGGACAAAAAGTACACAATAACACAATAACACAACTTCTGGGACAAAATGCCCAAAAAGTCATGGAACAAGTGATTCCACAAACTTCCAAACACAACCAATAATCAACCACCAGCTCCTACACCCAACCACACAGTCACAAAGGCACAGACTGTAAAGAGAAAGTGAAACTACACCCACTGTACCATGCTTGTAGACAGGATTTCCTATTACATCACTTCCTGTGCACGTGCGTCACGTTTTTCAGTTATGCGTGTTTTTATTTGGCACATTTGACATTTGAGTAATTTTTTTAGACACATAACACACATGCATCATTACATTGATGCATTACGGTCATGCGTCGATTTCAAAGAAGGAGCATTAAGAGGAGTGTGAACGTAGAATTTACACGATGGGCCCATGTGTCAATTTCTTAATGTTTGCGGATGTTTTTGACACATTTGCATAATATTTTTTGACTTGTTTCCTGATTGCATGTTTTTTTGCATTGTGCTTAGATGCTTAGATGCACCCTGATTCACCATGCATATGACATGGGCTGTGCTGCAGTGTGGCATGTGGAGTATGGCCACATGTGGTAGACCATGCAGCAATGTGATAAGGGTGTGCTTGGTCAGTTCCACCAATGTGTGTTTTATGGAGTCAACAGCATCCAATTTCTTGCACGTTGTGCATATATATATATATATATATATATATATATATATATATATATACGTAAATCAAAGATTAGCAGTGCACTCCATTAAGGGAAAGTAAATCTTGTGTTTATTTATGTGTACATATGATACACATCTGATACCTGAATTGATACACTTGTAACCAATATGTGTATATTTATGTTTATTTTTTTATATTTTTTTATAAATACACTTTTTGTCTCCTTCGGAGGTAGGAAATTAATGTCTATGTATGGGTTTTCTAGTTCAAAATTATGTTATTATTATTAGTAGAGCGGAAATAATGTATAACTTAAATTAATTTAAATGAATTTAATAGGCAAATAGATATATGCAGTTAATATTATGTTGTCCTTCATTTGAAACGTAGTGAAATTTATAAGATTATTTTTATTTTAATATTTATTTTTATTTTGTGTTGCTATGTAAAATTCATTGTTTTAGAACTACATTTTCCAGCATGCATAGTAATTAGTATTGAATGTCACTATAAATAGGATTTGTAATAGTAACAGGATGTTTTGAACTCGAAAAAGACCAGACGGTCGAAACGCGTTGTTCTCTTCTTTTGTTTCCAGTCTCGAAATGAAATAAACACAAGATTTACTTTCCCTTAATGGAGTGCACTGATAATCTTTGCTTTACATATTTTCCCCTGGGTTCGGCTCGCCCACAGCAGTAGCACCGGTACATGGAGCGCAGTGCCTTTTGTGAGCCGCTTTGTTTTCTATATATATATATATATATGTGTGACAACAGTGTGTCCACATACGTTTGGCATTCAGTGCAAAGCAGTATTTCTGATTTATGATTGTGTATTGTGTTTTGGTGTGTGATGTGTGATGTTGTCATACAGAGCATACTATTTAAAGCTGCATACACAGGTCAGGCAATGTTGATGATGGACGAACTATTGCTACCTAGGAAATTTGACCCGACATCTGTCTCCTTACTTAGATTTGGAGTTTATGGAAACCTGTGTGAAGCCAGCATATTTGTCCGACATGTGTACATCTTGTATGACACACTCTGCCTACATTCCACCCAGAATATGGTTTGATTACAAATTTTTGATTTAACTCGTTTACCAATAGTTGTTGTTTTTGTGTGGTGGACCTGCAGCCGAAGCTGCATATGTCCTCATCCATACTAATGTGCATTCCACGGACGTGTCTGTGCAACATGTGAGGTCATGTTTACCCTGTGTCAAGGATGTGCCCCATGGCAGTGGGAGAACAGATTACCATGGATAGACTGCACAGGCTCAACTTCTTCCATTGGTTGATATCTCTGGGCAAATCATGATGACCATAGTTACCAATAATGTCCCCCCCTCATCACACATGTTCCATGCAGCCATTGCAACTCTCACACTGAGTTGTGACAGTTTTTAGTTCCAACATGACTTAATTTCTATTTATCGACACCCCCTACCTCATGTGTGGGCCCCTTGCATACATCCTATTTGGACATGATGTAGTTGGGTGTGATGAGCTATTGATTAACAAGTTGGCAATGTGGACGTACAAAATATGTTGTGGTCCATGGATTGTGTCCTTCAGTTGTCACATACCAGTGATAAGGCTGTAAGTGATGTGTGCGGTGGTGTAAGTACAATTTAACTCATCACATATGATGTTGCGACATTACTTGTCAGATGAGTAATTGTTACATTCTCCCTGAGGTTAGACTCACATTTCTATACTATATGTAGTGGAGGTCGAGTAGACCAAAGCAGGATTGGTTGTATATGTGAAGTGTTTATTTACAAAGTTAATATGTTGAATTCATTGGTTATTATATGTAAAAGTTGTCACCAATATATTGACTCCGGCGTACCCCAGAAGCTGTGTTGTGCTGTTCCCCCTCCATATCGTCAGCACCATCCTCCTCCTTCTCCTCAGGCAGGTCAGCATCCTGGTCATCCACTGGCACATTCATTCACACACATATGTTTTTTTACACACAATGTGTGGGACATAAAGGAGGCTGCCTCCTGTCAGGTCCAGGCACCTGAATCTGGATATCAGTATGCCAAATGTCCTTTCTATCACATTGCGTGTCTGACAGTGTCCCTCATTGTAGGCACGCTCTGCTGCTGTGTTTGCTTTTGCAAATGGGGTCATCATCCAAGGCTGTATGCCATAACCCTGATCCGCTGCAAAAGATAAAAGATGTAATTTGTTGTTAAAGCTTGCAACAGGTTTGTTATGTAGCATGGCAGTTGTTAGTTGGAGTTGGTTGTGACTCATACGTGTATGCAGTATGGTGTGAGTTCTTGACCTTGTGCTAAGTTTTACTAGCACCGTGTTGTTGGATATGACAGTCTTTGGGTATTGGCTCAAGGACCTGGGACACATAATTTGGATTCCTAACTGATGCTTAGTATGTATGTACCATGTGTTGTGTAGTGCAGCTTTGTAGCAGTGTGCTTTCACTAGAGGGCACATGATTCGCAACACAATGGAGTCAGATGTGGTGACAACATGGTAGCCCTACAAAGCATGGATATCCCAGCCATTTTGACATGTGTCATTACAGATGAAGAGCTACACTTAGGCCCATTTTAATGATTAGATGACAGTTCACCACCCAGCTCCAACACTGGCAGCTCTGTGCTGCATCATTGCAGGAATGCACCATGTGTAATATATTACTAGGCAACCCTTTGTTGTCCCCTGCGCAGGCACCTAATATGCAGCCGTGCACCAACTCTGTCAACCTTGCACCAGACTGCTTGGCCAGCTGCCCTGTGGAGGTGGACATATCTGTGCAGGAAGGGGCACCTTCCTATACATATACTGTTTTCATGGGCAATTGGCTCTTTTTGTGTGTGCAGCAGTATGCGGCATGCATAGATGGCACATTCATATGAGGTCAAATCACAGTCTATTTCCTTATTGCAACCTGCAAACAGCACCTTTGGGGTGGTGTTTGATGTTGGCACTGCCCCAGGTTTTAGGTGACACCAACATCTGAGTCAGCGTCATCATGCTATGTATCTTGTTGTGACACACCTACAGCAACACACATTGCACGCCCTTTCCATGCTAAGTGCTGCATGGGAGGGGGACCAATTTACAATGTGGCTTCAAGTCACAAAAGAGTGGTCGTCTGCCAACTTGTACATACAGTGCAAGCCATAACAATGGGACTGGGGACTCTCACAAATGTCCCTTATTGATCTTGAGAGGCAGATCATGTTTGTGCCAGCCATCAGCTGTCCAAGGGTGTGCATCCCATTGTTTCAGGATGATCAACATTACTACCAGTCTCTCTCCTATCTTACAATACATGGATCAGCATTTAAGGGGTCATTACAACATTGGCAGTAAAAGGCGCTTACCGCCGTGCAGAAGACCGCCAATACACCGCCGCGGAATTCCGCCACAGCTATTATGACACACATCTCGGAAACTGCCGAAATTCAGACACCCACACAACTCCGCCACACCAAAGGTCAGTGATAAACTGGCGAGAACGAAACCTCCACCTCCACGCCAACAGAAACACGCCCATGCTATTACGACCCACGAATCCACGCGGCGGTCTTTCAACCGCGGTATTCCATTGGCGGTACACACCGCCGCGCTCAAAATACACACACATCTTCAAAACACCGCCACATTGGACAATTTGAAATACACACACATGACACACATACAAACAACACTCCCACACATCCAACGCAATATAAAACACACACCCACATCACCCACAAATCCCTACGACCAGAAATTTATCATGAGGGCCAGAGACACAGCACAGATCAGACAATCCCACCACGCAGAGGCACACAACACCATCACCAACACAACATCCACGCCCAAAACACCACACAAATCAACACTCACACCACCCCACACATCACACACACCACCCCATGTCACGCCAAAGACACGCCCGCTTTTCCAAGGAGGAGCTCAGGGTCATGGTGGAGGAAATTGTCTGGGTAGAGCCACAGCTATTTGGCTCACAGGTACAGCACACATCAATAGCCAGGAAGATGGAGCTATGGCGAAGAATAGTCGACAGGGTCAACGCAGTGGGACAGCACCCAAGAAATAGGGAGGACATCAGGAAGAGGTGGAATGACCTACGGGGGAAGGAGGTGCGTTCAACGGTCTCCAGGCACAACATCGCGGTTCAGCGGACTGGCGGCTGACCCCCTCCTCCTCCCCACAACTAACAACATGGGAGGAGCAAGTCTTGACCATCATGCATCCAGAGGGCCTCGGAGGAGTCGGTGGAGGATGGGACACTGGTAAGTCAAATCTTAACTAACATATCCCCCATCCTACCTGCATGCTATCACACACCCCCACCCTCACACCCTCCCCTATCACCCCAAATCCTCACTAATGTACTAATAACAAAAACTACACATCCCATCACCAAGCCCTGCATGACACAACGAAGCATGGACACCTATCACCTAAGCATGCCCACTGCACATACCCAGAACAACCCCCTAACCATCACCACACAAGCCTCCACACAGGAATGCTAGCACTGGGGTACACGGTCACCCACCCATTGCACACCATCACACACACACATGCAATATTCATGCTCTTATGCCCCTGCAGGAACATGAATGACCGTCACCACACCAGAGCGTCCAGACAACACCACTCCACCCCAGAAGAGGCCCACAGTGACGATTGCAGCTCTGCCCTACTGGAGCCTGATGACCAGCCCGGACCATCGTGTGCCTCAGGACAGTTGGTTCCCCTCGAATAAGGCACAGCCCAACACTGACCTTCCACCCTCTGGTAACACCAGCACAGCACCCACCCAGCGGGCCCAAACCTGCCTACCCAGGACAGGTCAATCAGCGGTGTGTCCACCACTACAGGGAACCCAGGCTAACCCACCACCCGAACAACAACAGGGACCTAGGGGCAGTAGTAGTGGGCACACGGTCCAGGGGACGGAGGCACATGAACACAGGGGACCTGGGAGGGCTGCTGTGCGACAGGGGGCGGACATGCCAAGGGAACCCACTCTCTATGCGGCCCTCACCTCCATCATGGGAGCATACCACCACTCCCAGGAGACGATGGCCACAGTCAAGTTTCAGGAGACCCAGCACCTGCAGGAGGACCAGTATTTGGGGTTCAGGGAGGAGCTCAGGACCATCAGCTCCGCCCTGGGCACCATCGTAGGGGTGCTGAAGGACATACAGCAGAACCTGAGGGACCCCGTGGCACTCCAAGGGGCCCCTGACACTAGCCAGGACGATGAACTGCCCACCACCTCTGCCGGCGCTAGTGGACAGGACACCCCGCCACAGGACCACCACACCAGCACCCCACCCCCTGCAGATGGACAACCACCCCGCAAGCGGTCCCTGAGATCCAGGAACAGGACAGAGCAAGATTGCAAGACCCCCGCCAGGAAATGAGACCACCCTGATGGTCCCCCCACTGCCCCACTTTGTTACCCTGTCCATACTTGAACTGCCCCAGCTCCTCTTCCTATGCCCAGATGGGCAGTGCACCTGTCCATCCAGGGTGTAGAACGAGAGTTGCAACACGGTAATGCATTCCTGGAGGGCATTCATTCTGGTCAGGCTGTCCTTCAGCAAACCCTGCAATCTCTGGCCTCAGCACTGATGGCAGCTATTGTCCCTGTGTCTAGCCTCCACCCTCCAACCTCCTCCACCCAGACCCAATCCCCTGTACCCCAGCCCATCCCAAGCACACCTACAGACCAGCATGCACACAAGTCAGCACACACAAGTAGCTCAAGCAAACATAGGCACCACACAACCCACAGGCACACACGCAAGCCTCACCCACATACAGACACAGCAACATCCACTGCCTCCACTGTGTCCCCCTCCTCCTCTTCTCCCTCCTCCCTCCCAGTCTCGTCTACACACACACCTGCATGCACCACATCTACAGGCACCAGGAATCGCACCAGGACACCCAGCACCACAAGCCGCTCACCTGCACTCACCACCTCCACTGCCATTTATACGTCCCCTGTGTCCTCTCCCAGTGTGTCTGTGACGCCCCCTCCCAAGGTACACAAACGCCGGCAACCACACACCCAACATCCATCCACCTCACAACAGCCTCCAGTACCTGCACCTGCACCCAAAACACCTAAAGTGACACCTCCTACAACCACCTCCTCTTCCTCCACTCCCAGACCCCCTCCAACTACCCATCCCAGTGTTCGTCAGAAACTGTCCCTGTGTAAAGTTGACCTTTTTGCCCCCACCCCCCCTCCAATTCATCAGTCCCCTCGTAGTGCCTCAGCCAAAAAGCCTCCAATACCAGTGGTGCCTGTTCAAGGTATGTGGAGTGCACCGGCTACCAGGCCAGGCAGTATGACCCAGAGCCAAGGCACTGAAATTGGAAAGTGGACGACGGGACCGTGTGAAGACTCCTGGTGGGAAAACAACTCACAGGGGTCCCAAGGGGGTTGGAGAGTCAGCTGTAACTCCACCAAAGGTGGGGAAGGGCAAGTGGAAGTCTGCCCAGCCTGTTGTGAGTCTCACGGTGGAGAAGGGCGGCATCATTCCCGGCGGTCGAGACGCCACCGCCAGCACCGTCGTCACTGGTCAGTAGACCACCGCCGGAGTCATAGCCCAGGAGGGCCCAAGTATCGTCACTGGTCAGGAGACCACCGCCGGCGTCAGTGCCCAGGAGGGCCCAAGTATTGTCACTGGTCAGGAGACCACTGCCGGAGTCAGTGCCAGGAGGGCCCAAGTATCGTCACTGTTCAGGAGACCACCGCCGGAGTCAGTGCCCAGGAGGGACCTGGCTGCCACGGCCCGGTGCGCTATGAGGGAACGTCATGCCACACACCAATGCCCAGTCTGGGTATCGTCATGCCACACACCAATGCCCAGTCCATGGAACGTCATGCCACACACCAATGCCCAGTCTAGGGATCATCATGCCACATACCAATGCCGTTCCAGAGACCGCCATGGCAAAGCACCGCTGAACAGTCCAGAACCGCCATGGCAAAGCACCACTGAACAGTCCAGAGACCGCCATGGCAAAGCACCGCTGAACAGTCCAGAACCGCCATGGTAAAGCACCGCTGAACAGTCCAGAGACCGCCATGGCAAAGCACCGCTGAACAGTCCAGAACCGACATGGCAAAGCACCGCTGAACAGGGCATGTGTATGTTGTAATATGTGAGGGTGGGGGTGGGAGTGTTTCGTGGGTATCCCCCTAAATTTTGCCTCCCCCATGTCGTAGGTTCTGTACTCACCGTTGTCTTCGGCCGCGCCGCTGTTGGTCTTCGTAGATGAGTAGGAATACAAGGGCCGGAAGAATGTGTAATTCGGGCTCCATGGAGTCCTCGTTCCTCGTGGGATGTGTTCAGGTGAGCGTTTTCCCATTGCAGTAACTGTTTCCGCCGTGTTTTTATCCACGGTGAATCCGCCCCGGAAAAGTTGGCGGATTGGCGGGTTGTGATACTATGGGCGGTACATTGTCTTCCGCCTATCTGTTGGTGGTGACCGCCGCGCTGCTTGTCTGTACTGCCGTGGCTGGCGGTGTGTTAAAGTGGCTGTCTTTGTTGGCGGTTTCCGCCAGGGTCATAATTCCCTTTTTTGGTCCGCCGGCCTGTTTGCGGTATTGCCGCACCTTTAACACCGTCTGCCAGGGTTGTAATGACCCCCTTAATCTGTCAACACATGCTATGGGATGGGGCTTAGCTACTTAGCAAACATGTCCCTTAGCACAGTGCATGTAAGGTCAGGGATGTCCCAAAAACTCCTACGGGGTCCCACTATGGCATCTATGATCTGCACTGTCTAACAGTGACTCTGCCCCATGGTGGGCCATTTATCATTTATGGTACAGACATGTGGAGCAGCAAGTGGTGCATGTGAGGTGGCCCTACAGTAGGTGTGGTGACACTACTCACAAATCTGGCACATTGTATGTGATGTCCGTTAATTTTATATTCCTATGTGTGTGACCCAATTTTCCAGGCAGATGTATGTGCACACTACAGGTAAGTCAGCCATGTGTTGATGAGATGTAGTTGGTATTGGCACTAGTTGTCTGGCATTTGATCTTTGTTCTGGTAGAGACTTGCACGGCATTGTTTAAGGGGTCTGTGCCTATGTGTGACTTTCATTACATGAGCATGGTGTATGCCATAGACATTGCTGTGCTTTTCTTTGTTTGGTGTAATGTGTGTGTGAAGTGTACATGGTAGCCAACCTGTGGGCACTTGTAGTGGTTTGTTAACATCTTCTGTTAGCAAAGGGTACATATCTCCACATGTCTTTCATGTGGTGTGCCTGTCAAGTTGTGGGTGTGTTACGTACACGTGTTTGTGCTGTGCACTGATTGTGCTATACTACAGCATGGTGCATATGTGTTGTTACCTACACATCTGCGTTACCCTGGCGCTACTAGGATACTTGGCTAAAATGTTTTAAAAAGTCCACAGTGGTCCACTTTGGCCTGCACATTTATTGAATGCCTCTGTTTGCGTTTCCTGTATAAATGTTCGCTTGCTGCAGGTGTGACAAGTCGGACATGGGTGCAGTCCTTTGCACCAAACAAATGTGGAAAGCCAGAAATTTTTAAAAATCCCTGTTTTATCTCCTGCTGCATGTGCTGGGTGTTGGGGAAACAGATGTGGTGGGGTGTCAGATAGATGATTGTGTCTAATACCTTTGGCAGGAAGACTGAGTAAGACAGCTATGAAACACCAGCAACCAGTACACCCATTGTCTGGAATGAGCCACTTGCCAGCATATGCAGGACAGCTAGCCGCTTTGTGACAGGTGGTATATTATGTGGTATCTGCAGGCTGACTGTGATTTGTGGCTCAGTGTGGTGCAGCAGGCATAGTATGGTTTTCCGGTTGAGTCGGTATGCACTAATGAGGTCTTGTTCCCTCAGGCCAAGGACGTTTGTCCTGTGCTGGAATATCCTCTCCTGTCTTCTGCATTGCCTTGAGTGCTGGTGGTTGCTGTTGTGGTTGTTGTCCTCTGCGTCGTCTCCCAAGCTGGAGCAGTAACATTTCCATCTTGTCCTGTGGGTTGCCAATGTTGCTTCTGTGTGTTTTCCTTAAGTAGTAGTGTGTGGGCCTCATTTTAATGCCTGGTCTGACCCAGGTGTTAAAATGTGATGCAAATCGGGGTTAACATCATTTTTTGGGTCTGCCTCTTATCCATGCGTCATTTTTGCACGGATGGATAAATATGGCGCTAGTGGCTTAGAGTCTTTTTTTTTGTTCGTTAACGCATCTTATTGACACAAGGTGGTTTCACGCATCCCAAAAATAACGTTAACTCCAATATTTTGGCGCCAGATTTGTCT
Source organism: Pleurodeles waltl (assembly GCF_031143425.1). Lineage (NCBI taxonomy): Eukaryota > Metazoa > Chordata > Amphibia > Caudata > Salamandridae > Pleurodeles > Pleurodeles waltl. The sequence continues at coordinate 432,283,221 of NC_090439.1, forward strand.
AGCGTCAAAAAATAAATATAGAGTTTGTGCTGAATTAGCGTAAAAAATAATGACTCTAATTCAACATAAAGCAAGTATGAATATGGGCCTTAGCTTCCTTACTCGGCCACATCTGTTAGGTGCCAAGCAGTGGAGAGGCCAATGGGGCCATGATGCTCCAGAAAGTCCACTGCATGGAGAAGGCAGTTAAACATTCAGCGTGATGGTGAAGTGCAGAAGTGCTCCAATGGAAGGGCATCATCCCTTGCTGCTGAACCATGCGATCGGGTGCATCAACAGTCCACAAAAAGATGATTAAAAATGTACCACCCCACGGCACCTGGATAAAGAGAAAAAACCCAGGAAGAAGGAGCATCAGATATGACATCAATGATTTTTAAGACAAATTGTTTATTTTGGGTGGTGGTGTCCAAGAAAATCCTAAAAAGTGTTCCATGCTGCCAGACACATTAGTAGGCCCACATGCACACACTGAGAAGAGTGGCACCCTAAGCCTCATGGAGTGAAAAATTGTTTACCCAGGGGAAATTAATACTCTAAATACTTTGGAGCTTGTATTTTATGGTAACCCAGAGTGTTCATCATTTGTTGCTGAATCACAAAGAAAATGTAAAAGTACAGGCAGATTTATGGCTTTGCCCAAGTGCACTTTCATAATTTTTTTTCAATTTGAAAAACAGGTGTAATAGTATACATGGGAAGCCATGATATGCACAGGATTCCATGCATACTACTGCACCTGCCAACAGATATGTTTGTTAGGCTGCCTATTACTCCTGTTATGGGTTGCACAAAGTGTAGAATTCTGCACAGTGGAAAGGCAGGTGACTGTTCAAAAACAGATATTTCTTCCTTTTCTTTTTTCCTTTTCCTTTTACATTTCTCTTCAAGGAAAACTATTTTACTTGAGAGAAAAGTTTTCCACTACACCCTCATGAAATCTGGAGTTGCTCCATTCCCCCATTCCCCTTCCCAAACCTTGGCTGGACTTACCATTATTTGGGTGAGAAAATCCCACCTGGTTTCTCCCAATTCCCAGCCATCACAAGAAATTTACTATTGTGGATTTTTCTGCTCTTGTGCTGGAAAAAATCCTTAATGGATTTTCAGTTCAGTCCTGTTTGATCTGTTTTCAAATAAAACTGCATTTTGAGAGTTGCTAAGTTCTGAGGAGCATATTTAAGAGCCCCTAGCACCCTTCCAAAGCTATATTAGCATTATTTTTTTACACTAATGTGGTGTTAGAAGGCTAAACATGTTGTGCCATATTTACAAAGAGGCGCAATGCATTAATTGTGCATCTTTGTAACCTCTGTGCCACATCTTTGCCTTTGCCAGGCATAAAGTATACAAAGGGTGCCCAAAAAATCCAAGAGATTTCTTTTGCCATTTTTTGGCACTTTTAACACCTACTCAGAGCAGACGTTAAAAGGAGGCTTCCATTGCTTACAATGGGCCTCTGGGGGCATTGCAGGAATAGCGCAATTTTTTTTTAAGCTAATCCTGCAAAGCGCCAGACTATCATCCAAAAATCAGATGCTATTCTCCTAACTACCACCATGGTGCACCGTATTTTAAATACGGCACACACATGGTGGTGTTAGGGGATTGTAAGGTTCATAAGAAAAGTGGTGCTGCATTGTGTGCAGCTCCGTTTTTCTTAAATATGCCCATTAATTTTTAGCCTAAAGCACGACCCTTGTTTAGCCTTGGACCATTTTGCTTTATTAACCTGAGAGTCAAGGGGTAGATGTGTTACGTGGTTCAGAGTTTAGTGGTCTACATTAATGGGATCCCAGGAAAACAGAAGTGAAAGACCCCAATTGTCACATTTTGGTCCAGTGATGTAGCAAGGGTGCCATGGTTCCTACTGCAAACAAAGCAAACACAGCCCCCCATCTTTTGGCTGGCTAATAAATAAAGCCATAATTGAAGTTCAGAGGGCCCCAGTGCCACTGCACCTACTGCACTATTGATAGCTATGCACCACTTTAGGGCTCTGTAACTTTTTGTTGCTCTGGACCCCATTGATCTGGATTTCTCACACCAGCTGCATTGAGGACTGGTCAAATGCTGAATTCCACTATTTGAGTTCCAAAGAAAAGCCCACATCCACTTGTTTGAAGTCTTGAAGTAACCTTGAATGAAAGATTCTATCTACCTATTGTTATTCCCAAATATTATAATTAACTGTACACTGATTTTTGCACCGCCTCTTTCTTCTGCATCCTGACAGCTAGTTTCTGCTTCAGCAGTCCACTTTAAGCCTAGGTAAAATCACACAAGGTTAAAATGATGGCATGGCATGGGTCTGTCTTGCTGATAAGTAAGAAGATTAATTTACATTAAAGGTGTAACATGAAAGTGACACCCTGTGTATTTGTGAAGATGTCCCAACCAATCACTGTGCATTGTCTTATAATCCAGCAGAAAAATATTCATATTTCTGCTTCTTTGACTTAACCTGCTTATGGGCAGACAATGAGCACTAGCAAACACAAGAACCCTACACATGATTGTATGATGCAAATAATTACACATAGAAATGTTCATTCCTCCAAAAATCTGGTAAAATTGTTAGACTTGGCCCTCTCTGCAGGGGTACTCCCGATTTTTGCCTTCCTCTGTCTTTCTTTGCTGAACCCATTCATAATCTTCAGAACCACTTATCAGAACACTCCTGGACCTGTGGAAGTTTCAGAACAAGGACTGCTCTGCGTCCAGAAGGACTGCAATGCTGCTTGAAGGATTGCCTTGCTGTCTGCAGGAAGAGGTTTGGGCCTGCTTTTCTTTATCCCAAGCTACCCAGAGTGACTTCAAGGGTAATTTGTGTGAATAACTGTTTTAGCTACCGGGACACAACAAGCATCCAGAGACATGCCCTGCAAATGCATAGTTTACCAGCACCAACTGGACCTGCGTGAATCCTGCTGCTGACCTATGTTGGAGTGAGTCCTGAGGCCCAAGAGGGGTCCCTCAGATCCTGTACCTTTGGCTGGCATCAGACAGCACTCCTTCCTGCCTAACTGAAAGTTCCATCAGAGCAACTTAAGGTCCCCTCAAAGCTGAGGGGCTCCAAACTGAAGGCTTTGCTGGATCCTATGCCAAGTCACACAAAGCCCTGCAGAGCCACTCTGCGCAGACCCTGCCTGAAAGCAGTCAGCCTGAACTTGTGAATTTGTACCCGGTCCACCATGACCAGATACCCACAGGTGGCACTACACGCCTTTTGATGCTATTTTACATCAAACTTTAAAAACAGATATAATTATGGTGTCATTTTACTTACTACAATTTACTTTATTTTTCCAAATTGGTTTGGGATTTCTCTTGTGTTGTCTTTTCACTTTATTGCTGTTTGAGTACCTCATAAATACTCCACACATTGCCTCTGAGATAAACCTGACTGCTTTGTGGCAAACTACGAGAGGTTTAGGCACAGGTTAATTTGATGAATTTTGTAGTTCTCCCTGACAAAGATTGTGGTTGTTGCCTGAATACGGCTTGCACACCCCTCAACCAATAACTAGGGGCAGGCAATAAACTCTGGTCTGCCAGCAGATTTGGCAGAGTTTTTCATCACTCTGTTTCGCAAGGAGTAGATCGACGGGGTGCCTGCGCTGCAACTGGAACTTCGACGCACAGCCCACCGGATCGATGCACAGCTGACCTGGGATGACGCGGCCCAACTTCCAGAGGGGAAATCGATGCAGCCCCTGCCGTGCTGAAGAAATTTCTATGCAACGCCCACCGGAATGATGCAGCGCTTGTGACTCTGCTTCACAAGCCTAGGATTCCATGCACAGACCCCGAGGCGTCTGAAAACCCTGCAACCCAAAGAGGATCCATGACCGAGCACCAGAAATCGACGCACAGCCCTCCCTGCGTGGAAACTAACCGACGCATCACCGTGTGCGGCCCGAGAAATTGACTCACACCCCCTTTGTTTCCATGCTTCTCCTCCTCTGCGGCCCATTGCGGAAATGTTTCACGCGAACCAGGTACTTTGTGCTAAAAAGAGACTTTGTTTGCTTTGGGACCCCGTAAGAGGGCCCCACTTTGTATTTCAGTGTCTGCTTTGCAGACACTGAAATACGCGACGGGTGCCACTGCACCCGTCGCACATACCCACTCCGCCGGCTCCATTCGGAGCCGGCTTCCTCGTGGGGAGGAGTTTCCCGCTGGGCTGGCGGGCGGCCCTCTGGCGGTCGCCCGCCAGCCCAGCGGGAAAGCCAGAATGGCCTCTGCGGTCTTTCGACCGCGGAGCGGCCATTTGGCGGCTCCCGCCGCCCGCCGGGCTCAGAATGAGCCCCTTTATATCATTTTTCAGTGATATCTCTACATTTACTTATTCCATCTTTGATCGTTTTGACCTGCAAATATCCTGGTAAATATTTTATATTTTTCTAAACACTGTGTGGTGTATTTTTGTGGTGCTATATTGTGTTATTGTATGATTTATTGCACAAATACTTTACACATTGCCTTCTAAGTTAAGCCTGACTGCTCAGTGCCAAGCTACCAGAGGGTGGGCACAGGATAGTTTGGATTGTGTGTGACTTACCCTGACTAGAGTGAGGATCCTTGCTTGGACAGGGGGTAACCTGACTGCCAACCAAAGACCCTATTTCAAACATTGGTGATCAGCGGTGAGGATAGGACTTGTATTTGGGCAGTGACATACAGTAGCTAAGTATTTCACTACCTACCCACAGTTGAAGGTCAACTTGATTTTCATATTTTTCTGCAATTTCATTTTTCCTGTAAATTGTTTGACTAAAATCCTCACTCAACATGTCTCAGGCTGGGTCTCAAGCAGGAGATTTTGACCTAGCCCTGTTGGAGACATACACTGTCAAACAGCTGAAAGGGTTCTGCAGGGATATGGGAGTACCCACTCAAGGCGCCTCCCAAAAGGAAGAATTTCAGAAGGCACTGAGGGCCTGGGCAAAAGCGCATTCAGAGGAGGAGGATGAGGTGCCAGAAGATGGCCCTCCCAGAGGAAATTTTGCCATCAGTGGATGTTACCGCTGCAACTGTGCCCCCTGCCAAACCAGGGAGCAATGTCTAGGGTCAAAGCCTGACCGCAGAGGAAAGGAGAGAGGAGAGAGAGTTTCAGTTGCAAATGACAAGGCTAAAAATTGAGGCTCAACAGGAGGAAAGGAGGGCAGAGAGAGAAGCCAAGCAAGCTGAGGCTGAAAGAGCAGCCAAACAGATTGAAGCTGAAGCTGCAGCTGAAAGAGCCTTGGCTGAGAAAAAACTATTGTTGGCTCATGAACTGAGGCTCAAGGAGCTGGAGATCAAGGAGAGACAGTCTGAGTCCAGCAGTAATGGTGGCAGCATACAGGCAGGACCTGCTGGAGAAAAGAAGGCTTGTATACCCAAAAATGTGGTGCCCAGTTTTGTAGTGGGAGATGACATAAATAAATGGATAGCTGCTTATGAAGTTGCACTAAGTGCTCATGAGGTTCCTGAAGGGCAATGGGGTACAACTATGTGGAGTTATGTGCCAGCACTGGGGAGGGCCACACTTCTCACACTGGACCCAAAGGATCAAAACACATACCCACTTCAGAAAGCCATTTTACTTGCCAAGTTTGGGCTGACACCTGAGAAATACCATCAGAGGTTCAGGGAGAGCACCAAACAGTCCACACAAACATGGGTAGATTCTTTGACTTTTCCAGTAAGGCACTTAATGGATGAATGTGGGGCACCAAAGTAGATGATTATACAGGGTTATATGACTTGATTCTGAGAGAGCATATACTCAGGATTTATTTTACAGAGTTGCACCAGCACTTTGTAGATAGTAAGCTGACTGACCCCAGGAAGCTTGCTGAGGAGGCGAACCTGGGTTGGCTAGTGTAGCGCTCGGGGGAGACAGTCCCAGTTAGCGTTAGAGAGCAGGCAGAGGTTTCCCTAGTGTCCCTGGGAGAAAAAGAGATGGTGCCTAAAGCCTACATGCCAGAAAATACTTCAAAGTATAGGCAGTGGGTCACCATTGATGGGCAAAGGGTGGAGGCTCTGTGTGACACCGGAGCCAGTATGGCTACTGTCAAGAGTCAGCTGGTGTCATCAGAGCAGATAGTCCCAAATACATTCCACCAGGTCATAGTCGCTGACAATCGTGAGAGCCACCTACCAGTGGCTCTGTTTCCCTTTGAGTGGAGGGGGGTCTCTGGCACTCTGTAAGTAGCTGTGAGTCCTGCCATGCCTGTAGATTGTCTGTTAGGTAATGATCTTGAGCATACTGCCTGGAATGAGGTAGCGCTCACATCCCACCTGGGAATAATAGGTTTGACTGAGTGGGTCTGTATGACCACACGGTCCACGGCTGCCCAGGAAGGGAGTCAAAGGCGTCTGGAGCCTGGAACAATGGCCCAGACCACTGCAAACTGGAAGGGCAAGAGGAAACCCACCTCAGATGTTCCCATGGTGGTGGACGGGGCCTCTGAGGAGGAGGAGGGCCCTGAGCCAACTGGGGAGGACATAGTTGACCTGGGTAACCTACCTGAACTTGCTGGCTGGCAAGTAGAGGGTGGGCCAACCAGGGCAGAAATCTGCAAAGCGCAGAAGGAATGCCCCACCCTTGAGGGTCTGAGGCAGCAGGTGACGCCTCTGGCACTCACCATATTTACTGGGAGAATGAACTCCTTTACAGTGAGCCTCAGGTTCCAGGTCCTGGGGCAGTACGTGTGCTGGTGGTCCCCCAGTGTTACCGGGCCTTCCTACTGGGTCTGGCTCACGACATTCCCCTGGCAGGACATCTGGGCCAAGACAAGACTTTTAACAGGCTTGTCACCCACTTCCATTGGCCCAGAATGAGGTTAGCCTCAGATAATTTCTGCAGAGCTTTGCCCACCTGCCAGGCTAGTGGGAAGACAGGGAAAAAGCTTAAGGCTCCCCTGCTCCGACTCCCTGTCATTGGCACCCCCTTTGAAAGGGTGGGCATCAACATTGTTGGTCCCTTGGACCCCAAAACTGCCTTGGACAACAGGTTTATCCTGGTTTTGGTGGACCATGCCACCCGCTATCCAGAGGCAATTCCTCTGAGAACAGTGACTGCACCAGTGGTGACCAGAGCCCTGTTGGGAAAATGTACTCGTGTGGAATTCCCTAAGGAGGTTGTGTCTGACAGGGGCACAAACTTCATGTCTGCATACATGAAGTCCATGTGGGATGAGTGTGGGGTGACCTACTGGTTTACCACCCATTATCCTCAATCCAATGGGCTTGTTGAGAGATTCAACAAGACCCTAAAGGGCATGATTAATGTCCTGACTGAAGCCATGAGGCGTAAGTGGGATGTCCTCTTACCATGCCTGTTGAATGCTTACAGAGAGGTGCTCCAGAAAGGGATGGGATTCAGCCCCTTTGAGGTTCTCTATGGTCACCCAGTCAGGGAACCTCTAAGCATTGTTAAAGAGGGCTGGGAGAAAGCTCCCAAGACACCTCCCTATAATGTGTCTGGTCCTCTGCAACCAAACCTAACGCTTCTGGAAGCAGGCCAAGGGTTACCTCAAGGCCAGTCAAGAGGTGATAAAGGAGTGGTATGACTGGAAGACCACTCTGGTTGAGTTCTCATCTGGAGACAAGGTTTAGGTGATGGAGACAGTAGAGCCCAGGGCTCTCCAGGACTGCTGGACTGGCCATTTTGAGATCAAGGAGCATAAAGGGGAGGCCACTTACCTAGTGGACCTCAAGACCCCTAGGTACCCCCTAAGGGTCCTCCATCACAACAGGCTCAAAACTCACTTTGAGAGGTCTGGGATCAGTATGCTCCTGGTCACAGAGGAGGGCATGGAAGAGGAGAGTGAACTTCTCCCCGACCTCCTGTCGGCAAAAGAAGGTGATAGGTCAGTGGAGGGTGTTATTCTCTCTGACTCCCTGTCTCTAAACCAGAGAGAAGACTGCTATGAGCTGTTAGAGCAGTTCTCTTCCCTGTTCTCCCTTACTCCTGGACTGTGTTCATGACATTGACATGGGTGACAGTCCCCTTGTGAAGAATACAAATTTACAGGTTATCGTATAAGGTGAAGGCCAGCATCAAGGAGGAGGTCTCCAAGATGTTGACTTTAGGGGTTATTGAGAAATCCTGTAGTCCCTGGGCCAACCCTGTGGTGCTGGTTCCTAAGGCCGCTGCCACCGGTGCAAAGCCAGAACTCAGGTTCTGTGTGGACTACCGGGGTCTCAACTCAGTCACACGGACTGATGCTCACCCCATCCCCAAGCTGATGAGCTTGTTGACAGACTATGTACTGCCAAGTTCCTGAGTACGTTTGATCTTACTTCAGGATACTGGCAAATTGCCCTGACTGAGGGGGGTCAAAGAGAGATCAGCATTTTCTACACCTGATGGCCATTACCAGTTCCAGGTGATGCCATTTGGGTTGAAAAATGCCCCCGCTACCTTCCAACGGTTGGTTAACAGGGTCCTAGCTGGCAATGATGCCTACTGTGCAGCCTACCTGGATGACATAGCTGTCTACAGTTCCAGCAGGGAGGAGCACCTGCTCCACCTCAAGGAGGTGGTTCTGGCTCTGCAACAGGCAGGCCTGACCATCAAGGCTAGTAATTGCCGGATTGGGCAGGGTTCGGTGGTGTACTTGGGACACCTGGTAGGTGGTGGGAAGGTGCAGCCACTCCAGGCCAAGATTGAAACTATCCAGCACTGGCAACCACCTAGAACCCAGACTGAAGTGAGAGCCTTTTTAGGCCTAACTGGATACTACCACAGATTCAGCAAGGGCTATGATACCATTGTGTCACACTTGACAGAACTCACTTCCAAGAAACAACCTAGGTTGGTGAATTGGACAGAGGCTTGCCAGAAAGCCTTTGATTCTCTGAAGGAAGCCATGTGCACGGCCCCCCTGCTCAAGGCCCCTGACTACTCCCAGGAATATATTGTGCAGACAGACACTTCCTAGCATGGCATAGGGGCTATTCTAGCACTGCTAAATGAGGAGGGCTCAGACCAACCCGTAGCCTTTATTAGCAGAAGGCTATTACCACGGGAACAGAGGTGGAGTGCTATTGAGAGAGAAGCATTTGCTGTGGTCTGGGCACTGAGGAAGTTAAGACCCTACCTGTTTCGGACTTACTTCCGGGTTCAGACCGACCACAGGCACCTCAGATGGCTCATGCAAATGAGGGGTGAGAATCCAAAACTCTTGAGGTTGTCCATTTCCCTACAGGGGATGGACTTTACAGTAGAGCATCGCCCGGGAATTGACCACGCCAGTGCTGATGGTCTCTCCAGATACTTCCGCCTTAGTGATGAGAGCTCCCAGGAGGTTGGGTAGCTCTCCCAACTTTCAGCTGGGGGGGACACATGTTAGACCTGACAGCCTTAGGGTGGTCACCCCTAACTTTTTGCCTGCCTCCATCCACTTTTTGGACACAGTTTTTGCTGGTTTTTAGACTCTGCACACTTTACCACTGCTAAACAGTGCTAACGTGCATATGCTCTCCCCCTTTAAACATGGCAACATTGGATCATGCCCAATTGGACTATTTAATTTACTTATAAGTCCCTAGTACTGTGCACTATATGTGCCTAGGGCCTGTAGATTAAAAGCTACTAGTGGGCCTGCAGCATTGGTTGTGTCACCCACTTAAGTAGCCCCTTAACCTTGTCTCAGGCATGCCATTGCAAAGCCTGTGTGTGCAGTTTCACTGCCAAATCGACTTGGCATTTAAAAGTACTTGCCAAGCCTAAAACTCCCCTTTTTATACATATAAGACACCCCTGAGGTATGCCCTAGGTAACCCATAGGGCAGGGTGCGGTGGAGGCAAAAGGCAGGAAATGTACCTATGTAATTTTTATGTCCTGGTGTTGTAAAACTCCCAAATTCGTTTTTACACTGCTGTGAGGCCTGCTCCCTTCATAGGCTAACATTGGGGCTGTCCTCATATATTGTTTGAGTGGTAGCTGCTGAGCTCAAAGGAGTAGGAAGGTCATATTTAGTATGGACAGAATGGTGATATAAAATCCTGCTGACTGGTGAAGTTGGATTTAATATTACTATTTTAGAAATGTCACTTTTAGAAAGTGAGCATTTCTCTGCACTTAAATATTTCTGTGCCTTACAATCCACGTCTGGCTGGGTTTAGTTGACAGCTCCTTGTGCATTCACTCAGACACACCCCAAACACAGGATACTCAGCCTCACTTGCATACATCTACATTTTCAATAGGTCTTCCTGGGCTGGGAGCGTGGAGGGCCTGCTCTGACACAAAGGACTGCCACTCCCCCTACTGGGACCCTGGCAGACAAGATTGCACTGAAAGGGGACCTGGTGCATTTCTAAGCCACTCTTTGAAGTCTCCCCAACTTCAAAGGTACATTTGGGTATATAAACAGGGCCTCTGCCCCTTCCAACTCAGACACTTCCTGGAGAAGAAACTTGTAACCAGAACCTGCATCATACCATGAAGAACTGCCTGGCTGCCCAAAGGACTCACCTGACTGCTTTCTGTGAAGGACTGCTTCCTTGCTGTTGCCCTGCTGCCTTGCTGCTCCCTGGCTGTGGTGAAGAAGTGCTCTCCAAGGGCTTGGACAGAGCTTGCATCCTGTTCCCTGAAGTCTCAGGACAAAAAAGACTTCTCTCTTGCAACTGGATTCCTTGTGCAGCGCAAATTCAATGCACAGTTTGCAAAAAACAATGCACAGCCTGCCCCGCTTTGAGAAATTCACTGCGCGTCGAACCAGAATGACGCAGCCCGACTTCGCAAGGAGAAGATCGACACAGTGCCTGCGTTGCAACCCGAACTTCGACGCACGGCCCACCGGATCAACGCACAGCCGACCTGGGACAACGCTGCCCGACTTCCAGCGGGGAAATCGACGCAGCACCTGCCGTGCCGAAGAAATTTCCATGCAATGCCCACCGGAATGATGCAGCGCTTGTGACTCCGCACCACAAGCTCAGGATTCCACGCACAGATCCCGGGGCGTCTGAAAACTCCGCAACCCGAAGAGGATCCATGACCGAGCACCGGAAATTGACGCACAGCCGTCCCTGCGTGGAAACTAAAGAATGCATCACCGTGTGCGGCCTGAGAAATCGACTCACACCCCCTTTGTTTCCACGCTTCTTCTCCTCTGTGGCCTATTGTGGAGATTTTTCACGCAAACCAGGTACTTTGTGCTAAAAAGAGACTTTGTTTGCTTTTAAAAGACTTAAGACACTTTGGCCCTCATTCTAACCCCGGCGGTCTTAGACCGCCAGGGCCAGGGTCGGCGGGAGCGCCGCCGACAGACCGGCGGTGCCCCGCAGGGCATTCTGACCGCGGCGGTTTGGCCGCGGTCAGAAAGGGTAAACCGGCGGTCTCCCGCCGGTTTACCGCTGCCCTGGGAATCCCCCATGGCGGCGCAGCTTGCTGCGCCGCCATGGGGGATTCTGACACCCCCTACCGCCATCCTGTTCCTGGCGGCCCCTGCCGTGCCCATGCCGTGCCCGTAAGAGGGCCCCACAAAGTATTTCAGTGTCTGCCTAGCAGACACTGAAATACGCGACGGGTGCAACTGCACCCGTCGCACCTTCCCACTCCGCCGGCTCAATTCTGAGCCAGCATCTTAGTGGGAAGGTTGATTTGCCCTGGGCTGGCGGGCGGCCTTTTGGCGGCCGCCCGCCAGCCCAGGGCAAATCCCAAAATACCCTCAGCGGTCTTTCGACCGCGGAGCGGTATTTTGGTGGGGGAACTTCGGCGGGCGGCCTCCGCCGCCCGCCGAAGTTAGAATCACCCCCTTTATATCACTTTTCAGTGATATCTCTACATTTACTTATTGCATCTTTGATCGTTTTGACCTCCAAATATCCAGATAAATATTATATATTTTTCTAAACACTGGGTGGTGTATTTTTGTGGCGCTATATTGTGTTATTGTATGATTTATTGCACAAATACTTTACACACTGCCTTCTAAGTTAAGCCTGACTGCTGAGTGCCAAGCTACCAGAGGGTGGGAATACGATAATTAGAATTGTGTGTGACTTACCTTGACTAGAGTGAGGGTCCTTGCTTGGACAGGGGGTAACCTGACTGCCAACCAAAGACCCCATTTCTAACAGTACGGTTGGGGCTGGGCAATGGGAGGGGTAGTGGATTGCACCACACCTAAGTGTTCATATGTAATCGGCTGGCCGTCTCAGGCCAGTCAAGCATATATGCACACTTAGGTTTCTTGAACCCGGCTGTGTTGAACAGCTGGGCTGGAGAAACTGCACAGACCCCAGGGCACTGTCTGAGAAGCAGAACAAGTTGCTCAAACCAAACCTGGCTCTCCTTTCATGATAGGCATAGTATAAAAGCAGCACCAGGATTGTTGGGTAGCCTATGCTGGTGTTCCAGTGAATGCTGGGACACAACATCAACGGAAGAGGAGCGATGAGCGAGGCAGCATGAGATGGTGGCATTTTGGTGAGAGATAAGTTATTTTTATGTTTTTATATTTTCACCCCTCTGTCTCTGTCCCCCCCATCCCTCCCCTTGAGATTTGCGACGGCCGCCGCTGATCTTAGGCTAAAGTGGTTCTCTCAGCACTATCGGTTTCTTAACACTGCTAGTGCCTCAAAGAAGTGAAGATGTGTGCTCCCTTACACTGATGGGCATCATGCAGTTGCTACCCATAGGCTCTGGGTGTGATATATGGCTTGCATCTCAATCTTAATAGGCTAAAGAGGTTATCTCATCACTATCAGTTTCTTAGTGCCGGGGTATGACAAAAATGAGAGGTGGGTTCATTTGAACCACTAGGCTTTACGTAGACAGTACTTAGGACCCCTGCATATGACATAGGGCTAATTCAGACATTAGGGAACTAGAAAATTTGGAAACCCTGAGAGTAGGCATAACTTATGCTTTTGCCAAGAAAGGGTATATAATCATAAAAGAAGTCCCTTGTTTCTCCATGCAAATTGATATAAGGCCCTTCCTCCGAGCTAGTATCGACTGGATTATGGGCTCCCCTAGTTCTCACACAGCGCATAGCTTCCTTTAGGCACAGGACAACATGCACTAGGAATGGGCAGGGATAAAGTTTAGGAGATGGGCCGTTCCTCTGATTTCTTTTTTTTATGAGCGTAATCCGCTAACCCCTCTGTCGGTTGGAATGGTGTAATTTCTATACTGTGATGCTGGTAGATGAATGTGATTGTGTTTGTCCTAACTGTTGAATATTATGTTTTTGTTGATGTTGTATGTGTATTGAAGAGGATTGGCAATTCACACAAAATTGTTGTTTGATCCAAAGTAAGGCTCACTATTTTTTCAACAAATTTCTAATGTTGTTGTGAATTAACAACTGCACTTTTCCTAGGATTGTGAATCTTCATGCGTTTGTTTGTTAAATGTTTATTTGGTGTGTCTGTGATTAAGATTGATAGTATTGAGCTCATTGAATCCCCATGTGTATCTAGCCTCCCCCACCAGCTTAGAGTCAGTAACACCCCATGTAAATATTTCCTACTACCGGAGTAGATCTAGTAATATAAAAATAGAAAATCTAAATATTTCGAATAAAGAAATCATATAAACATGGAAAGATAGATCATGTGTAACTAGTTCCCCTAAAGATGTAAAAGTGGAAGAGTAACAGAACACCAAAAGAAAAAAAAGACCACCCAACGCCCATCATGGAGACTCTTCTAGAGCACGTAGAGAGTAAGTTCCCAACTCAGACAAAGAAACTTAGCAGTTGTGCCATGAGTTGTACAGGCATACCAAGGCACACAAAGGGAACTTTCACTATCAACATCAACAATGAACACACTAATGCCCATACTGAAGAAAAATAACGCACAACTGTGCTAGTGCAGTTGTGTGTAAAACAAATTACAGCAAGCTAATGCCATTCCCTATCGCCATCTGTGTGCCACATTTATAAAATGACACATGATGGCACTAAGGAATGGTTAGCGTAAAAAAAAAAAAAGGACGCTGACCACTGCAACATGCTGTAAGTAAAAATTACCATAATGCTGCAAAAGTGTCATTAGGATGTTTTGCTGCACATTTTTGACGCAAAACGAGTTAGCACCATGTTCAACAGCATTAGCATAAAACAAATGAACTAAAAAGAAGTAAACATTTGGGAAGACAAGATGGAGAATGCAGGCCATGAGAGAACCCAGGGCGATCCCTATCAGCCAAGTACCAGCCAGGAGGGTCCAGCAAAGTCCCAGGAGGAGAAGAAGAAGAAGCGGAAGTTCCACTTTAGTGAGGAGGAGAATGACATATTGGTCAGAGAGGTGATGGAGCACCAACACCAGCTCTTCATCACCTCCAAATTGCCAATAGGTAGGAGAGAGGCTATATAGCAGGCAATAGTAGATAAAGTCAACAGCGTGGCAGAGGTGAAGAGGACTGCCACTGATTGCAAGAAGTGCTGGCACAAGTGCAAATGCAGAAATAAGGAGAAACTGGCCAGGAACCAAAAGGCAGAACTGCAGACTGGAGGTGGAAGTCCGACACCCCAGGAGAACCTGGATAAACTGGAGGAGATGGTGGCAGCGGTCATCCTGGAGTAGCTACACAATGGAATCCCAGGACAGGGCGCCACAGACTACCAAGAACTACCAAAAATGGAGGGTAAGTTGCAGGGGGCGGCTGCCTAGAATCTCACAAATGGCAGAAGGGGGAGACATATTGGACACACTCAATGCATGCAAAAGGGTCGCATTGAATCAAAAGGCTCCATCACCAGCCAAACCTCACTTTTAGTGATGCTCTGGTGGCCTATGCACTCTGACATATACACAACATGGTCTTAAGACACTTAGGCCCTGATTTATACTTTTTGGTGCAAAACTGCACCAACTCAGTTTTGCACCAAAAAGTTTAGCACCGGCTTGCACCATTTCTGTGCACCAGTCAGGCACCATATTTATGGAATGGTGCAAGCCAGTGCAAAGGGTAGGCTAGCGGCAAAAAAATGACTTTAGTCGGGTTGGGCTGGCAGTATGGAAGAAGAGGTTTTTGCACCAAAAAATTACGTTAGGTAGGTTAGAGTAAAAAAAAAAAAAAAAAGACTCTAACCTGACTAGGGTTATTTTCTGACGCAAAACCATCCATACCACATGACCTCTATCTTAGAAAAGACAGGAGTCATGCCCACCACCCCAATGTCCAGCACAGGGGACCTGGGTACCCTGGGCATGGCCATTGCACCTAGTGCCATGTAGGGGGGGGGCATTTCAGGGCCCCCAATGGCACTTTAAAATATAAAATAAAATACTTACCTGAACTTACCTGGGATGGGGTCCCCCTTCCTCTGCTGTCCCTCTGGTGTGGGTGGGGGTGTCCCTGGGTCCTGGGTAGGGCACCTGTGGCCTTATTCCATGGTGTTCCACCATGGAAATAGGCCCACAGGTCCCCTAATGCCTGCCGTGACCCAGACATTAAAAAAATGGGGCAAAGCAAGCTTCGAATGAGACCACCAGTACAACTAATATGTGTGAAACAGAAGAGGCAAATTTGATCAGTGGCGGGCAGCTGTCAGTATGCCAGGATACATACCCCAAATAAGTTTAAGAAATGTGTGCCACTCTTTACAAAATTTCTTCTCACAGACCTCACGGATGACAGTTGAAGTTCCATACTTACCTGCCAAAATTCTGTGTACATATACAATGTGAATGTCAGGAACTGGGGATGAAAAATGTTTTGAGTAGCTGGTGTCATATTGCAGCAAATCTGACTGCTTCTTGGTGATAGGGAATACATACTCATACATGTAAATCAATACCGAAAGCATACCCTAAGGCATTCCTCTAACTTGGCCAGTGAACAACTGAGAACACCCAGACACTCAATCAACAGGGAGACCTAATTGTCTACAACTAACAGGATTTATTGAAACACTTAAACAATACCTTATTAAAACCTAACCTAGACACTATCCTAAACTGACCTAACCTACACTAACTTATCTAAACTTACCCCTACAGCTATCTATCCTAATCTAAACTTATTTTAAACATTTAAGATCACACACTAAACATTGTTCCCCCACCCTCCTTAAAATACAAGATACAAGGACAACATAAACTAAGGCTACACATATACTAACTCAACCTATATCCTCAACAAATATATATATTTTTTGTGAATTTTTTTAAAATATTTTTTTTATAAACATAGGGCCCCTTAAATAACCACCACCACACCCCAAAATAAAATAAGAATACTAAGCCCCGCCAACTATACTTACTCTGTCCTAAAACTAACCTAATTTATTTAACTAACCTATCACTACCCACCTAAAAACCACTAAGATCCTGATAACAATATACAACGGACAAAGAGAAAGAACTGGGAGGCTATGCATCAACATATTTAGAGCTTCTTCAGTTTTTTCTTACAGAACTTCTGCAATGTATAATTACCTGCATTGTCCTTCTCCAGCTGGTCCAAATCTTGCCATTATTGCTGCCATGTCCCTCCCCATTTCTACCTCAAAATTTAAGGAAGTGGCTGCTGCAGGTGGCAGTTGCGGTGGCTGAGAGGGCATAAGTGCTGATGATGTGGAAGGGGTTGGACCAGCTGAGGCCCTCTGACCCCAGATGTTGTAAGCAATGTGCCCTACACAGTTGCAACTTATTTTAGAGGTCCTCCATGTTGAAACGCAAGCCAAGCCCCGAAGAATTTTCACGCAAATACCTCCTGACCATCTTCAGGTACCCTGCCTGTACCTTCGTGTTGTGGCAGAAACGCTCTGCCCTCTTTTCAAAAGCATGCTTCTGTGCTGTGGTAATAGTGGCAGCTAAAAGATGAGGTGAACATGGCATCAAATACTGCATTGGGAAGAAGGAGAATAAACATGCAATGTACACAGCATCCAGAGATGACACATGCTGTCCACCAGACATTCTACAACAATATAAATCTTCAGTTCCAGACTAAACTTCCTACCAGCCAACTACCATATCATGTACATGTCAGTGGGTTAACAGCTATCCATTATTGACCATTAGGGCCTGGAGGTAAGTGAACTACTGCCTCCTTGTGCAACATTTGTGTCATCATACTTGTTAGAAATGGGGTCTCTAGTTGGCAGAGCTATACACCTGTGTCAAATATGGACCACAATCCTAGTCAGAGTAAGTCACACACAATCCAAATTATCATGCGCCCACTCTCTGGTGGCTTTGCACTGATCGGTCACACAACTTAGAAGGCAATGTGCAAGGTATTTGTGCAATAAATCATACAGTAACACATTGAAAACACCACAAAAATACACCACTCAGGTTCATAAAAATATATGACATTTATCTGGTTAAATGAAGGTCAAAATGATAAAGATTCAATAAGCACAAGTGGAGAAATCACTTTTACAAGATTAAACAGAGTCTTAAATCTTAGCGATCAACAGTTGTCTCTTGTTTACACAAAGTACCTGGTTTGCGTCAAAAATAACATGCACAGAGACTGCAGAGGAGGAGATGCTTGAAAAAATAGGGTGAGCGTCAGATTTTCCAATGCAGCACAGACGCTGCGTTGTTTCTTTCCACGCTGCAAGGGGCTTTGAGTAAATTTCTGGGGATCTTTTTGACACCCCGGGACAATGCAGGGAAATCCTGGGCATGCAGGAAGAAGTCACAGGTGTTGCATCGATTCGGTCGGCGATGCGTTTAATTTTCTGTTGCTCGGCAGGCGTTGCGTCGATTCTTCACTGGGAAGTCAGGCTGCATCATTCCGGTATGGCTCTGCATTGATCCGGTAGGCTGTGTGTCGAATTTCCAGCCACAAGGCAGGCTCAGTGACATTTCTTCACTCAGAAGGTGGGCTCCATCATTCCGGCTCAGATTTTTGGCAATTTCTTGTTTGCAAAATGGCTGTTTTCAACAAGCTGTGTGTCAATTTCAGTGCACAAGGAGTTTCCTGAAGAGGTGAAGTCTTTTTGGCCCTGAAATTTTTGAAAATAGGAGGCAAGATCAATCCAAGCCCTTGGAAAGTACTTCTCACCAAAGTCAGAGGGCAGCAAGGCAGCATGGCAACAGCAGGGCAACAGCATGGCAGCAGTCCTTCTCAGCAAAGCAGTCCAGATGAGTTCTCTGGGCAGCCAGGCAGCTCCTCTTGACAGGTTGCAGGTTCAGGTCCAGAAGTGTCTGAGTTGGTGGGGTCAGGGACCCAGTTTACCTACATACTGTCAACACCAGAGCAATACGCGCTCTATTGGCGACAAAAATGCAAAAACCCAGCACTCTCAAAACAAAGTAATTTATGCATTGTGCTGATATGTTGTGGTTTAACCTTTTGCATTGCAGAGTTCAATCCTGAAAACGTATTTTTAATATGCTTACAAATACTGTTCCTTTGCAATGTATTGCTGCAGATTTTCAGAGTGTGTTAGGGTGTGGCCCCTTTCCAGGGCATTCCAGAGACTTTCCCTGCAACGTGCCTGGGCGTGGTTCTGGGCTGGGCCAAGACTCTATAAAAGAGAGCCAGCCGAACTCCCAGTGCTCACTATTCAGAGGTCCCGGTGCAGAGCAACAGCTCCTTCCTGACCTCCTGTCCCGGCGGCCTATTTGGATCGTCCAGTCTTCTGCCCTAATCCTTCATTGGTGATCATTGTTCCAGGTGGTAAGACGGTGGTTGGACTGTCCCGACATCGTTATTTAGAATTTTCATATTCTTGGTTTAAATTCTTAAATGGGTAACAGATTACTTGAGCACTCGCTACCATTTCTTGACATTTATATGGTAGTTTACAAATAGGCAAGACGCGGAATTTATTTCATAAAGGTTTGACTTTGTTATTCATTGTGCGCTACCATTTCTTGAAATTTACATGGTGGCTTAAGAATCGGAAAGACGCGCGATTCATTTTATGGTGTTTAAACATTGTTGTCCATTGCGCGCTACTATTTCTTGACATTTACATGATGTTTTACGAATTGGCAAGACGCACAACTCGTTTCATGAGCATTTAACTTTGTTGTTCATTGCGCGCTACCATTTCTTGACATTTTACATGGTGGCTTAAGAATCGGCAAAAGAATCGCGATTCGTTTCATTGTACTTTGATCTTGTTATTTATTGTGAGCTGTTATTCCTTGACATTTACATTGTGTTTTATGAATCGGCAAGACGCGCGATTCGATTAATGATGATTTGACTTTGATATTCATTGCGTGCTACCATTTCTTGGTATTTTACATGGTAAACTCGAATTGGTAAGACGCACAATTCTCTCCTCGAGTTTAATTCATGTTGTTTATTGTATGCTACTATTCCAAGATATTTATTATGTAATATTCGATTTGACAAGTTATGTGATGTGTTTCCTGAATCCATATTGTGTTATTCATGGTGCACAATCCTTTTATGGTGTTTACTATATATATATATATATATATATCTGCAATATGTGCAATTTGTGTTGAAACATTTTAAGAGTACACTGAAGGCCAGAGTTTTTAGATGCAATATTGTATGGTCCTAGTATATATTCTCAAAACAGGATTTATATGACTGGTTTAAAATGTAGTCAGAATGTTTTTTCTGATTCTCATGTAAAGGAAAGTACTTGAATAAGAAAGTTTTCATTTAATTCTTCTTGATTCCCCTACAGGTATCCGGCCATCTTGAATCTTAGTAATTTTAAACTTAACTCTTAGATTGTTCACGTTTTCAGAGTGACTAGGCTTAGAATCATAGTCTAGTATTGATTTCAGGAGATATAATTTTCATATTGTGTGTTCTAACCTTTTTCTTACTACAGGTCTTCTTCCCAGCTGTTCCCTTCCTAATCCCCTCTTCCCCTCTTGGATTCTCTCAGTCTTTGTGATTTATCTATCAGAGTCTTGGAGCTGTTCAGTGGTGGATGTGTTGGGAACGTGCACAGACCCCGAGGATCTGGTGACTCTGACAGAATAGTGAGCCCACTAATTATTATCCTCCTGGCTTGTGTATGTTCTCAGCATGGCCACGCTAGACAAGTTAGTCAAGGCTATCACCTAGCTCCAAGCAGACGTGGTATAATCCAAAGAACTGACAACTAGCTTAGCAGAGAGAGTGAGTCAGTTGCAAGATAAGGTAGAGAAGAAGGAACAAAGTCCCACAGATGTGTCTTGGCCAGGTACTTCTTCTCAGGCTTCTGGAAGTAATCCGATTTCCCTAAATGTTCCTTCTGCAAATCCTTTAGCTCCCCCCAGAACGTTTCTCAGGTGACCCTTTGAAGGCGCAATCTTTCCAGGTTCAAGTGGAACTACACTTCACCTGCAGACCAAATACTTTTCCCGATGCCCAGTCCAAAGCAGCTTTCTTGTTATCATATCTGTCTGGGGATGCAGCTACTTGGGCAATTCCTCTTGTGCATAAAAATAGTCCCTTGTTGTATAACTGGAGAAATTTTGTTCGAGAATTTGAGAGAGTTATTGATCGTAGAACTGTAGCACAGTCAGCAGATCGTGAATTATTAGATTTACGCCAAGGAAATCAAGACCTAGTGTCGTATTTAGCCAACTTTAACCGGCTGGTTGCCGAGACATCTTGGCCTGAAGAAAAACAAGCGGTCTTGTTTTACAAAGGACTCAAAGAGGAATTAAAAGATATCGTAGCGCAAATCGATCCACAACCTACAGACTGTCAAGAATTAATAGATCTTGTCTTGAGACTTGATCATCGTTTAGCAGAACGTAAAGGAACACGCAAAAAGATTGAAAAATATTCATTGCGCATTCATGATAACAGAGACTCAAGGACTCCGAAAGAAAGAACGCCGGAACCGATGGAAATTGGAACCATCAGAAGACCTTTGACCAAAGATGAAAAGGACCTCCGCAGAAAAAATGGACAATGTCTTTATTGTGGGCGAAAAGGTCATTTTGCCAAAGATTGTCCAATCAAACCAAAGAACAAGCAAGGTCCAGTTCAGAAGGTCGCAGCCAATGCACCAGTCAAGTTGGAACACTAAAACACCCGAGATGCAAAGAAGGGTTGCTCTTGGGTGTCACAGTGGACCCTTCACAATCTAGACATCTTAAACTGGAAATAAGAGTTCAGGTCAAGAAAAAGATCTATTTCAAAAAAGCTCTAGTCGATTCTGGGGCTACTGGGAATTTTGTTGATGTCCAATTGGTTTGTGCATGGGGGATCCCATGTATTGAAAAGAAGACCCCAGAAATCATCCAGGCCGTCGATGGAAAACTCTTGACTGGAGGTCCGGTAACTCTTCAGACTATCCCCTTGTCGATGATTTATGAAGATAAGATTCAAAGAAAGAAACATAAAGAGAAAATCATCTTTGACGTGATCCATGCTCCCCAATATGGGATTATCCTTGGCTTGCCATGGTTAACTCATCACAATCCGGAGATCAATTGGGCAGAACGAAAAATCGTGTTCTCATCTGCGCTATGTAACGAACAATGTCTCCAAAAGATTAAAGTACCAAAAGTTTGCAACTCTTACATAGCTACTGCAGCGGAGAAAGAAATTCAGCTGCCCAAACAGTATTCATCTTACAAAGATGTATTTGATGAGAAAGGAGCAGAGACTCTACCTCCTCATAGATCTTATGACGGTCAAATTGATCTAGCCCCAGGTGCGATACTTCCCAACTGTCATGTATATGCCCTGTCAGAACATGAAAATCAACATTTACGAAAATACCTAGATCAATTTTTGAAGAATGGCTTCATTCGCCCCTCTAAGTCTCCTGCAGCTTCGCCTTTGTTTTTTGTTCCAAAAGCTAATGGAGAACTTCGAACTTGCATCAACTATAAGGGTTTGAACAAAGTCACCATCAAGAATAAATATCCTTTGCCCCTAATTCCGGGTTTTTTGGAACAAGTAAAGAAAGCAAAAATCTACACGAAGCTTGACCTTCGAGGTGCTTATCATTTGGTCAGAATGAGAGAGGGTGATGAATGGAAAACAGCGTTCAAGACAAGATATGGCCTTTTTGAATACACCGTCATGCCTTTTGGTCTGTGTAATGCTCCAGCAGTACTTAGAGAGTACCTCGACATATTTGCCATAGTTTACATCGATGACATTTTGATCTACTGAGACAATGAAAACGCACATGTCCAACATGTCAATAAAATTCTTGCAGCCCTTCGAAAACACCATTTATATTGCAAACTAACCAAGTGTGAGTTTCATGTTACCACAGTTGAGTTTTTAGGGGTTATTCTTACCCCTTAAGGTATGGTGATGGCAGAAAAAAAAATAAGTAAAAGCCGTATCTGATTGGCCCACCCCAAAGACTGTTGATGATGTACAATGTTTCCTGGGGTTTGCAAATTTTTACCGGAGGTTCATAAATCATTTCTTCCAGACAGTGGCTCCAATCACTAAGCTACTAAGAAAGAAAGAAAAGTGTGTATGGTCCCCAGAAGCTGATCAAGCCTTCTCGACTTTGAAGGAAGCTTTCTCCACTGCCACAGTCGTGACTCATCCTGATGCGAATCAACCTTTCATACTGGAAGCTGATGCTTCTGATGTAGCAATAGGAGCCGTCTTATCACAACGAAATAAAGACGGTGGTCAACTTCATCCTGTAGCTTATATGTCTCAGAAGTTGAACGAAGCCGAACAGAACTATGTCATTGCTGAAAAAGAGCTTCTGGCGATTCGTGACGCCTTTAAAGAATGGAGACATCATTTGTTGGGTGCCAAATACACTGTTACAGTATTTTTATTTATTTGAGTTCATTCGGTCTAGAAATCTAGACCATTTAGAGTAACAAAGATAACAATCATACATAACGTAATAGCAATATAAAAAAACAATAATAATCAGGACAGTATAACAATAAAATCAACAGGACTAAGTATTTGATCATAGATAAAAAGTACAATAAATGAGACATGGCTAAAAATGTTAAGAGAAAAAGGATAAAAGCTAGGATATAAAATTTTGTATAACATACCAATGTGTGCAGTAATTTTCCCGTAAGACCTGGCCTTCGTCAATCCAAAAAACAAATAGAGTTCCCATTTAGATATAGGGTACTTTAACAAGAAGCCTATCAGATTTCAGCTAAAAAAAAGGCTCTATAAGCTTATACAATCTCTATTGTTCATATAGAGGGCAACAAGTTCCTGCTAAAAATTCCTACTGATACTACTAGAAAATAACAGTTGAGACTCCTTCTGTCGACTAATGTCAGGATGGCTCACATGCCCTTTGATACAATAAGCCTATGCCGGATGTACCAGGCCTCTGATAAATATTTGGTAACTGAAATAGCTACCACGGAGGATGAGTCATATGTACAGATTCTGGTGGCGTTTGCTCTATCCTGTAATGACATGTTTTTACAGAGGGGAATGATCCACCTCCCTCTGGGACTCTTTTACAAAGAAAAATAGTATATGCTCTATTGTTTCTTTGCAATTTTGGCAAGAGATACATCTATCATTTGAAACGATGTTAGATGACCAGTGAGCCGTAAAACCATTAATAGGCAGTGTACCATATCTTAGTTGGAGATATAAAGCACGGGCGTACGGAGGAATGGGAAGGTTCAAGAAGTTCTCAGCCCAGGGCTCGTGCTTGAATTGGAGAAATTCCATTGTTAGCCTGCCCGCCCCCTTTTGGTGCAAGGAGTCTTCATTAACTTTCTCCCAATATCTTTTTGTGACAAGTTTCCTTGCATTATCGGGGATTTGATCCAGATATTTCCAGTAGCAAAGAAAACCTATTTTGACCCAGGCAGATTTAATCTCCTTCAGCCATGGAATTTTCTCCAGTGCCTGGGGGGCGGCTATGAGCTCTCTTATAGCCAGCCTATATGGTTCGAGTTCAACAGATTTCCATAAACGAATCCAATAGGAGAGAGGCCTTAGGGCCGCTGTGGTTTTAATACTGTTTAAACCTAGGTCAAGCCTTAGAGGGGTCATTGGTGAGCCCGTACCTAACCGGGCAATCTGTCTAAGGAAATGATTTTCCTTGATTTGCAGAGTGTCGAGGTTTTTGTGGGACCCCCAAAGTTCTGCTCCATAAAGGGCCGCTGCTCTGATTTGGACATTGTAAATCTCCGCAAGTATGTTCAAGTGGGGACTCAGAGCCTTTCTCGATCTACGGACAAGGGCCCCGCCTCCCTGGCTTATAATGAGAGCCCCTTTGTCAATGGCTGCCTTCCATTTGCCTGTGGTCGATAGTCTGAAACCCAAATAGTCGAACTCTTCTACTTTCTCCAATGGAATCGAGTTCATTTCTATACTAACGCGCGATCGTTTCTTGGAGGTACTATATATCATAAGTTTTGTTTTCTTAATGTTTACGTCCAGACCATAGTCACTACAAAAAACACAGAATTGGTTGATCAGGTTTTGAATTCCCAATGGCGATTTTGATATCAAAATTGTATCATCTGCATATAGCAGACACAGGATTTTTTTCCCAACCAGTTTAGGTGAATCATTTATACAGTTCTCTAAGTAGTGGATGCAATTATTGATATATAGCAAAAAAAGAGTGGGTGCCGGGACACATCCCTGTCTAACTCCTTTTTTAATAGCTACGGGGTCAGTCAACTCGCCCCCCTGGCCACATCTAATTTGAGCGAAAGTATTTTCATGCAGTTGAGCAATGAGTTTCAGGAGACCAGATGGCACTCCCATATTTGATAATGTTGACCACAGCAGGTTCCTGGGGATCAAATCAAATGCGGCTCTGAGGTCTATGATGTCCCCAGGTCAACATTCTTCCATTTTATTGACATGAATCTTAGGGCTTGGTCAACTGTACTCACTGCAGGTCTGAATCCTGCTTGTAGGTCAGAAAGAGCTTCAGACTCCATAATCCATTCCTCAAGATGGAGCAGAAGATGTTTTGCATAGATTTTTTGGGAGTTATCAAGGAGACTAATCGGACGATAATTGGCAGGGATATTCGGATTTCCTTTTTTAAAAATGGGTACTATTTCAGCCCCTTTCCAAGTGGGTGGAGCGAGGGCCCCTGCTGCAATTGCATTGCAGATAAGGTTGAGATATGGTGCCCATATATCTGGTCTTGATTTGTATAGATCGCCTGGAATCTTATCTGGGCCAGGGGCCTTTCCCCATTTCAACAAGTCTATTGCTGCTCTTGTTTCGGTTAGAGAGAATGTGATCAGGGTGGTCTCTTGGTTTATTGAGGCATCAGGGGCCCACAGAGATGCTTCAGATGACCCTTCGTATAGTTGCCCAAAGTGCTCTACCCATGCTGCTGAGAGATATGAGGAGCCAGGTGCGGCAGGGGAATTACTACAGTCATCAGTTATTAGTTTCCAGAACCTAGATGTGTTATTAGATTAATCAGTCTCCAGAATAATAACCCATCTGGCCTCTTCCCAGCTTCTGCGTGCCTTGGAACATTCCTTCTTATACACCTTTCTGGCTGTTCTTAACAGCCCAACATGGCCTTCTTTTATTGCTTCCAGGAGAGATAGTTGTGCTTCTCTGCAACAATTGTCAAACCAAGGAGCGCAGTGCTTTTTATTAGGATTATTAAGAATCGTTTTTGTAAAAAGATGCTTTAAAGATTGAAACAAATCAGTGTGGGCTGCTAAGAGTCTGTCACCCTCCCCATTCTCGTTTAGCCGGATCATACACTCCATCTGGTTGGCAAGCAGGTTGTAAATAGATGCCAGGTGTTTAGGGGAAGAAATAACAGATTCCCATTTTAGGTTGCGTCTGTTATTAGTTAGGGCCAGCTGGGAGGCATGGATCTTAGAGAAGGGCACATTAAACGAAGGAAAAAGTCCTCTGGTCGATAAGATCAACTGGTCATGATCGCTCTCAATTTGCTTTTATACTTTATACTTTTATATACTGATCATCGTAATCTTCAATTCATGAGTTCCGCCAGACTTTTGACCCCTCGGCAATTACGCTGGATGCTTTTTTTTTGCCGAATTTGATTTTGTAGTAACCTTCCAGGCTGGTAAAGATAATCGCAAGGCTGATGCCTTGTCCCATCAAGAGTCTACCACGTTGCCTGCATTTCAAGCCTCCAGAGCTACCATTGCTCCTGACAAGGTTCTATGTATCATAAAAACTGAAGATTTCTTTGAAGAAATTTGCAAATCTTTCACTGTTGAAAAATGGCAAACATGGGCCCAAGCAGATCCCAAAAGGTCAATCAAGCAAGGTTTACCCTTTCATGACGCTCGTTTGTTCGTACCCACTACCAAACTTCGCAAGATAGTGTTTCATTGGTTGCATGTTATACCTACGGCAGGTCACCCAGGTACTCCTAAAACTCTTGAACGGATCCAACACTATTTTTGGTGGCCTACCCTAACAAAAGATGTAAAAGCAATGGTAAACAACTGTGAAGTTTGTGCTCACATTAAAGCAAGTCATTCAAAACCAAAAGGGTTGTTACATCCATTTCCAACCCCAAGTCGTCCGTGGGAGCACATTTCTTTAGACTTTTTTACCGGTCTGCCAGTGGTTCAACAGCATTCAGTAATTCTGGTGATAGTAGATATTCTCACAAAATATGGACATTTCATCGCCTGTAAAAAATTGCCTACTTCTAGTGAATTGGCAACTATTTTGCTGAACCGAGTGATTTGTTATCATGGACTGCCAAAGGTTATCCTCTCCGATCGGGGGTCACAATTTTCTTCCAATTTCTGGAAGACATGGTGTAAAACACTCCAAATGACATCTACGCTATCTACTAGTCACCATCCTCAAACAGATGGTCAAACGGAGAGACTAAATCAGACTTTGAAACAATACCTACGTGCCTACGCTGAAAAGGCACTTCATTCTTGGACATCTATGCTCTGGTTAGCTGAGTTAGCTTACAATAACTCATTCCACACTTCTATTGGCGTTACATCCTTTGTTGGTTTATTTGGCTATCATCCTGACACCTTGCCCATCACAATTCCTGAAGAAAGTTCTCTTACTCCAGCTGTGTCAGAAACCACTCAGCATTTACATCAAACCCAGAAACTGATTCAACAGCATTTAGAAAAAGCCAAACAAAAATATAAAAGGCATTATGACAAGAAACATTGTGAGGGACCGCAATATCAACCATGTGACAAAGTGTGGCTTTCCACAAAACATATA
This sequence comes from Pleurodeles waltl, assembly GCF_031143425.1. NCBI lineage: Eukaryota > Metazoa > Chordata > Amphibia > Caudata > Salamandridae > Pleurodeles > Pleurodeles waltl. The sequence goes on from NC_090439.1 coordinate 432,310,259, forward strand.
GACTTCAAGAAGAAGCACATGTTTAACCCTAAATTCATAGGTCCTTATACTGTCCTTCAGCAAATCAATCCAGTGACCTATAAACTACAATTTCCCAGATCCTTATGGATCCATCCAGTGCTCCACACTTCCCTCTTGAAAAAGGCAGTCCAAAAGGTCCACCCTCATCCAGCTCCTGTGCTAGTACAAGGGGAAGAAGAATACGAAGTCAAGAAAGTGTTGGATTCTAAACTGAGAGGGTGTAATCTATGGTACTTAATCTCATGGAAAGGTTATGGTCCTGAAAGTAACTCATGGGTTTCCGCATCTGATGTTCATGCTCCAGTACTTGTGAGATGCTTTCATCGTCTTAATCTAAGCAAACCAGGCCCTAGAGCGCGTCTGGGAGATGGGAGTACTGTCAACACCAGAGCAATACGCTTTCTATTGGCGACAAAAATGCAAAAACCCAGCACTCTCAAAACAAAGTAATTTATGCATTGTGCTGATATGTTGTGGTTTAACCTTTTGCATTGCAGAGTTCAATCCTGAAAACTTATTTTTAATATGCTTACAAATACTGTTACTTTGCTATGTATGGCTGCAGGTTTTCAGAGTGTGTTAGGGTGTGGCCCCTTTCCAGGGCCTTCCAGAGACTTTCCCTGGAACATGCCTGGGTGTGGTTCTGGGCTGGGCCAAGACTCTATAAAAGAGAGCCAGCCGAACTCCCAGTGCTCACTATTCAGAGGTCCCGGTTCAGAGCAGCAACTTCTTCCTGAGCTCCTGTCCCGGCTGCCTATTTGGATTTTCCAGTCTTCTGCCCTAATCCTTCATTGGTGATCATTGTTCCAGGCGGTAAGAAGGTGGTTGGACTGTCCCGACACCGTTATTTCGAATTTTCATATTCTTGGTTTAAATTCTTAAATGATTAACAGATTACTTGCGCTACCATTTCTTGACATTTATATGGTAGTTTACAAATAAGCAAGACGCGCAATTCATTTCTTAAAGGTTTGACTTTGTTATTCATTGCGTGCTGCCATTTCTTGCAATCAGCAAGACGCGCGATTCGTTTTATGGTGTTTAAACATTGTTGTCCGTTGTGCGCTACTATTTCTTGACATTTACATAGTGTTTTACGAATTAACAAGACACGCGATTCGATTAACAATGATTTGACTTTGATGTTCATTGCGTGTTACCATTTGTTGGTATTTTACATGGTAATACTCGAATTGGTAAGACGCACGATTCTCTCCTCGAGTTTAATTCATGTTGTTTATTGTATGCTACTATTCTAAGATATTTATTACTTAATATTTGAGGTGACAAGTTATGTGATTTGTTTCCTGAATCCATATTGTGTTATTCATGGTGCACAATCCTTTTATGGTCTTTACTCTATATATATATATATATATATATATATATATATATATATATATATATATATATCTGCAATATGCGCAGTTTGTGTTGAAACATTTTAAGAGTACACAGAAGGCCAGAGTTTCTGATGCAATATTGTATGGTCCTAGTATACATTCTCAAAACAGGATTTATATGACTAGTTTAAAATTTAGTCAGAATGTTTTTTCTGATTCTCATGTAAAGGAAGGTACTTGAATAAGAAAGTTTTCATTTAATTCATCTTGATTCCCCTACAGGTATCCGGCCATCTTGAAACTTAGTCGTTTTAAACTTAACTCTTAGATTGTTAATTTTTTCAGAGTGACTAGGCTTAGAATCATAGTCTAGTATTGATTTCAGGAGATATAATTTTCATATTGTGTGTTCTAACCTTTTTCTTACTACAGGTCTCCTTCCCAGCTGTTCCCTTCCTAATCCCCTCTTTCCCTCTTGGACTCTGTCACTCTCTGTGATTTATCTGTCAGAGTCTTGGAGCTGTTCAGTGGTGGACATGTTGGGCACGTGCACAGACCCCGAGGATCTGTTGACTCTGACACATAGCACCCTGCCCTATGGGTTACCTAAGGACTACCTTAGGGTGACTTATATGTAGAAAAGGGGGGTGTAAGGCCTGGAAGTACTTTTAAATGCCAAGTTGAAGTGGCAGTGAAGCTGCACACACAGGCCTTGCAATGGCAGGCCTGAGACATGGTTAAGGGGCTACTTATGTGGGTGACACAACCGGTGCTGGAGGCACGCTAGTAGCATTCAATTTACAGGCCCTAGCACATTTAGTACACTAAACTAGGCACTTACAAGTAAATCAAATATGCCAACTGGGGATGGACCAATGTTACCATGTTTAAACGAGGGAGGATATGCACTGGTTAGCAGTGGTAAAGTGTGCAGAGTCGTAAAACCAGCAAAACAGTGTTAGCAAAGTTGAGGGAGGCAGGCAAAAAGTTGGGGGATGACTACCCTAAGGCTGTCAGGTCCAACAATACTAGTGAGGAACAAGTGGCCCAAGAAGTCCCAAATCCCTGTGCCATAGTCACAAAGTAGCGCAATGCATGTATTCCACCACCTTGACTCCCCTTGTGCTACATCAAGCCTTGGGCAGGCATCATGGATGCAAGGTGAGGTTCACCCGTTAGGAGGACAGGAATAATTGGCACAAGTTATTCTAAGGAATACCAATGCATCAATCATGTGTCAGTGGGTTAAAACCTGCTCATAGCAGCAGTTACGAGGGAGCACACCATTGCTTACATTGGGTCACTATATACATTTCATGGTTATTGCCCATATCGTTTGCCCTAAGCCTGAATAGTTCATCTATATTGTCTACAAATTTTATACTTATTGCCCCCTACCCTGTGGTATAGTGTGCAAAAGTTCTCATGCAGCAAACACATGGTGGCTCTATGGGTGCCCCAAGGGGCATAGGAAGAGTGGCACTGCACTGGGTGCAGCTACAGTATTCCTTCTTATTGAACTACCTGCGCACATGCATGTCTAACATCTCCTAAGTACCAGGTATACAATCAGCATCCACATTCTATACACACGTGATGGGGCCAACCTCACTCACAATTATCATGATGGGTAGGCCATGTTGGTAAATCTGCACACATCTAGTTTGTTACAATCCGTAGACATGCCCCACACCCATTTGGAGTTGTGTCCTCATTGTATACTCAACTGACTGTTTCCCAGCACAATAAGGCTACTTTCATGGCCACTGCCTCACTTAATATCTGAAGAGGAGTGAGGCACTGGTTGGCCAAGTGTCTCCTAAATAAGCCCCCTAGAGACCTCAACACATGTACATCATCTATGCCATTTCCTGAGTAACTTAAAGAAATGTGTGGCACACAGGGGGTCATTCTGATCCCAGCGGGCGGCGGAAAATCTGAATGGGGCCCTGTTAGGGGGCCCCTGCAGTGCCCATGCCAATGGTATGGGCACTGCAGGGGCCCCCAGGGGCCCCACGACACCTTTTCCCGCCAGCCAGGTTCTGGCGGGAAGGGGGTCGGAATCCCCATGGCGGCAGGGCAGCGGGAAACCGGCGGGACACCGCCGGTTTCTGACCGCGGCTGTACCGCCGCGGTCAGAATGCCCATGGAAGCACCGCCAGCCTGTTGGCGGTGCTTCCGCGGTCGTTGGCCCTGGCGGTCCATGACCGCCAGGGTCAGAATGACCCCCACAGTGCTGTAAAAAAATGCTGTGACAAATATGTTGGCAACAGGCATGCTAATCAGATAAACAGCACCTCTGACACATATCAGGACTGATATCACTGTGTATGTGGGCATGCTTCCCTTTTCCTAACACCACAATTCCATAATAGCACAGGTTGGCACTTGTGCAACAGTCTACGTATTCTACATCCTCAACATTGCATCAGACATGATGTCTATATCCTAACTCAGATGATGTCATCTCATTGGGTGCACATGCCATTTCAACATTGCATTTCACATATCATACCCTATCACATAAAACCCTGGAATGGCACATGTGATGCACAAGGTAACACTTACTGCTGCATTGGAGACTTCAAACAGGAACACCTCTCCAAATGTGTACAGTGGAGGTCCACCTGCAAGACATGACAGGAACACATAGGATAGTGATTGTTTAAAAACATTTATGTGCATGGATAACATTTACACATTCAACTTGTTAAGCTGAGTAAGCTAATCAACTCAGTGGTAGGACCGAACAAATGGCAAACATTACAATTCTGTCTGTAAGGCAAAGAGCTAGATAAATAAGGCTCTGACACCAAAAGAGCGTCACATTCACTGACCCCCCTGTGGTGCTTTTCACTGTGCCTTAAGTCCAAGGATCCGTTATGCAGCTGTTTGTAACATAATGCCTCCATGTACTTATAGGACAGCATGACACAGTATTCTGCATCAGGGGGCATGTAATGGTTGTTGCAGTGGCTGTCCCATTGTAACACCCATTATTTTTTATGCTGCCCCAGATGTTGAAGACATCTTCTTTGTTGGCAGCGCCAAAAGACTAACAACAGCCCACGGGTGACGTAAGCATGTCAAAGTGTTGAGAAATCCATTGATACGTTCTTGTTGCTTGCTTCTTACATGTGTATGCCATTTGAAGGCACAGAAATGTTGGCACTCAGGTATAATGCCATAGATGTTTGCTTATGTGCACATAGGTGTCTCTTCCTGCACATTAATCAAATAACATAGGGAATTTGTTGGTACTACTATGTGGGCTGCATTATGCAGCACGCATAGAAGTGACATATTGCCATTGTAGACTGTTTATGTCCAGGAAGAGATACTTACCTGCACATAGACACTCCCCTCAACACAGACATACTTGCACTGTGGTCCACGTATGCCTGCATTGGCGCAGGCTGCTGAATTGTGTGCCACTGCAGGTACAGATGCAGGCCTGCCCCATATGGGGCAGGCCTGTGTTACAAATGCAGTGCAGCGTAGTGCTGCTGATGCTGGCACAGCATTGTGCTGCACCTCTTTCCCGCATATGTGGCACATAATAATCACATAAGAGCACACACAGATTTGGCTGGCAGACATATGTTCATAATTCAGATACATATGTATAACAACATATGGGGACAGGATACTGACAACTGGCTAAAATATTGACTCTTGTAGTTGATCTATCTGAAGAAGCAGCCAACAACTCAGATGCTTGCCTGTTTTCATGCACATAGCACCAACACATCAATCCATCATGTGCATGCCATATGTTACATATGACACCCCATGGTGTATGTCAGCACACCGATGTTGAGAACCCTGTCAGTATGGTTGCACTTGGCATGTTTGGCACCATACATAATTATGCTACATGTGCAAAGCAGAAATTAAATACTTGATGACAAGGGAACAGTCATGTAATCAACCAGCCTTAGGCAGATATATGTTTACTCCAATGAAGGAACAGTGTAATCAAGTTGATGTTGAGTCTAAATGTTTTAGGTGCCACCTACAACAGGAATACCCAGCTTCTATTCCTCCAGACTTGTTTTGCCCTCATGAGGTATGAACCTTTCATACTGCCACAATGCTTGCACTTGTAAAATATTTTACATATGGTTAGGTAGTAGTTGCCTCCATTGGTAACATTATCTGTAACAAAACTTAGACACACATCTAACATCATGAGGCATTCACTCCTGCTTACATATGTGTAAATGTAATGTCACGCTGCACATACATGACTCTCGGCACACACACACCCATGGCTGACAATACTGCTGGATCATCTTTCCCATCACCTCAACTTTACTTACCCCGTTTCCACAGTTATGACCATGATGGACATACACTTTTGCACCATTGCACTTGTGTGTCTGATATTTGACACTTTATGGGGTATATGTGATACATAATGTACATAAAGAGGAATGTGCAAGTAGTCTGCACCCAGTGCATAGCTAAGCTCCCTGAAGTGCTGTTTGCTTAAGACACAAAACTTCCTGTCCTTACCCTTGACAATACATGCTGCAGTCAACCTTATGTCACCCAGCCATGCATATGCAAATGAGGATATTGCAATGTAAAAGGAGTACATACCAACTGGTCCACCAATCTGAATCACCAGGTGAGCCAATAAATCTCACTCTTGTGCTATGAGGTCTGCCAAACAGTGCTTTATTTGGTGGTCTGTGCACACAACTCCAAATAGCCAGAGTAGGTGGAGGAGCATTCCGTGCCTTTGTTGGGTAGCCCTGGATGACCCAGCCACCCAATCTCAAAATCAAGGGTAGGTAGTGTTTTATCAGCCAGATGAGCCCTCCCAGTTCATCTCCACTCATCCTTTGTGCTCTCCCCTTCCCCGACATATTGGAATTTCCCTCCACTGCAAATACAATAGTCCCCAAAATAATCAAACACTTACCTAACTAACCCCAAATATCGCAACAGACTATGCTACCTCAAGACAAACACCCGGGCAATACAATTACAATGACAGGACAAAAACAGTACACAAGACACAGAAAAATTACAAAATGCATAGGACAGCAACAGGAAAGAGCACAAAAGGCTCAAACACCACCACTTCTCGACCAGCACCAGCTTCACTCACCCTCTCAGAATCATATACAAAAAGATTGTAAAGTAAAAGTGAAAGTGAAATCACTGTAGCATGTATGCAGCAAGGAAGTCCTGTTTCATCACTTCCTGGGCATGTGCATCACTTTTTATGATATGATTTGTTTTGTTTGATGCATGACGGCCATGTGTATTTTTTTCCCATAAAGGCTGACAAGGATTGTCGACTTGCGATTGACGCGCACGAGCCAGGCATCATTTTGTTGAATAGCTAAGTATGGAATATTGGTGTTTGCATTTAAAATTTTGTCCCATTACAGTCATGCGTAGTATTCTTCCCAATCAAGGCTGACAAGGCCTGTCAACGTGCGATTTACGTGCAGGGGCCAGACTTAGGTGGTCATTACGACCTTGGCGGTATACAGCGCTTATGGCCGTGCAGAAGACCGCCAATACACCGCCGCGGTAGACCGCCACAGCTATTATGACACACATCTCGGAATCCGCCGAACTTCAGACACCCACACAACACCGCCACACCAAAGGTCAGCGATAAACATGCGGAAACAAATCCTCCACCTCCACGCCAACAGAAACACGCCCATGCTATTACGACCTACGAATCCAACTGCGGTATTCCATTGGCGGTACACACCGCCGTGCTCAAAATACACACACATCTCCAAAAGACCGCCACATTGGACAATTCCAAATACACACACCTGATACACATACACACACCACTCCCACACACCAAACACAATATAAAACACACACCCACATCACAAACAAACCCTTACAACCACAATTTCTGAGAGAAGGCCAGAGAGAGACAGCACAGAATAGAGAACCCCATCACACAGAGGCACACTACACCATCACCCACACAACACCCACGCACAAAACACCACATACCACTATACTCACCACACTCATCAACACATACACCACCCCACACATCACACACAACTCCCCATGGCACGCCAAAGACACCCCCGCTTCTCCGAGGAGGAGCTCAGGGTCATGGTCGAGGAAATCCTACGGGTAGAGCCACAGCTATTTGGCTCACAGGTACAGAACACATCAATAGCCAGGAAGATGGGGCTATGGCAAAGAATAGTCGACAGGGTCAACGCTGTGGGACAGCACCCAAGAAATAGGGAGGACATCAGGAAGAGGTGGAACGACCTATGGGGGAAGGTGCGTTCCACGGTATCCAGGCACCACATCGCGGTACAGTGAACTGGGGGCGGACCCCCACCTCCTCCCCCACAACTAACAACATGGGAGGAGCAAATCTTGTCCATCTTGCATCCTGAGGGCCTCGCAGGAGTCGTTGGAGGAACGGACACTGGTAAGTCAAATTTCAACTATCATATCCCCCCCCTACCTGCATGCTATCACACACCCCCACCCTCACACCCTCCCCTATCACTCCAAATCCTCACCTATCTACCCATGACACCAACCACCCATCCCAACCCCAAAACCTGCATGACCTAACTAAGCATGGATACCCATCACTAAAGCATGTCCAAGCAGAGACCCACAACACCCCCCAACTATCACCACACAAGCCCCCACACAGGAATGCCTGCACTGGGGTACACCCACACCCAAACATTGTACATCACGAAACACACACATGCAATAATCATGTACTCATACCCCCTCAGGAACCCGAAGGAACGTCACCACACCAGAGGGTCCAGACAACACCACTCCACCCCCAGAAGAGGCCCACAGTGACGACAGCAGCTCTGCCCCACTGGATCTTGATGACCAGCCCGGACCATCGTGGGCCTCAGGACAGTCGGTTCCCCTTGCCCAGCCACAGCCCAACACCGAACTGCCACCCTCTGGGAACACCAGCACAGCACCCACCCAGTGGGCCTAAACCTCCCTACCCAGGACAGGTCAATCAGCGGTGTGTCCACCACTACAGGGCACCCAGGCTAACCCACCACCCCAACAACAACAGGGACCTGGGGGCAGTGGTATTGGGCACACGGTCCAGGGGACGGAGGCACAGGAACACAGGGGAACTGGGAGGGCTGCTGTGTGACAGAGGGAGGACAGGCCAAGGGAACCTACTCTCAACGAGGCCCTCTCCTCCATCATGGGAGCATACCACCACTCCCAGGAGCCGATAGCAACGGTACTGGACAAGTTGCAGGAGACCCTGCGTCTGCAGGAGGAACAGTATTTGGGCTTCAGGGAGGAGCTCAGGACCATTGTAGGGGTGCTGACGGACATTCAAAAGACCTTGAGGGACACCGTGGCACTCCCAGGGGCCCCTGACACTAGCCAGGACGATGAACTGCCCACCACCTCTGCTGGCGCTAGTGGACAGGACGCCCCGCCACAGGACCACCACACCAGCACCCTACCCCTGCAGACGGACAACCACCCCGCAAGGGGTCCCTGAGATCCAGGAACAGGACAGATCAAGATGGCAAGACCCCGCCAGGAAATAAGACCACCCTGATCGTCCTCCCAATGTCCCACTTTGTTACCCTGTCCAAATCGGAACTTCCCCAGCTCCACTTCCAATGGCCAGATGTGCAATGTACCTGTGAGACTAATAGACTGGACACTGCCATGGACATTCCTCCACCATCACCCATCCCCATTTCACAACCCCCCTTCATTGTTATGCACTTAAAGAAACACCCTTGAAACACTAATAAAACTGGAGTCAGTCAATGATTGTGATTTTTGTATTGTCAATTACAGTGTTAAAAAAGGTTACCCATTGGAAGGCCAACATACCAATGTCACACATCACAAGTCTTTCAAGGGTGCAAGCTGTTGACACGTAGGTTACCACAATAGTGAAACTGAAATGGAAGGGGACAACTCAGTTAACAAATAGGGAGTGAAATGTAGGTACAGGATAGAGGTAGACGTGTGAAAGTTAATAATATGTGAAACATGAAAATGTACTCACCTGTGTCTCACTGAAAATATTGCTGTATGACTGACTCCCTGTTGTCGTTTTCATCTTCATCAGCTTCCTCCTCATCACTGTCCACAGGCCCCACAGGCTCCCCCGCTGCAACAACACCGTCATCTGGATCATCCTCCTGCAGAAAAGGCACCTGGCGTCGCAATGCCAAGTTATGGAGCATGGAGCAGGCGATGATGATGTCGCACACCTTCTTCGGTGAGTAGAATAGGGATCCACCAGTCATATGGAGGCACCTGAACCTGGCCTTAAGAAGGCCGAAGGTGCGTTCGATTACCCTCCTAGTCCGCCCATGGGCATCATTGTACCGTTCCTCTGCCCTGGTCCTGGGATTCCTCAATGGGGTCAATAGCCAGGACAGGTTGGGGTAACCAGAGTCCCCCAATAGCCATACACGGTGCCTCTGGAGTTGACCCATCATATCAGGGATGCTGCTATTCCGCAGGATGTAGGTGTCATGCACAGAGCCAGGGAGCATAGCATTTACCTGCGAGATGTACTGGTCTGCCAAACAGACCACCTGTACATTCATCGAATGATAACTCTACCTGTTCCTGTACACCTGTTCATTCCTGCGGGGGGGACCTGAGCTACATGGGTCCCTTCAATGGCACCTATGACGTTGGGGATATGTCCAAGGGCATAGAAATCACCTTTCACTGTAGGCAAATCCTCCACCTCAGGGAAAATGATGTATCTCCTTACGTGTTTCAGCAGGGCAGACAACACTCTGGACAAGACGTTGGAAAACATAGGCTGGGACATCCCTGATGCCATGGCCACTGTTGTCTGAAAAGACCCACTTGCAAGGAAATGCAGCACTGACAGCACCTGCACGTCAGGGGGGATTCCAGTCGGATGGCGGATTGGTGACATCAGGTCTGGCTCCAACTGGGTACATAGTTCCTGGATTGTGGCACGGTCAAACCGGTAGGTCACGATGACATGTCGCTCTTCCATTGTCAACAGGTCCACCAGCGGTCGGTACACCGGCGGATTCCGCCATCTTCCAATATGTCCCAACTGACGGTGCCTTAGAAGGACAACAGCGAAGAAACTGTCACCATTCCTCCAGGTATGTACCCACAGTCACACACAAGACTACAACAGAAAATTAACCCATCCGGGAAAGGTTTTGAGTGTAGGCCTCGGTATGTGTGACGCAGTAGTAATTGAAGCCATGTGGGCCCCTGATATGGCGGCTGCCTGACCTCTAAACTGGGACAATGGGATTGTGGGGTAACTGCGCTGGCGTTGGACACCGTCGAGGTAGGCGGTCGTAGAGCGCGTCGCAATGCTGCATTGGTTAACATTGGACCCTATGGGTCCCAGGAGCCAATGAACAGGTGCACCGCCGGTGATGATGCGCACCGCCGCGGACGTCACCACCATTTTCTATCTCTTCAATCACTAGATACCTGACCTTCGACAGGAGAGGACCTACACTGCTAGTGCTGCTGTGACCTCGGTATGGAAGCGACGATGGCTGCTGCGTCTGGGGAAAGGGCCCCTGCCTTCACTGCACAGGAGTTGGAGAAACTTGTGGATGGGGTCCTCCCCCAGTACACGCTACTCTACGGTCCTCCAGACAAACAGGTTAGTACACAGGGAGCACGTTGGATGGGCTAGGCTTGGGTGGAGAGGGCTGGGTGGATGAGGGAAGGGGGCAGAGTACATAGAACAGTTATGCATGGGGATGAATGGGCCACAGGGATAGAGTTGGGAGGGGGCCAATCACAACGACGGTGCAGTAGGTAATGACTGTCCTCTTTCCTTGTGCATGTCATGTAGGTCAGCGCCCACCAGAAGAGGGACATTTGGCGTGCCATCGCCAAGGAAGTCCGGACCCTGGGGGCCCACCAGAGACGGGGCACCCACTGCCGTAAGAGATGGGAGGACATTCGCCGCTGCAGCAAGAAGACGGCGGAGGCTCAGCTGGGGATGGCCTCCCAACGTGGGAGGGGTGCCCGTCGCACCATGACCCCCCTGATGTTCCGGATCCTGGCGGTGGCCTACCCGGAGTTGGATGGGCGCTTAAGGACATCACAGCAGACACAAGGGGGTGAGTACTACCTCATCATATGGACTTTGCGTGCAGTGGAGGTGTCTGGGTGGGGGTGGTGGTTATGTGGGTGTCCCTAGGCCAAGGCGAGTTAGGTAGGCAAGGCCTCTCCATTATGTAGGCCATGTGGACTCTCTACCCCAGCTCAAAACAGAGGGAAGTTGATGTATAGTGGCCCCTTTGCCATCCATGTGGGCAGATTACTACCATTGCCATGTAGGCCATTTCCATAAATAGCATGTGCAGAGGTCAGGAGCACGGCGTAATGCATGGGGCTGCTGCGTCTGTCTTGTCCGCCAACTGTAGCGGTATGCCATGCACTAAAACTCTCTTTCTTCTGTCTCCCCCCTTTTCCTGCTCTCCCTGTCCTTTTGTACATCTGCATCAACAGGCGGAGGTACAGTGGCACCGGAGCACGAGGGAGCTGCATCCCACATGGCCATGGAGGGCCACACCACAGACTCTGAATTCACCAGTGGGACGGAGGGCGAGGGGAGCTTCACGTCGGCCACCAGATCACCATCTAGCGACATGGACTCGTCCGCCGATGGGAGCTCCCTTGTGGTGGCGGCACCATCTGTGCGCCCCACTTCTACAGGTACAGCCGCCACCTCCCCTACCATCACCGCCCTCCCAGCAGCCCACAGCGTGAGTCCCGTGCCCGCTCACCCAGGAGGGTGGGCATCACCTTCGCCCCAGGCACCTCAGGCCCTTCCCCAGTCACCCCTGCTGCCCTCAGTGAGGAGGCCATTGACCTCCTCAGGTCACTCACTGTTGGGCAGTCTACCATTGTGAATGCCATCCAGGGTGTAGAACGAGAGTTGAAACACGGTAATGCATTCCTAGAAGACATTCATTCTGGTCAGGCTGTCCTTTAGCGAACCCTGCAATCTCTGGCTTCAGCACTGATGGCAGCCATTGTCCCTGTGTCCAGCCTCCCCCTCCAACCTCCTCCACCCAGACCCAATCCCCTGTACCCTAGACCATCCCAAGCACACCTACAGACCAGCAGGCACACAAGTCAACACACAGAAGTAGCTCAAGCAAACATAGGCACCACACACACCACAGGCACTCACACAAGCATCAGACCCATACAGACACAGCAACATCCACTGTCTCCACTGTGTCCCCCTCCTCCTCTTCTCCCTCCTCCCTCCCAGTCTACACAGACACCTGCATGCACCACATCTACAGGCACTAGGACTCGCACCAGGACACCCAGCACCACAAGCCGCTCACCTGCACTCACCACCTCCACTGCCATTTACACGTCCCCTTTGTCCTCTCCCAGTGTGTCTGTGACGCCCCCTCCCAAAGTACACAAACGCCGGCAATCACTCACCCAACATCCATCCACCTCACGACAGCCTCCAGTACCTGCACCTGCACCCAAAACACCTAAAGTGACACCTCCTACAACCACCTCCTCTACCTCCACTCCCAGACCCCCTCCAACTACCCATCCCAGTGTCCGTCAGAAACTGTCCCTCTGTCAAATTGACCTGTTTGCCCCCACCCCCCCCTCCAGTTCATCAGTCCCGTCATAGCGCCTCAGCCAAAAAGCCTCCAGTACCAGTGGTGCGTGTTCCAGGTTTTTGGAGTGCACCGTCCACCAGGGCAGGCAGTAGGACCCGGAGCCAAGGCACTGTCCGCCCACCCCCTGTAAAGGCACCGAAATTGGAGAGTGGACGACGGGACCGTGTCAAGACTCCTGGTGGGACAACAAGTGAAATGGGATCCAAGGCGATTGGTGAGTCAGCTGTAACTCCAAAGAAGGTGGGTAGGGTTCCGAGGAAGTCTGGCCAGCATGTTGTGAGTGTCACGGTGGAGAAGTGCGCCATCATTTCCGGCGGTCCAGACACAACCGCCAGCACCGTCGTTACTGGTCAGGAGACCACCGCCAGAGTCATTGCCCAGGAGGGCCCAAGTATCGTTACTGGTCAGGAGACCACCGCCAGAGTCAGTGCCCAGGAGGGCCCAAGTATCGTTACTGGTCAGGAGACCACCGCCAGAGTCAGTGCCCAGGAGGGGCCGAGTATCGTTACTGGTCAGGAGACCACCGCCAGAGTCATTGCCCAGGAAGGCCCGAGTATCGTCACTGGTCCAGAGAGCACCGCCAGAGTCACAGCCCAGGAGGGCTCAAGTATTGTCACTGGTTCGGAGACCACCGCCAGAGTCAGTGCCCAGGAGGGCCCAAGTATCGTTACTGGTCAGGAGACCAACACCAGAGTCAGTGCCCAGGAGGGCCCGAGTATCGTTACTGGTCAGGAGACCACCGCCAGAGTCACAGCCCAGGAGGGCTCAAGTATCGTCACTGGTCCAGAGACCACCGCCAGAGTCACAGCCCAGGAGGGCTCAAGTATCGTCACTGGTCCAGAGACCACCGCCAGAGTCACAGCCTAGGAGGGCCCAAGTATCCTCACTGGTCCAGACACCACTGCCAGAGTCACAGCCCAGGAGGGCTCAAGTATCGTTACTGGTCAGGAGACCACCGCCACCGCCGGAGTCACAGCCCAGGAGGGCCCGAGTATCGTTACTGGTCAGGAGACCACCACCAAAGTCAGTGCCCAGGAGGGGCCGAGTATCGTTACTGGTCAGGAGACCGCCACCAGAGTCAGTGCCCAGGAGGGCCCGAGTATCGTTACTGGTCAGGAGACCACCGCCAGAGTCAGTGCCCAGGAGGGACCAGGATCCCACAGCCCTGCTGGGCGATGATGGAACGTCATGCCACACCCTAATGTCCAGTGTGGAGTTCGTCATGCCACACCCCAATGTCCAGTGTGGAGTTCGTCATGCCACACCCCAATGTCCATTGTGGAGTTCGTCATGCCACACACCAATGTCAGTATCTGAACCGCCATCTCATGCTACCGCTGAACAGTCCATAGCCAGCCATGGTGAAGACCGCTGAACAGTCCATAGCCAGCCATGGCAAAGCACTGCTGAACAAGGCCAAGACCGCCATGGTGAAGACCGCTGAACAGTCCATAGCCAGACATGGCAATGCACCGATGAACAAGGCCAAGACCGCCATGGTGAAGACCGCTGATCAGTCCATAGCAAGCCATGGCAATGCACCGCTGAACAAGGCCAAGACCGCCATGGTGAAGACCGCTGAACAGTCCATAGCCAGCCATGGCAATGCACCGCTGAACAAGGCCAAGACCGCCATGGCAAAGCACCGATGAACAGTCCATAGCCAGCCATGGCAAAGCACCGTTGAACAAGGCCAAGACCGCCATGATGAAGACCGCTGATCAGGGCAAACACCGTGTGGGTATGAATATGCCGCCACATCAGGCATCCTTCTCCCATGTGCAGCTGGGACAGTGACAGGACAGGAACTTTCACGGGGAGACTCATCCAGTCTGGCCACCAGTCCCACCCAGTACCAGTTGAGAACTGCATCTACTTGCATCTATGTGGCTTTGCACTCTCCAGGATGGTCCAGTGGGCAACCCACCCACTGTAAATACTTGAGAGACTGTGGCTTTGCACTCCCCAGGATTGAACAGTGGTCAACCCACCCACTGTAGAGACTTGAGAGACTGTGGCTTTGCACTCCCCAGGATTGAACAGTGGGCAAACCACCCACTGTAGAGACTTGAGAGACTGTGGCTTTGCACTCCCCAGGATTGTTCAGTGGGCAACCCACCCACTGTAGAGACTTGAGAGACTGTGGCTTTGCACTCCCCAGGATGGCACAGTGGGCAACCCACCCACTGTAGAGACTTGAGAGACTGTGGCTTTGCACTCCCCAGGATGGCACAGTGGGCAACCCACCCACTGTAGAGACTTGAGAGACTGTGGCTTTGCACTCCCCAGGATACATCAATGGGCATGGAGCCCCGTTGTGGATCTGGCTTTGCAGTCATGTGGCTGAGATGCCCCCCCTTCCCTTCCCCCTGAGGTGCCTGTAGTGTTTCAATCTGATGCCCCGGCAGTGTTCTCTCGGATTTTGGTCAGGTATCTATTGTTTGCCTCGCCCATGCATTTTTGGACTGTTGGTGCACGGACATTGTTGTGTACATATCTGCACTACTTCTTGTATTGTATATATAAATATGACAGATTTCGAGATATGATTCTGTATATTTTTATATGACATGTATATTGGCACATTACAATATTTGAACGGATCTCGCTTTGTGTTTGCATTCTTCCGGAGGGATTGTGGGTTGTTATTGTTCTTTTTGTGACTGCATTGGTGTGTATGTTGTAATATGCGAGGGTGGGGGTGTTTGGTGGGTGTCCCCCTAACTTTTGCCTCCCCCGTGTCGTAGATGCAGTACTCACCGGTATGTTCTGCGCCTACGTCGCTGTTGTTCGTACAGGAGCAGAAAGACAAGGGCAGGTAGTATTTGGAGTTCCGGCTCCATGGAGTCGTCGTTCCTCGTGGAGTGTGTTGAGGTGAGCGTTTTCCCATAGCAAAGGCTGTTTACGCTGTGTTTTTATCCACGGTGAATCCGCCCCGGAAAAGGTGGCGGATTGGTGTGTTGTAATAGTGTGGGCGGTACTTTGTCTCCCGCCTGTCTGTTGGCGGTGACCGCCACGCTGTTTGTCTGTACCGCCGTGGCGGGTGAAGTGTTAAAGTGGCTGTCTTTGTTGGCGGTTACCGCCAGGGTCGTAATTCCCTTTTTTTTTTCGCCTGCCTGTTTGCGGTATTACCCCACCTTTTACACCGTCCGCCAGGGTTGTAATGACCCCCTTAATTTTTGGGAATAGCATAGTGTGGAGTATTGCAGTTTTTGCGTTAAAAAGTTTGATTCATGACAGGAATGTATGGATTTTGTTGGAAAGGCTGCCAGTGCACTCAGATTCACATACCATGTTACAGGGCCTATGCATGTATGTAGTCAGTATGGTATGGCTACGTGTGTGTGCAAGTACATTCATATTGTCAGCCTCCTCCTGATTGGGGATATCTAGAAGTTCATCCCAGGGAACATTAGTCCAAATACATATTTTATGCAAGATTGCACATACACGGATCATCTTGCATACTAGGGGTGGTGCATACAACAGGCTTTCTCCTGTCAGGGCCAGGCACCTAAACCTTGATTTAAGGTGCCCAAATGTCCTCTCCGCCACACGTTGTGTCCTTCTGTGTCCTTCATTGTATGCCTGCTTTTCCTCTGTTGTCGGGCTGCCAAAAGGAGTCATCACCCATTACTGGATGCCATAACCTTGGTCGGCTGCAAAGGAATGTGAGAACATGTGTCTGCTATGCATATTTGTGGTGTCATATGTGTCATGGCAGATGTGAATTTTAAGTAGAATGCTGACTCACACTTGCACATGGTATTGTGTGTGTTCCTGTTTTGTAGAATGGTTGAATTGTGTATGGTGGTGGACAACACTACTATGGGTTGTGGATCAGGAACTTGGTGATTGTCATATTAAATATGGACTGACATTTGGACCATCAAAATGATCTGTTGTGTTGTCCATATTTGAGGCTGTGTCTTAATGTTAGTGGAACATACCTCCTCCTTACACGACGATTGTGTCATTCGTATTGACACTATAGTATCCCTACACGGCCAAACTCAGGCCACCATGTTACTATGAGGCACTATGTATGCAGTGCGACACTTAGGCCCTCATTATGACATTGGTGGTGAGTGATAAAGTTGTGGTAAAACCACCAACAGTCTGGCGGTAACTACCGTCAAATTATGACCATGGAGGTGATAACTCCCATAGACAGCCAATGTCCCACACCAACCGTCAGGGTGGGAACAACACTCACCACGGCGGTAGCCATCAACAGCCAGGCAGAAGACAAAGTACCGCCCACCATATTAAGACACTACAATTCGCCACATTTTCTCGGGCGGTACAAACGCCATAAAAAACCTGGTGGAAACGCATCACAGAAGAGAAAAGGCTCACCATCGGAGACACAGGGAAGAACAACGCCACCATGGAACCCGAACTGTAAGTTTTTCAGATGATCTTCTACGTTACATGGAACCCGAACTGTAAGTTTTTCAGATGATCTTCTACGTTATGCTCCACCTGGAACACCAACGCTGATGAAGACCATGATGGTGAGTACAGCCACCTAGGGAGGGAGGGAGGGAGGGAGGAAAATGAGAGTGACACACACATGCATGACACACGCACAACACACACCCAACCCACACACACACCATACACACAAACAGCTGCACACGAAAAACAATTTGCACCCGATACATGGCAGAATAATACAAGGATAACAGGAATGACTCAAGGTGAATGTATTGATATCAACAGCTAATAAATGATTGAATTGTCCGTGAAACCAATATGTACAAATGTACACAAAGTGAGACTACCCAGTCCAATGTTCAAAGGGCCCACATGGCCACAGGGCACAGACCAAGGCCCAGCTCAAATCCTGATTTTATCCAGATAGAACTCTGCAGGGGCATCAGTTTGCAAGTGGGCAGGCACCTCAGGGGGATGGGGGATAGGGGTGGGGAGCACCTCATCCAATGTCGGGAACAAGCCCACTGGTTCTGGAGGGGGATCCATGCCCATTTCTCAGTGCTCTGGACTGCAAGGCCACAGTCTCCCAGGTGGGTGACTTGCCCACTGCTTCTGGAAGGGGCTCCATACCCATTTCTCAGTGCTGGGGAGTGCAAGGCCACAGTCTCTCAGGTGGGTGACTTGCCCACTGGTTCTGGAGGGGGGTCCATGCCCATTTCTCTGTCCTGGGGAGTGCCAAGCCACAGTCTCTCAGGTGGGTGACTTTTCCACTGCTTCTGGTGGGGGATCCATGCCCATTTCTCTCTGCTGGGGAGTGCAAGGCCACAGCCTCTCAGGTGGGTGACTTTCCCACTGGTTCTGGAGGGGGGCCCTCGTACAGCAGCTCCTGGAGGGTGGACCACATGGCTTCCGCTGGTGTTGGCTGCATGTTGGTGGCAGAGGGAGGTGCCCCCTGGGAAGCCTCTGCAGGTGGTGATGGCTGCACGTTGGTGGCCAATGGAGGTGTCTCCTGGGCAGCCTCTGCAGGTGGTGATGGCTGCACTTCTTCAGCTGGTGGTGGGGGCCACATGACCACTGGTGGTGGTGGAGGTGTCACCCTGACAGCCTCCGCTGGAGTAGAGGGCTTCTTCCTCTCCATGACATGGAGCGTGGAATTCTTACCCTTCCTAGCAGGGGTTGATGGCTTCCTCCCCTTCATGGCAGGTTGTACGTGTTCCATTGTACATATTGGTTTCGGGCAGGAGTCGAGGGCTTCTTCCCCTTCAAAGCAGGAGGTGCAGGCTCCTTCCCCTTCATGGCAGGGGGTGTGGATCCTTTCCCTTTCTTAGCTGGAGGTGTGGGATCCTTCCCCTTCTTGGCTGGAGGTGTGGGATCCTTCACTGACTTTCCAACACGAGTAGGTGGTTCCACCACTGTCCACATGGACTGTTTGGCTGAGGTGCTGGGCTGGGTCGTTGGTACCCTGCTCTTATGGGCAGTACGGGGGAGAGGGAGGGAAGAGGTCAAGTTGGACAAGGAAAAGCTTCTTAGGGACGCTGGGGTGGGAGGAGGGAGGAGAGATGTGAGTGGAGGTCGAGGGAGTGGTTGCAGGAGATGTATGTCTGCTGGATTTGGGTGCAGGTGCACGGGCAGTATGCTGATGTGAGGTAGATGGCTGTTGGGTATGTGAGTGAATGTATTTGTGTACTTTACGAGGGGGGACAGACAGGGTGGGAGAGGACACAGGGGATGTGTGCATGGATGTTGAGGAGGTGTCTGCTTGTGAGGTGTGTGTGCTGCTTAGTATGGTGATGTTGGTGGTGGATGTTGGTGCAGTGCATGCAGGTGAGTGTGGACATGACTGGGAGGGAGGTGGAGGAAGAGGAGGAGGGTGAGACAGTGGGAGACAGTGGAGGCAGTAGATGTGGTTGTGTTTGCAACTGTCTGGTGTTTGCGTGAGTGTTTGTGGGATGAATTGTGGTGCCTGTGTATGCCTGTGCCACTTTTGGGTGTTGTCCTGTGTGCATGCTTGTCCGTATGTGTGCATGTGATGGGTTGGGGTTGAGGAGACTGGGAAGTGGTAGTTGGAAGCAGGATGGTAGAAACAGGGACAATGGCTGCCATCAGAGAGGAGGCCAGAGCCTGAATCAATCTCTGTTGGGCCACCAATCCACCATGGATACCCTCCAGGAATGCATTGCATTGCTGCATCTGGGATGCCAGCCCCTGGATGGCATTCACAATGGTTGATTGCCCTACAGATATGGATCTCAGGAGGTCAATAGCCTCCTCGCTCAGGGCAGCATGACTCACTGGGGCAAGGCCTGAGGTTCGAGGGGCGAAGGAGATGCCCACCCTCCTGGGTGAGCGGGCATGGGCAACTTGTTGAGGGGCTACTGGGAGGGCGGTGCTGGTACATGGGTGGTGGCTGTCCCTGCAGCTAGGGTGGCCACAGAGGTGTTCACCATCACTTGGGAGCCCCCATCGGAGAAGGTATCTGAGTCAGTGTTTTAACCTCCTGTCTCCACCGCAGTGCTCACCTCGCCCTCTGTTCCACTGGTTCCCTCGGCGTTGGTGGACTCTGCCTCCAGGGTCCTGTGGGATGCAGCTCCCTCTGTTGCCGGTGCCCCTGCTCCTCCACCAGATAATGCTAATGCACACATGGACAGGATCACAGAAGAAAAAAGGGGGGAGAGAGAAAAAGGAAACACTGGGTCAATTACTGCACCCAGTGGCATACACAGCATCGTCACACACAAGGATCAGGCTTAAGCACTATGCATTGAACTGCCAGTGATTTGGCTAGATGCTAAGGCAAGATGAGGGCCACACACTGTCAAAGGCACCCCTCTTGGTACCCACAAAGCCCTGCCTGAAATGGAATGTTAACAAGCTAGGTTACCTGCATTTGCCATACACCCGTTACTCTAGAGTTGACTCACACTGCAATGTCTGGCCTGACCTCAGGGGCACCCACTAACTCACATCCACCACCCTGATCCCACCCCACCTGCCAAATTTTAGAATAGTACCCACTGTACTTATCCCCCTTGTGGCTGCTGTGATTCCCTCAAGTGAGCAATCAGCTCCGGGTAGGCCACTGCCAGTATGTGGGCCATCCGTGGGGTCAGGTACCGACGGGCACCCCTTCCTCTTTGGGAGGCCATCCCCAGCTGGACCTCTACGGTCTTCCATGTCCAGCATCTCAGGTCTTCCCACCGTTTCTGACAGTGGGTGCTCCGCCTGCCATACATCCTTGGCAATGGCACGCCGTAATCCTTTCTTTTGATGGGCGCTGACCTGCAGGAGTAATACAGACAGGAGAACATCATTAAGCAAACAATCCAGCCTGTCACACACATATGGCCCACTAATACCGTTTCCATCACCATTGCACACACATCGCCAGGCGCACACCATGTACACCACCACAAGACATTCCGCCCTTCACCCCACTGATGACACTATGCTTGCATACACATCTCCACGCATCCTTCCCACATGCATTGTGCCCAATTTGTACTCACCTGTTGGTCTGGGGGCCCATACAGCAGTCCATACTGGGGTAGGACCCAATCCACCAGTCACTCCAAATCCTCGGAATTACCTCACTTCCACCTGTCCCTACATACAGGATAAGCGATCGCCATTTCAGGAGGGACAAAGATCATATCAACATTAACTGTGTCACAGACTAGATTAGCACATACCTCGCAATTCCCACTGTCCCATAACATAAATGCACCATGTACACTGAAGTTGTGGTTCCATTGTTCAAATTGTGACAGCCTACTCGCTCTTATGTCCCTTACATACCTACTGCTGCGGATGAATAGGAGGTGGAGACATACCCCCATTTACAGACGCCTTGTTGACTTCGCTACACTGGATGACAGGCACATTATCCTCATCTAGAGACTGGACAGGGCCACAATCACAGAGAAGTGTGCCCATTTGGAGCCTGACCTGATATCTGCTATCTGTCATCCGACTGGGATCCCCCCTCGTCTGCAAGTGCTATCAGTGCTACATTTCTTGTCAACTGGTTCTTTCAAGGTGACATGGGCTTGGCAACAGGAATGTCACAGCCAATGTTCTCAGTTGTGCTGGCAAGTGTCTTGTCTGCCCTGGTAAAACACATGTGCAACTACATTCATTTCCCCCAGGTTGAAGATTTTGCCACTGTGAAGGCCTTATTCTACGCAATGGGACATATCCCCAATATTATAGGGGTGATTGATGGGACACATGTTGCGCTTGTCCCCCCACACCAGAATGAACAGGTGTTCAGGAATCGTAAGAGTTTCCTCTCACTGAATGTGCAATTGGTGTGCCTGGCAGACCAGTACGTCTCCCACATCATTGCTAAGTATCCTGGGTCGGTGCATGATGCCTTTGTTCTCAGGAAAAGCATCATCTCAAATGTGATGGCCCAACTACAGAGGCACAGGGTGTGGCTAATAGGTGAGCCTTGGTACCCACCCACTGTATATTAGTGTATGCCTTCAGGTGTCATCACAAATCATTGTGCGAGGCTAAATGTGGTCCCTCAATACTTGTAGGTGACTCTGGCTACCCAAACCTATTGTGGCTGCTGACCCCTGTGAGGAATGCCAGGACATGGGCAGAGGAACGTTATAATGAGGCACACGTTGTGGAGAAGTGTGGCACAATGGTTAGAGAGGCAGACCCTGATGCAGAGATCTGTCCCAGACCAGGGTTCGATTCCTGCCTCTGCGGTTCTTGGGCTCAATTTCCCTGGACAGGATATTTCTCGCCTCAGTGCCTAATCTAATTCATGGGTCTCACTCTGCAACTCTGGGCAATAGCTTGCTTAATCTCCACAATGGCCCTAACAGCGGTGGGATGCCTGGCTTCACCTTGGGGGTTGCCCAGGAGTGGGCACCTCACAGGGAAAAGCCAGGAGGGGTTCCACAGTGGTATGTGTTCAGCGTCTCGATACCTTAGGGTCAGAGTGTTCTTTACAAGTATGAATTTACATTACATTTACATAGGCAAACCAGACAGATCATCGAGTGGACCATCGGGCTCCTGAAGCCAAGGTTCAGGTGCCTCCATTTGACAGGTGGATCCCTGTGCTACTCACCGGAGAAGGTCTGCCAGATAGTAGTGGAATGCTGCAAGTAGCACAACCTGGCCCTCAGACGGCATGTACCCTTTCTGCAGGAGGAGAAGACTGTAGATGCCCCTGTGGCAGCAGTAGACCCTGAGTACAGTGAGGATGAAGAGGCTGAGGATGAGGGCAACAGAACATCAGTTATCCGTCAATACCTCCAATGACACACAGGTATGAGAGAGCAACTGACCATTCCTGTGACTATTAGTGTATTCTGGGTGGCTGTAGCATGATGGCATTAACTTCCTTTGCATCTCAACTTACTTTCACCTATGACTTGTCATTTTACAGATGTTGGTGATATAACAACTGTGTACTGATGTGCTGACTACAGATAGCTACAGGTCCTTATTTCTATGCTCTCATAGTGTTCAGATCATTTGCACTAGATGTGACTGTTTCCATAAATGCACATTTTCAAAACATAAAGCACTAGATGTCAAGTTGTGGTCAAGGGTGTTATTGTAGTGCTAAGAAATTGAGAGGAAGTACATGGGGCGATGATGGAGGAAAGTCCAGGGTATTGTTCCAGTCTGTTTGTAGCACAGGTCCAGTGTCCAAGTGGCCATAGGAAGGGGAGCAACAGCAGTTCAAAGTGGACAAGGTGACTGTGTGGGACACAAGTGGGACAGTCAGGAGAGTCTAATTTCCTGGTGGTGGTCTTGGCAAGTGTCTCTGGCTTCTGTCTGGTTCGGAGGGAACGTTTGCAGGGTGGTTCACATTCTGCAGGGGGAGGGGTGTTGGTTGCCCGTGGGTCCTGTGACGGGGCCTCCCGCCCACTAGCTGCAGGGGAAGTGAAGGGCTGGTCAATGGACTGGCTGGATGTAGGGGTCCACTGCTTTGGCTGTTGCCTTCCTCATGATGTTGTCCATGTCTGGCAACACCCCTGCTATTGAGATCAGGGTAGTGTTAATGGCATGCAGGTCCTCCCTGATCCCCTGATACTGTCCCTCCTGCAGCTGCCTGTTTTCCTGCACGTTGTACAGGATCCTGCCCATCGTGTCTCAGGAATGTTGGTAGGCTCCCAGGATCTCGGAGAGTGCCTCCTGGAGAGTCGGTTCCCTGGTCCTGTCCTCCCCCGGCGCACAGCAGTCCTCCCAGTGTCCCTTATGCCCTGTGCCCCTGTCTCCTGAATGGTGTGCCCCCTGCCACTGACCCAGGTACCTGATTGTCTTGGGTATGAGGTGTGGACTGCGGTCCCTGTACAGGTGGGCAAACTGTTGATTGATGTGTCCTGGGGACAGAGGTGTGGGTACACTTGGTGGGTGCTGTGGTGTTGGATACTGATGGGTGAGGCTCTGTGGTGGACTGTGAGTGGGCTTGGGTGTCCGGCTGTCCAGTGCTCCCTGATGGGCCAGGTTGTTGATGCAGATCTAAAAGTCCAGAGTTACTGTCATCACTGGGGGCATCTTCTGTTTGGAGACTGGATTGTCGTGGCACCTCCTCTCCACTGACAATGGCTTGGGCACCTGTGGGGATGTAAGTGATGTATTATGCTTCATGTCTGTGACATATTGTACATCCCTAGCTTCCACTCTATCGTTGGTGTTGCCCTGCCAACTTTTGCTTGTGTATAGTGATGTATTGTGGGATTGTTAGTTTCCCTATGCTGTGCATGCATTGGTGCTGGGTGTCCATGCATGGCTCGGGGGGCTGTCCATGCATTGGTATAGCATGTAAGATTTGGCAATGGGTTTAGGCATATGTGTAGGTGCAGTATGTGGGATGTAGGGGAGTGAATGGAGTGAGGGTGAGGGGTGAGATGGCATGCAGGTAAGGGGGGTGATAAGTAGTAACTGTTGACTCACCAGTGTCCAGTTCGCCGGCTACTCCAGCGAGTCCCTCAGGATACAGTACTGCCAAGACTTGCTCCTCCCATGCAGTGAGCTGTGGGGGAGGAATTGGGGGTCCACCGCCAGACCTCTGTATGGTGAGCTGGTACCTTGCTGTTATGGAACGTACCTTCCCCCGTAGGTTGTTCCATCTCTTCCTGATGTTGTCCCTTGTTCTTGGGTGCTGTCCCACGGTGTTCACCCTGTCCATGATTCTCCGCCATAGCTCCATCTTCCTTGCAATGGATATTTGCTGCACCTGTGCTCCGAACAGCAGTGGCTCTACCCTGACAAGTTCCTCCACCAATACTGTTAACTCCTCATCAGATAAGCAGGGGTGCCTTTGTGGGGACATGGGTGTTGTGTGTGTTGGTGAGAGTGTGTTGAGTAATGTGGTGGGGTGTCTGTTGTGGGGTGCGTGAGGGATGTATGGGCATAAGTGGTGTGTGTGTCTAGTTGTCGCAGTGGTCTTGTTGTCAGTCTGGTGGCAATAATTTGTATTCATAAAGGGTTGGGGGTAATATGGGTGTGTGTTTTATAGTTCTGTGGGTGGTTGGGTGTGGTGTGTGTATGAGTGTCAGGTGTCTGTTTTTAGTATTGGCCAATGTATTCTTGTTTTGTATGTGGGTGTCTATTTGGAGCGCAACGGTATGTACCGCCAATGGTTTACCACCTTTGAATGTCCGCTGTGGTGATTCGTGGGTCATATGTGATGGGCGTTGTTTTGTTGGCATAATGGTGTGGGTGTTGGGGCCGCCCCTTTATCACTGACCTTTGGGCTGGCGGATTTGTGTATGTGGCTGTATTCTGTCAGATTGGTGTGTGTGTGTGTTATAATTTGGCCAAGGGATATTCGCCACCGCGGCCGTCTCCGCAGGATTAAGCAGGATTTACCACCAATGTCATAATGGGGGCCTTAGTGACTCTTTGTGGCTGATTATGCCTGTGCCAACCAGCATGTGTACAAGTGTGAGCTTCACACAATAGGAGGAGTAGAACAACTGGTGCAGAGGATTCTTCAATGTTCCTGGAGATGATTTATCATAGACACTTTCAAAACCTGCACACAGCAGGTGTTAGGAGGGGGCATACCATAGTTAATAATTGTACCCTACGTACTGTGCATGAAATGTTCAGGTGTGTCCTCAATACTCCCACAGAGCCCAACTGTGATATCCACTATCTTGACAATATTGCACCTACTCTGCACCATGGTGTGCCATTTATTGTATATGTGGACCTCATGGTGGCAGTAGGTTGAGGCAAGGGGACACAATTACAGTGGAGCTGCTGTTGATGCTGCATCACTTTCCTGACATGCAGCCCTCAGTCGCTTCACTTTAGGCCTGCAGATGAGTGATGTTTTGGGACTTTGAACCTATTTTGTGTGTTGTGTGCCCTGACACAGGTGTTGTGCCCTGTGTGAAGCATGTGATTCCCACCCCTTTTCCCTTGGAAAAGCTCCCTTACACAGAGTTTAGTAGTTGGCAAATGCTGGCTGACATATGTATCTGCATGTGGATCATGGGCACAGTGTGGCTCCGTTGTATGGATTGTTTAGTGATGTATGCATGCATTATCAGACACCTGTGTGAAAGAAGAGGGAATGATGGCATTGCACAACCAGTTCTGCTAAGTGTCATGTCTCCTCATTCATATGCATCTCAGGTCTCTCCCAGTACATTGTCAGTAGTCCAGCTCCCACGTTGTCCTGTTGGTACCCTGGTATCATATTAGGGAGTTTTGGAATTACCAGATATGATTGTAGGAGTGCTAGGAGGTGTCCATCCCTACACATGGTCTTTCATGGTGGGTGATGTTGTATTCCTATTTGTGCAGCACAATGCACCAGACAGGTGAAGGTGAACACAATAGGTACATCTGGTATGTTTCAGTGCTATGTAGTGGGTGATGGCAATACTTGGATGACATTTCATATTGGTGCCGAGGCAGACTTCTATACCATGACAAATGTGGGTCTGTGCCTAAATGTGACTTTCTTTACGTTGACATGGACAATGGAATCCACATCTCTGAGCTATTCATTGTTTGGTGTAATGTGTGTGGGATCTGCATTGAGTTGTCAACCAGTAGACAATTGAAGTGGTTTGGGCCTAGCTTCTGTATGCAAAGGGGTCATAGCTCCACCAGTCCTTCACGTGGTGTGGCAGTCAGGTTGTGGCTGTATTATGACATATGGGTGTATATGTGTGATATGCATTGAATGCAGTGTAGTGTGGCATGTGGCATATGTATCGTTGTCTGTACATTTGTGTTCCCCTGTCCATGTGTGTTTAGTGTGGTGTATGTATTATTTGTCCTACTAGTTTGGTATGTTGTCTGTGTAATGATTGGTATGGTGGCTTACCTACGAGTACCCAGCACATGCAGTAACCCAGTAATTTCATAGAAACCTTGCTTTATCTCCTGCTTCAGTTGCTGGGTGTAGGGGAAGCAGATGTGGTGGGGTGTGAGGTGTATGATTACGTCCTGAACCTTTGGAAGGAAAGCCGAGAAGGATGTCTGAGAGATAACACCTGCATGTGCGCCAATTGTCTGGAGCAGTCCTGACGCCTGCATATGGAGGACAGCCAGGAGTTTGGTAATGGGTGAATTATGTTATGTTATATTAAAACGTTTTGTATAGCGCCATACTACCCGGCGGCTTCGTAGAGCTAAGAAGGACCTAACATCAAAAACAAGCTGGAGAAATATACAGCATCAAAATAGTACATGGAAGTAAATAAAATTAAAATTAAAATAGCCATGTTTTAATGGCCTTCTGAAATTCCAACTCCTGTCTGATCAAACGGATATTGAGGGGAAGTGAGTTCCAAAGTTTGGCTCCCTGATATTTCAGAGATGTACCATCCCAACTTACTCTTTTTACTTTGGGGAGCACGACTAAGGCTTTGGAAAAAGATCTTAAAGCTCTCCTAGGAGCATAAAATGAGGCTAAGGTTTTCAGTTGATGTGGACCTCTATTGTATAGAGCTCTATGGAAAATACATAAAGACTTGAACTTGATTCTCTTCCCCACTGGGAGCCAGTGCAAAGTAATCAAAGCTTGCTTAGCCGATGTAAACTTAGGCATATTATACAGTAACCGAGCAGCCACATTTTGTACTGTTTGTAATTTCTTAATCACATACTCTGGGGAACCCCAAAAAATACTATTACCGTAGTCCAGCCTGGATAAGATGAGGGCCTGTACCGTCAGTCTTTTGGCCAGGGTTAGTTATTGGAGTTTCCACCCTTGCAGTGATGTCTGCTCAGTGTGGTATAGCAGGTGCACAATGGTCTCCCACTTCAGACGGTAAGTCCTGATGACATCTTGTTCCCTGAGTGCAAGGATGGTTGTGCGCTATCAAAATATCCACTCCCACCTTCTGTGCTGCCTTTGTGGCTGTATGGTGGTGTTTGGGGTTCTTGTGGTCGTGCTGTCGTCGCTGTCATCTGTAGCATGTGACAAACTGGAGAATTAACTGATACATGTTGTCCAGGGGGTTGTGAATACTCCTTCTGTGTGTATTCCTTATGTAGTAATGCGTGGTTCACATTTCAAAGCCTGGTCTAACCAGGTGTTACATTTTCACTCTAATCAGACTTTGTGTCATTTTTTGGGACCAGTTCCTTAGTGTGCATTATTTTTATGTCAGACAGTAATTATGGCGCTGGAGGTATGCGTTATTTTTTGGGAGTGAATGCCTACCTTGCATATCATTTTTGCTAAATGATGCAAGGTGGGGTGACGCTCCCAAAAAATGATACAAAATCTGATATTTTGTCAAAAGACGGGTCTAGTAACAAAATATAAATATGGCATTAGGTTAGCGCTGCTTTTGCGTCACAATTTATGGCGCACAGTCGGCACTAAGTTTTATTTAAATGTGGGCCTTAAACCTACATACAGACACAGTCTACAGGACAGAAGAAGGACAAACCTGAAGCATTATTGGATCTATATGCCATCTTTGAGGAGTCCCAGGGCGATAACCTCAACCCACCTTCGGCAAGCAAGGTTTCTGCACCTCTCCCACCATATGTAAGCATGGAGGTGCTTTCCCGGTGCCTGCTATCTCTGCATTGAGATACACTAATGTGCTCATCGAGGGAGCCCAAGGGGCCCCCATCAAACGACAGGTGACCAGATCTAGGCATAGAGGTCTAACGGGCCAACAGGTCCGACAGTCCCTACACCACCCCAGTCCAGTGCTAGGGCACCTGGAGGTTGAACGACGGAACACCGACTTCCAAAACAACTAGGCCCATATTTATACTTTGTGACGCAAAACTGCGCTAACGCAGTTTTGCGCCCAAAAAAATTGCGCAGGCTAACGCCATTCTGAAGCCCCATGCAGGCGCCGTATTTATTGAATGCCGTTAGCCGGCGTTAGCCGACCGGCGCTGCCTGGTGTGCGTGAAAAAAACCCACGTACACCAGGCAGCGCCGGCGTAGGGAAAAATGGCGTTTGGGCGTCCAAAAATGGGGCAAGTCAGGCTGAGGCAAAAAAATCATCTTAACCCGATTTGCGCCATTTTGTTTGGGCGCCCAGACGCCATTAATATGACTCCTGTCTTAGCAAAGACAGGAGTCATGCCCCCTTGCCCAATGGCCATGCCCAGGGGACTTCTGTCTCCTGGGCATGGTCATTGGGCATAGTGGCATGTAGGGGGGCACAAATCAGGCGCCCCTATGCCAAAAAAATAAATAAAAAAAAATACTTACCACAACTTACCTTTTCTTCCCTGGGATGGGTCCCTCCATCCTTGGGTGTCCTCCTGGGGTGGGCAAGGGTGGCAGGGGGTGTCCCTGGGGGCAGGGGAGGGCACCTCTGGGCTCATTCTGAGCCCACAGGTCCCTTAACGCCTGCCCTGACCCAGGCGCTAAAATCCGGCGCAAATGCGGGTTTTTTAGTCCTGCCCACTCCCGGGCGTCATTTTTGCCCGGGAGTATAAATACGACGCATATGCATCGCAGTCATTTTTTAAGACGGGAACGCCTACCTTGCATATCATTAACGCAAGGAAGGTGTTCACGCAAAAAAATGACGCTAACTCCATGAACTTTGGCGCTAGACGCGTCTAACGCCAAAGTATAAATATGGAGTTAGTTTTTCTTCGAATTTGCGTCGAAAAAAACGACGCAAATTCGGCGCAAACAGAGTATAAATATGCCCCCTAGTGCCTTAACAACGAGGTCGGAACACCGACCTCGTTGTTACTACTAATGATTTTACCACGAATGGCTTAACAACGATTTTCGTTGTAAAGGCATTCCTGATAAAAGCTTTACTAATAGGCACCATTGACCCTACATTCCTCACCTCACCCCACCCCCCCAACCCCACCCCAAAACCTAAAACCCCCTGACCCCCCACCCCCTCCCCAAAACCAAAAACGCCCCACCCCCCAACCACGCCCCAAAGCCTAAAACCCCCTGACCCCCACCCCCTCCCCAAAACCAAAAACGCCCCACCCCCCCAACCCCACCCCAAAACATAAAACCCCCTAACCCCCCCACCCCCTCCTCAAAACCAAAAACGCCCCACCCCCCCAACCCCGCTCCAAAACCTAAAACCCCCTGACCCCCCACCCCCTCCCCAAAACCAAAAACGCCCCACCCCCCAACCCCACCCCAAAACCTAAAACCCCCTGACCCCCCCACCCCCTCCCCAAAACTAAAAACGCCCCACTTACCTTAGTCGACCCCTTGTCACCTGCGTCGTCCTCCTTCGCCAACTCACTTCTTTGAACCTTAAACACACATATTCGTTGTTCAGAACATACGTAGTTAAGGCACAAAATAACGGAGTCGTGGTTAAAAAAAGCTTTGTTGCGCTTTCGTTAACCACGACTTTGTTAATAAAACGTCATAGTAAAGGATGTTTCCCCACCTGGAAGCTTGATGCCTCATCTGTGCAGTCAGCGGACCAAGCCTGTGCAGCCCAGAGGACAGCCCCCTCCTTTGGGTGCAGGGAGCGATCCTGGTTAAAAGGAAGGTTTGTAGAGATCTTAGAGAGTAGGATTGCTAGTGAGAGTGAGGAAAGGGGACCCAATTCTCCGATGTATGGCAGCAAGGAGGGAGTCTCAGGGTATGCCCAGGCAGCTGAGGAAACCACTGAGAGCGATTTCAAAGACAGGTCCCAAATTAGAAAGACAGTATGCAGTTCAAGTGAAGGAGGCTGTCATGATGGGAATCGGATGAAAGGTGCTTACTAAGGAGGGAGACAACTCATGCCTTAGAGGCCCAGTGAGAGAGTCAGGCAGGGTGCCCCCCCACCTGAGGAGGGTAGGGGTAGACACAGACCCCTAGTCACAGAAGAATCCGAGTTTGAATCAGAAGGAAAGATACCTACTGGGCTTCATACATGCCCAGAGCACCAGTGAAGGACAGGGGCTGATCAGGAGATTGGGGACCAATGAAGCCTGGTGCTCGATGGAAGCAGCAACGAGGACATTTACTAACCTCCCCCAAAGCACAGGACTGGTGAATTAACCCCTAGGGACATAGTGGCTCAAGAGGAAGACAGAATGTTTGCACAAACCTTTTGCCCCTTACTAGTCTGCTGTACAGAGGAAAGTGGTCAATAGGACAGACCCTGTCTGGAGGAAGGATCCTTCAATCCAGAAGAGATGACGATTGCCGAAGACTGCATCGGGAATCCCAAGACATACTTCCATTACATGCAAGAGTATCTGAGGAGGTGGGAACGCTATGTTTAGGGGAAACCAGCAGGGCTGCCCAAAACACAATATGGGGGTCATTCTGACCCCGGCGGGCGGCGGGAGCCGCCCGCCTGGAGGGAACCGCCAGAATACCGCTGCGCGGTCAAAAGACCGCCGCGGTTATTCTGGGTTTCCCACTGGGCTGGCGGGCGACCGCCAAAAGGCCGCCCGCCAGCCCAGTGGGAAACAGCCCTCCATGAGGATGCCGGCTCCGAATGGAGCCGGCGGAGTGGAGGATGTGCGACGGGTGCAGTAGCACCCGTCGCGAATTTCAGTGTCTGCTGAGCAGACACTGAAATTCAAAGTGGGGCCCTCTTACAGGGGCCCCTGCATTGCCCATGCCATTGGCATGGGCACTGCAGGGGCCCCCAGGGGCCCCACGACACCCCTCACCGCCATCCTGTTCCTGGCGGGCGGAACCGCCAGGAACAGGATGGCGGTGAGGGGGTCGGAATCCCCATGGCGGCGCAGCAAGCTGCGCCGCCATGGCGGATTCCCATGGGCAGCGGAAAGTCGGCGGTACACCGCCGACTTTCCGTTTCTGGCCGCGGCTGTACCGCCACGGTCAGAATGCCCGGCGGAGCACCGCCAGCCTGTTGGCGGTGCTACCGCCGACCCCGGCGGGGTCAGAATGACCTCCTATATGTCCACTAGTGCAGAAGAGTACTTTAGAGGCCATCTATGTGCCATGGGCCCAGATAGACAAGGAAGGGTTTAGGGCCAAACTGGATGGGGCTAGGAAATGGATTTAATGCTTTGAAAAGAAAACTGTGGGGTTAGCCCTAGCCATAAGCGATGTGAAGAGCCTGCTGAGTAGCATTATTGGTGAGCAAACTAACATCCCAATGGTCACGTTGACGAACTCAGAGCATGACCGGGCCACATTTATTTCATACATGCCCCCAACTGCATGAAGGAGGTGACTTAATAACCATTTTGGCTGGGCTCAGTACAAGGATATTCCAGAGGAGTTCAGACTGTTCACTGATACCAAAGTATCGGCAGGAGAGTCCATATCCTTTTTTACCTTACAGACAAAAGCCAAATCCCACTGGTTGCAAACAACCCAATGAGAAATGCCTAAATGGAGAATACCAAGCTCAACCTTAATTAACAAAAGGAAGAATTTACAGGCATCCGTCTCATGGTGACACAACATTGGTACATGACAATTGCAATTGAGGGTGGGGTGTGAGATAAGATTGGTGCCTCTCACTGCACTTTCGTGCCTGGCAATGACATGGACAATGGAACTTTGACACTTGCCATTCAAGTACTGCAATGACTGCAGAAGGACATGCGTGAAGAGAGAGGTGCCCCTCAGCAGGAGTGGTTCTCCAGCTGGTTACTTGTGTCTCCCCTGGTGGCTACCTAGTTTTTGCACATCATTGTTGCCCGTTTTTGCCATGTTACTGCATTTATGTGGCTTATTACAATTGGGGGTTTCCTGCTGTAAAAATGCAGTCCTCAAATTGGGTACAGTATAGATAGTGAGGGAGGTAGGACAATAGGGATCAGACACTGTGAATGTCACAACCTGCTGATCCAGGAGTGTAGTACAAAATTCTACTATGGGGGGAATGTTGATGTGCATAATAATAAAGTATCTTTGTATATGAAAGATAGGTTTTCAGAATTAATCTTGGGAATCCTTCTGCATGGTTTGGCTGGAAGTCCCATCATTTCACGTTACGCCACTCTCACACTGCTGACAGTGCAGACTATTCAGTGACACTCTACTCCTGCTAGTCCAAGTTCACTTATAGTTTTCTTTACTTTTTTGCACCCTACACTAAACATGGTAATTATTGCCAAGTAGTTTTTACTTTCTGCATCGGCACAACTTATTGAGGAAATCTGTTAGATGTATTCACATGTAGCTGTGATGCAGAGGTTAGGGGGCATATTTATGATAGGGCTTGCATTACTCTTGCACCGTGCAACGTGGTGCACACGTGAAGCAAGCCTAAAATACAATTTATGAAGCCATGCAAGGCCACCTTGTTTGGTTCTGTGTGGCTTCATAAATCTGGAGTGAGGGCACTCAGTGCAAATTGCTGCTTTGCATTACTCTGCCTCAGGGAGGCATTTGATGGGTGTTGTGTGGGTGTTCCCACACAACATCTTTGAAGTTTTGACACATTCCCAGATTTTCCAGAAGTGGTAGACCTTAGAATACGCCAAAATGCTATTCATTCCCAGATGATGTGTAACACAGAGAAATATATTTTTTCTCCTCATCTTTTCCTCTTTCTATGTGTTCTGCCTCAGGGGATTGTTTTTGTGCAGGAAGGTGTCCCTTCCTCAATAAAAACAATCCTCCTGACAAGGCAGGCACGGATGCCTTGTGTCAGCACAGGGACTCGTGCCGGCACAAAGACAAAGGCAGGATGCAGCAGACTCTTTTAAAAATCGTGCATTACTGCCCTTTCCCTGTCATACAGCTCAGAAAGGTGACTTGCTGCCCTGCACTGCGTGATGTGGCAAAAAGTATGGACTTAGGTCACTGTGTGACTGTTTCCTTTCTGTTTCCAAGTTCATGAAATTGTGTAAGCTTACGGAAATCATGTTATCTCATTGTGCAGCAGTTCACTTTTCTGCAAAATTTTGAGCATGTGCAAATGTGCTCAATGTTGATAGGTAGCAATACATGTAAAAGTTCACCAGACACAAGTTTGCCCAATATGTTACACACATGGGGGCTTATTTATCATCACTTTTTATGACTCTTCATCATCACAGATTGCAGACCAATATCTACAAGGGTATGCAAAGCCACTTTGCCTGGCTTTTCATGCCCTTCTAGAAAGGATGTATGGCAACACAGTGCAATTTGCTGTGTTGCCATTCACTGCATGGGGTGGGTGTTTCATGGGCTTTGCTGTGGGTTTTCCCACACAACACCCATGGGTTTTGATGCATTCCCGAATTTGCAAGGATCTGTAAACCTGGGAATGCGTCAAAACTGTAGGCTTTCCCAGGGGAGGCATAACAAGGCGAAACATCTTTCTTTCGCATCAGTTTTTCCTCTTTAAATGTGTGCTATAGATTCTTTATGTGCGGGAAGGTGTCCCTTCCTGCACAAAAACAATCCTGCCAACAACGCAAAATCCTTGCACCATGAATTATTGGCAAAGAAAGCCTGGAGCCAAAAGCAGTTGTGGGTAGGGCGCAGGACCCATGGCTGCTTTTGGCTCCAGGTTTTCTTTGCCAATAATTTGCTTGCATGCTGACACATGCATACACCTTATGCTGTTGAGAGTCTGTTGGTTCCGAGAGGGGCATCCGGTAACTTGTTTTGCCCAAAGTATTCACTGCTAATTGCCCATTGAGGGCCTTGTTTGAGAATCATAACTATGGACGATTTATTGAGGACTTCTTGACAGATGTCGGGTTTATTCTGGTCTTAGTTATTTAATCAGTGACTACTTATGTGTATCTCAGGCATAATTGTTATGTCCTGATGATGATCCCAACAATCAAGAGATCGAAACATCGACATTTAGTACTTGAATTCTGTACAATAACATATGTTTTGACATGAGCAAGAGTACTTTAAAATTGTGACTTAAAACGTGCTTTCTGTCACATAGGGTATGCCTGAGCAATTATGACTTATGATTTCCAAGACATTTTTGTTTTCCCACTACACTGTTTTCTTACTTTTATTTGAAATAAATATACTAATGTATTGCATTTTTTCCATAGACTTAATTGTGATTATATGTGGTACTTAAATCTTTAGACCTTTTATCTAAAGGGACCCTTGTTTCTTGGTAATAAAAAATGGCATGGTATTCCTACGAAAATTAAAGAGTACCAGTCATGTTCCTCCCAGATTACAGGCAGGTTCATCTAAAACTAGTATATTAAATCCCAAGCCATTAAAGACCATTGCTGTGCACTATTGCCCCACCCAGTGGCCACCTACTAAATCGCCGGAGTATGAAGTGTGAGCCTCTGGGAATAGAGAGTGCCGTAGACAGAACCAGGGGCATCTGAGGATGTCATTATACAATTGGAGGCTATCTCTTAATGATACGCCATCTGTTAAGTGCCTTCGGGCAAACACCGAAAAGTGCCAGGCAGTACCTTCTCTGCAGTGATCGACGGAACGCTCTATCACGCACAAAGACATACCAAGTCAGGATGTATAGAACATGACTCCGACAACTCGAGCAGGAGGGAGAAGTGGTGGGGGTGGTTGAAGGAGGGAAAGGGGCACAAATCAGTCTGCGCCTTCCAGTTCTGCCACAAAATCGATCCGATGCAGCGCATGAGGAATTAAGTCATTTTTAAAATGGCACGCAGAGAGAGCCAGGATAGAGCAGGAATCTGCATGACAGATGAATGCGTCGCACAGTCCGGGGAAGGAAAATAGTTTGGCGATCTTTTATAACTTCATTTCGTTCCCAATGTGCGTTTTCAAAAACACGACGATAAATTACGCCCGGGCAGAGGCTAGGATTCTCGTGGGATTGAATTAGCGGGCTGAAAAAACGTGCATCTGCAGCACAATATTAGAGACACGGTAAGTAGCGAGATGAAAGATAGTTAATTTTCTGTATGTTGCAGTCAGCTCATCTATTCAGATAAGACTGGGAGCCATGCTCACTGTTGAAACCATCGGAAATGAGTCATGTTAACTTGGAAATTAGCGACTCGTATCGAAAGATTTCAAACCTAATCTTCATTAAAAAATTACTCCAGTCATTTTTAAAAATAGAAGCCGAAGTATTATTGCAACGGCAAGGGAAATACCGTGCCACCCATGCAATTAAAACATACTTTAGTCTGTCCGATTCATTTATGATTATTAGTAACAGACAATTTTTCTAATTCGAAAAATAAGTATGTAAAAAAAAACAATGTGTCAGCCACAATCAGTAACTTGGGAGAGTAAGATATGAACTCCCAAAGAGGTGAACCGGTAACCTCTTCCGTTGAATACCAATACAAATAAGATACCTTCAACTCAAAGACCTGAGTTTTTCAGGTCTGCTCTGAAACAATGAATATGCTGTTGCTTGGGAGACATTTGTAACTGTAGGAAATTTGGTTACTGGTTGAGGGGGGTGAAACTTTAGCAGCAACCACAATTCCAGGCAAGGTGAAGTAACAAACAACCCCAAATTAGCATTTGCTTATTCCTCTTATAGCTTTGCACAAAAGCAGTCAGGCCTAATGTATAGGCAATATGTAAAGTATTTATGAAACACTTCAAACAGTTTTAAAGTGAAAACACAACACAAGAAAAACCTCACACCACTTTAGAAAAATAAAGTAAAATGTATTCAATTATTTGAGACCACAACAACAAAATTCCAATCAGTAGAACCAGAAGTATGCAATTTTAATATGAAATAGTGCTCAGAAAAGCCCAACGCACCAACTGTGGTCATCTGGTCGCATCGGACTAGGACACAGCAACAAGTTCAGGTCAACCTCAATGGAGAAAAGGCCGAATACAGGGACAAAGTTAAGCCCATTGAACAAAGGCCCAGATTTACAAGAAATGGTGCAAAACTGCACAAAATTTTGCACTATAAATGTTAATGCCGCGCTACGAGATGTCTGAACGGCATAGGTGCACCATGGTGGTAAGGAAAGCTTAGCGCCACCAAGAATGACACATATTTTTGTGACATGTTGTAAAAGACAAAGCGCTAATGCGGCAAAACAGGCGCTATCCTGATTTGCTACATGTTAGATGATGCAAGCCAGGATTGTGTCACTTTTCAGTTAAAAGCGTCCAGAAAAAGCCAGGGAAAATACCAAACAGAAGCCAGCACCATTTCAAAATGGAGAATCTAGGAAAGGAGAGACACCAATGAGCCAGGTACCAGCCAGTATGTCCAAACAGAATACCAGGAGAATGTGAAAAGGAAGAGGAAGTTATGCTTCAGTCAGGAGAACAACATCTTGATCACAATGGTGAAAGAGCACAAACTCCAACTTTTTGTCACCTCTAAATTACCATTAGGTAGGTAGGAGGCAATATGGCAGTCCATAGTAGATAAAGTTAACAGTGTGTGTGTGGCAGAGGTCAGTAGAAGTACAGTGGACTGTAGGAAGCTCTGGCATGTTTGTAAGTGCTGAACAAAATAGAAACTATGATGCAACTGAAACGCAGCACTGCAGACCAGAGGTGGAAGTCCTGCAACCCAGGAGAAGCTGGATGAGCAGGAGGATATAGTGGCAACGTTCATCCCAGATGAATTGGTGAAGGAGTCTAAGGACAGGACAGTGCAGTGTTTGAGGAGCAACAACAAACACAGGTTAAGTCGCAGCGGAGGACAATGTCATAACTCACAAATGGCAGAAGGATGAGGCACATAGGAGGCACTGTATGAATGCCAATGGGTTGAATGGTGTCACCATAATGGATAAACACCAAACACATGTAATGTCCACTGACCCCCCCATTATATGCAAAGGCCACTTCAAAACCATCACACCACTACCCTCACCGTGTGAAATTGACCATCTGGTCATGTCCAATTCTCAATGGGCACCATGTACCAGGCCTGTTGCACATGGGGGGTACAAAGGGTTGGGATAAACCTTCCTGTTATTGCATCGTACACACAATTGATGGAGCATTACTGTCATGACCATCTACGCTGCTGCACATTTCGCTACGCTACGCAGGCACACTTGCACCATGCTGCAAGGGTGTCTGTGTAGTGAGGATGATTTTTGTTGTACACAAAGGGACACCTTCCTCCATAACAGCAGGCACAAGTGCTGTTTTGCCTTATTATGTGTGATACACAATGCACCACACATAGAAACATGAAAGTTCTGGGACAAACAATGATATCACTCACTCCCCGTACCTTCTATGTCACCCTGAGGTGGCAAACAAAATTGCAGCAATCCCAGTCGTTTACATCTGTGAAGACATCAGACATTGGGTGGGGTACATGAGTGTTGGTAGGGAATACGGCAAGCAACACACTTGGAATGCCACCCACATGCTGTGTCAGGTGTCAAAGAGGAACATAATTACCGGGCCATTAAAAGTCATGCAAGGTGCCTTCCTTGGCCTGGTAAGTATGAGCTGGCACACTGCACTACTGGAGTGTTGTGTAATCATAATGCTCTGGTGGGGCAGTTTGCTATAAGTGTTAGGGAAATGGGGCCCATAGTTAACCCTTTATGATGAAATTATACAGTGCAGTGCATCAGCACAGCTTGCTGTGCTGCGCTGCATTATTTGGAATGTGCAGGGATGTGTAGTTGTCACCAACATGCAATGCATCCCTGTACTATCCCTGGTCATGGGGCACAAACTGATGCCTAACACTAACACAGGCAAACATTGAGCATGGAGGAGGGCTGCCTCTGTTGTAGGTCTGACTGCACATGTGCAGGAAGGGACACATCCTGTAACATCAACAATTAGGAATGCTGCCACTTCCAATGTCTGTTGCTGATTGCAACACACATTGAAGGATGCAAAAACAGGACTACAACAATGTTAGTAATTTGTAGCACCACTACAATGCCATCTCTGATTCAGTGTAGCAACCTGATGCATTCAAATATTCACAATTCTGGGAATGTGTATGGTCCCTATGCCAATCTACATGTGTTGCAAGAGTGATGCAAGGGGGAGAACTGCCCATGTGCATCCTCCATGTCATTTCTTGTTTTATGTGCTCAATCCTGCACCATCCATAGGAAGATGCACCCACCTTGTCAGAATGTGTCTATACAAGGTGTCATCCATGCACAACTACACTCAGCCCAACAACACAGTTGTCCATGCAGCATGGGTCAAGGGTGCCTGAATTCTTGGTATGAGTGTAGTTGTGCATGAAGGGGCACCTCCCAGTATGAACACTTTTAGAGCTGAGGTCTCTAGTTGGCAGTCTGTTTGCGCTCTGTCCAAGCAGTGACCCTCACTCTAGTCAGGGTATGGGAGATACACACCTAGGATATCCCCTGCTCACCCCCCTTGGAGGCTTGGCACAAACAGTGAGGCTTACCTCAGAGGCAATGTGTGAAGTATTTACACAAACACACACAGTAACACAGAGAAAACACCACAAAAGGAATCAAAATTAAACAAGACCGAAACAAAAAAAAAACAACATACACAGGCAAAGATATGAACTTTTAAAGTAAAAATTGTCTTAATCCATAGAATTTAATGGATGTGTTGTTTTAGTACAAAGTACCTGGTTCTTTTTGTTTTTAGGCCAACTTTCACTCCCAGTGGCACAGACACTGGAATAGGCACCACCTGGCAAGTTAGGGTGCACTGAAAGTGAAGCCAGCGACTGGTAGGTGAAGTCATTGCTGTTCCTCAGACTTCTTAATAGGAGTCAAGGTCAGTTCAAACCCTTGGAGAAACTTCACAAGCAGGATTTCAGAAAGCAAAGTACAGTCCTTTCCCTCTTAGACGGAAGCAGCAGCAGCGGGCCAGCACAGCAAAGCAACAGGCAGAGTGGCAGGTTCTCCTCATGTATTAAGCTCTTCTCCTTGGCAGAGGTTCCTCTTGATTCAGAAGTAATCTAAAAGTCTGGGGGTTTGAGTCCACTAGTTATACTCATCTCTGCCTTTGAAGTAGGCAAACTTCAAAGGAAAGTCTCTGTTGTTCACAAGATCCTGCCTTGCCAAGGCCTGGTCCCAGACACACTCCAGGGGGTTGGAGGCTTCATTGTGTGAGGACAGGCACAGCCCATTCAGGTGTAAGTGACCACGCCTCCCTCCACTCTAGCCCAGATGGACCATCAAGATATGCAGGCTACACCCCAGCTTCCTTTGTTTCACTGTCTAGTGGAGGTTCACAAACGGCCCAACTGTCAGTCTGATCCATACAGGGAATACACAACAAGGCAGTCACAGAATGGTTTAAGGAAGAAAATGGCCACTTCTAAATTGGCATTTTCAAACAGACAATTTAAAAACCAACTTTATCAAAGGATGTATTTTTATATTGTGAAATCAGAGACCCCAAACTCAATTTTTCTATCTGCTCCCAAAAATAAACTCCACTTAAAAGATATTTAAAGGCAGCCCCTGTGTTAACCTATGAGAGATATAGACCTTGCAACAGTGAAAAATGAATTTAGCAGTATTTCATTGTCAGAACATGTAAAACACATGAGTCCATGTCCCACCTTTAACACACACTGCACCATGCCCATGGGTCTACCTTAGTTGTGCTTTACATGTACAAAGAGGGGAAGTTTGAGCCTGGCAAAAGGGCACACTTGCCAGGCCGAATTGTCCAATAAAACTGCAGTGGCAGGTCTGAGCCATGTTTACAGGGCTACTCATGTGGATGGCACAATCAGTGCTGCGGGCCCACTATTAGCCTTTGATTTACAGGCCCTGGGCACCTCTATTGCATTTAATAGGGGAATGCTAGTAAATCAGATATGCCAATCATGGATAAATCAATCACCAATACAATTTACACAGAAAGCATATGCACTTTAGCCATGGTTAGCAGTGGTAAAATTCCCAGAGTCGTAAGCCAACAAAAACTGGTCAGAAAAAATTAGGAGGATGGAGGCAAAATGGCAGCTCCAACAGACACATACACACAAGGTGGGTGCATCTTTCTATGGGCGGTGCAGGATACAGCACAGAGCACAATAATTAACTTTCAGGGTGCACATGGATAGTTCTCCTTGCATCACTCTCACAACATATGTGGGGTGGCAAAGGGACCTGACACATTCCCTAAAATGTAGATCTATCAATACAACAGATCCTGCAAGCTTCCATGGGTGTTGCATGGGAACATCCCAATCAACACCCTGGCAAGGAACTGCCATGCAATGTACCCCATGTAGTAGAGATCAACATTGCATTTCTCTATCTCATTGCAGAGAATGATGACATACCTCCTGAACAGCTGTCTTTCCCTGACTTCCAAGATGATTTTGATGACCAGCTGCCAACCATCAATCCGGACACTCTCCAGCAGACCCTGTGTGCTATCCGCACACCATGTGCGTTTACAGGGAGGACACACAGCACTTTGGGGTCTCCAGATGACCCACTCATCAGTGCACACACACCACCTTTCAGATAACCAGAGCCTTGGACTCACAGGACCCAGACATCATTTTCCAAAGTCAAGCGGTAGGAGTCCAGTGAGAGCTGGCGCAGCATGTGCGGTTGGGGATGGAGACCATGGTGGGCAGCCTATCAAAAGTTCAGAGGTGCTGCAGCCTCAATAGGGACAACTCTGCTGCCATCAGAGATACCCACTCCCCGCTTTGTGGACGACAGCAGCCCCTGGATGACTTTTCTGGCTTCATGAGGCAAAGCCATGAACAACTGCCCTTCCAAAGTGGTGCCTGTGAGATTGCAGACAGGCTGGGAGGTATGAAACCAGTCATGGAGTCCATGCAGTGGAAGCTGGTCTCCATCAATAGAAGTTGGCTGCCTTCCATGGTGACATTGCTGCTTTGTTGCAAAACCAGCAGTTCCTCCTTGCTGCAGTGATACCTCACATCCTGCAACAGATAAGAGCTGCTGGGACCTATGAATCCACATCTTCTGCCCCTGATGTGTGTGTGCCTCCCTCAACTTCAACACCAACACAACCCCTAGCACAGGAGGCACCACACACATCAGAGGATAAAGATGTGAAAGAAGCATCTTTCACTCAGAAAACAGCCCAGCAGCTTCACTCTATGGCACATGGACAGTTTCTCTTTTGCTCTGTGTTTAAGATTGTGCCAGTGTTGCATGTACTATCTACTTCCTCTCTTTACTCTCCCACTGTTGACCAATCAACCATATGGACTGTCAGTGTGCCCAATCCTACATAATACAATGTGATCACCTCTATACTGATGCACTCCTCTCCTACACATGTCTGATGATATGTTCCACTACCTCAGGACTCTGTTTGGATATCCAATGATTTGGGATCTCTAATGGAGTCTATCTCCTGTGCAATGTACAGAACAACACATAATGGGGGTCATTTTGACCCTGGCGGTACGGGACTGCCAGGGCTAAAACGACGGAAGCACCACCAACAGGCTGGCGGTGCTTCCAGGCGTATTACGACCGCGGCAGAAGCGATGCAGTCGCACCGCCGGGGCCGGCGGTATTCTGCCACTTTTGCCCCAGCGGTGTTAATCTGCCCAGGGGATTACGAGTCCCCAACCGCCAGCTTTTTTCTGGCGGTTTGCACCGCCAGGAAAAGGCTGGCAGAACATGGAGTCGTGGGGGGCCTGGGGGCCCCATGCAGCTTTTCACTGTCTGCTATGCAGACAGTGAAAAGCGCGACGGGTGCAACTGCACCCATCGCATGGCCGCAACACCACCGGCTCGATTTGGAGACGGCTCCTATGTTGCGGCCGTGATCCCCGCTGGGCCAGCGGGCGGAAACCAAATGGCCGCGGCGGGGGTGCGGCCGCATGGCGGTCAGTAAATGACCCCAATATCTTTGCACATGTAAATAAATTCACTCCACACTTAAACTGTGTTATATCTGTGTCTGAAGAAGTAACTATTGGAACCGTATGCAATGCGTGAAGCCAATACATTGAGGGGCCTATGTACCCAAAATGGCACAGTGCAGTTCTTCAAGCAATTTTGCTGCACTGAGCCGTGTCATTCCCAAAACTCAGGCCAGTGAAGTATGGAAAAGAGTATTGTCCAAGCATCTGTTTTATGTAGCACTGGTGTTATATCAGGTGCCTAGTGCCAATGCAGGTTTGCAGGGAATGGTTGTTGATCTGCAAGAAGGTGTCCCTTACTGAACATAAACAATCCATAACAGATCCTTGCATTGTTTATATGTGTTGCAAAATGCTGCACACATATAA
This sequence comes from Pleurodeles waltl, assembly GCF_031143425.1. NCBI lineage: Eukaryota > Metazoa > Chordata > Amphibia > Caudata > Salamandridae > Pleurodeles > Pleurodeles waltl. The sequence continues at coordinate 432,353,201 of NC_090439.1, forward strand.
GAAGATAAAATGGAGAGAAATAAAATAATTTCTCCATGTTGTGCCATGCAAACCACACCCCTGGGCTGGTGTCAACAAACACTGCACACCCCTCTGCCGGAGGGAGAAAAGTGCATCAGGGGAGCAAAATATCTAAAGTGGTATTGGGGTATCCAAATAGGCACAATGCCAACTTATACATATGGTAAAGAAAGCATCACCACTGTAGTGTCTGAAAAACATATGGCATGGTGGTGCTACAGGCTTGTAGTTATGCCACTGAGTACCTGCCTACGGGATATCTGTGAATGTGTCTGACCCAATGCCACACATACTGACTGCAACTTGATTAAAGCAATCGATAACTATGTGGACTAGCAAGTATTACCTGAGGCTTCCAAGCATGCCATGTGTCATTTAGCACAAATATATTGTGATAGCTGACACCAATCACTAAACAAGTGACTAATCGAAACAAGGATGGTTGCAACAGTACTACATTGAAGTGACAAATAAATAATGCATGTGTGGGACTCTGAGGGTCAGCCAAGAGTAACTCAGTAACAACATCTAGATTTAGGGGGAGTGTAATGACAAAAACATACTGACAATGCAAGTCACATAACTTCATAACACAAGAAAATGCTGTATGAATACTTGTTTTAGTATGTGTATCCCTGCACAATCAGAGTGCAATATGGATTTCAGTATAATGTCTTGATTTGCTGAAGTAACACCATTGCCAATCTGACAGGAACTTGAACATAGGAGATACATATAGTAACACGTGTCACTAACTACTGCTGTTCAAGCCACAGGACTGTGTCTAGCATGACCTGTGCAGACATGCTATCACCTAGACAACAGACATAATGGAGACCAAGCAGTATGGCTAAACAAGTTTTAATGAACAGTAAACTTAACCCTAAAAACATATTCCTAAATAACCTAACTATACTAACCTAACCTAAACTATCTTATTCTAACTTATAACTACAACTAATTTAACTTACCTTAACCTAGTCTAAACATCAGACTCCATATGATAAACATTGACTTCCCCATTCTCTTAAAATACATCCACTGACAAGGACAACAGTAACTAAAGCTTCACATTAACTAACTAAATATATGGGCTAAAGAAATATTTTTTATGCAATTTTTTTTATTTTTTTATATTTGTTTTTATAAACATAGCATATACCCAACACAATACCCCCCACAGCCCCAAACAATGAAAAAGTAATAAAAAAAACCATCCCCTACAAGGCAACTACTATGGCCTAAAACGAATTACTGTGACTTTTGTGCATTGATGGTTTATGTGTAGATATTGATACAGGCACAGGTCGGCACACTTGGAGTAGAAAGAGTGTCAGTTCCCACATGCCTCCCTCATAATTGTTTGTGCTAGGCAAGCACACACGGGGGCTTGCTGAAAATATGACTGGGATTTAAAGTAGCCCACACAATGTGTGTACTACCATCCCTGTGTGCTGTATCATATCCATTATATGCAAGATGAGTGACGCCCACACATTTACAGACTCCAGCCACATCACCTGTGTAGACTATGAGTGACCCCCACAAAATGGATGGGCCAGATAAGTACAGGAGTTTCTCAGCTGTCCTTTAAAACGTGTGTTTCACATGAATACTCGCACACAGCTACAGCCAGTATCCTTTGGCAGATGCACAATGAGGTGGGTGAATTGTATGACGAGTCCTGAGAGACATGAGTACCACATGCCTGTGGTAATATGTCTGTGTCCTGATTGACACATTCATTTTTCCAAGCTTTTGAGACATGGTATGTCATTGTTTGACATACATGCAAGATGACAACTGATTTGAATGAGAAAGGCCAAGACAGGAAGGGGCAGTGTCTTGTATATATCACTCACTATTTGTCATACATGTGAGTGACACAGAGGGGTATGTTGGAAGTTTTCACCTGTGATTGTGTCACATAGCTCACACTGACCCACTGTTGATGGTACTACCTACTCTTGTCCTACCTATGCCTAACATATGGACAGCATTTATCAAATGAATATTCATTTTGTCTGCTGTCAAATTTCAATCAGACCGACTTGTGTGATATGTTTGTTGTTATGTGAGATGTATGTTCAACTGGCAATTCATACATTTTATCGGCACATTCCTTCATTAGTGCATTGTGTGTAGTTGTTTGGACTTCTAGAGTGTGTAAATACTTGTTTTCCAACTGTTGTGTCCTCATCATACTTTCACAGGTGTGGGTGATTTGCTGTTGTTTCGAATGTGAGAAATACTCCAAGTCAAATGAGTGATCACGTGATTAACTTTCTGAAATGGTGCACAGTGGGGAATACAATTCAAGGTTCATGAAAAAAATGTACTATATTTGCCCTTTTGCATGCCCCTGCAGCAGTGTTTAGCAGTCCCCTGTCATGTGGTTGGGTATCATTGTCCTCATACTCCTCCCTGCGACCCTCCATCTGTTCATCTAAGGGGACACTAGTCCTAACACAAATGTTATGGAACTGGTTATACAGACCAGTATAAATTGACATACAAGGGAAGGGGAGTAGAGAAGAATCCACCAGATGCATCAAGGCATCGGTAATGGTCCTTGAATAATCTGAATGTCCTCTCGACCACATTCCTTGTCCTTTCCAGTGTCTCATTATATGCCTTCTCGGCATCAGTCTGTGGGTTCCCAATTGGTCACCCACGGCTGCATGCCATATTCTTGGTACGCTGCAAAGGAAGAGGAGAGACTTTGGTCTTTGAGTCAGGCTTCCTTTTGTTTCCTGTGAAGCATTTCCAAGGGAAGTGACATTGGCATGACGCGACACGACTCGAGGAGGAGACGGAGGCAGAGCACAGCAGTGGAGCGGGTAGGCAGGCTCTCCAGATCGGGGAAAGCCGCACGATCAAGAGGCGCTGTGCCGTGAGGGCAGTGCAAGCTATGGGAGCCTGCTCCTTGCTCCTACTCCCGCTTCCAGGAGGTGAAAGTGAAAGTGATGTGGCAAAGTCACCGTGAGTCGAGAACCCGCACCACGAGGACGGTGCAAGCTATGGGGAGCCTGCTTCTTGCTCCCGCTCCTGCACCCGCTCCTGGGAGGTGAAAGTGACACGGAAAAGTCTTCATGAGTCAAGAACCTGTGCGTGCTTCGGGGGGGCCTTCTCCTTGCTCCCACTACCGGGAGGTGAAAGTGACGCTCCCGCTCTAGGGAGTGCATAGTATAGCGGCAGTGCGGGAATGACGCCAGGAAGTGATCATGACCCCGCAAAGCTGCACTCTTATTCTCCTGCTCCTGCCCCTACTCCTGCTCCAGGGTGTGTATATTACAGCAGCAGGATAGGAAAGGAGGTGGAGACAGAGCACAGCAGCAGAGGTACCTGCAAAAAAAGACAAAAAAGACACTGTGGGAAGGCTGGTCACCCCCTTCTTCCGCTTCAGGAAACACAAAGCGGCTGTAGTGAGAGTGGCAGGGTAAAAACATAGAGAGTCACTGCAGGAAGGTTGCAGGAAAGTCAGTCGCCCCTTACGCCCTCTCCTACTCCTGGTCCAGGAGAATTTGGAAGTTTGACCTAGTTTTGGCAGCAAGAAAGTCGGTTTGAGAGGGGAAAGAAGAAAATAAATCCCTTCCAAACATTCAAGGAAAGTGCCTGAACACTGAGGAAGCACCTAGAAGCCAGCTGCACAGAGGAACCAGGCACAGAGGAACCAGGCCAGCAGGTGGTGAAGAACTGCGGGCCTGGCTGAGAGCTGGATGAGCCGTGAACTGAGGGGGGGTCTGTCACCTTACATTAAGGTACTGTGATTTGTTGCTGGCTCCACTCTTATTATATTCCTCTGGCCCGGCTTTGACTCGCTCTGTTCTGCTTTGCCCTATTTTGTTGAACCACAGCCTGTCTGCAATTGTGATAAAATGGGAGCCTAAGCTCTGTGGACTGTTCGTAGATCAAGTATCTTTGTGACCCAGAGGGTGCCCGTATTTTAGAATTAATTAGAAGGGCGTAGCAGGAAAGATCTTATCTAGAAACATACTAGATTCATACTAGGTCTTGGTGGATCGCTAAACAACTTTCTTGACAAGAAAAATTGGCTTGCTGGGAGAGTGGATCCAAGATTAAAGCAGATTATAGTAGAAAGGGAGCAAAAACATCAGGAATAAATAAAAATTACTTCTAAACGTATGAGAAGGAGTAGGTCATTCCTTATTCGGGCCTGTAGAAAACCCAAATCAAACCCCTTAAGAAACAAGGGGGTGCAGCACCTAAATGCAAAATGTTTGAACTCTATACTCCCATTTCTCCAAAAGGATTCCTGTGAGAAATTAGCAGTCATGGCGGGAAAAACACCCGGTTTCAACAATAATACCCCTCAAGGTTCCGCCCAGGGTAATGACTTGAATATTATGGCAGATGATGGCACTATTGTCAGGAGGGATCAGCTGTTTTCACTGCCTCCCCCCTCCTGAGTAGATCCAACCAAGCCGAAATTATGGAATTCACCCTTCCCGATATTGATCCAGATGAGGTGCCCGGCCGCAGAATTGTCCCTCTATCTATCCCAATAATGCCCATAGTAGCACAATCTAATATCGATTCCCCTATGCTAAAGCTCCTTAGTAGTATTCCTTTGGACCACTTTCTTACAGATATAAGATCTTCAGAAACACCGGACTTGGTGGGTGTGGGGAACTTTTGTAACTGTCCACCAGATCAATACATAGGGGGTCATTACAACCTCGGCGGTCTTTTAACAAGACCGCCGAAGGACCGCCGTGCGGAAGACCGCCAGTAGTGGTGGTTTGCAGCTCGGCGTATTATTACTGTTGGCTGCTCTCTGTCCTTTTTACGATGGAGAGCCGCCAACAGCCATACTGGCGGGCGGCGGGGAAGTGGAGGTTGCTCCACCTCCACCGCCACGCCAACAGAACACCGCCCACCGAATCACATCCTGTGATTCGGCGCGGAGGTGTTCTGTTGGCAGTGTTGTGTCGGCAGAGCAGCCCCCATGGCTCCCGTCCCCTCCCGGAGGATCGACGGACAAGGTAAGACGGTCGTCCGTTAGGGGAGGGGGGTGGGGGGTGTTGTGTGGGTGCATGGGGGTGTGCGTCTGTGTATGTAGAGGGGGTGTGAGTCCGTGTATGCTTGCAGGTGTGTTGCGTGTGTTGGGAATGAGTGCGTGTATGTCTGTATGTATGTCTGTATGGATGTGTGCGTGTATGTCTGTATATGGGTGTGCGTGTCTGACTGAGTGTGTGGATGTAGACATGTATGTTGGTGTGTGTGCGTGTATGTGTGTTGGTGGTGCCTACGTGCGTGTTGTGTGTGTGTGTGTTATGTGATGTTGGGGGTCGGGTGGGGAGGGGGGCCCTGCCACCTTTGGGGGGTGGAAGGGGTGGTGGGGGGTGTAGGGGAGGGAGTCGGGGTGGAGGTGGGGGGTGGGGGAGACCCCTATCAGTGCCAGGGAAGGAATTCCCTGGCACTGATAGGGCTTACCGCCATGAATTTCATAGCGGTTCCTACCGCTGGAAATCCACGGCGGTAAGCCGGGTCGAAATACCGGCGGCGGTATTGTGACGGCCGCCGGGCTGGAGACCCAGGTCTCCAGCCCAGCGGTCGTCTCCGCCCCGGCAGGCGGAACGGTGAAGCGGCAGATGACCATGGCGGTAACCGCCATGGTCATGATACTAAAAAAAAGACCGCCAGCCTGTTGGCGGTCTTACCGCCGCTTTAACACCGTGCCTTGAAAGAATCCTTTCGTCTATTTTGGAACTTCTCAAAAAATTCCCCAAAAAATTCTGATCACACTCAAGATATTCTTATTTCCATTCTAAACGTCTTATTAGTAAATCAAAATGTGAGCCACTCGCCTTATGAGTTGGCAAAGACAACCATAAAGGAGGTATGTAAAGGTTTGGGTCTAAACATAAATGGTACTTGTTTGCAGTCCCCAATTGCTGAAGATTTGACAAACATGGTTGATATGTCCACCCACTCCAATAAAGGAACCCAAGCACGAAAACCACATCTGGATGAAGTAGTCACTTCACTATCGAATTTATCCCCCCAAGAGAATGAGGGATATTCCCTGGACAACCTCTTTTCCAGTATGAATTCAGCATACAATATTCCACCACTGGCCCATGATGTCCAGAAAAAGGAACCAGCTCTAAATCCTCGAGCGGTTCCATTCCCAATCTTTCTTTCCAAAGATCATTTATCTCTAAAGTTGATGTAACAAAATGAAATCGACATGGAAAAGGTTAGTAAAGTAACTAAAACAAGAGGGAAACAGACAGGGAAAAAAAGGAACCAGCAACTCTCTAAAAAGAAAGCAAGGAAGGTTGAGTTTGAGGAAAGGGAGCAGGTGGAATCTTGGGACGCGTTGGAACAGGTCACCTCATTGAAGAACTCCCAGAACAGGACTGAGGAGGTGTCTCTTGTTGTACTGCCGCAAGATCATGAACAGACAGATTTTTCAGTGATCCCTAGTGCCATATATGATTCCATCAACATAATCCTGCCTGATACTGCCCTACTAAGTGCTATGGACATTCAGAAGGGATGATGCTCTTGTTGGGCATTTGGAGTTACCGGACTGCTTGGATTTCTTGACTATATATGACTCTAATATATGCCTAAATCATTCCTTTCTACTGTCCTGTTTTTTGGAAATACAAGAACTCAAATTAATTGAGAGTAGTGATATTGTGAGGGTCTTTCTTGATCACAGTATAGGGGGGTGTAAGGCACAGGGTTGGTTTACCTCTAAATCTGTTTTGAATTTAATTCTGGTTAACTGTGCCCAACTCCAACGCAGGGGCATAGACGTTATCCCAGTTCGGGATAACTCAACATACCTTGGTGGGCAGTATTCTATTCACGGTTTAGACTCCACAAATAGTATTGTGAACTGGGGGGGAACATTCTTTCTCCTCTGGCGAAATTAGGCAAGTTTCCCTTTTCCAGGGTGCAAGGGTAGTGAATGTTTTGGAAGGCCCCAAATATCAGGGCTTCAGTCCTACTCAGGAAAACTGGAATTGGTTAGCAAGGGCCCTGAATTGATCTCAGTCGAAGAGTAAGCTGATACAGTCAAGTTACTAACACTGACCTCTCATTGGTCTCTTGGAATGCTGCAGGACTAGGGAAAGATTTAGATAAATTATGTAATTTGTTCAATGAAGATCGACCTGAGTTGCATTTAAGAGACCTGGGGCCAGACGTAGCTACATTTTGCGAGTCGCAAATGGCCCGAATCGCAATTTGCGACCCCGCAATTTCCGAATCGCAAATTGCACCGTGAGCCATTACCGACTCGCAAAAATAGCAACACCATTGTGCGACCTGCAAATAGGAAGTCGCAATTTGCGAGTAGCAAACCATATGAAAAAGCCACTCACAAATTGCGACTAGTCGCAAAAAGCCCATTTTGCACACCCAATTTACCACTAACTCAGAGCAGGTGGTAACCAGAACCAAAGTATAAAAGGAGACCCAGAAGGCACCTGGGTTACTCAAGATGGCGGAGATATATGTGATAGCAAGGAGGAGGAGAGCCCACGCCGCACAGCAGATGAGGAGGAGGAGCCAGAGACAGGAGAGGATATACAGAACCAGGCAGACACTTTTCCAACAAACTGAGGAGGAGATATATGATAAATACAGACTCAGCAGTGCAGCAATATTAGAATTAATAGATCTACTCAATCCGCAGCTTCAACGCCAGACTGTGCGCAGCAGCGCCATCCCCACACATGTGCAAGTGCTATGCTCACTGCACCTCTTGGCCTCGGGTAGCTATCAGGGGGTCATTGCTGTGGCAGGTGGGGTATCTCAAAGTGCACTCTCACGGTTCTTCAGATCATTCCTAGATGCCATACTCACACTCATGTCCAGATACATATACCTACCCAGGAATGAGGCAGAAATCAACAGCACCAAGTTGGAATTCTACAGGATTGCCAACTTCCCGCATGTAATAGGGTGTGTAGATGGGACACATATACAAATATGCCCTCCTGCAAATCTGGAATATCTGTTCCGCAATCGGAAATGTACCCACTCACTGAACATACAGGTGGTATGTGACGCCCATTATGCTATCACTGACATGGTAGCCAAATTTCCAAGGAGTACACATGACTCTTACATTTTCAGGCACAGTGGGATACACCAACGCCTAGAACGTGGGGAGTTTGGAGACGGATATCTCTTAGGTATAGCTGAATACACCTTGCAGACATACACACAGGTCAATGTGGAACCCATCCATGGCCTTCTAACATTGTTCATTTTTGCCTAACAGGTGACAGTGCATATGCACTACGACCATGGATACTTACCCCGTACCTAACACCCAGCAATGAGACAGAGAGGCGATACAACAGTGCATGTAGGAGGACCCGAAATGTTATAGAGAGGACCTTTGGACTGTTGAAGGCAAGATTCAGATGCCTCCACAGAAGTGGAGGTGCCCTCCAGTATGCCTCAATAACAGCAGTCAAGATCGTTGGCGCATGCGCTATACTGCACAACATTGCCACCAGACGTGGGCTACATCTCACCCCTGAAGACCCAGATTCAGAGGATGACGAGCAAGAGCTACCACATCGCCATCATGGGGATAGAAGCATTGCAAATCAAGGCAGACAGAGATGGGACCACATTGCAAACCAATACTTTGGAAGGTATGTGCTGCCTGTCACCACACACACGAATGTCACACACAAAGAGCCCAGGTGTGAAGTTGAACAAACAAGAACTTTAAGTAAGTGAACCAAAAAAATATAGAATTGAACTATTAGTCAGGGGCTGTAAATGTCCACCTGCTATGAGGACACATTAACCTCATGTGCCTCAATTGTTTGTAGGTGCGTAGCTCAAATCCTATGCCTGCAATGCCCAGCATGGCTAGTGTCTGGAGCGTCTGCAGATCCCTGCCGTGCACTGCCACTCCGCAAGACCCTGGTGTGTGTGGCAGATGCACTACTAATAGTAGAGTCCTCCTCACTATCTTGCGGCGTGTCTGCCGTGCCCCTAGCCACCTGTCTCGCCTCCATCATGTCCACAGCGTGGCTTATCCGTCCCAGGCCGCGAGCCACATTGCTGGCAAAGTGGCCCATGTCAACCTGCAGACTGACTGTGCGGCGTGACAGCCCTGTAATATTCACAGCCAGGTGGACGATGGAGGCAGCCATGTGGTCTAAACGGTGGATTAGTTGGCGTTCACGGCGCCTTGCACTCTTTCTCTCCGTAACAAGTTCAGTCACTAGTTGCCTGATGGAGAGTGCCAGGTCACCTACATTACTGTTAAGGTTTTGAAGGTCTGTGTGGACCTGGGCCAGCCCTGTTGTCTGATTCCTCTCCATCCGCCGCATGGCCCCTGATATCAGTCTCATTTGCCTTGTCTGCAGGCGCTGACCTTCGATGAGTGCTGCCTCGGCGACGGACATGGAGGAGTCCCCTACATCTCCCTGGGACATTGCAGGGACATGCACACGTCGTCTGCGACGCGGTGGTGCATCAGGGTCCTGTTGGCTGGCACTGTGGCTGGGACCGGGTGCTGGGTCAATCTCCACTATGGCCACTGGTGCATCTGGAGGGGACTGTGGTCGGGTGGTGCAGGGCCCTGTGGTGGCTGCTCCTGGGTCCTGTGCTGCCTGTTGGCTGCCCTCTACACCCTGGACGGTGTGGCTGGTGGTGGTGTCTTTTGGGAGACCTGTGGAACATAGGGAACACACTGTCAGTATCTACCATCTGTTGTATGCTTCCTAATAAACTGTTGCCTATCAGCTGCCTACAGGACTACATTGCCCATAATGCACCATTCTGGTGGTTGCTACTCTGAAATGGAGCTATTTTGGTTGTGCATGCTGCTGTGTACTAGGTGGGTGGTGGTATGGCAGATATGGGTGTACATGCATGTTTCATGGTACTCACTGGTTGATGGTCCTGACGCTGACGTGTCCAGCTCTCCTATTCCAGACACTGCCTCTGGCTCCAGGGTCTCTTGCACTCTTTCCTCCATGGGTGTGGGTGGTGGGACGGTAGATGGGCCTCCTCCAGTGCCCCTCATCTCCCGGAGTCACTCTGCCACCCTCTCCTTCAAACTGGAGCACAGGTCATACCATCTTTTTTTCAGTTCTTCTATGCTCCTGTGGCTCACCCCAATGCATTCACCTTCTCCTGGATTTCCGTCCAAATCCTCCTTTTATCCAACTCAGGCACACTGAGGGCTGCTCTTCCAAAAAGTTGATCATGGTGCTGGCAGCATTCATCCGTCAGCACCTCCAGTTCCTTTTCAGAAAATTTGATCTTCCTCTTTCTGCCTGATTCCTCCATTGTTGCTGCTGTTCCTCCTGTTGGCTGTTCAGCAGTTGGAAATGGGTGTGGTCCTCCCTCCTCCCAGGTGTATTTGTTAACTTCCTGGCTGTGATGTCATCATCAAGAGCCAGGAAGTGTTTTCCAGAGTGTTCTGCTGCACCTGCATGCAATTTGCGGCACAGTCGCAATTTGCGACACCCACTCGCAATTTGCGTGTTCGTTTTTAGCGAGGTCGCAAAATGCGACCTCGCAAACAGCAGACTGGCAATCTGCAGTGCGACTTCATTTGCGAGTCGCAAAATGAAGTTGCTTCTTCTTGTTGGATACCTGTTTGTGAGTCGGAAATTGCGAGTCGCAAAGACTCGCAATTTCAGACTCACAATTTTTTTCCTACCTACATCTGGCCCCTGGTGTTTAAATGACTTCTCATTTTTAAGCAAAAAAGCACTCCCCTCAAACAAAGGGCGTGCTAAAGGGGGTATGCCATGCTTTTAAGCAACAGATATAACTGGGAATTTGATAGGCTCCCCGAGACTACAAACTTTTTTTCAAATAGTAGGAATACATGTTAGGGGGCGAAGGGTGGGAAATTCCCCTTGATTATTGTAAATGCATATATCCCCCCTCAAAAAAGGAATTCAACAGTATTCTTCAACAATTGCTTAAACAAGTCTGTGCTATAGGAAATTCTGTCAACTTAATTATAATTGGGGACTTAAATTGCAAAATTTCGAATCCCTCGCTCCACATCTTTTGTGACCCAGACAGGGAAAAAGCGCAGAATTTTCCACCTATCCTATTCCCTCCCAGAATTAGGACAGACAAAAGAAGACTATTTGTTTTTAAAGGTCTGAGGTCTTGTAGCAGTATTGTGCTGAATGGGGGTTTCTGTTCGGATTCGCCCGCAGCTTACACACATAAGTCCATCAAGAATAATTCCATTATAGACTATATTTGAACTTCGAACAATATCGCTCAAAGTCGAGGATATGGAAATAATAGACACCCGCATAGTGATCATATGATTCTAAAACTTACCTTAAAACTGCAGCTAGACGCTCTAGACCCATGCTCTATAAATGCCACAAACCCTAGAATTAATGGGAATAATAGGAGAATGTTTTGGTCGACAGTTAAAATAAAATCGATTAAGCCATTGTTGGAAAACATTGTGGGAAATATGGAGGTTTGGGGGAAAGATGCTTTAACGTATTTTCCCAATTTAATGAGTTACATTATTACGCGTAAGCAGCTTGAGCGTACTATAACAGGAATCAAAAAAGCTCAGCTGCCCATTATGAATCTGAATAGAGAAATAAATAAGTTAGTAAGGCGACAGCTGGAGCATAAGACTATGGAAATGAATAGGAAAATAACACTACTTAAGAGAAGAAGATCGCGGCTGAAACTGGCTATCCCAAGGAAAGAAGAGAGTCATAAGTGGATTGCATTGAGGGAAGCAGCTGTAAAGAGAAACCCCAGTAAAATTTGGGCTATCAACTCAGAGGTGTGCGGAAACTGTAAAACCCTATTCTCCTCCCCGATAGCAGAGGAAGACTGGAAGCTGTATATCCAAGTCCTTTACGCAGAAAATCAGGTTGTTGACCCTGGGAGAGAGGTGATAGTATTAAATGGAGGGGGATAAATGGACAATACGGGCGCTCCTACTGTGGCTGAATTAGAGGGGATTATAATTTCAATGCGCTCATCGGGTGCCATGGGCCCCGAAGAGGTTCCGATGACTCTAATTAAAAGGGAGCCTTCACTCTAGGCAAAACTTCTTCATCCAGTATTCGGCACCTGCTATGCTCAAGGTAATTTCCTGTAATTATGGACGGGTTGTATAATACTTCCTTTACATATAAAGGGAAATAGAACAGTACCGTCAAATTATAGACAAATTGCCTTATTAGATGCAACAGGAAAGATTTGCGAAAAGCATCTAATTGCAATTAACTGATTGGGTTGAGGAAAACGGTATTCATCCATTGGAACTGGCAGGTTTCAGAATGGCCCATAATACTTTAGATAATATTCTTATAATGCAAACCATAGTTGACAAATATGTCCAGACTTGGGGGGGGGGGGGGAATATTGTATGCCGCATTTATTGATTACTCCACAGCATATAACAGAGTTGATAGGAAAATCCTGTGGAGGAAACTTCAGGAATTAGGGGTTCCACCTTGCGTCCTGCAATTGATGATTGTCCTAACAATTTTCAACCAAAAATGGCCTAAAACCGGGCTGTTTATTGGACCCACTCCTTTTCACCCTTTATATTCATGACCTCCCCAAAAACCTTAGGAATATTTTTGGCTGTGCCCCCGTGGTGGGTGGTTGGCCAATCATATGCTTATTATACGCGGATGACATAGTTGTGTTCGATCTCACCCCAAAAGGCCTAAATCAATGTCTGGCCGCTCTCAATCTTTACTTTGAGAAGCACTACTTAAGAATCAATACATCAAAGTCTCAGGTTGTATGTTTCTCCGGGGAAAAAAACTGAAGGAAAATCTGTTCCCCCTGGGTTCTGGGTCAACATAAGTTGGAGTGGATAGATACATATCTGTTTTTGGGTAAGATCTTTTCTGCCTCAATAAATGAGCAAGAGCATATTCACAATAATACTAATGAGGCTATTTCACATGCCCAAGGTTTGGCGGCTTTCTTCAATGCAAAAGGTAAACGTCACTTTTTGCATTTATTGTCTGCCTATTAGGTTAAGATACGAGCTACTCTCCTATATGTGATAGAATGTATAGACGTAAATAAATGGGATTTCCTTGACAAGACAGAAGGCGTGCATTCTAAGACGCATGGCCTCTTGTAATCACTCAGCCTCAGGGGCAGAGCTAAGACTTGAATTTGCCATTATGAATATCTTCATGCAAGGCCTTGCAGCCATGATAGGAAGGGCACCTAGCCTTATCCATAGTGAGGAATTTACACTGAGAAACCTGGCTTTCAATGAAATCTTTAACAATTTGATAGAAAAATCTGGGTTTTTCAGACCTTGGAGCTGGACTCGGACCTCACTCCTTCAGTACCCTACATAAGTTAAAAAAATTTTTTTAAGGAAGTGATATGGTGCAAACGCTTTTTAATGGACCCTGAAGCATGTCGCCATAGAAGAGGTCTTGAAAAGTTAACCAATTCTGGGGCATATTTATACTCTGTTTGCGCCGAATGTGCGTAAAAACTTTTGACGCACAGTCAGCGCAAACCCTGCCCCATATTTATACTTTGACGTCCGACCCCGCGGGCGTCAAAATTCCACCATGTGCGTAATTTTTTGGAAGGGGGAACCAGCCTTGCGTTAATTAAATGCAAGGTAGGCGTTCCCTTCCAAAAAATGACTTTAAGGCCTGTGCCCATTATTTATACTCTGACGTCATTTTGGTGCACAGGAGGGGGCAGGCCTTAAAAAACGGCGCACAGCCTGATGGGTGCCTTTTTTCAACGCCTGGGTCAGGGCAGGCGTTAAGGGACCTGTGGGCTCGGAAGGAGCCCAGAGGTGCCCTCCCCTGTCCCCAGGGACACCCCCTGCCACCCTTGCCCACCCCAGGAGGACACCCAAGGATGGAGGGACCCATCCAAGGGAAGGAAAGGAAAGGGGCATATTTATACTCTGTTTGCGCCGAATGTGCGTCAAAAGTTTTGACGCACAATCGGCGCAAACCCTGCCCCATATTTATACTTTGATGTCCGACCCCGCGGGCGTCAAAATTCCACCATGTGCGTCTTTTTTTGCTAGGGGGAACCAGCCTTGCGTTAATTATATGCAAGGTAGGCGTTCCCTTCCAAAAAATGACTTTAAGGCCTGTGCCCCTTATTTATACTCTGACGTCATTTTGACGCACAGGAGGGGGCAGGCCTTAAAAAACGGGGCACAGCCTGATGGGCGCAGTTTTTTAACGCCTGGGTCAAGGCAGGTGTTAAGGGACCTGTGGGCTCGGAAGGATCCCAGAGGTGCCCTCCCCTGCCCCCAGGGACACCCCCTGCCACCCTTGCCCACCCCAGGAGGACACCCATGGATGGAGGGACCCATCCCAGGGAAGTAAAGGTAAGTTCGGGTAAGTATTTTTTTTCAGATATGTTTTGTGGCATAGGGGGGCCTGATTTGTGCCCCCCTACATGCCACTATGCCCAATGACCATGCCCAGGGGACATAAGTCCCCTGGGCATGGCCATTGGGCAAGGGGGCATGACTCCTGTCTTTGCTAAGACAGGAGTCATGTCAATGAAGGTTGGACGTAAAAAAAAATGCTGCAAATCTGGTTTGAGGCCTGAATTTTGCCTCAGACCTGACTTGCACTGTTTTTTTGACGCACAACCCCCATTTTCCCATACGCCGGCGCTGCCTGGTGTGAGTAATTTTTTTGGACGCACACCAGTCCGCATCGCCGGCTAACGTAATTCCATTAATAAGGCGCCCGCATGGTGCGTTGGAATGGCGTTAGCCGGCGGTAAAATTTTTGACGCACAACTGCGTTGGCGCAGTTGTGCGTCAAAAAGTATAAATATGGGCCTAAGTTCGGGTAAGTATTTTTTTCCGATTTTTTTTGTGGCATAGGGGGGCCTGATTTGGGCCCCCCTACATGCCACTATGCCCAATGACCATGCCCAGGGGACAAAAGTCCCCTGGGCATGGCCATCGGGCAAGGGGGCATGACTCCTGTCTTTGCTCTGACAGGAGTCATGTCAATGGAGGTTGGGCATCAAAAAAATGCTGCAAATCCGGTTTGAGGCCTGAATTTTGCCTCAGACCAGACTTGCACCGTTTTTTGACGCACAACCCCCATTTTCCTATACGCCGGCGCTGCCTGGTGTGAGTCATTGTATTTTTACGCACACCATTCCGCAGCGCCGGCTAATGTCATTCCATTAATAAGGCGCCCGCCTGGCGCGTTGGAATGGCGCGTTGGAATGGCGTTAGCCGGCGGTAAAATTTTTGACGCACAACTGCGTTGGTGCAGTTGTGCGTCAAAAAGTATAAATATGGGCCTCTGTCTCTATGAAAGTGGTGCAACCTTACCTGATTTGAGATCTACCACATGGCGTGAGGCGATTTTGTATCCTGATCAGACTTGATGGAATACCCCTGAGGGATCTTACTTCCAAATGAGATGGTTCTACTAATTCCTGTAACTTTTGTCAAGGTAGGGTGCAGAATAACAAACACATTTTATTTGTCTGTCCAGCTTTAGCCGCACAGAGGAAACTATAGCTGAAACCCCCTCTTTTTGCGGCTAAATATTAGATACTAGATACTAGCCTTAGACTTATGTTATGCCCCTCCTAATGAAAGCTTTTGTTATAGGATTTTTACATCTTTTCAAACCTTCCTGCAGATATTGTGAGCTTTTGTGTTCTTTTAGAAAAGTGTACTATTTTATTATGTATTTATGTGATTCTGCTTTCTTTTTTTTTTAGAAAAGCGTATTATTTTATTATGTATTTATATGGTTCTGTATCATTATTCATGTGGATCTCTTCGGAGTTTCAAATCATGATACTAAAAAAAATTACTTTGGATGAAGAGGAGAGACACTGTCAGACTTGCCCTTGTCTTTCTTGTAAACTGGCCTGACACAGTGTTTGTCTATGAAGTAGGGAATCAGACTTTCATCTTGAGTTGTGTGGGTTCCTATTTGCATACATGATCATATAAGTGTGTTGTGGCGCATCTTCCTTTCAAGTGTGCAGCCTCTGTGGCATGGTGATTGTGTGATTTGAATGGCATGACAGTTCACCTCTGCAGGATGTTTGTAATGTTGAAGATTGTGGAGGATTTTTGTTCCTGCATATGACCTGCCAATGAGCCATGTTGTGTGATTTTGAACCTTTTTGTCTGTTCTGTGTCACAAGACAGGTGCTCCCTTGCACACAGGGCTGTTTTCCATCTTTCATGACTCGCATGCATGCGCGTGTGTAGGCATCATGCAAAGTTTGGCATAGTAGCTTGGGTTGTATAGTCATGTATGTAAATAATTTACAAGCCTCTGTGGCACAGGATGGGGCAGTAAGGCCATCATTTATACTTTTTGGCACAAAACTGCACTAGTGCAGTTTTGCACCAAAAAGTTTAGCACTGTCATGCACCATTTCTGTGCACAAGCCAGGCACCATGTTTATGGAATGGTGCAAGCCGGTGCAAAGGGTAGGCTAGGGTAAAAAAAAATTACATTAGTCGGGTGGTGCTGGAAGAAGTCACGTTATGGAGTTGGCATAATGTTTTGCCCATGAAAACCTACCTTGCATCAATGAGATGCAAGGTAGGCGTTCCCAGGCAAAAAATGACTCGAAGGCACTAACGCCTTATTTATCTTTCCATGCAAAAATCACACACGGGAGGAGGAGGGCCTTAAATAATGGTGTTAAGTCTGCTTAATGCCATTCTTTAACGCCTGGGTATGGGCAGGCGTTAAGGAATCTGTGGGCTCATTTCCATGGCCAGGGACCATGGAAACAGCCCACAGGTGCCCTTTCCTGCAGCCACGGACACCCCCACCCACCCGCACCCACACCTGGAGGACACCTAAGGATGGGGGGGACCCATCCTAGGTTAGTCCATGTAAGTATTTTTCATTTTTGTTTTAAAAGTGCCATGGGGCCCCGTTCCATGGCACTGTGCCCAATGGCCATGCCCAGGGGACATAGGTCTCCTGGGCATGGCCATTGGGCTGGGCTGGGTGGCATGACTCCTGTCTTTACTAAGGCAGGAGTCATGTCCATAGGAGTTGTGCATAAAAAAAATAACGCTAGTCAGGTTAGAGTAATGTTTTGAGTCTAACCTGACTAGTGCCATTCTTTCACGCACAACCTCCAGCCTTCCCTTTGACTCCCCCAACCGGTTAGCATTGTTTATTTTAACGCTAACCGGGCCTTAGTGCCAGCTTGGGCCATTCCTTAAATATGGGACCCGGCTGGCATCCAGGAATGGCGCTAGCCGGCGGTATACTTTTTGATGCAAACCTGCTCTAATGCAGGTTTGCGTCAAAAAGTATAAATCAGGGCCCTTCTCATTTGTCAAATTCCAATATAGGCACCCTAACACCATGGTTCAATGATGTCTGCATTGCAGGAGTTATTGATTATGTGCAAGAAGGTGTCCATTCCTGCTCTTTCTATGTGTGCTGTAGACTGCAGCAAACATTGGAAGAGCAAAAACAATTTGAGTGTGGAATATTTGTCCTTGTTTCACCATGTTGATGGCTTCTCTAGGATAGCCTTATTTTTGTGCTGCCTCATGTGTACATATTACTGTCCATGTGGGGCAATGCCAAAATGCAACATAGTCTGCGGTGGCACACCCACCACATAACCCAGTGTGTGCCCCTTCCACACTAAGTGATGCATGTGAGATTGCAGAATTGACATAGCAGCACTGAGACATAAAAAGTTGCTAAACACCAACTTGTGAATGCGGAGCAGGCACCGCTCTACCAGAGCATCATTAAAAGTGACACTCTGGTGGCACTAGGTCCTTATACATTTGGCCTTGTGGGCTGGAGATGTGCATTAGAGGTATGTACTGATGCATGTTGCATATGTGTTGCTCGATGTGCAGCCATGTGTCTCTATCCGTGTGTGTCGATTGTGGAGTGTGTGTTGTTTGCACCATGTGTCTTGTGTGTTGTATGTGCTACCTAATTGCTGTATGCTTACGTCCAAGTAGGCCATTGCCATATTGTCCATCCTGTAACTTGGTTGATGGTTGAATGACGAAAGATATAGGCATCATGTGCGCTTCCAGGATATCTACCCAGAATATTGGTGAATATTCCCTGATGGTCCACAATGACCTGCGCATTGGTGGAATGCATGTGCTTCCTGTTCCAATACAGATGTTCAGTTTCAAGAGGAGGGGCAAGTTGTACATACGTGCAGTCCATGACACCCAGCACATATGGGAACCCAGCAACTGCATAAAATCCTTGTTTGATGTCCTGCTACAGTTGTTGGGTGCTGGGGACAGGATGTGGTGAGGAGTGAGGTAGATGATGCCATCCAAGACAGTAGGCAGTAAGGCAGAAAGCAAGGGCTGGGAAATTCCACTAATTTGTGCCACAAATGATCCAGAGACCAGCATGTGCAGCACAGCCAGGAGCTCGGTCACTTTGGTGGAATGTTTGTTGACCTGGCAACTCTGGGTGTCATTGCTGGTGCAATGTCATGGAGCAGCTGGACAATTGATTCTGGCTTCAGACGATAATATCTGATAATGGTCTTCTTTCTTTGCCCAAGGATTGATGTCCTTTGATGATATTCCCACTCTTTCCTCCTGCGTTAGCTTGGTGGTTGGTGTGGTGATTGAGGGTACTGCGGTGGTACTCATGGTGTTTGGAGTTGTTGTTGTTGTAGTCGCTGTTAGAAATGGGGTCTCTAGTTGGCAGATGTATACACCCTTGTCCAAGTAGGAACCACAATCCTAGTCAGGGTAAGTCACATACAATCCACAGTATCCTGCGCCCACCGTCTGGTAGCTTGGCACTGAGCAGTCAGGCTTTACTTAGAAGGCAAAATGTAAAGTATTTGTGCAATAAATCATGCAATAACACAGTGAAAACACCACAGAAATACACCACACAGGAGTAAATTAAGGTAAAAACGGTCAAGGTTAGATAAGTACAAGTTGAAATATCACTTTTGTAATGATAAGAAGAGTCTTAGGCCCACATTTATACTTTTTGACGTAAACCTGCGTTAGTGCAGGTTTGCTTCAAAAAGTATACCGCCGGCAAACACCATTCCAGGACGCCAGGCAGGTGCCGTATTTAAGGAATAACGCAAGCCAGTGCTAAGGCCCGGGTAGCATCAAAATAAATGATGCAAGCCGGGTAGGGGAGGCATAGGTCAAACTGGAGGTGAAGTGTGAAAGAATGACGCTAGTCAGATGAGAGCCAAAAAATTACTCTAACCTGACTAGCGACATTTTTTTGACACATAACCCTCATGGACATGACTCCTGTCTTAGCAAAGACAGGAGTCACATCCCACAGCCCAATGGCCATGCCCAGGAGACTTATGTCCCCTGGGCATGGCTATTGGGCACAGTGCCATGTAGGGGAGCCCAAGTTAGGCCCCCCTATGGCACTTTAAAAAAAAAAAAAGAAAAATACTTACCTGTACTTACCTGGGATGCCCCCCTGCATACTTAGGTGTCCTCCAGGTGTGGGTGCGGGTGTGTGGGGGTGTCCCTGGGGGCAGGGAAGGGCCCCTGTGGGCTGTTTCCATGGTCTCTGACCATGGGAAACAGCCAACAGTTCCCCTAACGCCTACTCATACCCAGGCATCATATAATGACCCTAAGGAGGCTTAGCGGTATTATTTAAGGCCCTCCTTATTCAATGTGTGATTTTTGCATGGCAGGATACATAAGGCTCTAGGGCCTTTGAGTCATTTTCTGCCCGGGAACGCTTACCTTGCATCTCATTGACGCAAGGTAGGTAAAAAAAATGACTCTAACTCCATAACTTTGGTGCTAGATGGATCTAGCGCAAAGTATAAATATGGAGTTAGGTTTGCGTCAAATTAGCATAAAAAATGACATTAATTTGACAAAAACTGAGTATAAATATGTGCCTTAATTCTTTAAAAGCAACAAGTGTCTCTTGCAAGAACAAAGTATCTGGTATGCATCAAAATTACAGGCATGGAGACCACAGAGGCGGGTATGCAGGGTGTGCGTCAGATTTCCAGAAGTACACAGGCGATGGATCGATTAGTGTCCACGTGGAAAGGACTATGCATTGAATTCTTGCATGCAGGCTTGAATCCTCTTTGTGATGCAGGGTCTTTTGATACCCAGGGATGATGCGTGGAAATCCTGGGTGTGCAGGATGAAGTCACAGGTGCTGCCCCGATCTGGTTGGTGTTGCATTGGAGCTTCTGTTGCACGGCATGCGCTGCGTTTATTCCTACTGCAGGAAGTCGGGCTGCGTCATTTCGGCCTATGCAATCCGTCAATCCGGTGGGCTGTGCATCGAAGTTCCGGCCGCAATGTTGGCTCTGCGTCAATCTCCACTCTGGGAGCCGGGCTGTGTTGTTCCGGTTTGGCGATGCAGTGACTCTTTCCCCACTAGGTAGGCTGTGCATCGATTCCGGCAGGTTGTAGGTCAATTTTCACTGCACAAGGAGTTCCTTTGCAGAGATGAAGGCCCGTATTTATACTTTTTGACGCTAAACTGCGCTAACGCAGTTTAGCGTCAAAAAGTTTAGCGCCGGCTAACGCCATTCTGAAGCGCCATGCGGGCGCCGTATTTATTGAATGCCGTTAGCCGGCGCTAGCAGACCGGCGCTGCCTGGTGTGCGTGGAAAAAAACCACGTACACCAGGCAGCGCCGGTGTAGGGAAAAATGGCGTTAGGGCGTCTTAAAATGGTGCAAGTCAGGCTGACGCAAAAAAATTGCCTCCACCCGATTTGTGCCATTTTTAACGACGCCCAGACGCCATTTACATGACTTCTGTCTTAGTAAAGACAGGAGTCATGCCCCCTTGCCCAATGGCCATGCCCAGGGGACTTATGTCCCCTGGGCATGTTCATTGGGCATTGTGGCATGTAGGGGGGCACAAATCAGGCCCCCCTATGCCAAAAAAAAATATTTAAAAAAAATATATATATACTTACCTGAACTTACCTTAAGTTCCCTGGGATGGGTCCCTCCATCCTTGGGTGTCCTCCTGGGGTGGGCAAGGGTGGCAGGGGGGTCCCTGGGGGCATGGGAGGGCAGCTGTGGGCTCATTTTGAGCCCACAGGTCCCTTAACGCCTGCCCTGACCCAGGCGTTAAAAAGAGGCGCAAATGCAGGGTTTTTTGCCCCGCCCACTCCCGGGCGTGATTTTTGCCCGGGAGTATAAATACGACGCATTTGCGTCGCAGTCATTTTTTTAGACGGGAACGCCTACCTTGCATCTCATTAACGAAAGGTAGGCGTTCACGCAAAAAAATGACGCTCTTTCCTCATACTTTGGCGCTAGCCGCGTCTAACGCCAAAGTATAAATATGGCGTTAGTTTTGCGCCGAATTTGCGTCGAAAAAAACGTCGAAAATTTGGCACAAACGGAGTATAAATATGCCCCAAAGTCTTTTTGGCACTGAGGCTTCAGGAAACAGGAGGCAAGCTCAATTGAAGCCCTTGAAAGCACTTCTCAGCAGGGCCAGAGGCCAGCAAGGAAGTAGGGCAATCACAAGGCAGCAGTCCTTCACAGCAAAGTAGTCCATGTGGTCCTTTGGACAGCCAGGCAGCTCCTCTTGGCCGGTTGCAGGATCTGGTTCAGAGTATCTGTCCCAGGAAGTGTCTAAGTTGGTAGGGTCAGGGACTCAGTTTATATGCCCAAAAGTGCCTTTGAAGTGGGGGAGACTTCAAAGAGTGGTTTTGAAGTGCACTAGGTTCCCTTTCAGTACAATTCTGTCTGCAAGGGTGCCAGTAGGGGGGTTTAGCAGTCCATTGTGTGAAGGAAGGCCACTGTCATTTGAAATGTAAGTGTCAGGCCCTTGGCTCTTCCAGCCAAGGGAGACCTATTCAGTATGCAGATGTGTGCAGGTATTACTGAGCATCCTGTGTTTGTGTTTGTCTGGGTGAAATGCACAAGGGAGCTGTCAACCAGCCCAGCCCAGACATGGATTGGAGACAGGCTGCAAGGCACAGAAGGATTTTAAGTGTAGAGAAATTCTAACTTTCTAAAAGTAAGAATAACAGATGATGCACGAAATGCTGAACAATGCAAACATTCACCCCCAATCACAAAGATCTGGGTTTAATCCATTGTTGTTTTTGCTCACCACGCCACCACAGTTTGGACCTAGCCATATGCAAATCAGTCTTGATCCTGTTCCTCATGGAAACAGTCCAGCCCGAACTGCCAAGTCAGGTCCTCCGTGGACCAGAAACAAGCATCCTAGAAACGGTTTCATGGTATCACCCTTCATCAACTAGTCTAGCTTGAATCCAGTGGTGAAATGAGCACAGGACCCACATCTGAACATACCCTTCCCATTTGGGGCTACAAATGCAAAAAGAACAAATGATGGATGGAATGCTGAACAATGCAAACATTCACCCCAGTCACAAAGATCTGGGTTTAATCCATTGTTGTTTTGCTCACCACACCACCCCAGTTTAGATCTAGCCATACACAAGTCAGTCTTGACCCTGTCCCTCATGGGAACAGTCTAGCCCAAACTGACCAGCCAGGTCCTCCCCGAACCAGAAAAAGCATCCTAGACATGGTTAAGGGCCTACTTATTGTGAGTGGCACAATCAGATCAGTGCTGCAGGCCCACTAGTAGCATTTAATTTATAATCTCTAGGCACATGCAGTGCACTTTACTAGGGACTTACAGGTAAATTAAATATGCCAATTGGTTATAAGCCAATGTCACCATGTTTTAAGGGAGAGAGCATATGCACTTTAGCACTGGTTAGCAGTGGTAAAGTGTGGAGAGTCCTAAAACTAGCAAAAACAGTGTCAAAATGTTGAGGGATGCAGGCAAAAGTTGCAGTTGACCACCCCAAGGCTGTCATGTCTAACATGTCTCCATCTACGATTGTCCCGCTAGAGTAGTCGCAGGTCCATATTGCCCTGGTAGTTGCCAGAGTGCTTTATGTGTGTTTTCATTATATACCTGTGCCTGAGCACCATTGTAATGCCGGGTCTGACCAGGAGTTAATATTTTGGCGTTATTTGGAATTTGTGCAGTTTTTCCGATGCATGCATCTTTTTTCAGCAGGCTTGTTAATATAGCGTTAACTGGCTCACATAATTTTTTAGGAGGGAACGCCGACTGTTAGAAATGGGGTCTTTAGTTGGCAGTCAGGTTATTCCCTGTCAAAGCAAGGACCCTCACTCTAGGCAGGGCAAAGGAGAAACATGCCTGGTTAACCCCCACTCACCCCCTTGGTAGCTTGGCACGAGTGGGCAGGCTTAACTCAGAAGCAATGTGTAAAATATTTATACCAACACACAGGAATACAGAGAAAACACTACACAATGCACACCACACCAGTTTAGAAAAAATAGGCACTAGTTATCTAAATCAAAAAGGACCAAAACGACAAAAATCCAACATACATGTTAGAGTTTTCATCTTTGGCGTGGTCCCCCTTAACGTTTTGCCTCCGTTTCCCAGGTTGTTGATGTGTGCTGGACTCTGTTTTTGCTGTTTGTGTTACTCTGGGCACTTTACCACAGCTAACCAGTGTTAAAGTGCAAGTGATCCTTTACAAAATGTGTATGTAATTGGCTTATCCATGATTGGCATATGTGATTTACTAGTAAGTCCCTAGTAAAGTGCACTAGAGGTGCCCATGGCCTGTAAATCAAATGCTACTAATGGGCCTGCAGCACTGGTTGTGCCACCCCCATAAGTAGCTCTGTAATCATGTCTCAGACCTGCCACTGCAGTGTCTGCGTGTGCAGTTTTAACTGTAAATTCGACTTGGCAAGGGTACCCACTTGCCAGGCCTAAACCTTCCCTTTTCTTACATGTAAGACACCCCTAAGGTAGTCCCTAGGTAGCCCCATGGGCGGGGTGCAGTGTATGGTTAAGGAAGGACATATAGTAATGTGTTTTATATGTCCTGACAGTGAAATATTGCTAAATTAATTTTTTCACTGTTGCAAGGCCTGTCCCTCTCATAGGTTAACAAGGGGTCTACCTTTAAACATGATTAAACTGTAGATTCCATGTGGGAGTGGATAGACATGTGAAGTTTGGGGTCTCTGAGCTCACAATTTAAAAATACATATTTTAGTAAAGGTTATTTTAAGATTGTGTGTTTGAAAATGCCACTTTTGAAAGTGAGCATTTTCTTGCTTTAACCATTTCTGTGACTCTGCCTGTTTGTGGATTCCATGTCTGGGTCAGTTTGACAGTTGGGCTGGTTGCACCTCTCACTAGTGAATACAATAAACTTAGTACACTGTTCCATAAGTAAAGAAAATAGATACACACAGGGCTGGAGATAGTCATTAGTTAAGGAGAGCCCTCACACACCCAAAAGGATGTCAAGCTTCATCATTGGGCAATATCCTCATCAGACCGGTGCTGCAATGCCTGACGGGCCACCCCTTTTACGGTGGTGGTACTTAACCGGAGATCATCTAACAAACTTGGTTCGACCTAGGATGAATACTGCCTGTTGGAATACATAGGAGAGAAGGGAAAAGTTAAAATTGGCTCAGAACCATAAGCATCACATTTAATGAGACAGGAATAGGTTCAGGCCAAGATTAAAAGAAAACAAAAGGGGGAGTGCTGATGGGAATAATGTTCCACTGCACTTCACACAAGGGAAAAAGGTAGTGCCCCAAATCCTAGACAAATATGGTCAACATGTTTTGCGTCTGAGTGGTCGTTGTGATCCCGTGACGCTTCTTCAGGACCGTTGCTACTACTACTCCTATACTAATGAGAAAAAAGTGCTGGATGGTCACTTACTTAATGAAGCCTGCCCGTCATAGTCAATTGGTCAGCCAGTCTCCCTGCGTAGAAGTGAGAAAGAAGGGTTCATTAGTGAAGGAATTAAAGTGCATGGTGAGAGGCAAAAAAAGAGAGTGATCAAACCAATAAAAAAACAGTCACAGGCGTGGCACGTAAGGAAGTAATAAAATTAGGCTTACCATCCCATTGCAGAGTATGGACTTCATAGGAATGCGTAAGCCTCAAACCAAGGGAGTAATGCTAGGCACAAAAACATTAGAGGAATACAGAAGTTGGATACGCAGTAACAAGCAGCCCCCTAAAGGTATCATGAAAAATTTGCACAAATTTCAGATGAATCACTGTGACCCTCCTAATTTGAAATAAAAATAGCTATAGAGAGGGCAGAGTTAGTAATGTCATGTCAAATCTTAAATAACTGGAGTGGGTCTCACTGTTAGCTGTAAGCCCACAGTCAAATTCACAGAATCATGGCTTATACAGCAAGTCGTGTAATGAAGAACAAGTAAATAAATAGTAGAACGCTCGTCACCACCATCATGAGTGAACTCGGTCCTTCATATAGATTCTCAAAGTGACGATAATACTCACAATTAATAGTCCCTGGTCCGTGCTGTCGACCTACCCTGGGCCGCGTTCCTGAAACAATGAGGGAACACGGTTCCGATTCTAATATAGGAAAGAAATCGGATGCGATTACTCGCGTGAAACCAGGAAGTTGTTCCATGCGTCGGAAGTGTCCAACGTTAATCCGACGCGATCCCATTGGGCCAGTAGGAACCAGTAGACATAGAAAGAGGACTCACGTATAAGTTCTACGGGGCGGCCATCTTTGTAGTATACACATGCCGGTAAGACACAACAATACTCCATAGTGCAAACAAAATATCAGCACTACGTGGTAGTCATTGTTGTGGTATGAATGGGCCAGTGATAAAGACAAAATATCAATGGTCTATAGTGTAAAAAAAGTGAAGTGTAAAATCAGGTAAGATGTCAACAGTGTACCTTAGTCAAAATTATAGACTCCACAGAGATTTTGGATAGAGTCTGATAGTGAAAAAACTATTTCTAGCCATAACGGCAAATAAGTGAATAGCAGCATTGATGGAAAGGGGCTGTAAGTAATGGAATTCAAAAATAGGTGTCAGGAGTCATAGTCCAAGTCAAGTCATGAAATGTAATTAAGGTGTCAAAGTACACCAAGGGATGTCGTCATTCAGACCCTCACTGGATGTCTTCAATCTGAACACCCAACCTTGCTCCATCCTAAACAATTAATTAGGGTCATTGTTAGCTAGCCTAGGAGCTTATAGGACAATCCACCATAGGTCGTCAGGACAATGATTAGCTTCCAAAATATGAGAACTCAATTTAGTAGTGATGCGGGAGCATCTAATGTTGCTCCGATGTTCATTGATCCTTTGTTTTATGGGCCTCGTCATCACACCAATATAGCGTAGATCACAGGGACAGGTAATCATGTAGATGCATTGTTGTGTATTACAGTTGGTATGTCTTTTAACGTGCCAAGTCCAAATGTATTTCAAGTCCAATCTGTCTAATCTTTTAGTGAGGGGGCAGACATTACAAGTGCCACACGGGTAGTGGCCAGTGACAGGGGGAAGGTTCCATAAGGTACTCTGTACCAACAGGTCCCGTTTCTGACTGGGACGTGTATGAACCACCAGGTCTTTAACATTAGTAGACCTTTTGAATGCAAAAAGGGGCCTAGGAATCTGTGTACCACCGCTCTATAAGATGGTCCAACGTTTATTAATACGTTTTTTGAAGGTATTGGACAAGGGAGTCTATGTCGATACACATGTCCAGCGAGTGTCTGGTTCCTTGACCACTGGTGCCAATAATGCATCCCTGTGGGTATTGTGAGCCCTCTTACAGGCAGGGTTGATAACGCTCAGGGGGTAATGTCTATTGTGAAGTTTACATTTAGGTCCATATTTATACTTTTTGACGCAAAACTGCGCTAACGCAGTTTAGCGCCAAAAAAATTAGCGTCGGCTAACGCCATTCTGAAGCGCCATGCGGGCGCCGTATTTATTGAATGGCGTTAGCCGGCGTTAGCCGACCGGCGCTGCCTGGTGTGCGTGAAAAAAAAACACGTACACCAGGCAGCGCCGGCGTAGGGAAAAATGGCGTTTGGGCGTCCAGAAATGGGGCAAGTCAGTCTGAGGCAAAAAAACGTCTTAACCCGATTTGCGCCATTTTTCTTTGGCGCCCAGACGCCATTAACATGACTCCTGTCTTAGCAAAGACAGGAGTCATGCCCCCTTGCCCAATGGCCATGCCCAGGGGACTTCTGTCCCCTGGGCATGGTCATTGGGCATAGTGGCATGTAGGGGGGCACAAATCAGGCCCCCCTATGCCAAAAAAAAAATAATAATAATACTTACCACAACTTACCTTCTCTCCCCTAGGGTGGGTCCCTCCATCCTTGGGTGTCCTCCTGGGGTGGGCAAGGGTGGCAGGGGGTGTCCCTGGGGGCTTGGGAGGGAACCTCTGGGCTCATTCTGAGCCCACAGGTCCCTTAACGCCTGCCCTGACCCAGGCGCAAAAATCCGGCGCAAATGCAGGTTTTTTAGTCCCGCCCACTCCCGGGCGTCATTTTTGCCCGGGAGTATAAATCCGACGCAATAGCATCGCAGTCATTTCTTTAGACGGGAACGCCTACCTTGCATATCATTAACGCAAGGAAGGTGTTCACGCAAAAAAATGATGCTAACTCCATGAACTTTGGCGCTAGACGCGTCTAACGCCAAAGTATAAATATGGAGTTAGTTTAGCGTCAAATTTGCGTCGAAAAAAACGACGCAAATTCGGCGCAAACGGAGTATAAATATGCCCCTTAAGGTCCTGGGGCTGGATAATTTCCAAGGTCTAAGTTATGACGAAGAGGTAGTGCCTGCAATCTTAAAGGCCTCCTCTATCCTCAACAGTGATGGCTCTGGTCCTACAGGCAGCCTTAAGGAAGATTGGGACAGACTATCCTCCCTGAAACGTGACTTGATTAAAACCAGTGACGACAGTCACTTTATCAGCATTCAAAAGTCATCTCCTTGAGATCAACGCTGAACTCTATGAGACAAAAGAATTCTTAACCCAGCAGAAAATCTCCAAATTACAGAAAGACATTAAGAAGTTTGAACAACAAAAAGTCTATCCTTATATCAAAGAGGACTTTGAGGCTGATGCCCAACCTCGCTCTTCAGATGAGTCTACGGCTTCAAATAAAAAAAAAACGGAACTACAGTAGTAGCTCCTCATCTGATGGATGGAGTACGGATGATAGTATGCCACAGCCCCTTTTTAATCCCCCTGACTCCACCAATCAACCCCTCTTTTGGCAACCTCCGTACCCTTTCTTCCAACCTCACCCAATGTTACACTATGTGCCTTTTTTTAGGTCGCAACCTGGGCAGAGGAAGAGGCAGAAGGAGAGGAAGAGGCACGCAAGTCTATTGGGGCAGGGAGGAACCCCAAATGGTTACCCGGAGTCAGGGCAAGAATCCTCCACTGAGGACCTAGTGGTCAATTTATCTTACAGACCACTTACCTTGCATGAATCTAAAGCCCTCAATAGAGGCTTAGGCTTTGTACCTACACCATCTGAAGATTTCTTCTGATTAAATTGTGAGCTTTCCCAATTTTTCAGGAAGATTCGCCTGCATTTCTTTTTTAAGGACCAATCCCTGGTCCTTACATCCGAGGACATTGGTTTAAGGAAAGCATCCACTTTTGTTCCTCCATCACAATTCCTTCCATGTGAGGTCCTCGCCTTTGAAAAAGCTGTTTTATCTGACCTCGATAAGATTCAGCCGAGGCATCCATTCATCAATATATCTACATTGGAAAGGGAGGCTTTGAAGACTCTA
The DNA here is from genome assembly GCF_031143425.1 of Pleurodeles waltl. Taxonomy (NCBI): domain Eukaryota; kingdom Metazoa; phylum Chordata; class Amphibia; order Caudata; family Salamandridae; genus Pleurodeles; species Pleurodeles waltl. Next base: position 432,381,847 of record NC_090439.1, read on the forward strand.
TCAACAGATCAATCAATAGTGATCAAACCAGCTGATACAGTGGGTGCTATAGTTATTATGAACATCACTGACTATAGACATGAATGCCTTTGTCTTTTGAGCGATACCACTTACTATGCACCTCTCCTATGTGACTCCACCAAGAACTTGCAAACCCAGATCAGGAGTATGATTGAAGAGGCCCGTAACAATGTGTGGATCTCCCCTAAAGTAGCTGAGTTCCTTGATACCGCTCACCCCCGTATTCCTTACTTTTATTGTCTCCCCAAAATATATAAGGGCAAATTTCCCCCAATGGGGCACCCTATTGTATCAGGAATTGGCTCAGTCCTAGAACCACTGTCTACTTTTTGCTACCACTTTCTCCAACCCTTGGTGAAGAATTCTAGCACTTTCTTAAAAGATACCAAAGATGTCCTTAATTTAATTGAATCCATCAATTCACCAACTGAGGTCCAGGCCTTGATTACTTTGGATGTAGAGGCCCTTTATACTAATATCCCTCAGGAACCCACCCTACGAGTTGTGGAGTCTTCTGTTCTTCAAAGCCCATGGACCTCTTCTACCCCTATACATTTTGTTATACAATGTGGTACACTAGCCATGACCAAGAATTTTTTCCAGTTTGAGGACTCTCTTTACCACCAAGTCCGAGGTACATCCATGGGCAGTACATTCACACCAATACCAGCCTGTCTTTACATGTATGAGTTCGAAAAAATGTTTATTCTACTGACATCTAATCCCTTCCATGATAGGATTAAGTTGTGATGGAGATGTATCGATGATATCCTCATTGTATGGCAAGGAACTCTTGAGGATGTGGATCTCTTCACAAATTGGGTCAATACTTTGGACCTCTTCTTGAGATTCATAGCCCACACTTCAGCCAAACAGGTTTCCTTTTTGGACTTGTTGATTAGAATTGACAACAGCAAGCTTGTTACTGATACCTACCAGAAGAGTACCGACCGCAATAGCTTGCTACTTTATGGCAGTCACCATCCCAAGGCCTTGCGTGACAATCTTCCTTTTGGCCAGTTCTTGAGGCTACGTCATAATTGTAGCTCTGTACAATTATTTGATATTCAGGCCCAGGACCTTAAATGTAAACTTCACAATAGACATTACCCCCTGAGCGTTAGCAACCCTGCCTGTAAGAGGGCTTGCAATACCCACAGGGGTGCATTATTGGCACCAGTGGTCAAGGAACCAGACACTCGCTGGACATGTGTATCGACATAGACTCCCTTGTCCAATACAATCAAAAAACATATTAATAAACGTTGAACCATTTTACAGAGTGGTGGTACACAGATTCCTAGGCCCCTTTTTGCATTCTAAAGGTCTACTAATATTAAAGACCTGGTGGTTAATGCACGTCCCAGTCAGAAATGGGACCTGTTGGTACAGACGACCTTATGGAACCTTCCCCCTGTCACTGGCCACTACCCGTGTGGCACTTGTAATGTCTGCCCCCTCACTTAAAGAATAGACAGATTGGACTTGAAATACATTGGGGCTTGGCACATTAAAAGACATACCAACTGTAATACACGACAATGCATCTGCATGATTACCTGCCCCGTGATCTACGCTATATTAGTATGACGACGAGGCCCGTAAAACAAAGGATCAATGAACATCGGAGCAACATTAGATGCTCCTGCATCACTACTAAATTGATTTTTCATTTTTTGGAAGCTAATCATGGCCCTGACAACCTATGGTGGATTGTCCTATAAGCTCCTAGGCTGGCTAACAATGACCCTAAATACTTGTTTAGGATGGAGCAACGTTGGGTGTTCAGATTGAAGACATCCAGTGAGGGTCTGAATGACGACATCCCTTAGTGTACTTTGACACCTTAATTGCATTTCATGACTTGACTCGGACTATGACTCCTGACACCTATTTTTGAATTCCATTACTTACAGCCCCTTTCCATCAATGCTGCTATTCACTTATTTGCCGTTATGGCAAGAAATTGTTTTTTCACTATCAGACTCTATCCAAAATCTCTGTGGAGTCTATAATTTTCACTAAGGTACACTGTTGACATCTTACCTGATTTTGCACTTCACTTTTTTTACACTATAGACCATTGATATTTTGTCTTTATCATTGGCCCGTTTATACCACAACAATGACCACCGCGTATTGCTGATATTTTGTTTGCACTATGGAGTATTGTTGTGTCTTACCGGCCTGTGTATACTACAAAGATGGCCGCCACGGAGTACTTATACGTGAGTCCTCTTTCTATGTCTACTGGTTCCTACTGTCCCGATGGGATCGCGTCGGATTAACGTTGGACACTTCCGACACATGGAACCACTTCCTGGTTCCACACGAGTAATCGCATCCGATTTCTTTCCTATATTAGAATCAGAGCCACGTTCCCTCATTGTTTCAGGAGCACGGCCCAGGGTAGGTCGCCAGCACAGACCAGGGACTATTAATTGTGAGTACTATCGGTCGCTTTGAGAATCTATATGAAGGACCAAGTTCACTCGGGATGGAGATGACGAGCGTTCTACTATTTATTTACTTGTTCTTCATTACCCGACTTGCAGAATAAGCCTTGATTCTGTGAATTTGACTGTGGGCTTACAGCTAACAGTGAGACCCACTCCAGTTATTTAAGATTTGACATGACATTACTAACTCTGCCCTCTCTATAGCTATTTTTATTTCGAATTAGGAGGGAAACAGTGATTCATCTGAAATTGATGGCATTTTTTCATGATACCTTTAGGGGGCTGCTTGTTAATGTGTATTCAACTTCCGTATTCCTCTAATGTTTTTGTGCCTAGCATTACTCCCTTGGTTTGAGGCTTGCGCATTCCTATGAAGTCCATACTCTGCAATGGGATGGTAAGCCACATTTTTTTACTTCCTTACGTGCCACGCCTGTGACTGGTTTTTTATTGGTTTGATCACTCTCTTTCTTTTGCCTCTCACTATGCACTTTAATTCCTTCACTAATGAACCCTTCTGTTCTCACTTCTACGCAGGGCGACTGGCTGGCCAATTGACTATGACGGGCAGGCTTCATTAAGTAAGTGACCATCCAGCACTTTTTTCACATTAGTATAGGAGAAGTAGTAGCAACGGTCCTGAAGAAGCGTCACGGGATCACAACGACCACTCAGACGCAAAACATGTTGACCATATTTGTCTAGGATTTGGGGCACTAACTTTTTCCCTTGTGTGAAGTGCAGTGGAACATTATTCCCATCAGCACTCCCCCTTTTGTTTTCTTTTAATCTTGGCCTGAACCTATTCCTGTCTCATTAAATGTGATGCTTATGGTTCTGAGCCAATTTTAACTTTTCCCTTCTCTCCTATGTATTTCAACAATCAGTATTCATCCTAGGTCGAACCAAATTTGGTAGATGATCTCCGGTTATGTACCACCACCGTAATAAGGGTGGCCTGTCAGGCATTGCAGCACTGGTCTGATGAGGAGATTGCCCAGTGATGATGCTTGACATCCTATTGGGTGTTTGAGGGCTCTCCTGAACTACTGACTATCTCCAGCCCTGTGTGTATCTATTTTCTTTACTTATGGAACAGTGTACTAAGTTTATTGTACTCATTAGATATGGGAGATTGTACACTGGACCAATAACCTCCCAGTCCCCTTCTTTTTTGTGATAATGCACCTCTCACTAGACAGTGACAGAAAGGGATGTAGTTTGTATTTCCTGATGAGCCATCTGTGCTAGGAGGGAGGTAAGGAGTGGTCACTGACACCTGAAATGGCTGTGCCTGCCCTCACCAATGCAGTCCCCACCCCCCTGGTGTGTGTCTGGGGCCTGGCCTGGGCAAGGCAGGATTTTGCAAACAAGAAAGACTTTGCTTTGAAGTAGGCCTACTTCAAAGGGCAAAATGGGTATCAGAAGGGCAGCCCAAACCACAGTCTTTAGAACACTTCTGGAAACCAAGAGGAACCTCTGCCTGGAGAAGAGCTGAAGTGCTGAGGAAGAAGAGCTGCCCTGCCTGTGACTGTGCTTTGTGGAGCTATCCTGTAGTTTCTGCTTCTGGCTGTGCTGGAGGACAAGGACTGGACTTCGTCTTGTCTTCCTTCTTGTGAAGAACTTTCCAAGGGTTTGATTTTGAGCTTGCCTACTGTTATTGAAGTCTCAGGGACAGCAAAGACTTCACTCTGCCAACACCTGGAGCCTCTTCTGAGCCTCCTACTCTGCCAAGTGGTGCCCATCTAGTTCCCGGGACCCTGAAAGGAGAAGTTGACAGCAGAAGAGTGAGAAATCCACGCACCGACCGTCGTGCAGGGAAAAGATCGACGCGACTCCGATTGGCGGCTGAAAAAATGATGCGCCACCGGTTTCGCAGCTGAAAATCACTTTCACTGCAACGTAACCAGAAGGTCGGCACCAGGGCTGGAGAAACTATGCACAACATCCCTGACGGAGGCCAGTGCGATCGCAACCCGCGCTGCGTAGTTTTCTGATCATCGTGCGGCTTGATGTCTGATGCAAACACCGCTAGGCATGTAAAAAGGATACAAGGCCTGCCCGGACCTGAGAGTGCTGACCAGATTGACGCATCGCTCTCCTGCAGAGAGAAGAAACAACACACGCCGACCCGACTAAAGGAGAAACACCGCAAAGTCTTGCTTGTGAGTGAATGGACGCATCACAAGTCCTTTTTGACACACACTCACCCGTGCAGGGTTATTGTTGATATGCCCAAGGTACATTTTCACGCTAACAGTGTTAGTGTGTGTTTAAAATTACATGAAGACTCTTTTTGTCATTTTTAGTGATAACTTAACTGGTGTTTTGTGGATTTTTGTCGCTTTGGCCTTGTTTTGTTTAGATAAATACTTTCTATTTTTCTAAACCTGTGTTGTGTCATTTATTTTTTAGTGTTTTCATTAAGTTACTGTGTGTGTTGGTACTAATACTTTACACCTAGCACTCTGAAGTTAAGCCCTCCTGCTCATGCCAAGCTACCAAGTGAGTAAGCTAGGGTTAGCTGAGGGTGATTCTCTTTTACCCTGACTAGAGTGAGGGTCCTTGCTTGGACAGGGGGTAACCTGACTGCCAACCAAAGACCCCATTTCTAACAATACACAAGTCCAGATATGAATTTTAAAAAGAAAAAGAGTCCTACTCCTTATAAAACAATGGAAACAATGATTTTGCACAATATACCTGGTTAGAGTCACAAATAAAGCAGCACGGGCGAGCGTGGCTCGAAAAAGGCAGTAATGTGTTCATTCCTTCCTCACAAGGGAGGCGTGCATTGTTTCTTCTCCGGTCGGGTCGGTGATGCGTCATTTTTCTCCATTGCAAGAGTTCATGTGTTGATTTCCGGACAGGGCATCTCGAATATGTCCAAAGTCGGGTTGACTTTGACGCCTAGGGATAATGCATAGAAAATCTGGTTGCACGGTGTTAGAAAACTGTGCTGCATGGTCTTGCATCGTTATCACCAACCGCAAGAGGGTTTTGCACGTCTTTTCTCCAGCCATGATGTGTTGATCTCCCAGGCACGGTACAGGTGAAGTGTCGATTTTAACCGCAAAGCTAGCAGCATGTCATTTATCACCCGCGTTGCAGATGGTGCATCAAGGATTTCCCCTCATGCCATTCTGTGTGTGCATTTTCAGCTCTTGTTCTACCAACTTCACCTTTCAAGGGCCCACTGACTGGATAGGGCACCACTTGGCAGGCCAAGAGTCTCAGCAGAGAATCCAGGTGCTGGCAAAGGAAGTATTTGATGGCCCTGAGACTTCAAAACAGGAGGTTCCTCTTGGTTCCAGAAGTGATCTTGAAGAAATCTAAAGCATGGGGATTTGGGTCCACTACTTATATCCCTGTCTGCCTATGAAGTAGGAAAACATCAAAGGAAAGTCTTTGTTGTTCACAGTATCATGCTTTGCCCAGGCTGGGCCCCTGACACACACCAGGGGGTTGAAGATTGCATTGTGGGAGAGCAGGCACAGCCCATTCCGATGTAAGTGATCACTACTCCCTCAACTGTAGCACAGACGGCTCATCAGGATTTGCAGGTTACACCCCAGCTCCTTTTTTCTCACTGTCTAGAGGGGATTAACAAATGGCCCACCTGTCAAACTGACTCAGACAGGCAATCCACAAACAGGGAGAGTCACAGAATGGTATAAGCAAGAAGAAGCCTACTTTCTAAAAGTGGCATTTTCAAACTGACAATCTTAAAACCAACTTCACTGACAGATGTATTTTTTAATGTGAGTTCAGAGAACCCAAACTCCATATTTATATCTGCTCTCAAAGGGAAGCTGCACTTTAATAATATTTAAAGGCAGCCCCCATGTTAACCTATGGGAGACATAGGCCTTGCAACAGTGAAGACTGAATTTAGTAGTATTTCACTGTTATGACATATAACACACATCAGTACATATCCCACCTTTAATGTACAATGCACCCTGCCCATGTGGCTACCTAGGGCCTACCTTAGGGGTGCCTTACATGTATAAAAAGGGAAGGTTTAGGTCTAGCAAGTGGGTACACTTGCCAGGTCGGAATGGCAGTGCAAGACTACACACACAGACACTGCAGTGGCAGGTCTGGATCATGTTTACAGGGCTACTAATGTGTGTGGCACAACCAGTTCTGCAGGCCCATTAGTAGCATTTGATTTACAGGACCAGGGCACTTCTAGTGCATTTTATTAGGGACGTACTAGTAAATCAAATATGCCATTCATGGATAAACCAATCAACGATACAATTTACCCAGGGAGCATATGCACCTTAGAACTGTTTAGGAGTGGTAAAGTTCCCAGAGTCCTTAAGCCAACAAAAACAGGTCAGAAATATTAGGACGACAGAGTCAAAACGTTTAGGGATGACCCTGCAAAAAGGGCCAGTTCCAGCACCCACCCTGCATTTTTTTGTCATTGGACGGCACAGGGTTAGGCAACACTCCTGAAAAATGCTGCAAGCATGGGAAAAGTGATGCTAGTCAGGTCTAGCATCACTTTGTACATATGGTGCCGCGTTATCACCGCAGTTGTGCCAATAAATGTGGTGCAACAGCAGCACAAAATGCTTGTAAATCTGGGACAAACTACCTTAAATCCTGGTCCCAGAGCATTGCTAGATCCTTCGTTAAGGATGTGTTATGTAGTGGCAGGTCTGATCATTTGTGGGCAGAGATGGATCGAGGATGCATCGCACACAGGTGGTCCTGATTAAGCCATTGACAAGGCTTGCAATGCAAGATCCTGCATCATTGTTGAGGATGCTGTAGATAGCGCCTTATAATGTGAAGTCCTGAGTCAGTCATGTGTCACACAGTGGTGGTTCTGATGAGCTGTGTGGTGTGATGCAAGGTCCTGCACCAGGGATGCGTAGTGCAGCTGTGGTTCTGATGCAAAGCTGCGAGGAGATGTATCAAGCTACATCGGTTCCACTCAATAGACCAAAGCTGGGCTGGGAGAGCACCTTTAGGCTGACTTCCAATGGTCCTCTTCACTAAGGCATCAGGGAAGCAGAGTAGCAGCCCTGCTTGCAGCAAAGCAGCACAACAGTCATTCTGAGTCTTCCACAGGTCTAGAGGTGTACTGAAGATATTAGCTTGAGGGTCCAATATTTATATTTGGTGCCAGCTTTGAAGTAGGAGAAGGTTCTGGTGGTTTCCACCCCCTGGAGTGTTTGGAATTTCCTGACTCCCTACCCTGGCCCCTACTTGTCTGAGGGCAATCTGAATTTACCATTAAAGAGGGGTTTACATTACTGTTATTTACACACCAAACTCAACATTCCAACTTGCTCCTAATTAAAATGTATCATGAATTAAGGGCCAGATGTAGCAACAATAGGTTTTGCGACTCGGAAATTGCGACTCCGAGCGACTCGCAATTTCCGAGTCGCAAAACCTAATGCAGAAAGGTGTCTCAGACACCTTCTGCGAGTCGCTATGGGGTCGCAAAGACCCACCTCATTAATATTAATGAGGTGGGTCGCAAATTGCGGCCCCATAGCGACTATGGGCACTCACAGGTATGGAGGCCTGCTGTAGTCAGCAGACCTCCATGTCCGTGACTGCTTTTAAATAAAGCAGTTTTTTTTTTTCAAAGTGTAGCCCGTTTTCCTTAAAGGAAAAAGTGGATGGTAACTGCGACTCCATTTGCGACCGCGTACTCGGTCACAAATGGAGTTGCATACCACTGCGACTCGCAAATAGGAAGGGAACACCCCTTCCTATTTGCGACTCTGAAATGCATTTTGCGAGTCGGTTCCGACTCGCAAAATGCATTTCTGCATAGCAAACACACGTTTGCGACTCGCAAACGGCGGTTTTCGCCGTTTGCGACTCGCAAACTGTTTGCTACATCTGGCCCTAAATGTAATAAGGCACCCAAATGTTATCCTGTGGGCGAGCTAGGTCCTGCAGCAGTGAAAAATTAATTCCAGAGTTTTTCACTACCAGGACATCTAAAACTTAAAAGCATATGCCCAACTTTTTTAAATACACTGCACCATGTCCTCTGCACTATGGAATGGCATACCCTAGGGGTGACTTACATGTATTATAAAGGAAGGTTTAGGCCTGGCAAGAGGTTAATTTCACTAGTTGCAAATGTCAATATAAAACTGCACACACAAGCTACAATGGAAGGCCAAAGACAAAGGACATGTTTGCCAGGCTACTAAAGGGGGGAGGGGGGAAACAGTAAGTGCTGCAGATCCATTAGTAGCATTTAATTTACATGCCCTGGGTGCATGCAGGTCCACTTCGTTAGGGACTTATGAGTAAATTACATGTGTCAATTGTGTGTAAGTCAATGTTATCATCTGTTAGGGAGTGAGCACATGAACTTTAGCAGTGGTTAGCAAGGTAAAGTGAACAGAGTCATAAGGCCAACAAAAATGAGATCAGCAGAAAAAGAAATGGTGGAGTAAGGCAAAAGGGCGGAAGACTACCCTACGTCGGACAGGTCTAGCATGTTCCCTCCAGCTGAAAGTGGGGAGAACTACCCATTCTCCTGGGAGTTCCCATCACTAAGGCAAAAAAACCTGAAGAGGATATCAGTATTGGCTCGATCTTACCAAGGATGGTATTCCACTGTTAAGTCCAGTCCCTGTAGGGAAATGTACCACCTCAACAGTCCAGGATTCTTACCCGTCATTCGAAAGAGCTATCTGAGGGATATGTGGTCTTTCTGAACATGGAAGTGAGCCCCAAACAGGCATGGTCTCTGCTTCTTCAGTGCCCAGACAACAGTATAGCCTTCCCTCTCAAAAGCACTCCTCTTCATTTATCTCTGCTAAGAGAGCACCTATGCCATACTATGAAGTGCACATCTGCACACTGACCTCCTTGTATAAGTCGAGTGCCTTGAGTACAGGTGCTGTACACATGGCCTCCTTGGGGGAGGTCAGAGGCTTTCTGACAGGATTCTGTTGAAATCATCTTTTTGGGCAGTTTTGTTAAAATCAGCTCACTGGAGGTGGCAAAAATTATGCTGTATCCCTTGTTGGAGGTGGCACATTCTGGTTGGCTGAGGTAAGGGCCCTAACCAGACAATACCTTTCACTCCCATCAGGGGTGGGTGATTACACCCCGTGTATAACCTACACTCACACTTGGACAGTTTGGCACTGAGCAGTCAGGCTTATCACAGGGACAATGTGTAAATCATTGGCACAACACTCTTGCACAAGAAAGACACTGAGCATCACAAAAGAGACTTCACACGAGCTGTAGGTAAAGAAAGTTTGTATTCAACACACACACTGTTGCAGGCTGCTCCGTCTGGCTGGAAAAAAGAGTATTCGCAGCCAGGTGGAACATGCCACTTCTGTCTGCGGTGGTCAAGTACATCTGCTAGATAACCAGCACTCACCTTGGGGAGCTTAGCACGGAGCAGCCAGGCTTATCTCAGAGGCTATGTGTAAAGCAATAGCACAGTACATTCCCAAAACACTCGGGCTGACCGACCAAAAAAGGAGACTTTACAAGGGTTGTATGTATAGAAAAACTGTATACCACACACAACAATTAACGTAGTTCAATTATAATGTGATTTCAGAGTAAATGTCAATGAGCCCACAACACACAATATTATGCAATGTAAACCTGGGCGTGAAACTCATTGAACAACTAAAAACTTAATAGGTCTAACAGCATTAACCATTGATTACTGTACATACACTGGGGTAAAATACTAATGCCCTACTGTAGGAAAGTACCATCCTTCTTGCCGTGTTACCCCCATTTTTACCTGTATGTCAGTATGTTTTTGCCTGTCTCACTGGGATCCTGCTGGTCAAGACCCCAGTGCTCATAGTTTATGGCCTAATGTGTGTATTGTGTATAGTGCTTAACTGTGTCACTGAGGCTCTGCTCATCAGAACCTCAGTGCTTATGCTCTCCCTGTTTTTAAATTTGTCACTATAGTCTAGTGACTTCATTTACCAATTAAAATTGCCACACTGGACCCCCCCTTATAAATCCCTAGTGTATGGTACCTAGGCACGCAGGGCATTGGGGTTCCAGGAGGTCCTTGTGGGCCGGAGCATTTCTTTTGCCACCCATAAGGAGCTCAGACAAACCCTTTCACAGGACTGCCACTGCAGCCTGCGGGAAATAGTGCACACATTATTTCACAGCCATTTTCACTGCACTTAAGTAACTTATAAGTCATCAATATGTCTAACCTCCATTTAATGAAGGCTAGCTGCAAAGTTACTAAGTGTGAGGGCACTCTTGCACTAGCAAAGGTGCCCCCACATAGTTCAGGGCCAATTCCTGGGACTTTGTGAGTGTGGGGATGCCATTACACATGTGCACTACATATAGGTCAATACCTATATGTAGATTCACAATGGTAACGACAAATATGGCCATGTAAGGTGTCTAAGATCATGGAATTTTCCCCCCATTCCAAATCTGGTATTGGGGTGCCAATTCCATGCATCCTGGGGGCTCCACCATGGACCCCCAGTACTGCCAAACCAGCTCTCTGAGGCTTGCAATGCAGCTACAGCTGCTGCCACCTCACAGACAGGATTCTGCCCTCCTGGGGTCTGAGCAGGTCAGTCCCAGGAAGCCAGAACATAGCATTTCCCTTGGGAGCAGGGTGTTACACCCGCTCCCCTTGGAAATAGGTGTTACGGGCTGGGGAGCGGTAGCCTCCCCCAGCCTTTGGAAATGCTTGGAAGGGCACAGATGGTGCCCTCCTTGCATAAGCTAGTCTATACCGGTTCAGAGAGCCCCAGTCCTCTGGCATGAAACTGGACAAAGGAAAGGGGAGTGACTATTCCCCTGTCCATCACCACCAAAGGGGAAGTGCCCAGAGCTCCTCCAGTGTGTCCCAGACTTCAGCCATCTTGTTTTCCAAGGTGTGGGGACACTCTGGAGGCCTCTGAGTGGCCAGTGCTAGCAGGTGCCATCAGAGCCCCCTCATGATAGGTCCATAGCTGATAAAGTAGCCAATACCCTCTCAGGGCTATTTAGGGACTATCCTGTGGGTTTCTCTTCAGATTCTACTTGTAAGTTCCCAACTGGAATCCTCTGCAACTACTACTTCATCCTCTGACCTCAGATCAACCGCAGACTGCTCCAGGAACCGCTGTAACAGCAACAAAGTATCCAGAAGGGCTACTTTTCCTCTGCAACTTCATCTCCAGCCAGCAAATGCAACAGTTTCCATGGTGTGTACACTTTGGCAACTCCCTGTCTTCACCCTGCACCAGAAGGACCAAAGAAATCTTCCATGGAGTGACAGAGTCACTTCCATGCTCACGCAGGCACCTTCTAAGCTGATGGACGGTTCTCTTGGACTCCTCTCCTGGCAACAAGCATGCTCCTTGGAACACAGGTGGTGGACCCCTTTGACCCAGACTGTCCTAAGGTCCTGCTGTCCCAATTTGGAGGAGGTAAGAGCTTGTCTTCCCCGAGTACAACAGTACCCCTGTGCTCCGCGTCTTCTTCACCTCCTGAGGCCTCGGTGCACTATTTGCAAAATTCCTTCATGCACAGCGTGGCCCAGATCCCCAGCACTTTATTCTGTGATGCTCAACTCGCTGAGTTGTCTTCCGGCAGCATGGGACCTTCCTTTGTAGTGCTGCACCAACCGCATTTTGCACCTCCTTTCTTCCCATGTTCTGGGACTGCCGTGGGTGCTGTCTGGTTGACTGAGAACCCCCCTTCCTCCTCACACAGATTTGAGGCTCAAGGTCCCTCCTGTGTCCAGATAGCACCACTTTGATGCAAAACATGACTTTGCCAGAATCAAGGTTTGTTGGAGGAACCCAGCACCAAAACTTGCCTGCATCTAGCTTCTCTCTGTGGGCCATCCAGTGCATCATGCAGGAACCCGCTGACATCTTCCTTGTATGCATTTCTTCATTCTTTGTCCAACCAGGGACTCTTCTTTTGCACCCTCTTCTGTGTTGGCAGAGGCTCCTGTCCTTCTTGGAACTTCTTTCGACTTCTGGACTTGGTCTCCTTCCTGTGCAGGTCTTCAGGTCCAGGAATACACCATTTATTGTTTGCAGTCTTGCTTGGTTTTTGCAATAACTCTGAGAAAACTGGCAGTACAATACTCCTATTTTCCTGAGCTCTGGGGTGGGGTGTTTTACTAACCTTTGCTGTATTCTTACTCTACTAGTGATTCTCTACACACTACACTTGTCTAGGGGGGAATTTGTGATTCGCATTCCACTTTTTTAGTATATGGTTTGTGTTGCCCCTAGACCTATTTGCTCCCATTGCATTCTATAGCATTTATTATTGCTTGCACCATCCTATGTCTAATTACTTACCTTATTTTGGTGTCTAGTGTATACATTGTGTATAATACTTACTTCCAGAAAGAGTATTGCCTCTAAGATATTTTTGGCCTTGTGTCTCCCAAATAAACTACCTTTATTTTTGGTAACACTGACTATTGTCTTGTGTATAAGTACTGGGTAACTATAAGTGGTATTGCAGGAGCTTTGCATGTCTTCTAGTTCAGCCTAAGCTGCTCTGCTATAGCTACCTCTATCTGCCTAAGCTGCTAGAACACTACTACATTTCACTAATAAGGGATAACTGGACCTGGTGTAAGGTGTAAGAACCCAAGGTATCCACTACAAACCAGGCCAGCCTCCTAAACCTCCCTGCACCTGCTTAATGTGCCCGCCCACTGTCAGCATTAGGCCCATCTTCAAGTTACCCACAATCAGTGTAACACGTTCACTCCAGGGTACATCCCAGGGTTGACAGTAGCAGCAAAAACATATATCCCAGTTTAACTACACTCCCACCTAGACCCACAGCCTCAGCTGCACTAGTAAAATATGATGTCAACCTTATGAATTCCCTGACAGAACTTGATACCCAGCAGCACCATAATACTGCCCCAACATTCACTCATTCTCCCTCAGACTCACTCCCTCACATTTACTACATACCTATGCACGGGACCCAGGTATCAGTTTTTGCAGGTTTGCGCACACACGCTCTCGTATGCTCTAGTATCTGGCACCCTAATGCGATGGCCTGATAACTGGCAAATGGATGCCCATATGTTTGCTAACCCTCTGGGTCCCAATTCACGTTCCACCTGCTAACCAGCCTCCATTTAACCTCGCCCTACTGCAACCCCAAAGGTTATAGTACTTTTCCTTGGGCACCCTGCTACTCCCAGCTAAATCACAACTCCTGAGGTGTTATGGTCAAGGTTGGTGACTTGAAAGACAATAACCAGTAAACAAGAAAGGAGGAGACATTCAGACTCCCAATAGGAGTTTTACTGAGAGGTCTGCAAAACACAGGGGGATGGTCACTGGTGCCAACCATTAGACTCAGAGGCACCCAGCTCCGCCTTACAATAAAATGTAACCAAACAGTATCCCTCTTCAGTACCTCCGGAATGGAGAGGTGACATCGGGGCATGTTAACTCGATCTGTGCATGACTCTTGTACACAACACGATACCAGGTCCGTGTCTCCGTACGGGAGACACACTGTCTGGTACTTGTGAACTTCCAGTGGCCCCAGACGGGTTTGATCTGATGTAGAAAGAGCTCAGTGCTCTAACCATCTGTTTTGAAGTACTCTGCCCAGTATGCTCTGTCCTTAGCAGTACTGAAGTCTCCAGATGAACACACTGATGGAAGTTCCATCATGCAGTACTAGGTCAAGTAAAGCACACCTCGAGTTGTACCCACACATCCGCAGGTTCTAAACTATGAATAAGCGGAGCACACAATGAGGATGCAGCCTAGGGTCACATGAGAGAGATGCTTCCTACTCAACCTCAAAGAGGTCCCAGCAGGGTCCCACAGCAGTGATCTGTTCACTTCACAAGCCGTCTTTGGGTGCAGTGGTCCTCAAAATGAAGGGCCACACACCAGTCGTACAAGCAGTATGTTGGTACCCTGTACCTGGTGCGCCCTGTTTCCAGACTTAAGGGTATATTTATATTATGTGTGTGCTTGATTTGCGTAATTTGTTTTACGCAAATCCCTTGCAAACTTAACTCCATATTTATATTTTGACTCTAGACCTGTCTAGCATCAACATCTTGGAGTTTGTGTCATTTCAAGGATGCTTGAAACCGCCTTGCATGAATGAGATGCAAGGTAGGCGTTCCCGCCCAAAAAATGACTTAAACACCCTAGCACCATATTTATCCAACAGGGCAAAAATTGCGCACGGGTGGGATGCGGACTCTAAAAATTACACAAAGCCCGATTTGAGTCAAATTTTAACGACTAGGTCAGGGCAGGCATTAAAGTGGGGCAAACACACCAATATTCATGGAAAACACACACAAACAACGTCATTGCTCAAGAAGGACAACATGGAGGTGCTACTGATGCAACATGCCAGACAACGCAGAGCACAGGACCAACAGCAGCAGCCACTTCCACCGCAACGTGGACCCCAAAGGCAATGTCAAAGGCAGGAGAGGGTATTCACAACCAGGACAACCCTCCAGGGCCTCAGGGAACAGGATATCATCCAGAGCTACAGACTCAACTGGCAAGCCATATAGCAGCTGTTGCGCCAAATTGAACCACAGATAACAGCCAGCCTGCAGACACCACACAATGTACTACCGGTGACCAAGCTGCTAGCTGTCCTGCACGTTTGCAAGTGGCTCCTTCCAAATAGTGGGGGCCCTGGTTTCTGGTGTAACACACCCCTCATTCTCCGCCTTCCATCCCAAGGTCCCAGATGCCATCATCTCCCTCAAACCCCACCACATCAGCTTCCCCAACACCCAGCAGAAGCAGCAGGAGACCAAACAGGGGTTTTACCAAATACATGGCTTCTTGCATGTGCTTGGTGCTATTCACTGCACCCATGTCCGGATTGTACCACCTGCTGCAACAGAGCATCTATACCGGAACAAAAAGTACACCCACTCCATAAATATGCAGGCCATAGTTGACCACCAGGGATTGTTTACCAACATCTTGGCCAAGTATCCTGGGAGTGTACATGAATCCTTCATCTTCTGCCACAGCACCATCAATCTGTACTTCCAGGATGGATGATATGGCAATGGCCTTCTTGTCAGTACATCCAAATTATGGCTGCCAATATCAATAGATGCCACTCTACAGCTACAAGGGAAAACTGTCAAAGCACACAGTGACAATGACGTGGCCTGCCCTGGAAGTACAATTTGGAAGATGAACCATTTACTATTACATTAGGCCACATAGTCAACTCCACACCCTCCCAAGCAAAAAGTACTGTCGAAGGGGTGTGCAATGTGTGTTGCTGCAGGTCAAACACCATGAGACACATTGCATGATGATGCTGACTCACATGTAGGTGACATGGAAATACAGAGGCAGTTCCAACATCACACCTCACTCCTGGGGTGACGTTGCCAGATAGCATTGAGGAAGTAGACTGTGCTATGAAAACATATTGATGTGCCACTAATGCAAACTGCACACTTCTGCACACATTGAAAGAGACAATCGTCCATCAAAGTAACAGATGTACAGGAAGATGGCCCTTCCTACACAGATACATCCACCTCCACAAGGCAGTTAGCCAGGTTACCTGGAGCAAGTTGGGTAGTTTAGGTGCATGGTTGCACATGAGCCACTGGCAGAGGGAAACACAAAGGTCTACATAGAACCAAGTCACACATGAGACAATTGTGCATTGTCAGTACTAAACACCTCTGTGCTGCCAACTTAGGGAGATGTGTTGTGCATTTTCACCAAGCCTCATCAAAGGGCCTCACTTCTTGATTTCATCAGCAATGACATATGTCTAAGTGGATGGGATGTCCAGGCCATGTAGTGCAACCATGTTACCATCACATCGGAATCTATTGTGTGTGTGGAAGTATCATGTTCCCTCCAGTGAAAGTAAACTAAAACATGTTGTTCACTACACAACGAATGGTATGTACATACTGACCAGCAGTCTGGAAACTAAACCATAGGTATCAGGTCAATGAGCCAAACACAAGTTGTCAAGTCAAACAACCCGATGCAGAAATAACCTCACAGAATCCCAGGACATCACAAAATGCCACAACCACAAATGAGTCACAGACAGCACAAGATATCAACGGCCATACTACATGACATTCCTGGTGCAAGCACTAACAAAATGCTTACTCCTATATTCTTTTTCAGCTGATCAGGGTTAGGAGCCAGCCATGGATCAGGACCCCATTTCCCAACCCAAGCACAGAAGCAGAGCATGCATATAATGAAGCACATTGGAGGATATGCACCATTGTGGAATGGCCTTTGGCATCCTGAAGTCCAGATTCAGGTGCCTGGACATTACATGAGGCATCTTCCCATATTCCCCAGAAATTGTCTCCAAGATCATACTGACTTGTGCCATCCTGCACAACATTTGTGTTAGGAGAAACATCCCCCCTTATATGAACCAGAACAAGAACTGCATGAGGAGGAAGAGGAGGCGGATCATGCCATGGAAAATGAGGGGGTACATCCAAACACAGCTGCAGGAATGCATCACAGACAGCAGATTGTTCAAAACTTTTTTCACCAATAGTCACTCTAAACACATTGGGGGTCATTCTGACCCCGGCGGGCGGCGGTAGCCGCCCGCCTGGAGGGAACCGCCAGAATACCGCTGCGCGGTCAAAAGACCGCCGCGGGTATTCTGGGTTTCCCACTGGGCTGGCGGGCGACCGCCAAAAGGCCACCCGCCAGCCCAGTGGGAAACACCCCTCCATGAGGATGCCGGCTCCGAATGGAGCCGGCGGAGTGGAGGATGTGCGACGGGTGCAGTAGCACCCGTCGCGAATTTCAGTGTCTGCTGAGCAGACACTGAAATTCAAAGTGGGGCCCTCTTACGGGGGCCCCTACAGTGCCCATGCCATTGGCATGGGCACTGCAGGGGCCCCCAGGGGCCCCACGACACCCCTCACCGCCATCCTGTTCCTGGCGGGCGGAACCGCCAGGAACAGGATGGCGGTGAGGGGGTCGGAATCCCCATGGCGGTGCAGCAAGCTGCGCCGCCATGGCGGATTCCCATGGGCAGCGGAAAGTCGGCGGTACACCGCGACTTTCCGTTTCTGGCCGCGGCTGTACTGCCGCGGTCAGAATGCCCGGCGGAGCACCGCCAGCCTGTTGGCGGTGCTACCGCCGACCCCGGCCCCGGCGGTCCTTGACCGCCGGGGTCAGAATGACCCCCATTGTTAGGATATGTAATTAAACACCTCACTTTATCACACAATCCTGTTCTGGTTACTTATTTCTCCATCACATGTTCTTTAGGAATGTGAGTATTACCTTAGGGAGCATGTCACAAAGACAAATCTGACTACTTCTGAAGCAACATCACATGTGATGCGTATGATTGTACAGCAAATATCACACACAGTTAAAAAGAAAACATCTTTTCAATTTCACATATGAAGGACAAAATTATAGGACCACAGCATATGGCACACATCCACATTGCCAACATGGTCTACTGTAGCACATGACACACAACTATGACATCTTCAATCACAAAAAAATAAGTGCTTCATACATGAGGCAGTGGATGTGAAATCACAGTGGTAACAGGAATGTATGAACAGACCCCTGACATTAGTAACGCTTGCTATCTCTGCAAGGAGCTTGTGTGACAAGAGGTGCATCAATCCTGAAAATGAATAGCCTGAGTGTCTCAGGTATGACAAGCAATGGTCACAACACATGCCCTGCCCTGTCCATCCCTGGTAATATGTCCTGCCATTGCCATATGTTAAGTCTCTGCCCTCCCTTCTCTAGGGGGCACTGTAAATGGACTATCTTTACTCTGGGAATCATCATTAACACTCACCCAGACTCCTATTCTCACGCCAGTTTGCTTCCCTTTTCCATATGGCATGCTATAGAAGAACTACAATAACCTGCATGGACTTCAGGTCCTATAATGCACTGCCTGGTAGTTGGTAAGACCTGTAATCTTCTGTCTATAGCTTCCTAAGGGAAAAGTCTGGTTGTCCCATTATACTGGATTCTCTCTTCCAAGACTTGTGAGAGACTAATGATGCACACACCTGTGAGCTCTCTCGTGCAGCCCAGCTATGTGACTCTGCCCTGTCCTAGCTGCTGCCTGGAACTGCTTAGAAGCTGCCATTCCCTGAAGCTCCTCGTCATGCATTGGAGTACAATTCCGTTGTGTACCAGAGACCTTGTTGGATTGTGTTACAGTCCTGATTATGCCTGAAACTGCTCTGTTTACACAGTGCTGTTCCTGCTTGTTCCAGTCAGACTCTGCTCCCTGCTTTTCAGCCTTGTTCATGTTTGTTTCTGTGGGAGCCTGCTTTCTGGTACCCAGACCTGTTCCAGTCTTTGCGTCAACCAGAGCCTGTTCCCTGTGCCTTCCTTTGTCTCCTAGTTGGGTCCCTTGCCCTCTGTTTCCTCCTGGGGTATCGCATCTGGTAAGTGTACTAATAGTCCTCACCTGTATAGAAGTGTTTAACTTTGTATTTGTTCTGGAACCTGGTTTCCAGGAGGCTAATCCAGCCCCCTCCTTTGTCTAGTTTTGCATGTTGTCATTAGTGCCTAACAGTGACAATGTGATATGGCTGTACTCCAGGATTTGTTACTGTGACTCCAGCCTGACAAACAAGGGCTAGTCTTGTGTATATCAGGACAATCCATGTTTGTTCCCTGAGAGTCCAGATACAGATTCACTTCTGCTGCCACCTTTCTATGGGGCATGCGTGGTGACTAGCTGTGAGATTAATCTGCACAGAGGCCCTGACAGTCTCTGTTGATGTGGGAAGTTCTGTGCCCTACTCTGTGTACAATCTTAGTGATGAGCCCTACATGTGTGTCCATTACTGTCCCGTTACATATTTGTCCAAACTAATGTTGCTCTGTATTCACTCTCCTGTATTATCTGCTGTACCACAGCTGCCCTATCCCCTTGTATGCCTTTAGCTAATCTTCTGCTCTAGGACAAATCTGCGTTGCAAGATACTTTGTGAACTCAAAGGTTGCCCTAAAAGACTCCAGACTAGACCTGCACGAAACCGTAACACCATGGAGACCAATACTGACACAGGGTACACATGCCCACACACTTGAAATGAACACTTATGTGCAATGCATCTCTGAAAATATGTGAATACATGCATCCAGGGCTGCAGTTCCACCACAGCAACATGAGTAACATAGGTAATTTTCATTAGTCAAACTGACTTGTACATAACAATTTTATGATTCGAATTGAGGTTCAGTGTCGCAAACAATGTACCTACCAAACGTACATATGGCCGACATATGGGTAGTTTACACACCAGTCACCATGAAGTCGTAGCTAACAATTAATGACATGTGAGGGGTAAAATATCCGACATAGCCCTCATCAGCCATCCTCAATAATTCCTGTGTATTGTTTGTCGTGATTAATGTATTGTCCCCAAACTCAGACAACTAAACACATCAAATCAGTCAACACATATTACAAACATATATCATGACTGTTGTACATCATTGATTGCCATCTGATGTTGATATCCATTTGTAACACATTCATATATGACCATTACACCATATGTATTACATGGTGTTCCATCAGAAGCACCCATATAGTTTTAACAGTTAATTCACACATAAAACACCCAGACCATGATTTATACTTTTGTAGCGCAGCCTTGTTGTAATTTATTGACACAAAATCAGCGCAAACGTACAAATTCCAATAGAATATTGAAACTTTGCACCGCTTTTACATCAGAAAAAAATTCAATGCTGCACAAAGATAGTATAATGTGGGCCGCAGTTGCATGGTCTACCACATGTGGCCAAACACTATAACACACACTGCAGACCATACCATCCTATCTTCATCTAGATACATGCTGCATGCATGTTAAGTATTTAAAATTCACACAAACACAGTTTAAGTCTGAAATTTTGACGCAAATGTGTCGAAAAACCACGCAAACGCATACTAATCATCAATGGGCCCCTAGTGTTAGTTCCACCAGCGCACCCCACATATGTGGATATTCATCAAAATAGTAGTTTCCCGGTAATGCGTGATATTTTGCCGCACATGTAGGTTAAGCGTTGAATATATTCATGCAAACTGCGTATGTGTCAAAGAATACACGCAAGATGCAAAACGGGGCGCAAAGGGGACAGGAAGTGATGTAATAGGAAATTCTGTTTACAGACATGGTACAGTGGGTGTCCTTTCACTTTCACTTTACAGTCTGTGCTTTTTCTTGACTGTGTGGCTGTGACTTGGTGTTGCTCATGTTTGGATTGCATATATTGTATCTTATATTGTCTATCTTTTGTCTTTTTGTGTATTCTATTTGTATATTGTACCTGTGTAAGTGTTTTTGTGTATTTTAGTGTTGTCTGACTTGTAGTTGTACTGTCGGGTGTCTGTTTGGGGGTTAGATTAGTTGGGTTAGTTGGGGTTTGTAACTTGGGTTGTAGGTTTCCTTTTTCTGATTTATTTTCCCTACTTTTTCCCTTTTATTCTTGAAATTTTATACTATAACATGTCGGGAAGGGCAAGGCTGAGACGCATGGGTGAGGAGGACCTTGGGGCCTCTGTGTGTCTGGTGTGCCACTTTCTTCCGATGATGCTGGAGTCGAGGAACCGTGTGATACAAGGGTATCACACAAAGGAAAGGCGGCTGCGTTAGGCCAAGTTGCTCTTCCACCTGAAACGTTTCTTCAACACCTCAAGGAATGAGCACCAGCTGAAGCATTACTGGGCTGACCTGGTGGCCTGAGAAGAAGACCTGCTGGACCACCTGGGTGTGGTGATCGTTGGCCCTGTTGGTGAGTATCCCATTGACAAATGTGTACAGTAGAATGCTCCTGAGTGACAGTAGCAGATGTCTTGACATGCTGCATGCAATGTTTGTGGCCATGTGGAATGCAAGTAGAACAAACTGTTAGTGTACCTGTACTGAGATGTATTACACATGTTTATACATGTTAGCAATGCAGTCCAGAGCTTCGCTGAGCCATGTTCAACTAGTATGTAGGGCCATATGTACCAAGCTATTTATAATTTTCACATGACCTAGTTTTCTGAAATTTTGTGTTAACGTCAGGAAAAATATTCATTCAAATGCACAACACCAATTTTGCGATTCTGCTATCACATTGCCCAATCACAAAACAGGGTTTGCTAGTGGCATTTAGGATTGGGCGTTTCTATCCTATTATCGAGTCACAGGCCACTGATTGATTTTTCTCCAGCACAAATGTTGTCACTAAAACATTGCAGTTACCATCTGTTTCAAGTTGGTACTAACCCATTTGCAAAAGGGGAGGGGTCCCTATGGGATCCCTTTCCCTTTGTGAGTGCATGGCCAAAAATTTATTCTGAGCAGGAAGTTGTGCCACAGACCACTGAATGCTTCCTGTTTATCCCTGCTGAAATAAGGCTGCAATTAAATGAATATTTTCATTCCTATTTGAAAGCATTCACAGACGTAGTGGTCTGCTGAGCCCAGCAGTCCAGCATCCCTGTGAGTGCCGCCATTCCCTAGAGGTTTGCAAAATGAGACCTACCTCATCATTATTCAAGAGGTAGGTCATTTGCTACCCCATTTTTGAAGTGCAAACAGTGCCATTGAGAGTGTTCTACCTCAGATCACCCAACTTTCTAATTGCTAGTTGCTAAATTTCACAATGTGTGACTCACAAAACCTGATCTTGGTACATATGACCCTGAGTAACACATTTCTGGTGCAATGACAACACCTGTGCCCATGCATTCTATCAATGATGATCAGCTAGGCACTGTCAGCATACCATATTTCACTGTTTTGGGACAGCAAAATGGGCTATCCATGTTTCTTGCTACATTGTCATCATTACACACACATGATCCCTGCCATCATGTTGGAATGCAGGGCATATACGGCTTAGGGAACACTGCCAATGGGGCATTTGTTACCTACATACAACTGTGCCACATATATTATGGACCACTGAATGCACAATAATTGCTGAGTGAAAGTTGACCCACATGTCCATCACACAGTTAATCATTGTCCCTTGATGTACAAGCCACAATACCTGAGTCACTTGTATTGCAGTGCACTAGGGAAGTGCCGTTGCAATTTGTCACCCAATTACAAATCATGACATAGGGCCTGATTCTAACTTTGGAGGACGGTGTTAAACCGTCCCAAAAGTGGCGGATATACCACCTACCGTATTACGAGTTCCATAGGATATAATGGACTCGTAATACGGTAGGTGGTATATCCGCCACTTTTGGGACGGTTTAACACCGTCCTCCAAAGTTAGAATCAGGCCCATAGTGTACCATCGGAAATGGAGCCACAAATCTTTGTAGTCAGGTTTAGCGCCACATGATGGTTAGGCCCAGTGCATGTGTGCATATGTGTGTCTATTACTCACTGGAGTGTCAGTGCCAATTCAAGTTTGCTGGTGTATGTCTGTTGGAGTGTCTACATGCAGGATCAGCAGCTCAGTCATATAAAATGTCACACACTGTGATATGTTGTCCACACGTTTGTACAGTGATCAGAATTTGAACATTTATTTCCTTTCCATGTCTTGCAGGTGGACCGGCCCCCATACCATCAAGGAAGTGGCTCGATTTGAGGACCCAGACGTATCCAGTAAGTATGAAAATGTCTGTCATGTGTAGTGATTGCAGCTGTTGTGTGAGTGACTCTTGTGTTGCACTCATTGCAAGATATTATGAGCTGGCACGTGATCTGAGATATTACTTGACTGGAGGTTGACATAGAGTTCCATGCAAGGGTTAGACATTCACAGGCAGAGAATCATATCTTGGGATTCTTGTGCTGCACAATAGGCAGCAGCATGTGAACAAGGTGATTAGTAGGCACATGTATGCCCACATTTGATTTGGAAGTGCTCCACTGTCAGAATATTGTCAGCAAATCATACCCTCATTTTCACAAGACAGTGATGCATTAATTTTCAACACAAAATTGTGCATCACTGTATTGTAATGTACATGTAGGACTGTATGGGTTACTGTCCCCCAGCATCTAGCCCCATATGTTGTACTCCATTTACGTGACACTTATGTGGTATGTTATAGGCATACATGCAGGTCAAGGCCAGATGTGTGCTGGCATCAATGTGGGCGATTTTGGAAATGTGTTGGCAGATCAGGTGTTGATGGTTGTCCAAAAATGAAAAATGTAAATGTGATTGCCAATGGATACCTCACTCCTAGTTGGCAGGCCTCCTCACATATGTTCCACTCTCTAAATCCATGTACAGGTGGACATGTCTTAGTGGTTGTCGTTGACAGTTGTGATGATGTATTGCATACCCATCACCCCGGGGCACAGGGGTATGGGGAGAACATATATGTAGGTAGATGTGATGGTCACAGTGTCGATGATAGTCATCTAATTCAAGCATGCATGTGTCCCAGACAACACTGACCCCTTATGATTGTCAACAGCATACCATCTTGCCAATTACATCTACAAATCACTGGTCTTTGGTGCCTTGAGGTTGATCCAGATGAGAGGGATTAGTCGGCCTGGCACATGTTAAGTACTTGCTGCATTTGCATTGTGATACATTGCACTACATAAATGCACAGATCACTTTATTTGGCACGCCCCTTGTTGTGCTTTGCTGTGCTATTAAATACTTGATGGTTAGGCAGCGTTGCCATGCCATTCCTCAGGGACAATGTATCATCTGTACTGTGATACAGACTGCATGTGCAATTTGAGGGAGAGAGTTAGATTTGTACATGCATCACACAATGTTGACACTAATGATTGCCTGTCTCATGTTTTCAGCTGCTAACATGAATGCCATGGAGATAAGGGATTTCCAGAGGCAGGCAGTGAGGTAAAAGCACATCTGGGATATGGCATTAGGGTTCTGGATGGTGGCAAGATGCTATCGTAGGGAGAGAGCCAGAGAAGCATGGCGGGCTTTCAGCCAAGGGGGACCGGCCTTGGCCACAACAGGTGGAGCCACCACCACGACTGCAGGCAGTAGCACAGTGGCCACCAGTTCATCAGAACCACCTGCTGCACCCTCAACCTCAAGACCAACACACACAATACCTGTTGCACCTTCTGTTCCAGCACCCCCAACCACAGCACCTGCAGGAGCAACTATGTCAGGGACACAGACCACCACAGCAGCTGCTTTGGACATGGCCGCAATAACACAGCTACAAAGGGACATGAGGAAAGTCCTAAATAAGATTGACACTCTCCAGCGGGACCTGGACAGTAATAGCCAGAGGCTAAAGTTAATCAAAAAAACTCTAAAGAGGGCAAACCTCTGAAATCCTGCCTTACCTCACCCCTAATTCCGTCCCCCCCCTCCTCTTTCCTTATCCAGTTTTTTAGTGGGTTTAGGGGATTTAGTGATAGGTTAGAGTAGGCTAGTAGTTTAGATAGGGTAAGTAGGTTTGGGGGTGGGGGAGTTTCATATTATTACATGTTAGTTTATTGGTGGGTTGGGGTTAATGTTGGGGTTTTTGTGTATTCTAATACAAATCTTTTTAAAGATACAATAAATATATATTTGTTTAGTACTAGTTAGTATCTGTTATGTTGTCCTTCATGTGTCCCATCATATAAAGGGGGTGGGGGTTAATGTTTAGAGTGTTTAGTTAAATTTGGTAAGTAAGTTTAGCATAGGGTAGTTAGGGCCAGCTGTTGATAATGTTTGGTGTGTGTCATAGTTTTAAGTTCCGGTTTATACATAGTTATTAAAGTTTTTGGTACTCCTTTATGGCATGTGTCATATTCTTGGGGGTCTGGGTCTTTGCATGAGTGTACAGTGCCAATTTTCTGTTGGCCTGTGTATTCTGTCCTGCATCCACATCCCACTCTTGACATGTTAATTCTCATTTCCAACTGAGCTGTCACGGTGGCAGCTACAAAAGGGCTAAATCTCTATGTATCTGACATCCATTGTACCCACCACTGCAGCCTGATGTTCATGTGAACACTGCTAAACTGAGTAGTGTCAATTTCTGTTGAGGTCAAGTATACAAAATTCACTCCTAGCTGTTTTAATTGTGCTCCCAGCTGACGTTATTGGCCAAGCACTCTTACAAAGTCATTCCTGCTGTATGTTGGGGGTGTGGCATGTATGTTTTGAGGCAAATGTCACATACATAATGACTTTCTTGTAGTAAATGTGGCCAGCATGGAGTTTCATCTTGTAGATACCTTGGACCTGAAACATACTCTTATTACACTGCATTTGCCTCATTTTTTAACGCAACTGCAGCACAATCTTACTAATTACAATATGTTCTAAGTTTGTGCTGCTTTTACTTCAGAAATGAGGCACAGGCAGCACAAAAGTTTTAGAAGTCCTGGCCCTTGTGCATAAATATCTCTGCACTCTGGTATTGACACTCTGTGACTATTGATATGTTTCATGCATCACAAATCTCCTGCAAAGTGGACGTGTCACATTACACAGAGACAAAGTGATTGTGTAGGTGCTGTTTATTTTAAAGTGCTGTAGTGCAATATTCACATAGTCCAGGTTTGTGAGCCCATTAGTGTAAAGCATTCTATTGTGATCCAACACAAATACAAGGTTGAGGGACATGTCATTGGACATGCTGAGATGAAGTGTCATTCAGTGCAGAGGAACATGTGTTGCCAATTGAGTAGTGAGAGACAATTGCAGTCCATAGTGGTAAGGTTAACAGTGTGTCAGTGAAGAGTCCATGTCACCAACTGTAGCAAGCACAGGACAAAGGGAAAACAGTGCTGATGTGACATGGGCTGGTGCTACTGGGTACTCCTACGGGTGAAGATTATCTTTTCCACATTTTCATCCTCTGATGTGCGTGTCGTCTCCTCTGCCTTTGGAGGTGGTGGGTTTGAGGGGGCAACACACACTTCAGTGGTTGGAGAAGTGGTCTCCGAATTCCCAGCAGCTGCCATTGTTTGAACTAGATATGGCATAACTGCAGCAAGGAAGAGCTACTGATTATTGAGTATGGCAGAAACATCCCTGTGGTAGGCAGCCATGTCTGTCCTGAGGGAGTCCATCTTGTTGTCATGCATTTAGCTGCAAGATTGGGAGGGCAGGTGTTGTTGCAACTCCTTCACATCAGTGGTGAGGTCCCTCACACACTGTCGGACTCCTTGCAGTAGTGATTGGGTGACTTGTATGGTTGCTGACTGTTCTGCAGATGTCATCATGCACATGCGCATTCCCCCAAGGCTGGCTGCCAGGGCTTGAATCCCCACCCACACCTCCTTGTCCAGCTTCCGCTGTCCTTCCACAACTATCCTTTCAAAGGTGTTCCCAGTGTCATAAGAGTCCTCAGCTGTGTTTGAGCTGGCAGGTCGTACAATTGGGGTGGTGGGCGGGTCCTCTGTGATGGCTGCTACATGTGTGCTCCTCCTTGCGACTGGAGATGGTGTCTGGAGGGTTTCCAGGACATCTCAGAGGGTTTCCTGGCTGATGGTTGTCAGCTGGTCATCCATGTCATCAGGGTGGTCCAGGATAGACAGATCCACAGGAGAGCCATCGTCCTCTGCAATGAGATATTATACAATTAGTGTGTTTGTGTTTTGCCAGTTGTAATGTGACGTCACTGTCTTTCTATTGGTGGTACATTGTAATCTGGGTTCCCATGCATTGCTTCTGTCATTAATGTTTGCATTCTCTCAGGCCTATGCCCCAACTGCATGTCACATGTAGTATTGGCAGTTGGGGGATTTTGTCTGTGTCACATCTTCTAGGGGTGGTTTCTGTACAAATTGTGGGTTGCCACCTTCTTGTCCTAATCAACCCTCCCTCTGCTACCATTAGCATGGTGAGGCCTTGCAACGCTTGTGGGTGTGCTGATGCCACATGCACCACACATCACAATTTGGCCCTGTCCCAGTCTATCATTTTCCACATACACCTATACGGTGCTGAGACCTAGCACCATACCATGTATTGTATTTCCATGAAATAATACAGGTGTCACCATTGGTAGTTTCTCATGTTGATGTTTGCGTATGTGTGCTACGTTGCATTGCACTGATGGGTCAAGGCAGAGTTCCATTTTGTCTTATGACTGTTCAGGTGTGTTTGCCTAGCTACACACATATGTCTTCCCCCTCAATGCAGTTGTCTAAGCACTATGACACCTGAGATGTTGCATGGTGGCACTGCAGCTATTGTGACACAGGCACAGGCACAGGGGCAGACCCTGGAATGGGCAGCATGGGTATGTGATTACTGGTGTTTACTTCATAATGTATGTAACAGTGCCTGATGTTTATTGAGTCTATAGACATGAGCATTTGACAGGATCTGCACTTGGATAGGGATGGATTGTGATTGATCATGTAGTCCTACTGATCCCTCATTTTGAGTGTGTTTGTGCCATGGGCACCTAACTGCCATTTCCTATTTGACCAGCACACACAGCACAGGTAGTAGTGGCAAGTGTTGTCAATGGTAAATGCCGCTTGAGCCAATGGCCTGAGACTGGGTATTGTCCTCTAGCTTACATTCTGACAATACCAGCTTTCCTGTGACAGCAGCCAAGTTTTAAGTTCTTCCCTACCCTCCTGGTCTGCTTCAGCATTTCTAGCAGCCTTGGCATGGCGGTGTAACCCCACGCAAAGGTTGTTGGTGTTGCGTTGTGCTGTGCCCCTGGATGCCCTTGCACAGCTCATGCACCCGTGCCATGCCCCTGTGCCCTTTCCAGTGTCTGATTTTCAGGGCTGACATGCTTTGTGTAGTAGGTATGCGCCTCCCCCTGCTTGCACTTGACATTTAGGCCTTTTTGTGCCCATGCAACTTACCCTGCATATATGGTGTTTCCTGGTAGTCTGCGCTGTCCTGCGATTCCTGTGACGATCTCCTCCGGGATGATGGCTGCAACCATCTCCTCCATCTCGTCTAGGTCCTCTTGCTGAGCTGGACTTCCACCTCTGTTCTGCAGTGCTGCCTTTCTGTTCCTTGCCATTTTCTCCTTTGTCCTGCGCTTGCAGTCATGCCACCATTTCTTACACTCGGTGACAGTTCTCCTGACATCTGCCATACTGTTAATCTTGTCCACAATTTGTTGCCAAATTGCCTCGCTCCTCCCAATTGGCAAATTAGAGGTGATGAATAATTGATGCTGGTGCTCCGTCATGTCTCTGACCAGTATTTTATGCTCCTCTGCGCTGAAGCAATACTTCTTCTCGTCTCTCCCCTGGGTCTTGTCTGTGTCCTCCTGGCTGATTCCTGGTTGACTGAGGTCTCCCTGGGGACTCTCCTGGCTTCTGGGATCCATTTTGGTGCTCCCTAGCACTGTTTGCTGCATTTGCAGCCTTTTTGATGCTATTGTGGTGGAAAATGGCACATATCCGTTTTGCGATGTTTTTCCATGTTGCAAACCAGATTAGAGTCATTTTTCCTGCCTTATGACAAGGCACAATGGTTAGAGTCAGAAAAAATGACTCTAACCTGTTCTCAGCACCACCATGCATTAAAGTATAAATTTGACACAGGGGTGGCGTTAAGAAATGGCGATAGCCAGCGCTAAAACTTTTGGCACAAAACTGCATTAGCGCAGTTTTACATCAAAAAGTATAAATCTGGCCCTCAGTTCCTAGTCCACATGCATAATGCTCCTGCCAGGTGGAGTCTAGCATAATGCATGCACAAACAGAGGGCACTGCTCTCCAGATGTCACTGATCATGATATGGATCCCCTCTAGAGGGCTTTGATGTCCCTGAGACCTCTTCAGAGAACAGGTGGCAAGCCACCCTGCCCTTGGAGAGCCACTTCAGGATGCCATACAGCAGCAGGCAATCACCCTAAGGACAGTCTCTAATCGGGAACGATGTGCGGATCTCCCTCCTTGGACAGTTATCCTCCTGGGCACCCAGATTCCTCTGACAGTGTGCCCACGCTGACCAGCTACATTGGTCCCATGTATCTGTTGGTGTACACTAAAATGTTGAGTATCTATTTATACTAGGTAAAACCTTTGAAGTGGGGGATTGTTCGAAGGGTATTTCTTTGAACCACAGATATCTCCCCTAAACTTCCTCCTTGTCTGCCCCTGGGTCCTGGAACACAGTTTTTTAATCTTTATTTGTGCCAGACTCTCAAGTCTGGAGGCCAAGTGTCACAGCCTCTCACCCAATCTATCTCACGAGGAACCAAATTGCAGAGATCTGTTGTTCTGTATGCCAGAGATTTTTGGCAGTCATCTTTGGAATATGTAGATGTGCTCTTCACCTGAGACCTATGGAATAAAGCCTAATTTATTTGCACCAGAACAGACCCCATGCCTAGAAATGGCCACTTCC
Source organism: Pleurodeles waltl (assembly GCF_031143425.1). Lineage (NCBI taxonomy): Eukaryota > Metazoa > Chordata > Amphibia > Caudata > Salamandridae > Pleurodeles > Pleurodeles waltl. The sequence goes on from NC_090439.1 coordinate 432,411,605, forward strand.
TCGAAGTGGCACTTCATGGGCAAGGATGACAAAAGTACAGTTACCAACGGCTCGGGGTTGTCATCCTGAGTCTAATGATACCAAACATTATTAAGTTGCTCCTCTGCAATCCATTACAGCAACCAGACTTTATGGGTAGAGGAGCTCTTGAGGGCAGTGTGAACACACATGTGTGTTTATCGCTTTCCAGGAACCTATGCCCTGGTGCATGCACCAACCTGCCAAGGCAGGTAACACTTCGGCTACATCCACCATCACTGTGCTTGCATGCCTCAGATGGCCTGAGCCCTCTGCCTCCATTTATATCATGAAATACTCATGCACAAATATGTGAACCCTGTTCACTTTGGGCTGGTGCATATACACAAAGGAACCGCCCCATCTGGTCATAGACATGGATGCCTGGGTCAGGGAGGCCAACCCCCATCCATACCTAGCCCGGACTGCATAGTCAAACCCACACTTGAGCAGCAGTGACAGTTTCCAAACATGGATGGTGTGGGCCCTTTTACTCTGCATTGTCAGAGGGAAAGTGCTCAGAGCTCCTAGGCTCTTGAAGGCAAAAATCAACAAAACCTCCATGAAAGAAGGAAAACAATCTGTGGGAACCACTGCCTATGTGCATCAGGTCTAACACACATTAGTTAAAATAACATGAACATCATGTAAATCTGGGCAAAATCACCTTCAGAAATATCACTAGCAGTACTAGGCCCAACTGTGTTACAAACAATATTAGCAATATGTACACTTGGGAAAAATCCTACGCTCCCTCCCAGCATCCTCATGCAGCGCAAACCACTGTCAGCACAACACCCACTCCGGCAAGCATCCCAAATCAGTATCACACAGTTCAAGAATGCACCCCAGTTCTCAACGCTAGCAGCAATGTGTACACACAGATAATTCCAGCACTTTTAAATAGCTCCGCAGACTAGGCTGCACGGATAAGAACCAATGTCAACTGCAATAGTCTTTTGACGAGCAAACAACGTGTATGCCAACATCACTGTGAGTTGTAATCAGTCACAGGCAATCTTTGGCAGTCCCACACACTCACTCCACATACCTATGCAGTGCCGCAGATATCGGGCAGACTTGAAAAACATGCTGTGGCACACACTTGCTTTACACATCCTAATATGGCGCACTGATATCTGACATGTCAATTGTCACTGTACTCACAGACCCCATGTGCCCAACCCTCCAAAAACCCTTTAACCAATTCCTACTACCTCATCCCCCACAACTGGAGATGAAAGAGACTATTCGGATATTAGGACAAACGCGGCCGGAGTCACACTTATTCAGGGGCCTAGGGGAAAGGTGGGGGGAAAGATAAGATGGCAGGCTGATCAGGTACCATTTGATAAATGGGGGTATGGTCACCACTCGGGAAGCTCACTCAAAGGTCTCCACACTGGGCCTTCCAGCGCAGGCCCAGGTCTGAAAAAGCAAGGAGGGAAGGTCTTTGTATGCCCAGGCCAGGCACTCCAGTACACAAATTACAAATTCCGCACCTAACTTGTGGGAGGCACAACATCTGGTGCACGATAACCTGAGTTGCACCAGAGAATCCAGAGGCACACAAAGTGTTACTAGTTCTGTGCCTCCCTGGAATGAGGCACAACATCTGGTGAGCAATGACTTGAATAACACTAGACAATCCAATTGTACATGAAAAGTTACCAATGCTGTACCTCGCTGGAATGAGGCACAATGGGGGTCATTACAACATTGGCGGTAAAAGCCGCTTACCGCCGTGCAGAAGCCCACCAACACACCACCGCGGCCGCGGTATTCCGCCACAGCTGTTATGACCCACAGCTCGGAGTCTGCCAAAATCTAGACACCCATACAAGTCTGCCACACCAAAGGTCACTGATAAACTGGCGATAATAAAACCTCCACCGTCACGTCAACAGGATTACACCCACACTATCACGACCCACGAATCCATGCGGCGGTCTTTCAACCGCGGTATTCCATTGGTGGTACACACCGCCGCGCTCAAAATACACACACTCTTACAAAACACTACCACATTGGACAAATTGAAATACACACACCTGATACACATACACACACCACTCCCACACACCCAATACAATATAAAACACACACCCACATCACCCACACACCCCTACGACAACAATTGCGACAGAAGGCCAGAGAGAGACACCACCAGAAACAACACTAGCATCCACAGGCACTCAACACCATCACTCACACAACATCCATGCACCTCACACAACACACCTTTAAATATCACCCCACACATCACAACACACACCACCCCACAAATAACCCAGACCACCCCATGGCACCGCAAAGACACCCCAGGTTATCTGAGGAGGAGCTCAGGGTCATGGTGGAGGAAATCATCCGGGTAGAGCCACAGCTATTCGAATCACAGGTGCAACACACCACCATAGCTAGGAAGATGGAGCTATGATGCAGAATCATGGACAGGGTCAACGCAGTGGGACAGCACCCAAGAACTAGGGATGACATCAGGAAGAGGTGGAACGACCTACGGGGGAAGGTGCATTCCGTGGTCTCAAGACACCAGATTGCGGTTCAGAGGACTGGCGGTGGACCCCCACCTCCTCCCCCAGAACTAACAACATGGGAGGAGCAGGTCTTGGCTATACTGGATCCTGAGGGCCTCGCAGGAGTAGAAGGAGGAATGGACTCTGGTAAGTCAAACCTTTAACTACCATATCCCCCACCCTACCTGCATACTATCACATACCCCCACCCTCGCCCTCACCCCCATCACTCCAACTCCTCACACATGTCCCACTATCACAAACCACACATCCCAAATCCAAGCCCTGCATGTAACACCAAAGCATGGACACACATCACCAAAGCATGTCCACTGCACATACTCATATACCCCCTTAAACCATTATCACCGAAGGTCCCACACAAGAATGGAAGCACTGGGGTACAGGGTGACCCACCCATTGCACACCATGGCACACACAGATGCAATAATCATGCCTTTACAACCCTGTAGGACCCCTACCCAACGTCACCGGACAGGAGGGTCCAGACATGTCCACTCCACCCACAGATGAGGCCCACAGTGATGACAGCAGCTCTGTCCAACTGGATCAAGATGACCAGCCCGGCCCATCTGGGACCTCGGGACAGTCAGTTCCCCTCACACTGGCACAGGCCACTACAGAGCTTCCTCCCTCTGGAAACACCAGCACAGCACCCACCCAGCAGGCCCATACCTCTGTCCCCAGGGCACATCAAGCAGCAGTGTGTCCACCACTGCAGGGAACCCAGGCTAACCCACCACCCCAACAACACCTGGGACCTGGGGGCAGTGGTAGTGGGCACATGGTTCAGGAGACAGAGGCCCAGGAACACAGGGGAACTGGGAGGGCTGCTGTGCCACAGGGGGAGGACAGACCCAGGGAACCCACTCTCCACGAGGCCCTCTCCAATATAATGGGAGCCTACCACCATTCCCAGGAGACGATGGCAACGGTACTGGCCAAGTTTCAGGAGACCCAGCGGCTGCAGGAGGAACAGTATTTGGGGTTTAGGGAGGAACTCAAATCCATCAGTTCCACACTGGGCACCATTGTAGGGGTGCTGAAGGAACTCGTCAACACCAGGAGCGACACTGTGGCACAACAAGGGGTCCTTGACACTAGCCTGGACTATGAACTGCCTACCACCTCCGGCGGCGCTAGTGGACAGGAGGCACCGCACAGGACCACAACATCAGCACCCCACCCCCTGCAGATGGAGAACCACCCCGCAAGCAGTCCCTGAGATCCAGGACAAAGACAGAGAACAATGCCAAGACCCCTGCCAAGAAATGAAACCACCCTGATTGTCATCCTTCTATCCCACTTTGTCACCCTGTCCATCCATCAACTGCCCCAGCTCCACTTCCTATGCCCCATTGGACAATGCACCTGTGAGACTAATAGACTGGACTCTGCCATGGACATTCCTCTACATCACCCCTGACCATTTTACAACTCCCTCCACTGTTTAGCACTTAAATAAACACCCTTAAATCACACAACTATCTGGAGTCAGTCTGTACTTTCACAAATGTGTATTTACAATGACTGAGGAAAATAGCAATTTCCATTGTATTGTCAACATACCTATGTCACACAGCTCTAGTCCATGCGGAAACAAAGCAGAGGTCACACAGTGGGACCCACATCTGTGAAATCAAAAGGGAAAGTGACAACTCAGTTTCCATACACTGGGTGAAAATGACAGAAAGATGAGAGGTAGAAGAATTAAATCAGATGTAGCAGGCAGTGTTGTCTTCTTACCTGTGTCTCACAGGAAGTATTGCTGGAGCACCGTGTTCCTGTTGTCTATGTCCTCTTCTTCTGCTTCCTCGTCTTCACTATCCACAGGCTTCACAGCTGCCACAACACCTCCTTCTGGACCATCCTCCTGCAGAAAAGGCACCTGTCGTTGCAAAGCCAAGTTGTGAAGCATACAGCAGGCCACGATGATCTGGCACACCTTCTTCGTGAGTAGAATAGGGAACCACCTGTCATATGGAGGCACTGGAACCTGGCCTTCAGGAGGCTGAAGGTCAATTCTATAATCCTCCTAGTTCCCCTATGTGCCTCATTGTAGCGTTCCTCTGCCCTTGTCCTGGGATTCCTCACTGGGGTCAGTAGCCATGACAGGTTGGGGTAACCAGAGTCACCTGCAAATGTCGAGGGACAACTGTTAGACACACACTAACTCTTAGGGACATCCCCAGATCCAGACACCTAATCACACTGTATTGGGTCCATGTCCTCACCTAATAGCCACACACGGTGCCTCTGGAGTTGCCCCATCACATAAGGGATGCTGCTATTCCGCAGAATGTAAGCGCCATGCACTGAGCCAGGAATCTTGGCATTTACATGGGAAATGTACTGGTCGGCCAAACACGCCATCTGCACATTCATAGAATGGTAACTCTTCCGGTTTCTGTACACCTGTTCACTCCTGCGGGGGGACTAAGGCCACATGTGTCCCATCAATGGCACCTATGATGTTGGGGATGTGTCCCATTGCATAGAAGTCACCTTTCACTGTAGGCAAATCATCCACCTGAGGGAAAAAGATGTAGCTGCGCATGTGTTTCAGCAGGGCAGACAACTCTCTGGACAACACGTTGGAGAACGTAGGCTGGGACATCCCTGATGCTATGGCCACTGTTGTTTGAAAAGACCCACTTGCTAGGAAATGGAGTACTGACAGGACCTGCACTAGAGGGGGGATTCCTGTGGGATGGCGGATAGCTGACATCAGGTCTGGCTCCAACTAGGCACACAGTTCCGAGATTGTGGTACGATCAAGTCTGTATGTGACAATTACATGTCGCTCCTCCATTGTCCACAGGTCCACCAGAGGTCTGTACACCGGAGGATGCCGCCGTCTCCTCACCTGCCCCAGCGGACGTGCTCTATGGAGGAGAACAGCGAGCAGAGAGTCAACCAACACTGAGGTACGTGAACACAACTTTATAGCAAAATGTTTGAAAATCGATATATAGCTGTATTAGTGTTAAAGCAAGGCCTAGATATCTGTGACACAGTCAAAATTAATGCCATGTGGCCCCCTGAAATGGCGGCTGCCTTACCTGTAATGTGGGACAAGGGTATACGAGGTAACTGCGCTGGCGTTGTACACTGTCGCAGTAGACGGTCGAAGACCGCGGCGCAATCCTGCATTGGTTAACATTGGACCGTATGGGTCCCCGAAGCCAATGACGATGTACACCGGTGGTGACGGTACGCACCGCTGCGGACGTCACTGCCATTTTCTCTCTGTTCAATCACTTGATACCTGATCTTCGACAGGAGGGGACCTACACTACAAGTGCTGCTGTGACCTCAGTCTGGAAGAGACAATGGCTCATGTGTGTGGGGAAAAGGCCTCTGCCTTCAGCACGGAGGAGTTGGAGAAACTAGTGGATGGGGCCCTCCCCCAGTACACGCTACTCTTCGGTCCTCCAGACAAACAGGTAAATACACTGTGAGCATGCCAAATGGGCAATGCCTGTGTGTAGTGGTGTTGATGAAAGATGGGGGGGAAATGAGGCGTGCATGATACGACGGTGAGTGCATGTGCGTCATGGCAAGGGTAGGGATCCGGGCCAATTACTGTGATGGTGCAGACGGTTATATCTTCTCCTTTTCCCCTGTACTATTCGTGTAGGTCAGCGCCCACCAGAAGAAGGATATTTGGCATGCCATCACCAAGGAAGTCCGGACCCTTGGGGTCCACCACAGACGGAGCACCCACTGCCGTAAAAGATGGGAGGACATTTGCCGCTGGAGCAAGAAGACGGCGGAGGCCCAGCTGAGGATGGCCTCCCAACGTGGGAGGGGTGCCTGTCGCACCATGACCCCCCTGATGTTCCGGATCCTGACGGTGGCATATCCGGAGTTGGATAGGTGCTTGAGGGCATCACAGCAGCCACAAGGGGCTGAGTACACTCTCATTCTGCTCATTCAGCGTGCATTGTAGGTGTCTGGGTGGGGGAGGTGGGCTGTGGGTTCCCCTAGGCCAGGGCGAGTTTAGTAGGCAAGGTCCCTTCTTAAGGCAGGCCCTGTGGCACCCAACCCCACCTGTGTTCAGAGCCAACTACACCTAGTCGGGCTCCTGTGACTTCCATGTGTGCAGCAATCGGACATAGGCCTTGTAACCCATGTACTTGTGATTGATTAGGGAACTCCAAGTGCACTGCGTAGTGCAGGGGGCTTCTGTGTCTCCATTGGCGTCCTCAGTCCCTCACTGTTGGGCAGTCTACCATTTTGAATGCCATCCAGGGTGTAGAGAGGCAGTTGCAACAGACCAATGCATACCTGGAGGGCATTCATTCTGGTCAGTCAGCCCAACAGCGAGCTTTTCTGACTCGGGCCTCAGCACTGATGGCAGCCATTGTCCCTGCCTCTAACCTCCCCCCTCCAACTTCCTCCACCCAGACCCAAACCCTTGTACCTCGGCCAATCCCAAGCACACCATCAGACCAGCATGCACACACGTCAACACACAAAGGAAGCTCAGGCAAACATAAGCACCACACATCCCACAGGCAATCACGCAAGCATCATGCACATGCAGACATACCAACATCCACTGCCTCCACTGTGTCCCCCTCCTCCTCGTCTCCCTCTTCCCTCCTCCCTCCCAGTCTCGTCTCCACTCACACCTGCATGCACTACATCTTCAGCCACTACCTCCATTACCAGCACACCCACCACCACACTCCGCTCACATGCAGTCACCACCCCCACTACCTTTCACACATCCTCTGTGTCCTCTCCCAGTGTGTCTGTGAGCCCACCTCCCAAGGTACAAAAACGCAGTCACACACCCGCCCAACAGCCATCCACCTCACGAAAGCCTCCAGCCCATGCACCTTCACCCAAAGTCAGCAAACGTACACCTCCTACAATCACTACCTCTTCCTCCACTCCCAAACCCCCTCCATCTACCCATCCCAGTGTGTCCAAAGAACTTTTCCTGTCCAACCTTGACCTCTTCCCCTCACCTCCCCCACCCCTTCAGTCTCCTAGGGCCTGCCTTTCCAGGTCCCAACCCAGCACCTCAGCCACAACATCTGCGGGAACAGTGGTGCCAGTAGTAACCGGCTTCTGGAGTGCATCAAACAGCAGGGCAGCCAGTGTGCCAAGGAGCCAGACCATGGACATTCCCCCACCTCAAAAGCACAAAAAGTTGGCCAGTGCCCGGCGGGAGAGAGGCAAAACATCTACCACCAAAGCCTCTCCGAGGGGTTCAGTTGGGAGAGGGAAGACATCTGCGCCGCCATCCATGGTCGGGAAGGGGCACAGAAAAACAAGTCGGCGAAAACCTGCACGGCGGCAGCACCGCTGCCAAGGACACCACTGCCACCAGCACGGCTGCCAAGGACACTGCCACCATCAGCACCACTGAACAGAACACCGCCACCACCAGCACCGCTGCCAAGGACACCGCCGCCACAAGCACCGCTGCCAAGGACACCGCTGCCACCAGCACCGCTGAACAGGACACCGCCGCTACCATCACCGCTGCCAAGGACACCGCCGCCAGCAGCACCGCTGCCAAGGACACCGCCGCCACCAGCACCGCTGAACAGGAAACCGCCGCCACCAGCACCGCAAGCCAATGAGGCCACCACGAGCAGGATGAATCACTCTGGGCACAAGGCCCCCTCCAGAACCAGTGGAGTATCACATCCACTACCTCAGTCCATGGCAGGATGAAGCCCTCTGGGCACAAAGCCCCCTCCAGAACCAGTAGAGAAAGGCATCCACTACCTCTGTCTTTGGCAGGATGAAGCACTCTGGGCACAAAGCCCCCTCCAGAACCAGTGGAGATTGACATCCACTAACTCAGTCCTTGGCAGGATGAAGCACTCTGGACACAAAGCCCCCTCCAGAACCAGTGGAGTACCATATCCACTACCTCAGTCCTTGGCCGGATGAAGCACTCTGGGCACAAAGCCCCCTCCAGAACCAGTGGAGAAAGGCATCCACTACCTCAGTCCTTGGCAGGATGAAGCACTCTGGGCACAAAGCCCCCTCCAGAACCAGTGGAGTAAGGCATCCACTTGAGAGACTGTGGCTTGGCACTCCCCAGGATAAAGCAGTGGGCAACCCACCCACTGGAAAGATTTGGGAGACTGTGGCTTTGCACTCCCCAGGATGCAGCAGTGGGCAACCCACCCACTGGAAAGACTTGAGAAACTGTGGCTTTGCACTCCCGATGATGCAGCAGTGGGCAATCCACCCACTGGAAAGACTTGAGAGTGTGGCTTTGCACTCCCCAGGATAAAGCAGTGGGGATGGAGCCCCCTTGTGGATCTGGTGTTGTGCACTCATCCGGCTGAGGTGCCCCCCTTCTCTTCCCCCTGAGGTGCCTGTTGTATTTCTATCTGATGCCCCAGCAGTGTTCTCTCTGTTTTGATCGGGTATTGAGTGTTGGCCTGGCCCATGCATTTTAGGCCCAGTGGTCCACGGACTATGATGGTGGAATACCTTGGACTTGTATTCTTGGTTTATATATTTGTTTATAGTGTAAATATTTATATATATATATTTTTTTTTTTGATTACTGTATTTGAATAGATTAAAAACGTTCGACTCATTTCCTTTTTTTCTTGCATTCTTCCAGGGTGGGTTGGGGGTTGTAAATGTAATGTTGCTTCATGTACTTGTGTGTGTGTTGTAGTGGGTGAGGGTGGGGGTGGGAGTGTTCCGTGTTGTGTGTGTGTGTCACTCTTTTTCCCCTCCCGCTCCCCTGTGTCGTAGGTGCAGTACTCACTGTGGTCTTCGCTGCCGTCTTTGTGATTCCTGGTAGAGGAGTAGGAAGAGAAATGCTGGGAGTATCTGAAGCTCGGGTTTCATGGCGTCCTGGTTCCTGGTGGGGTGTGTAGAGGTGAGCGTTTTCACTTCCAAGTCCTGCTTCCGCCATGTTTTTGTTTGCGGTGAATCGGCCCCGGAAAAGGTGGCGGATTGGGCTGTTGTAATACAGTGGGCAGAACCTTGTCTTCCGCCTGTCTGTTGGCGGTGACCGGCACTGTGTTTGTAGCTACCGCCCTGGCGGTCGGAGTGTTAAAGTGGCTGTCTATGTTGGCGGTTTCCACCACGGTCGTGATTCCATTTTTTTACCGACCGCCAGGGTAGTAATGACCACCAATGTCTGTTGCGCGATGACTTGAGTTGCAACCGACAATTCTGATCACCCACGGAAAGTTATCAATGTCCCTGGAATGAGTCACAACGTCTGGTGTACGATGACTTTAGTCACACCAGACAATTACGGCCAAACAAAAAAGATGCACGTTCAGCGGTGCCACATGAGGTGGAATGAGGCACTGTTTCGGATACGACACCAATCTCCCAGGGTCACAACTGGTGAATCAGACAACATATACATTGAGCGTGCAGTCAGCATTTCACACATGAGGAATTCTGCACAATCGATAATGTAGGCCATGAGAGGTCTTGCAACTGGTGAATTTGCTCACAACCAACCAGACGCTTGAGTGCGTTATGGTCCAATTTTGAAGGGCCACACTTCTTAAACGCAGACAGTGCTTTGAAAGCTTAACAGGGCACTGCTCTCCAGATGACACAGGTAGAAGGTGTAGGTCCCTCGCAGGAGGTCTTTGATATCCATGACACCTCCAACGAGAACAGGGGGCAAGCCAACAAGCTCCTTGGAGAGCACACTTCAGAGTGCAACAAGGCAGCAGGCAGCCTGCCCAGACCAGCCATGATGCAGAAAAGGTGTGATGCCCCTTCCAAGGGCAGTAAATACTCCAGTGCACAACAGATTCCTCTGGCAGCATGCACCACACAGTCTAGGGGCTCCGGTCCCATGTCCCTGCAAGTATATCTCTAGTTTGATGCAATGCGACACCAGTAGTTATACTGTATTGTGCCTTTGAAGTTGAGGTGGTTAACAGGGTTCCCTTTGAACCACAGATGTCTGCCCTAAATTTTAGTCTTCTCTGCCATGGGACCATGGAATGCAGATCCTAATCTTTAGTGGGCCCATGATCTGAAGAGGCTAATGGCCAGATGTAGGTAGCCGTTTGCATGGTGCAAACTGCGAAAATTGCAGTTTGCGCCATGCATACAGCCTAACGCGATGCACATTCCCAAATTGCGAGTCGGTACTGACTCGCAATTTGTGAATGCGACTCGCAAATAGGAAGGGGTGTTCCCTTCCTATTTGCGACTCGCATCGCAACTCGCAGTTATCACCAGTGTCACACTGGTGGTAACTCATTCGCAAAAAGGAAGGGGTCCCCATAGGACCCCTTCCCCTTTGTGAATGTCGACAATAATATTTTTTCAGAGCAGGCAATGGTCCTATGGACCACTGCCTACTCTGAAAAAAACAAAAACAAATGGTTTCGGTATTTTTTTCATTTTGGAACTTATTTTCCTTTAAGGAAAACGGGCTGCTAAATGAATAAAAAAAAAACTGCTTTATTTAAAAAGCAGTCACAGACATGGAGGTCTGCTGACTTCAGCAGGCCACCATCCCTGTGAGTGCAGGGACTCGCTATGGGGTCGCAAAATGCGACCCACCTCATGAATAATGATGAGCTGGGTCTTTGCGACCCCCTAGCGAGTCACAGACGGTGTCTGAGACACCATTCTGCATCTGAGATTGCGACTCGGAAATTGCAACTCGGACTGACTTGCAATTTCCGAGTCGCAATCTCGGACTTTCCTACATGTGGCCCTAAGTGTAAAAACCTCTCCCTCCAAACTATCCAGCCAGGCCATCAAATAGCAGAGGTCTGTCATTCCAGTGGTGTGTCCAAGGTGTATAGCTATCCCTGGGAAATACACACATGTGGTCCCTCAGCCTCTAGTATGGAAAAGAGTCTTTTTCTTTTTAAAAGACATATAAAAGGCCATATTTACAAGACCCTAGTGCCTCAGCATATTTTTTTTTAATGCTAATGCGGCTCAAGGAGGCAATTTTAACTGTGTCATATTTACAAAGTAGCGCAATGCACGGAGTGCACCGCTTTGTGACCGCTTGTGCCACATTATGCCTGCGTCAGGTATAATGTATGCAAGGGGGGCGTTCGGGCGTTAGGAGGTCCGCAAAAATGATGCAGTGGAATCTATAAGATTTCACTGCACCATTTTTGGCATCATTTTTAATGCCTGCTCAGAGCAGGTGTTAAAATGACACATCCATTGAAATCAAAGGGCTGCTTTGCACTTTGCTAGACTACTGTCAAATTTGTTGATGCTAGTGTAGCAAAGTTCCACAATAGCATAAAAAATGTTGACACTATTGTTTTAACAACCGCAATTGTGCACTGTATTGTAAATATGGGGCACACATGGTGTCATTAGTTGGGGCAAGGGTGATGCAATACAGTGGCGGATCAGTACTGATGCACCAATTTCTTGTAAATCTGGCCCAAGGTGTTTTAGAGCAGAGAAATGCCCATTTTCGATAAATGCCATTCCTCAGTGATTATTGACACCATAGGAAGGGGTTAGGCAGGACGATTTCAATGATAGGAAACATTATGAGGCTGCTCCACTGCAATCCAATATTTAGACGTAATGGTAAACTTTCCCCTTGTTAACCTATGGGCAGAGCAATCTTCATTGTAAGTCAAAACACATTTGGGTATTCTTCACTTCCCGGACACATGTGCCCTTGCGCACATATAAGCCTGCCGGTGTAGGCTTGAATGAGTTTCAGAATTCCCAAAGGTGCAAGTGTGCCCACTCAGGCCTGCTGTGACAGGCTCAGTACATATTAAAACATCATTGTACAAGTGCACACATACTGACCTACAGTGGCAGGCTCAGAACATGTTAAACCACCACTGGGTAAGTGCACACACACTGGCATATAGTGCCAGATTCCATAAAAGCTTGCGCACACTGGTTAGCACCACTTCCTAACAATTGTAGGAAGGACGCGTGCACTTTCCCACTGTACTTATACTGGAAAGTGCCCAGGGCCCTAAGGCCACTAACAGACAGCCAGCACAATGAATGGGAAAAAGCTAAAACATTTGTGGAAACACTACCTTAGCATGTCAGGTCTAACACCCCTTAAAAACATTCTGTAATATTATGTGAGGCCCTAGAAGGCCACACTTCCATCTGAGTTTGAGGGGCTGTCTGGCCAGGATAGTCTCTATCCTGGCCCGTAGGGGCTGCATCTTCCACCCACCCTTCATGTGGCCCAGATACAGCACAGTACCCTGCCCTATCTGGCACTTACTAGTGTTGATAGGAAAGCCCATATGATGGAGTGCCTGGAGCACCTCCTGGAGATGTTAGAGGTCATCCTTCTAGCTGGAACTAAAGACAGCTATTCATCTAGGTAGGCAGAACAGAATATCTCCTTCCCACCTAGGACCCTGTTCACCACCCTCTGGAAAGATACAGGGGCATTTTTCAAACCACAGTGCATCTCTCAAAAGTGGAAGTGGCTCTCTAGGGTTGAGAATGCTGACCTCTCTTTGATCAGAGCAATCTGTCTGTACCCCATTGTAAGATCAAAGGTACGAAGATACTTGACAGTTCCAAGCTTGTCAATGAGCTCATCAAGTCGAAAGATGGGTCTTAAAAATTGGGTTTTTGGTTGGCTAGGTTATGCATCTGAGCCAGGCAAAACCCACCCACTCTAGTCAGGGCGAGGGAGTTACACACACAAGATACCCCATGCTCACCCCCTTGGTAGTTGGCATGAGCAGTGAGGCTTATCCCAGAGGCAATGTGTAAAGAGATTGCACAACACAGACATGACATAGTAAGTACACCACAAAGGAAACACAACACCCAGCTATATAAAATAAACTCATTATTATCAGCTTTATTTTGGTAGTAAAAATACCATAAAAGCACATCCCACAATACACATTTCAACATAAATAAAATCATAAATTAGAAACGTTCTGCCTGTAAGATATACGGAGCAGAAAATACAATATTATTAAAAGGTAAAAAAGATAAAAAAGTACAACCATATTAGCAATTAATATCAAAAAGTCTCTACAAAAAAGGCCGTTCCATTGTTTTCTGTAAGCATACGCTTATTCAAAAGGTGCCTCTAAACGTTTTGCTCTTACATGCCAAATTGCGTCTAAAAATCTAGCTAGAGCACATACCACTATACCATGGGTATTTGTTTTGCATATCCTAAGTGCTAAAAACCGATTATTAAAACCCATGGAACTGCAAAGGGGTATAATCCATTGCATCCATTGTTTATCATAAGCCGAACAATTAAATAATACATGCGCAATACATTCTGGTAGGCCACAGCCCATAGGGCATAAATCATATTGAGAATCCTGTTGAGACCATTTACAGGTAAAAGTGCGTAGTGGTAGCGATCCCAGCCTAAACCTAATATAAAGTGCACGTGCTCGAGGGGATATAATCAGATCCATGTAATTTTCGAATTCATAATGGCATTTAACTGATATAAACGTATCTGTCAAGCTGAGCGGAGAAACCTCAGCCAAATTACCTACTTTCAATTTTAACCAGTATGCATCCTTGACAATTTGCGCCACATTTTTGGGAAGACCACTTGGGGCTGACCAGAAATGGGCCAATCCTAAATTAATCTTCAATGTGGTTGCACCATGGGATTTTCCTTGTAGCATTCTTGCTAATCAGGGCATTCAACCATATCCTGTTGCCAAGCACTGTTTTATTTTAGTACTGGCACTTCCTCAAGTCCCCTGGAAAGGGAAGTGCATCTGAATGAATGAGAGTGTCCTACCATCTTGGAATGGGATTATTCCAAGAAGATGAGAGCAAACTAATGCTGCCATATTTGTATGGAAACTAGTCACCGAGTCCCACATATAGCCCAGTGAGGAAGGATCCGAAAGTCGTCTCCATACACGCTCTGAGCATAATGATGCCAAAGGGAAGTAGGCAAGTTCACTCGTCTTACTCAAGAGAAGGGCCCCCAGGTCTTGACTAGGATTGCATTTCCTGGCCTCTGTCCTCTTCACCACCAATTTCTTCCTCTATGATCTCTTCCTAAATTCAGTCGAATTCGAGTTACCTTCTTACAGTGGTTACTAACAAGTGAATGGTACCGGACTCCTAACTAAATCTGTGTGAAATTTGTATGAAATGCTTCTGTGTAATTATGACAAATTTCCGAAAAATAACTTTAAATTATGCATAATTACTTGAAAAATATAAATCTGCCAATTCTTGCTATATTTTAGCATGAAATGCGTCATTACATTCATTTTGATGCAAGGATATATTTACACAAAAAAACAAAAGCCCCTTGAACAGTAACCTATCGTATTCTGTTGATCCAGTGCATTCACAGTAAATTTGTATGTAATATGGCATGTTCACTGTTATTTTTTACCATAAAGGCACGTAATTGTGAGTAGTGGTGCAATGGTGTAATTTCGGGAATTTTTAGCCAAACCCAATCCCATTACATCCCAGTCAAATTAGCCTTCTTTTGCAGTAATCGCAAATACATTATTGTAAACAATTCCAGCAATTCTTCCTCCCAGGGTGGGCAGGACCCCAGGGTCGGTAGGTTGACTTCTATATTCTTCACAAACATTGTCTTGTTAAATATAGGCGCTATTATAGAAAATAAAGCCTGCCTGGTTCAATTTGTATGAAGGTACAATATCACACTTGTAGTACAAGTACGTTATTCTTTTTTATAGCACCATTTTATTATTGGATTATACTGCTTGAGGAATTGCAATGATTTTAATTAATCTCACCATGAAATATTTTAATTCATTCATGGTTCTGAGGCGAGATCCCTTCCTGTTGTGAACAGAGACAGCTTGCCTGGAACAATCTACAGTGAAAGGCTTTCCTTACACCAGAGCTTTGTTTAGTATAAACATGTCAACGTTTAGGGTGTCAGCATCTTCTTTGGGATGCCAGTTTTTGTTCCGTTTCATTCACGTCTACCAACTTGCAAGATAAACATGGATGAATGATTTGTAATCAACTTCACTCTTCCTTCCTACTTGAGGACTGGTGGCTGGCCACAAATATTATTTTCTTCTATAAAGATAATTCAAACCTCATCAGTGTTACTCATTAGTGTTGCAGAAGGAAGATCCAAACAGAACTGAATTAATTGCAGTCCAGGTTTTCAGGCAGAGAAAAATACATTTTTTAGCAAAATCATATTCCCAGTCTATCTAATAAATATCTATGTTCATCATGGATTTAAGTTTTTATGAAAAATATTACTGCGATTCACAGTTAATTTTGGAAGGTGCTCCAAAAGCAAATCTACAAAAATATTACTTTTATCTACAAATAGTCATTTAGAACAGGGAAACGTTACCACATCCTACACTGTTACGCAGCACTATCAACCCTGTCAATGCTGAGACATGTCCAGGCCGTTGATAGGCATGTCTCCCTGTTGTCTTCGTATTGGGTTGCGAGAAAGAAATCGGATAAGGAATGGAAGTCCATGCCACACTAATGGTATGGAGTTTAAATTGAATTTTGTTATATTTCCAATAATTAATTTGCTTGCGTTTCTTGAGTTAATTTGTTGCTGAAATTTTTCCAGCTTCCTGTTCTCAGTCCCTTTTCTGCAACTCTGTTTACTTCCCAGATGTTGATGTATTCAGACAGGGGATTTTCAGGGAAAAGAGAGGGAATATATGTAAATTGTCAGTTCTTTATTTTCAAAATGTAATCCTGTCTCACGTCCTACATTATTCAATTTAGGTTCTCTTTTTCTCCCTTCTTTAGTTACTCTGTCCTCCTCCTCTTGTTCCATGGTCCCTCATGAGCTCATCGTTCTTACTTTCAATTTTTACTGCATAATTGGTTCGTAACCTTTTCCTACACAAACAAAAAAACAACAAAAAAATGATCTAGGTCTTTCCAAGCACACAAGACAGGCTTTCAGTTCATTTCCACCAGGGGCTTTTGGACATGAGGTTAGGAAGTATCCTTTTATTTTATCCTCCCATGCTGCCCTTTTTGCTAACTGTGAATAACTAAAACAAAGAAAAGAAAATCCCATTTCTTTGCAAGGTTTTTTTGGTTTATCTCGTTATGCTGAGTTTTTCAAGTATTTTTACTCTCTCCTTGCCAGTATCAGATTGTTTTCACAATTTTCCCCTGGTTGAGCTTTTACCATCTTTCCTTGTGCCCAGTGACCTCCATTCCTCCATGACGTCAATTGTGCAGTTGTTGACCCACCTGTGTAAGCCATGCTTTTCCGGGTGGGTGGATTGGCCGGGTGTTTCTCCAAGTTGTTGAGCAGCAAGGAGGCTTGTAGATCTTCATGAGGCCTCCTCTCGCTGTGTCTCAGGTTTAGAGTCTCTACATCACGCGTGCTCCAGGCTCCATATCTGCCTGTGTTCTCCATTGGAAAAATCAGCTCCTACTCTCCTTGTCCTTTGGCACGGTTGTTTCAGAGAACAAGGAGCTCCTCCTCTCTTTCTCATTCTAGGAATAAATCCAAAAGGAGAAATGGAAGTCTTCCTGTGTGTCTTGTCTTACCCCCTTGACTCTTTTTATAATTTCTCTCTGTTAACCTCTTTTTTGTTTCCAGGTTGTGGTCGGCAGAGTAGGAAGTTGAAACTGAGATACAAGTTCCCTGTGTTTTTTTCTCCCTCTGTTAACCTTCCTCTTGGATGTGGCCCATTCTGCATGGTCATCCACAGATTTTTTGTCTTCTTCCACCTGCTTTACTGACTCATTTTTGTGGTTCTTAGGATTGTGGGCCCTTTACAACTGCTGAACAGTGCTAAAGTGCAGGTGATCTGTCCTCTAAAACATGGTACCATTGGCTTATCCACAATTGGCATAGTTAATTTACTTGAAAGTCCCTAGTACTGCTACTAGTGGGCCTGCAGCACTGATTATGCCACCCATTTCAGTAGCGTTTCAAACATATCGCAGACCTGCCACTTTAGAGCCTGTGTAGGCAGTTCTAAACTACTATTTTGGCCTGGCTATTGTACCCACTTCCCAGACCCAAACTTCCAATTTTATTACATGTAAGTCACCCCTAGCTAGCCCCTAGGGCAGGGTGAAGTGTATTTAAAAAGTTGGACATGTACGTTTAAGTTTAAAATGTCCGGATAGTGAAAAACACTTGCTAACGCGTCCTTCTATGTCAATTTATTACACATTAGGACTCGTTTTAGGCCAATGAATCTTGTGACCCAGTGGAGAGACACCGTAGGACGAGATAACTGATCAATATGTCAAGTAATATATCTATAATGTCAACAATATCTACCGCCACAATGCACTTTACTTTGGATAAAGACATTAATCAAATTGTCGCCGCAACCATGACCTTTCAGCCATGAACAACCACACCTTCTGATAGAATTTCATGAATTTTATTCCCTAATGATTACAATCTACGAGCAGAAGAGTTAATCTCAATACCAAGAAACACAAAAGTATAGTCACAATAAGGCAACTGTGATAAGATTTCATTAATGCAAGAATCACAAACATAAGAACATAGCACGGCGTGAACATATATTAGGATACAACAAATATCATATACATCTTAGTTCAGCATAGCATAATGTCAGTCGTTTGTCTATTTGCGTCAGTCAAAGTGAACTCCTATCCTAACCACAGATTAGCATCAGCATGTTGGGCTTCATGCAAAACAGTTTAGAACACCAATTTGGAAAACATCTAGCAACGGTCTCTAACAAAACGAGCAGTTGGTACCTAGAAAGAAAAAGCAAACAGATAAATTACAAATTTCATTGTCATAATTACCCTCCAAGGATTGAGTTAGCGCACAGGATCAGTCTTCGTCTTCAGGACATCAGTCAAAACGCCATCAGTCTAAACTCATCTAAAGGACAGGGGACACTTCCCTCATAAGGAGGAGAAGTGTATAGGGCAGTCTATGGGCAAAGATGGTTTTAATAAGTCTCAAAGTCACCAAACAGAGTGACAGAGTTCCTGGATAAAATCGATAGCATTCCCTACCTAGCTCTCGCGACCCTTCTGTGACATGGGTTTTTATCCCCTTTTCGTAATCCCTTGCCCCAAAATTCTATTGGACATTTGTTATACCCCACTATCTTTAACCTATCAAATTATACATTAGGTAATCCCAATTGTCACCCCATGATAATTCATAACACTTTGATTGGTCTTCATAATTGACGTCTTCGGAAGGGGCACTTCCGGCGGTTACTTCACAGTTTGGCGCGTCTTCTCGGGTCATGAGTTCCTTTGTCCATGGTTTAAACGTCCTTGTACATTACATTAATCTTCATTTGTTTCAATCTGCTACATAAAACTTATACTAAAGCAGCAGGCATGCGGATGGGAACGAAGTTACAAAAGATACATGCATCTACCAAGTTGGAAGAAGAAGAACATTTGCAGGGTCATGGCCCTTTGCGAGTCAGCACACTGAAAAACAGAAAAATGCTTTTAAATGAGAGCCAGGCACCTAAACAGCAGCTCATGCTAACTTAAGGCCTATAAGGTTTTTAATGCAATATCGTAATTGTTAATATAACTCGAATAATCATAGCATTAATGATTCTATTTATTAGTTTGCGTATACATTGTTTGCCACACACATTATAGTCATAATTCAAATGTACGTTTAAGCAAAGCCACTATTATTATTGTTTTCTATGCAACATCGTCACACATTAATATAGATATTCTACTTTAATATAGGTTATATAAATCTACACTCTCTCAGTCCCTCCTCTGATGACGCTCGTCATCACATAACCTTTCTCTTGACCTTTCACTTTACATTTTTCACTTTGCGCATAATGCGCATTGCAACATCTTGTCCCTTGTGTGAACTTTCCCAAATTTCATTGAACATTTTCTCTCTTTCACTTTCTTCATTTCTTCTGGACCATTTAATCCAATTTTTCTTAATGTTATCATTTATTTTACATGCCCCCCATAATCCTAATAGACAGGCCATAACAATTAATAAACCCATTAATATTTTTGCAAGTACCCCATTCCAAATATTGGTAAACCAGCTCCCTACTCTGGCAATTCCTTTTCCAAATTTCTCCCAAACTCCAGGTTCCTTCAAATCCTTCAAATCTGCACTATCTCTAGTTAGGTTAGTAAGCATACCTCTAATCTTTTTAATATTATCCGGAATGAACGAGCAACAATGACGCTCATTGAGCATCTTGCAGACCCCTCCACTCTTTGCTAAAAGAATGTCTAAAGCAAGCCTATTTTGAAGAGTCATAGCTCTTTCTGCAGCAAGTTCAGTATCCATCAGGTGTTTAGCCCCTGTAAAATTTGTCAGCATGTTATCCACGATAGTAGACAACTTTTGAATCTTCATAGAATTCAAGATAACCCCCACTGAAGGGATTATAGCTCCAAATATGTCACCAATGACAGCAGCCACTGATTCTCGATTTTGTCTAGCATGTTGTAATTCAGACGTTTTAGGTATTTGTTTTAAGTCATCAATCTGGTAAAACTTTGGGAAAACTATTCCCAAATAACATGTCCCATACCATCCCCTAGGGAGACGGTAATAAGCATTAAGCCCACAGATGTAATAGATCCCAGGGATCGCTGGATCCTGTCCATTCAACATAAATGTCCATTGACTCTGAAACAAAAACACATGTCTGCATTCACTCGTTCCCACAAACAAATTGTCCTGTTCAGATTTTGGAATATATATACAAAGCCTACCTACATGTAATGCATCTATAGCTAGTTTTCCTCGTGTCTTGATTGCAGTGTAAGCGTAATCATTTGCATATGTGCGTTTCTCTAGCCCTTTTTCTAATCTTTCTTTCAATGCTTTGCGTCTATCATCAGTGTGATCTAAAAAGCTTTTCTCTACAAGTGACAGTAAGCAAGTCAGATTATTGCGATGTGCATAAGCAGTTCCAAAAGTAAACGTTGGCTCAAAGAAACCTCTAACTATTTTTATATCATGTTCTTTAACTAGTTTGTTCAGGAATTCAATCACAGGCACAAAAGAAAACACAACATCCAGATTCGAATAAAACTATTGCACATGCTCTTGATTATACAAACTATAGCTAATCCCGTAAATTAGAGGAAGGCTATGGTAGGTAACTCCTTCCTGCACAGATGAAGGAATTTTAGTGCACACATAACAGTCTTTCGCATTCATGGTTTCCACATACTCATTCAGTAAGTGATAGAAGACATTAGTAGAAAGTTCCCCGTTCTAATTAGTTCCCTCATGCAAGTGTCTTGCATCCTGTCGAAATCTTTCCCACGGTGTAAGGGTTGAAGTTTCATGTTTTGAAGTAGCCTTAATAGTCTCTTTCTCTATCCATGGCATTCCCACAATCACTTCCACAATTATTATGGCACACACAATACCTATTATAAGACCTAACCAACCACAGACCTTACTTCCCTTATTACTACCTCTATTGTAAGCCATGTCTATATAGAATCAAATAGCAGAATAACAATCAACTAGAGGATGGTTTAAAACTCTCTCTTTTTTTTTCTTGTGTGTATTTACAGCGTTTTCACTCGCACCAGGATCCCTTTTGTCAAATCAGGTTAGCAGCTTGTCGTAATTAGGTTTCTCAAAGTGAAATCCAGTTTTAATGTCACATTCGGCAATTTATAAAGTCTCTTTTTCTCAGTTTTCAATTTCGATTTTTTTAACCAGGTTTTCCTTCAAATCAGTTCAGGAACCGTAGTATTGGCCTGGTACTTCTTGGTCAAAACAGAATGCTAGGAATTCTTGTTGCCACTCAGATGTTGTAGCATACGCCCATTCAGGACCTGTATATCTTCTGTTTGCAACTCTCTTTCTTTTCAACCTTTGTTCACCTTGCTGTTCTCCCTCACTTAGGTCTTCCACTCGGGATGTATCGTTTTCCTCTATTATTGTTGCATTTGGTGTGTCTCTGATTCTGAAGAGTGGTTTCTCTGGCCAGTTATCGCCCTTATGCGTCTTCTTTCGATGTGTCTTTTCAGAACGCTGGACAGCACCCTCCTCTTGTGAAATGGTGTTTTTGCTTAATGGACCTGCAGCTGGTTCAGGAGATGCTGGCACACTCTGATTTTTCTCTATTGTTTCTCCTTCTTCTTCTTCCCCTTCTTCTTCTGGGTCTGTACCGGGTTCAAGTTCCAACCCGTATCTGTCTACTTCTGGGAGAACCTCTCCTTGATTTAGTTCTCCTGATGCCTCTACTGAGATAGGCGCTCTGTCACCTCTCTTGAACTCATTCACTGTTTGAGGGACGAGACTGTTCTCAGTGGGCCCTCCAGCAGTCTCAGTTCCTTCTTGACTGCTTTCTAATTCTGAGACTTCTCTTCCTGGAGCTGTTGTGCCGGAAGCTTCAAGTTCCTCATCAACAGGACACGTTACCTTCACAATTTTCTTACGTGCTTCTTGACAACCACCCAGTCACCAGCTTGCAAGGTGTGACCTTGATCTCCGATCGGTGGTAATGTGTTAGCTTCCACCTGGTGAGAGAAAGAGCGAACCACATCAGCCAAACATTTGCAGTAATCCAACACCATATAATCTGTGATATTCACTAGAGCATGTACTGCTGGCAATCTCATAGCTCTGCCCATGAGGATTTCATGGGGAGACAGTCCCGTTTTCTTGCCAGGGGTGTTTCTCATTGACATCAGCACTAAGGGCAATGCATCTGGCCATTTCATATTGGTAGCTGCGCACATTTTTGCCATTCTCGATTTCAGAGTACCATTCATTTGCTCTACTAGCCCTGATGCTTCGGGCGGTAGCTACAATGCAGCTTCTTTTCGATGTCGAGTGCTGCACACAGGAGTTTAATCACCTCATTGTCGAAATGTCTGCCCCTATCTGACTATTTAGAGACCGGAAACCCGAACCTCGGTATCAGTTCCCTAAGTAGAAGCTTTGCAACTGTAAGACTGTCATTTCTACGTGTGGGGTAAGCTTCAATCCAGTGCCTGAAAACACACACAATCACCAACACGTACTTCAATCCCCCACAAACATGCATTTCAATGAAGTCCATTTGCATTTTGCTGAGTGGACCACCAGCTTTCCCTATGTGGCTTAATGTTACCACTGTTCCTTTCCCGGCATTCATCTGCTGACAGATGATGCACCTGTGGCAAATAACCTCTGCAGCATGTCTGAATTTTGGGTTGAACCAGTCGATTTTAAATGACCTGATCATTGCATCCCTCCTGAGATGAGCCTGTCCATGATATAGTCTGGCAAACTGAGATAGAAGACCGTTTGCCAGGGCTAATTTTCCTTCCTCTGAGACCCACAAATCATCAGCCCTTTGTACACATTGTATTATTTGCCAGGAAAATTTTTCCTCTTTGCTTGCACGACTTTGTAAGGTTTTTAACTCATCTAGAATATCAACCACCCTTAATGCAAGGTTCAAACATGTGTCATTTTCAGTTTGTGGCAACAATTCCCACTGTTCCTTGAACGATATACAGTTCAATGCGCAAAACCTTGCGACTTGATCTGCATAACCGTTTCCCATGGACACAAAGTCTTGTAACTTAACATGAGCATTGCATTTCACCACGGCAATTTCAAGAGGTAACTGAATCGCATGTAACAAATCCTTTATTTGTTCACCATTTTTCACAGGAGAACCAGAAGAGGTCATAAAACCTCTCTGTGACCATAGTTGGATAAAATCATGTACAATTCCAAATCCGTATCTGCTGTCAGTATAAATAGTGACTCTCAGATTCACAGCTGCGTGACATGCCTTGGTAAGGGCAATTAATTCTGCCACTTGTGCAGAGAACACTCTCTCGAGGCAGGAAGCTTCAATGATACCAGCTATGGTACATACGGCATATCCAGCTCTCAGTGTTCCAACCGAGTCTCTTAAACAGGACCCATCGACAAACATGATACAGTCATTTTCTTTTAACTGTGTGTCCTGAATATCTGGACGTGGTTTGGTACATAATTCGGTTACCTCAAGACAGTCATGTTCAAACTCTTCCTCATTGTTAATTTCAGTGTTCTCAACAGGAAGTAAAGTTGCCGGGTTCAATACAGTACATCGTTTGAGGGAAACATTCGGTGACCCCAGTATGATTGTTTCATACTTAGTCAGTCGAGCATTTGTCATGTGCTGAGTCTTAGTTTGAGTCAACAAAATTTCAACTGAATGCGGAACCATTACTGTTAGGGGGTATCCCATAACTATGCTTTCACACTGCGTAAGGCTCTGACCAACTGTTGCAACTGCGCGCAAACAACCCGGTAAGGCTGCTGCGACAGGGTCCAAGGAAGCTGAAAAATATGCTGCAGGGCGATTTGCATCTCCATGGACCAGTGTTAGGACAGACAAAGAACAGGCATCACGTTCATGACAAAACAGTAGAAAAGGCTTTGTATAATCAGGCATGCCTACCGCTGGTGTCCTGCACATGCATTCTCTCAATTCCATAAATGACTCAAGCTCCTCTTTGGACAAAGCTATGGTATACGGCTCATCCTTAATTTCTTTTCCTGTCAGTCTTCTTAAGGGTTTCGAGATGATCGAGAAGTTGGGTATCCACTGACGACAGTAGCCCACCATTCCCAAAAACATCCTGACATCTCTTTTTGTCGTTGGAGGGTTTATTTGTAAAATGGCTGTTATTCTTTCTTTTGATATTCTTCGGGACCCTCTCTCAATCAGATGCCCTAGGTATTTCACCTCTTTCTGACAGTATTGCAGCTTCTTGGGTGACACCTTATGTCTGTTCTTTCCCAAATGATTCAACAAAGCAATAGTATCGTATTTACAGTTGTCTCTGGTTTTGGATGCAATTAGCAAATCATCAATGTACTACACTAGAGTCGAATTAAAAGGCAGTACTAAGGCTTCCAAATCTTTTTTCAATATCTGGTTAAAGATGGACGGTGATTCAGAAAACCCTTGAGGAATTCTGCACTAACTGTACACCTTATCCAGGAATTTGAAACTAAACAAAAATTGGCTGTCCTGATGAAGAGGTATCGAAAAGAAAGCTTGTGACAGATCTCTAACGGTGAACCACTCAGCATCACATGGAACCTGAAACATGATCACTGCTGGATTGGGCACTACGGGGCAACATTTAACCACAATCTTGTTTATTTTTCTCAAATCCTGCACAATCCGAACCTTTCCACAGGGCTTCTTTAAACCCATTATGGGAGAGTTACACGGGCTGCTCAAGACCTCTTTCAGGACTCCCTGTCTTAGAAAATCTGCAATTATCTGTGACACTTCGATAAGGACATCTTGTGCCATGTGATATTGAGGCACCTGGGGAAACACTGCATTTGGCTTTACCTGTACTCTAACTGGTTCCACACCTTTTATTAGTCCCACTTCCTTTCCTGTCAGGTCCCACACTTTCTCTGTTACCGTTCCCTGTAATTCAACAGGCAGATCAATCATGGTAAGCATTGGGAACAGGGTAATTAAACGGTAATCCTCATTTATTGTTCCTGTGTCTTCTTCTAAAAACTGACCTTCATCTCCTTCATCGTCACTATTTGTCTGCACTTCGATTCCATCATTGGAACAGGCAATCGAGCATTTTGTTTTGCATACTAAGGGCCAGATGTAGGTAAGTATGGTTTTGCGAGTTGCAATTTGCGAGTCATAGAGACTCGCAAATTGCAACTCGCAAAACCACATGCAGAAAGGTGTCTCAGACACCTTCTGCGAGTCGGTATGGGGTCGCAATGACCCACCTCATTAATATTAATGAGGTGGGTCGCAAATTGCGGCCCCATACCGACTATGGGCACTCGCAAACATGGAGGCCTGCTGTCGTCAGCAGACCTCCATGTTTGCGACTGCTTTTCAATAAAGCAGGTTTTTTTTTTCAAAGTGCAACCCGTTTTCCTTAAAGGAAAACGAGCTGCACTTTGAAAAATAAACCGAAACCTTTTGTTTCGGTATTTTTCAGGGCAGGTAGTGGTCCATTGGACCACTGCCTGCTCTGAAAAATTATTTTTGTGATCATTCACAAAGGGGATGGGGTCCCATGGGTACCCCTTCCCGTTTGCGAATGAGTTACCATCCACTTCAAGTGGATGGTAACTGCGAGTTGATTTGTGACCGCTTTTGCGGTCACAAATCAACTTACATCGCGGTGCGAGTTGCAAATAGGAAGGGAACACCCCTTCCTATTTGCAAGTCGGAAACACATTTTGCGAGTCGGTTCCGACTCGCAAAATGTGTTTCTGCATCGCGCACAGGCATTAGCGCCTCGCAAACGGCGTTTTTCGCCGTTTGCGAGGCGCTAATGCCTTGCTACATCTGGCCCCTAGTCCCTTCCCAGTAGGGATACCGGACTCGAATCACAGACTACAAACCTATGTAGCCCCTGAAAATTTCTGATCTCAACTTGCACTGGATCTGTAATCGGATTTGTCAGATATTGGTTTGCTACTCCGACTACCCTTATGGTACGCCCTGAAAGTGGTAGTTTTGGAACTTCTGCACTTCTGACTGTAGAGCGTGTAGCTCGGTGTCAACCAGAAACAAGACTTTGTAACCCATCAACTTGCCCTCCACATATGGACCCCTTTGATCCACCTCTAGGGATGCTGCAAGCCTGCACTCTTCACTGTCCGAGCTATCATCTGACCATTCTCCATTCATGCTATTTTCACCTCGCAATGGAAACTGTTGTACTGTACCATTTTGACTCATTACCTGGCTTGTGACCTGTTGAGGAAGCATCACCTGTTGCTGTCCCATCGGAGCCATTGGTAATTGCATTTGCTGTCTAGGTACCATGGGAACCTGCTATTGTACTGGTTGTATTTGTGCTGGCTGTAAACGCGGCATTTGCATCTACTGCATGGGATGTACCCCTTGCATTTGTACCATATTGTTCTGAAAATTTGGGTTTTGATGTCTTATTTTTGGCCTCTTAAATTTTGCAATGTACCAACATTAGCGCTTTGCTGAACAACACCGTCCTGCACCATATTCGGGCACTCCGGTTTCCAGTGCCCCAAGCCCCCGCACGCGTGCCATGGTGACATCTTTTTCGCCCCTTGAATGTCATTTTGAACCACAACAGTATTCAAATCTGGACCGCGATTCACAAACCCTCGGCTTCGACCTCTCGGCTGTGTCTGAAATGCACCATTCATTTGCAGTTGCTGCTGTATCATCTGTTGAACTCCATTTCCCTGTATTCCTGCCTGTGCAGCCCTTATCTGCTTCACCATCACTTTCTCTTTGAGCTTCTTCTGCTTTAACTCAATTTCGTCACTACAGTATTTCGCATACTGCAATACTTCATCAATTTGTTTTGCTTGCAACAAATCAAATGATTCTTAATCATCTGGCTAACCTCTGGTCTCAGTCCTTCGGCGAATCTGAACACAAGGTGGTTCATGTCTTTCGGTTCAATAGTCTCAGTACCACTGTAATGTGTGAATGCCTTTAACAACCTTTCATAGTAAGCATGTATTGACTCCTTAACCTCTTGAGAGGTCCGGTCGATCTTCTGCCAATCAGTCACCTTCGGCGACACCTTTTGCTTCAAAAACTCAATCACTTTATGATAGTATTTCATCACCTCTTGAGAGGGTGCCCCGGTCACCTTATCCCTTGCTGGCTCCTTCGTCGGCCAATCTACTCCTCTCTTGCACTCAAGCCACAAATCAGGCGGAACAATGATCTCAAACAAGGTATTCAAGTCTTCCCAAAGACACTTTGCTAGTTTCACAAACCTGTCTGTCTGTTGGTACCACTCGATCGGCTTCTCCCTCGACCTAGGATAATCATTAGTAAAGGATAGGATGTCTCCTCTGGACCATGGCACATGAACTAAGACACCACCAGCCGTTTCTCTCATGGGTAATATTTTTACTCATTCCAGATCGGGTGAGGCTTTGGCTTGATTTGACCCTGGACTATCACCCTTTTCCTTATCTCTTTTCTTTGCCCACCTGCCTTCCCATTTTTCCAACGCACCCCAAACTTGCGCACTTTGCAACAATTCTTTTATATGTGCCTTCATTCCCGCAGACCTCATGTGCTCAAAGTCTTTGGAGTCAAAATCCAATCTGTAACTTCTTTTCAGGTGTTTAGTGTTCCATTTATCTGCCAGGTTCACTAGTCTCTGATGCACCTTGCCCACTTCTTTGGTAATCTTAGGACATAGGAATCTTAACTCTGCTTCCGTATATGACTCCAATCTATTTACCCCCATTGTACCTTCCACTAATTCAGCAGCTTCTGCACCTAACCTTACGAAGTTTAGGTACTCATCTTGCCTTTTCTTTTCTGGTTCGACCGTGGTTACTGCAGCCTTTTGTGAAGTATAAGTCCTCTCTAGCCATTCGTTTAGCTGTTGCGTTGTAAAACCCTGCAGCGAGATGCTCCCTGCATGTATCATTGGTGACTGTGAGGTATTTGTACTCATTGTCTGCGGAGTTAAAACCCCTAGCCCTGCTTGTCGCATTGCTTCTATGGGTGCTCCTACTGGACTAAGGTCTATTAAAGACCTCGGCATTTCAATTTCTTGTTCTCCTGGGGCCATTATCTGAGGAGTTCCCATAGACCCTCCTCTTATCACATCTTGAGTCATTATTCCCTGGTCACATACGCCTGTTTTGCCTTGGGCATATAATGGCACTGGTGGACCTACAGTAATTGGTAAGGATATAGCGGCAGGAGTCTGAACTGGTCCTAGACTTCTCGGAGCGGCAACTCCATAGGTCTGTTCCAAAGTACCCGGGACAGGCACTAATGGTGGACCAGCTACTGGGTTGTACCCTGGTATCAGCTGTGGCTGTGGTTGAGACAGCAATTTCGGAGTTGACTCAATTTGCACTAATTTTGATTTTGTATATATCGGGTCTGGCGGCACTATCAGATTTGTAGTAGTTTCAAGTACTGGAACGTCTGGATAGATTCTCTGTATCTGCGGTGGAGGCTGCAACTGTATCGGAATGTCTGGTGCAGTTGGTACACTGACACCATTCTGTATCGAAGCTGTATCACTAGTCTGTACCGTATCAGCAACTCCCTTTTCCTGCGTCTGGTTCCCAGGATCCACGCTAGTGCTTGGAGCACTGTCGCTCACCGCATAAGGTGGCGGGCGGTCATGTAATAATCTATCCATAAATTCCTCATCGTCTGAATCATTTTCCTCTTCCCAAGGTCTTTTATTCTCTTTAGAATTGTTCGATTCTTTATCTGTCTTACAGGAGGCTTTCTTTTCCTGTGTTTCTTCTCCCTGTGCTATCGCTGGAAACAATTTTATTCCATCGACAAGTCCTCTTCTCCACATTTTACTCTTGTTATCCCATCTAGCCTCTGCATATGATTTTTCTGCCCTTCTCAGCCTTCTCTGAAACTTTTCTTGCCTCTGTTTAAGAGCCATTAGATCCCAAACCGCTAAAGCCTCATATTGTGCTGGCCTTGGAGGTGGTTTCTGTGTACTTAACATCCACCTCAAATTTTCTAGGACCCTCGTATTGAATGTCCCATGTTCTAGGAAAGCTAGACATCCCTCTTTCTCCGTTAATTTGCACCACTGTTTCATCCATAGACAAGGCGCAACACCCTTTTCTTCCATAACTATATAAGCTGGAGTACCCTCGGGTGGTGTAGGCTCCCCCTCAGTCGCTACGATATATACGTCTTCCTTCAGAGAGCTTTTGAATGCCTTGACAAAATTCATTTTGCAATTTTCTCGTATTTGTTTTAATCAGAAATGACTTAGTTCCCAGGACACTCTTCACCCACCTTTCTCAACCTATTGCCTCTCACAGACGGCAGCCAATCCGTGCGCGACCCCTCTCGATGACTGACGTATCTCAGCGCAGCACCACTGACGTCACACTCACACACTCTGCAGCTGACAAAGTCTTGCGGCTCGTCCGCTCCTCACTAAATTCACACAACTAATGCAAACTATTGCGAGTACCTTCCTGTAGTAAACCAGCAGACAACACAAATCTGCTGGTTTACTACAGGAAGGGTACCTCATTCGCTTCAGAACTTTACAGAGATTTCACTTGAAGCCTCGGCCGCTACTTTCTCCTTCTCAGTCCCCGCATACGCAAGCAGAATTTGACCCGCAAATTCTACTCTCGACTTGTCAATGGCTCATCCTAGTGCACTTTAGAACTTGCCAAATCTCCATTAAAGGTTTCACACATACATTTCAATTCAAACTTTATTTGTCAACCACGCCCGATTGACCTATTAAACCGCACAGATTACAACATAAATCCAAGTGTCCCCTACACTTGTCAACATACTCCGGAGTCTTAGACCACAACGGGTCCGTACATAAAACAACCAACCACGTGGATAATTTTGAGCACCAAGCGCCACACTCATGTGAAGTACACCAACTTCCCTACTCTCATACTGCGGAGTACGCCCACTCCTACTAAATCAACATTTAATTGGCCTAAATACACACAAATTTCACAATCACCTGCAAAAGGCATAAGCTAAGCAAGCGCAAGAACCCTAAACCACACACATTATGGCGCCGAGAACATCCCCAACTCACTTAGGCAGGCTCCGAGATCCCGGGAAAGTCATGGTGAACTTAGAAACCCATCATACCTCCAATTTACATTATCACAGAAAAACAAATTAAACAATGATTCTCCGTCCTAGGGCCCCAAGGGCCAAAACCGTTGCTCTGCTACCAGAACTGCTAACGCGTCCTTCTATGTCAATTTATTACACATTAGGACTCGTTTTAGGCCAATGAATCTTGTGACCCAGTGGAGAGACACCGTAGGACGAGATAACTGATCAATATGTCAAGTAATATATCTATAATGTCATCAATATCTACCGCCACAATGCACTTTACTTTGGATAAAGACATTAATAAAATTTTCGGCGCAACCATGACCTTTCAGCCATGAATAACCACTCCTTCTGATAGAATTTCATGAATTTTATTCCCTATTGATTACAATCTACGAGCAGAAGAGTTAATCTCAATACCAAGAAACACAAAAGTATAGTCACAATATGGCAACTGTGATAAGATTTCTTTAATGCAAGAATCACAAACATAAGAACATAGCACGGCGTGAACATATATATGGATACAACAAGTATCATATACATTTTAGTTCAGCAGAGCGTAATGTCAGTCGTTTGTCTATTTGCGTCAGTCAAAGTGAACTCCTATCCTAACCACAGATTAGCATCAGCATGTTGGGCTTCATGCAAAACAGTTTAGAACACAAATTTGGAAAACATCTAGCTATGGTCTCTAACAAAACGAGCAGTTGGTACCTAGAAAGGAAAAGCAAACAGACAAATTACAAATTTCATTGTCATAATTACCCTCCAAGGATTGGGTCAGCGCACAGGATCAGTCTTCGTCTTCAGGACATCAGTCAAAACGCCATCAGTCTAAACTCATCTAAAGGACAGGGGACAGTTCCCTCATAAGGAGGAGAAGTGTATAGGGCAGTCTATGGGCAAAGATGGTTTTAATAAGTCTCAAAGTCACCAAACAGAGTGACAGAGTTCCTGGATAAAATCAATAGCATTCCCTACCTAGCTCTCTCGACCCTTCTGTGATATGGGTTTTCATACCCTTTTCGCAATCCCTTCCCCCAAAATTCTATTGGACATTTGTTATACCCCACTATCTTTAACCTATCAAATTATACATTAGGTAATCCCAATCGTCACCCCATGATAATTCATAACACTTTGATTGGTCTTCATAATTGACGTCTTCGGAGGGGGCACATCCGGCGGTTACTTCACAGTTTGGCACGTCTTCTCGAGTCATGAGTTCCTTTGTCCATGGTTTAAATGTCCTTGTACATTACATTATTCTACATTTGTTTCAATCTGCTACATAAAATGTATACTAAAGCAGCAGGCATGCGGATGGGAACGAAGTTACAAAAGATACATGCATCTACCAAGTTGGAAGAAGAAGAACATTTGCAGGGTCATGGCCCTTTGCGAGTCAGCACACTGAAAAACAGAAAAATGCTTTTAATATGAGAGCCAGGCAGCTAAACAGCAGCTCATGCTAACTTATGGCCTATAAGGTTTTTAATGCAATATCGTAATTGTTAATATAACTCGAATAACCATAGCATTAATGTTTCTATTTATTAGTTTGCGTATACATTGTTTGCCACACACATTATAGTCATAATTCAAATGCACGTTTAAGCAAAGTCACTATTATTGTCGTTTTCTATGCAACATCATCACACAATAATATAGATATTCTACTTTAATAAAGGTTATATAAATCTACACTCTCTCACACTTACATTCGTTTTTTGTTCACTATTGCAAGGCATATGATATCATTGTGGTGCCTTAAAACATCTTTTAAGTGTAACTTCCAAATTATAAAAGATAGAAATATGGAGTTTGGGGTCCCTGGTCTCACAATTGAAAATCAGAACTTTTGGTGAAGTTCGATTTTAAATTGTAAGTCTGAAAATGCCACTTTAGAAAGTTGACATTTTATTACTTTAACCATTATCTGCCTCTGCCTGTCTCTAAATACACATCTGGGGTTGTTGACAGTTGGTCTTTGTGCATTCCCTTTAGACATTCACACGCAAGGAGACCCTGGGTGTGACATTTGTATCCAGACAGCCCATCGCCAGGCTGATGGGCCATTAACTGGCATGATGGGGGGTGGTGGGGCTTAGCACTGCCTCACTTACTTCTGAATAGGGCTGTGCCTCACCTCGCACAAAGGGCTGCATAACCCCTTGTAGAGTGTATGGAGTCAGGGTGGGCAGGACAGGGTCCTTGGGGACTTCAAAGGAAGGCCTGGACATTTCTACCACCTTCCAGAACCAGTGCACCAAAGTATAAATACTGGATCCCAAACCCCACCAAAGCAAATCTCTACTGGGACCAAGGACACTCTGCCAGGAAGAAGACCGCTGTGCTGCCAGGAAGGGCTGCCACTCTGCAACTGTATTGCTGTTTTGGCCTACTGCTGCTCTTTGCTGTGCTGTAGGAGGGGTTGCAGCTTTGCTGTTTGCTGTTCTGTGTTGGCCTGCTGCTTCTGTCCTGCAGGGAGAAGGACTGGACTTGCTCTCTACATCCTTGAACCCAGAAGTCTCCAAGGGCTTGCTGGCTTGCCCCCTAATCTTTTGTAGTTTTGGAGACATCAAAGACTGCTTGCAACTGTCCTGGTGCTCTGCCATCTGTGAGTCCTATACTTGCCTGATGTGCCCACCCCCAGTCCTAGGCCTCAGAAGTAGGCTCTGCAGGTACAAACTTAAAAAAAGGACACATCACCCAAGTGTGGCAGAAATATCAATGCACTGATCCAACAGAGGTACTGTTCAGTGGACCCTGCATATGTTTTGTAGCCAGTCTTCCCTCCATTGAGGTTTGCCTAGATTTTGGATTTGCACTGGTCCCTCGAGACCTCAAGTAACCTTTTAACTGCTGTATCCTTCTAAGCACTGTATTCACATTTAGGCCCTCATTAAAACCCTGGTGGTAAATACCGCCTACCGCAGTGCTGACGGCCACCAACATATCGTGAGCGCGGTGGTAATCTGCCATGAGTATTCTGACCCACACATAGAAATCCGCCACTATACAGACACCCACACAAGTCCGCCAGACCAAAGGTCAGTGATAAACTGGCAATAGCAAAACCCACACCGTTACGCCAACAGGAATACGCCCACAGTATCACGACCCATGAATCACCGTGGCGGTCTTTCAACCGTGGTAAATCATTGGCGTACACACCGCAGCGCTCAAAATACACACACACTTAAAAAACTACACCACATTGGACAATTCAAAATACACACACCTGACACACATACACACACCACACCCACACACCCAATCCAATATAAAACACACACCCACATTACCCACAACCCTTTCAATTAAAAAAAGAGACCAAGCACAGAGCGACAAGCAAGGAGCACGCACTCAATCAGAGGCACAGACCACCATCACCCATTCACCATTCACGCACATCACAGCATACACCAAAACACATCATCCCACACATCACCCCACACATCCTCACACATCTCACTCACCCCACATCCATGGCACCCCAAAGACACCCCAGGTTTTCTGAGGAGGAGCTAGGGGTAATGGTGGAGGAAATCATCCAGGTAGAGCCACAGCTTTTTGGATCACAGGTGCAGCAGACGTCTATTGCAAGAAAGATGGAGCTATGGTGGAGGATCGTGGACAGGGTCAACACCGTGGGACAGCACCCAAGAATCAGGGATGACATCAGGAAGAGGTGGAACGACCTACAAGGGAAGGTGCGTTACGTGGTTGCAAGACACCAGGTAGCTCTACAGAGGACTTGTGATGGACCCCCACCTCTTCCCCCACAACTAACAACATGGGAGGAGCATGTCTTGGCATGTCTTGGCGATCATGCATCCTGAGGGCCTCGCAGGAGTAGCAGGAGGACTGGACTCTGGTAAATCAAATCTTTACTATTAAATCCTCCCCAACTTACCTGCATGCCATCACAAACTCCTACCCCTATCCTCACTCCATCAACTCACATATACCCTAATATCACAACCCACCCATCCTTATACCAAGCCCTGCATGCAACACTAATGCATGGACACCCATCACAGAGCTGCATGGACACCCATCACCACAGCATGCCCAGTAGAGAGACTCACCCAGCCCACAAAATCCCCACTCACACAAGGGCAAGCCGACAGGGAAATCACAATCAGAGATGGAAACACACCCATTCACACTATGGCCCAAGCAGATACATTAACAATGCATTTGCATCCCAACAGGACCCCTACTCAACGTCACCAGAGAGGAGGTGCCAGCTACATCCAGTCTGCCCCCCTGAAGAGGCCCACAGTGACGACAGCAGCTCTGCACGCCTGGATCAGGATGACCAACCTGGCCTATCAGGGGCCTTTGGACAGCCTGTTCCCCTGCCACAGTTTCAAACCACCACAGAGCCTCCCCCCCTCAGGAAACCCCACCACAGCACCCACCCAGCTGGCCCATGCCATTCTCCCCAGGACATATCAATTAGCACTGTTTCCGCCACTACAGGGACCCTAGGCAACCCCACGAACCCAGGACAAACAGGGACCTGGGGTTAGTGGCAGTGGGCACACGGTTCAGGGGACAGAGGCACAGGACAACAGGGAAGCTGGGATGACTGCTGTGCAACAGCGGGAGGACTGGCCCAGGGAACCCAATCCCCACGAGGCACTCTCCAACATCCTGGGAGCATACCACCATTCCCAGGAGACCATGGGACAGAGACTGGTCAAGTTGCAGGAGACCAGCAACTGCAGGAGGGACAGTACCTGGGGATCAGGGATGACCCAACAAAAATATCCACCATCCTGGTCACCTTTGCAGGGGTGATGGCTGACATAGGCAAGACCATGAGGGAGGCAGTGGCACATCAAAGGGTAGCTGACACAAGCCAAACTGAGGAACAGCCTTCCACCTCCGCCGGTGCTAGTGGACAGGAGGCCCTGCCACAGGACCAACAGGCCACCAGCACCCCACCCCCTGCAGAAGGAGAACCACCCCACAAACGGTCCCTGCGGTCCAGGCAGAAGCCAGAGAAAATTGGCAAGACCCTCACCAGAAAATAGGACTCTCCCACACTGTTACCCTGTCCACCTTGCACTGCCATTGCTCCCCTTCCCATGCCCCCTTGGACAATGCACCTGTGATACCAAGAGACTGGACTCTACCATGGACTTTCCTCTTCCATCACCCCATACCCCTATACTTATTAGCACCTAAATAAACAGTCTAATGATTCACAAATGTATTAGTACAACATTATCAAAGCATTGCAACGTATATATACAGTGAAATATACTACAGGATGACCTTTGGTGGACAGCAGGACATATAGCAGGAACCAGAATGGGGCACAGTGATCTGAAAATAGACAATCCAAAGGGAACAGTAAGTGGCCATAGACATAGGGTAAGAATCTGCCTTGTACAATGTCCAACAGATTACTGAAATGTTAAGTGGAGTTACAGTCTCTTACCTGTGTGTCACTGGAAGTACTGCTGTATTATGTTTGTTCTGTTGTCCACATCTTCTTTCTCTGCCTCCTCTTCGTCACTGTCCACAGGCTCCACCGCTGCCACAAGACCATCTCCAGGCACATCCTCCTGCAGAAAAGGCACCTGGCATCTCAAGGGTAGGTTGTGCAACATAAAGCATGCCACAATGATCTGGCACACCTTCTTGGGTGAGTAGTACAGAGATCCACCTGTCAGATGGAGGCACCGGAACCTGGCCTTCAGGAGGCTAAAGGTCCTTTCTATAATCCTCCTTGTACTCCCATGTGCCTCATTGTAACGTTCCGTTGCCCTTCTCTTGGGATTCCTCACTGGGGTCAGTAGCCGTGAGAGGTTGGGGTAACCAGAGGCACCTGGAAATATAGGTGAGAACTGTTAGATGCACACTAACCCTTAGGGGCAATCCCATACCCAGACAACAACATATACTCATTGGGGACCTTGGGCTCACCTATTAGCCATACCCGGTGCCTCTGGAGTTGGCCCATCACATATGGGATGCTGCTACTCCTCAAGATAAAGGCGTCATGCGCAGAGCAAAGATATTTGGCATTCACATGGGAGATGTACTGGTCCGCCAAACACACCATCTACACATTCATTGAGTGATAGCTTTTTCTATTCCTGTAAACCTGTTCATTTCTCGGGGGGGCAAATGTTACATGGGTCCCATCAATGGATCCAATGATGTTGGGGATATGTCCCAGGACATAAAAGTCAGCCTTCACTGTGGCCAAATCCTCCACCTGGGGGAACACGATGTGGCTGCACAAGTGTTTTAGTAGGTCAGCCAACACTCTGGTCAACATGTTGGAGAACATTGACTGAGGCATCCCTGATGCCATGGCCACTGTTGTTTGGAATGAACCACTTGCCAGGAAATGGAGCACTGACAGGACCTGCACTAGAGGGGGGATTCCTGTGGGCTGGTGGATAGCTGACATCAGGTCTGGCTCCAACTGGGCACACAGTTTGAGGATTGTGGCACGATCAAGTCTGTATGTGATGATAATGTGTCTGTCCTCCATTGTCACTACGTCTACCAGGGGTCTGTACACCGGAGGATGCTGCCATCTCGTATTCTGCCTCAGCGGTTGAAGCCTATGGAAGAGAACGGTGAGCAGAGGGTCATATTTCCACATCTATTGCACTAATGTTGATGAATTTACTTTACAGAAGCAGTATGTGAACTCGAGAGTCATTTGATGTGCTAATGTCTGCTGTGACGCAGTTAGGTGCCATGCCCTGTGCCCCCCTGAAATGGCGGCTGCCTGACCTGTGAGGAGGGACAAGTGGAAATGAGGTAATTGCACTGGCGTTGTGTGCCGTTGCAGAAGGCAGTCGATGACTGCTGTGCAACTTTTCATTGGTTATTATTGGGCCCTATTGGTTCCAGGAGCCAATGGCGATATACGCCAGCGGTGATGGTACGGACCGCCGGGGACGTGACTGCCATTTTCTATCTGTTCACTCACTTGCTACCTGACCTTCAATGAGAGAGGACCTAAACTGCAAGTGCTCCTGTGACCTGTGTCTGGAAGCGATAATGGCTCATGTGTCTGGGGAAAGGACCCCTGCCTTCACTGCGTAGAAGTTGAAGAAACTGGTGGAAGGGGTCTTCCCCAGTAAACCTTACTCTACGGTCCTCCAGACAAACAGATGAATACACTGTGAGCATGATGCATGGGGCATGAATGTTTGGAGTATTGTGGATGTAAGCCACATGTTGTGTGGGGCTGAGGTGTCCAGGCCAGAGTGCAGCATGTAAGGCTGGTCAGTGTATGTGCGTCAGGGCATGAGTGGGAACTGGTGGGCACTGAGTATGACGGTCCGGACGGGTGAGTAATTTCCTTTTCTGCTGTTTTTCCCTCCAGGTCAGCACCCACCAGAAGAAGGGTATTTGGTGTGCCATTGCAAAGGAGGTGCGGAACCTGGGGGTCTTTCACAGGTGGAGCACCCACTGCCGCAAGAGATGGGAGAACCTGTGCCGCTGGTCAAAGAAGACGGCGGAGGCCCAGCTGGGGCTGGCCTCCCAACGTGGAAGGGGTGCCCGTCGCACCATGACCCCCATGATGTTCCGCATCCTGGTAGTGGCCTATCCAGAGTTGGATAGGCGCTTGAGGGCATCACAGCAGCCACAAGGGGGTGAGTGCAGATTCTGAAAGCTGACTTTGCACACGTTATGAGGTAGCTGGGTGGGTGATGTGGGCTGTGGGTGCCCCTAGACCAGGGCGGTCATGGCAGGGTAGGTCCCTTGTTGGGCAGGCTATAGAGCACTCCTACACCAAAGGAGTAAGTGGGCATCTACCACTGTGCAGGGTCCCATGGGTATCAGATGTGCAGATGCTGGCGTTAGGCATTGTACCCCATAGGCTGGTGACTGTCTCAGGAAATGGTTGGGCATGGCCTAGTGCATAGGTCAGATCCCTGTGTGTAGTGTAGGCCAACTGTGGTGTTGCTGGCATTGACCACGTGTATCCTCTGTCTCTTCCCCTCCCTTTTTGTTTTGTCACCCTGTCCTTGTGTGCATTAGCATCATCTGGCGGAGGAGCAGAGGCACCGGCGACGGAGGGAGCTGCATCCCTCATGGGCCTGGATGCCAAATCCACCGAGGGTGAAGGCACCAGTGGGACAGAGGGTGAGGGGAGCTCCACGAAGGGGACAGGACGGGAGACAATAGACAGCTACTCCTCCTCCGATGGAAGCTTCCTGGCGGTGGCAGACACCTCTGTGTCTACCCCAACAACAGGTACAGACGCCACCCCCCCACCAGCACTGCCCTCCCAGCAGCCCCTCAGCGTGTTTCCCATGCCCGCTCACCCAAGAGGGTGGGCATCTCCTTTGCCGCAAGCACCTCAGGCCCTGCCCCAGTGAGGAGGCTAGTGACATCCTGAGATCCCTCACTGTTGGGCAGTCAACCATACTGAATGCAATCCAGGGTGTTGAGAGGCATTTGCAATAAAGAAAATGCATACCTGGAGGGCATTCACTCTGTTGTGGAGGCCCAACAGAGAGCATTTCAGACTCTGGCCTCAGCACTGATGGCAGCCCTTGTCCGTTTGTCTAGCCTCCCCACTCCAACGTCCTCTACCCAGACCAATCCCCTCAACCTCAGCCTATCCCAAGCACACCTTCAGACCAGCATTCACCCAAATCACCACACAAAAGTGGCCCAGGCAAACACAAGCACCACACTTCATCTCACAGGCACTCACACAAGCACGGGCCCATGCAGACACAACAACATCCACTGCCTCCACTGTGTCCCCCTCATACTCATCATCCACCTTCCTCCAATTAGCGTCTACTCTCACACCTGCATGCACTACATCTTCATCGACTACATCCATCACCAGCACCTCCATCACAACGCAGCCCTCACGAACAGTCACCCCCCCACAACCATGCATACATCCCCTGTGTCCTGTCCCAGTGTGTCTATGACCCATCCTCCCCAATTACACAAACGCAAGCACCCGCACACCCATCTGCCAACCACCTCACAACAGCATCCAGCCCATGCACCTTCACCCAAACTCAGCAGATAGACACCTACTACTACCATTCCACCACTCCCAAACCCTCTCCATCTTCCCCTCCCAGTGTATCTAAAAAACTGTTCCTGGCTAACATTGACCTCTTCCCTACACCTCCCACCGTCCTTCTCCTCAGGCAAGGGTGTTCAAATCCCTGGCCAGCACCTCAGCCACCAAGTTGGCAGACGCTGTGGTACCTGCAACTCCCAGAGGATCAAAGGGGGCACCCGTCAGGCCAGCCAGTGTACCACCTAACCCTGCAAAGGACCAACCCATTCTGCCACCTGCCAAGGTGAAGAAGGGGCCAGCATGCAGGACGGACAAGGAGCACGACCCACCCAGCAAGGCCTCCTCCAAAACTCCAGCTGGCAGTGCCAAGGACCCAGCAGCATCTGCCAAGGTGAGGAAGGGGCAGAAAAGCCAAGGCAAGACACTTTAGGCCTCGGAGGCTCCAGGTGAGGGCCTGGTGCCCACCATCAGACCCGACAGCCCGCCACCTGTACCGCGGGAAGCACTGCCACAAGCACCGCTGCAAGTACCGCCACCTGCCCCGCTGCTGCCACAACAACTGTCAACTGCAGCGTCCCCAGTGGGCAGCCGTCCGAGGCTGCAGGTGACGGGCTGGTGCATCACTCCACCACTACCAGCACCTCCACCACAGCCAGCACCGCCAGCATCCCTGCCGCAGGCACCGCCACAAGCACCACCACCTGCACCGTCACCTGCACTGCCCCGCCGCTGCCACAACGACTGTCAGCAGCAGCATCCCCAGTGGGCAGCTGTCCGAGGCTGCAGGAGACAGTCTGGAGCCTCCCACCACCACTGGAAGCACCCCCACCAGCACTACCAGTAAATTGCAACCTCAGTCGCCGCAGAATGGAGTTTGGCCCTGCCTCCAAGGAGTATCATGCAACCTGTTCCCTGCAAATCTCGTGCCTCAGACACCCAGGTGGTGGAATGTGAACTGCCACACCCCAAGTCCTGCATCACTGGGCACCAAGCCCCCTCCAGAACAGTGGAGAAATGCATCCACTCACCCAATCCTTGGCAGGATGAAGCAGACTGGGCACAAAGCCCCCTCAAGAACCAGTGGAGAAATGCATACACTCACCCAATCCTTGGCAGGATGAAGCAGACTGGGCACAAAGCCCCCTCCAGAACCAGTGGAGAAATGCATCTACTCACCCAATTCTTGGCAGGATGAAGCAGACTGGCCACAAAGCCCCCTCCAGGACCAGCAGAGAAATGCATCTGATAGAGAGACTTTGGCTTTGCACTCCCCAGGACCAAGCAGTGGACAAACCACCCACTTGAGAGACTGTGGCTTTGCGCTCCCCAGGACCAAGCAGTGGGCAAACCACCCACTTGAGAGACCGTGGCTTTGCACTCCCCAGGACCAAGCAGTGGCAGCCCCCCACTTGAGAGACTTGAGAGACTGTGGCTTTGGACTCCCCAGGACCAAGCAGTGGGCAAACCACCCACTTGAGAGACTTGAGAGACTGTGGATTTGCACTCCCCAGGACCAAGCAGTGAGCAAACCACCTACTTGAGAGACTGTGGCTTTGCACTCACCAGGACCAAGCATTGGGCATGGAGCCCCCTCGAGGAGCAGTGGTGTTGTACCATCTTACGGCTGAGGTGACCCCCCTTTCCCCGTCCACGTGAGGTACCTTTCTATTTATGACCTTATGCCCCTGCAGTTTTCTCTCCCTATTGAGGCAGGATTCAGGTGTGTGTTTGGCCCATAATTTTTGGCCCAATGGCAATCGGATATTTGCAAAAAACAGTGTACAGCCTTCTGTACATAATGTAAACATTTGTATATACTGGTTTTCTATATTCGTTAAGTATATCTGCATATTTCAAAATATCAGTGATTTAAATCAATTCTTTTTGTCCTTGCGTTCTTCTAGGGGGTTAACGGGGTGTAAATGTACTGTTGTTGCTTGTGTTTGTGTGTATGGTGTTGTGGGTGAGGGTGGGGGTGTTGTGTGTTGCCTGTGTATGTCACTGTCTTTTTCCTCCCCCCTCCCCTGTGTGCTAGGTGCAGTACTCACCGTGGTCGTCGCTGCCACCTTTGATATTCACCGTGTATGAGGAGTTAGA
The DNA here is from genome assembly GCF_031143425.1 of Pleurodeles waltl. NCBI lineage: Eukaryota > Metazoa > Chordata > Amphibia > Caudata > Salamandridae > Pleurodeles > Pleurodeles waltl. The sequence continues at coordinate 432,452,803 of NC_090439.1, forward strand.
CCAGCATCGGCAGGACCTGCAGCTCGGGCTCCATGGCATCCTGATTCTTTGTTGCTTGTCAAGAGGTGAGTGGTTTCCCTTACAAAGACTGTTTCTATCATGCTTTTGATGGCGTTGGGACCGCCCCGGAAGAGCTGGCGGATTGGCGGGTTGTGATAGGGTGGGCGGTACATGGTCTTCCGCCTGTCTGTTGGCGGTGATATCTGCGGTGTTCGTTGCTCCAGCCGTGGCGGTTGGAGTGTTAACCACTTGGGTGCGGGTCACAACCAGTGGCCGACACGAGGGAGGGGGTTAATAAATCCTCGGGTCGCACCCCAGGATTTTTTTTTTTTTTTTTAAATCCCGGAAGACACAGAAGCTTTTCCCTGTCTCCCCCGCCCTTTGTGACGTCAGCGCACCGCGAGGCGCGCTGACGTCACTTTGTTTATTTCCCCATCGGAGCAGGAAGCGGACATCCCCAAACGGCCTTCCCCACGTTCGGGAAGGCCTCGTAAGAAAGGGGAGACTCTCCCCTTTCTTACAAGGCCTTCCTGAAAGTGTTTCCTGGCCCCCGATCGCAGCACAGCTGCGATCGGGGGCCAGGAAACACCACTAGATACCAGGGATTTCACTTGGGGGTCCGGCCCCCTCAGAAAACGGGCCACCCCTCCCCCCCCCGGGGGCATATTTTTTAAAAAAAAGGTAGGTATCCCCTGGGGGGGGCGCGATCGCTCGCAATCACGCCCCCCCCCCCCAGGGGCTAAATTTTATTAACAAAAAAAAAAAAAAGAAATGGGCAGGGGGTCACCCGTGGGCAGGGCGACCCCCTGTGGGGGCAATATTTTTTTTTAGTTGTTGGAAAGGAAACCATACAACTACTAAAAAAAATATAGATCTCTCTATATATATATATATAGATCTATATATATATAGATATATCCAAGTAGATATATCTATCTACATGGATATATCTATAGATCTATCTATAGATATATCTATGTAGATAGATATATATAGAGATAGATCTATATATATATATATATATATATATATATATCACTTTTGTCAATACATGTGTGGTTTCCCTGGGGGCTGCGATCGGCCCCCAGGAAAACCAGACCCACAAATAAAAGTGATTTATATATATATATATATATTTGCCACCAGTTGTCTTGCAGTTGCAGCTTGCGTCTTCAAAACATACTTCAACTGACGCATTTCAACTGTGGCTTTTAGGCAGCAATAAAAAAGTCAAGTAAGTATTGTGATTATGTTTCTGCTACAAAAGGATCAGACTTTTGTCTAGTGGCAGTTTTAGTGCCATAAAGAAGCGCAGAAGGTTTATATGCCTACTGCAAAGAGCAAATCTGTATTTTATGTAAATAGCTGAGTACATTAGTAAAGTCAGCCATTACCTGCGGTATAATACAAATGAAATGTATGTGCGGGGTGGAGGACGGCTATGGAGAGATGAAGGGCACTTTTGCTGGGTGGTAATGAGGGAATACGAAAAGGAGGGAGTGGGAGCACCAATAATGATTATTGGACTGAGCGCAGGAGGTGCTAAAGACTGTGACGAATGGTATGTGACAAGGTGATTTTTCAGTGTCTTGAAAGAACGTGCTGATTGAGGGAAGAAGCGTAGGTAAGGTGGCCTCTACTGTTGCACATATCTCACACACACCATCGATTTTGTGACTGTCTATGTAGGCTAGTGTTTTAGAGCAACAGTTTAGCCAATAGCAGAGATTGCATCTTGATGGATGACTGCTGCCATCACTTGGGTTATAGAGGACAGCTCTGACATAGGATCAGAGACTGAGACATCAGATACTTAGACAGCATGTGAGGGATAGGACAATGGCGCAGACTCTGTGAGTGATTTTTCAGTTGGAGGAGTCCCATTCAATAACTCCTCTTCCAGTAAATTATGAGGGAGGTAATGAGGACAGTCCTGCTGTCCCTTAACAAGCAGTCTGTGCAATGGGGTAATAGTGGGTTAGCCCAACCCAGAGAGTAGGTGAATGCGGCGGCAAGCAGAGAGAGAAAGTGCTCTCTTGGGAGCTCCCCAGTTTAGTTCAGCCCCAAATTCCCCCGCCCAAATTGTATTGTGGATACATCAAAATTATCTATCACAAAACAAACTGGTTTTGTAAGGCAGGCACCTGTGTTTTTGGTCCTGGGTTTGGTGGCCATATAGAAAAACATACTAAACCCAAACATTTCTGTAAACTAGAAATTCGGGGGAGTCCACAGAGGTGTGACTTGTGTGGATTCCCCAAAGTTTTCTTACCCAGAATACCCTGCAAAGCTGAAATGTTGAATAAAAACTCTATTTTTCTTGCATTTCTGTCACACAAACTACAGGAATATGCTTGGATCCACAAAATTCCGACCACCCAGTGATTCCTCACCTGTCCTGATAAAAACACTACCCCACCTGAGTGCCTACACCTAGTGCCTGCGTCAGGAATGGATCACCCCAGGGTCAACAGCTGCCTCATGTAAGGACCAACATTGACTGTGGTATGATCTATTCCTGTTGCGGGCACCAGGCCTACCCACACAAGTGAGGTACCATTTTTATCGGCAGACTTGGGGGAATGCTGGGTGGAATTTGTGGCTCCTCTCAGATTCCAGAACTTTCTGTCACCGAAATGTGAGCAAAAGGTGTTTTTTTTGCCACATTTTGAGGTTTGCAAAGGATTCTGGGTAACAGAACCTGGTCAGAACCCCACAAGTCACCCCATCTTGGATTCCCCTAGGTCTCTAGTTTTCAAAAATGCACAGGTTTGGTAGTTTTCCTGGTGTTAGCTGAGCTAGAGGCCAAAATCTACAGGTAGGCACTTTGCAAAAAACACCTCTGTTTTCTGTCAAAAAATGGGATGTGTCCACGTTGTGTTTTGGGCATTTCGGGTCGCGGGCGCTAGGCCTACCCACACAAGTGAGGTATCAATTTTATCGGAAGACTTGGGGGAACGCTGGGTGGAAGGACATTTTGGCTCCTCTCAGATTCCAGAACTTTCTGTCACCGAAATGTGAGGAAAATTTGTTTTTTTTGCCACATTTTGAGGTTTGCAAAGGATTCTGGGTAACAGAACCTGGTCAGAGCCCCACAAGTCACTCCATCTTGGATTCCCCTAGGTGTCTAGTTTTCACAAATGCCAATGTTTGGTAGGTTTCCCTAGGTGCCGGCTGAGCTAGAGGCCAAAATCTACAGCTAGGCACTTTGCAAAAAACACGTCAGATTTCAATGTAAAAATGTGATGTGTCAATGTTGTGTTTCCTGTCGCGAGCATTAGGCATACCCACGCAAGTGAGGTACCATTTTTATCGGGAGACTTGGGGGAACACAGAATAGCAAAACAAGTGTTATTGCCCCTTGTCTTTCTATACATTTTTTCCTTTCAAATGTAAGACAGTGTGTTAAAAAGACATCTCTTTGAGAAATGGCCTGTAATTCACATGCTAGTATGGGCACCCCGGAATTCAGAGATGTGCAAATAACCACTTCTTTTCAACACCTTATCTTATGCCCATTTTGGAAATACAAAGGTTTTCTTGATACCTATTTTTCACTCTTTATATTTCAGCAAATCAATTGCTGTTTACCCGGTATAGAATGAAAACCCTTTGCAAGGTGCACCTCATTTATTGGCTCTGGGTACCTAGGGATCTTGATGAACCTACAAGCCCTATATATCCTCACAACCGGAAGAGTTCAGCACACGTAACGGTATATTGCTTTAAAAAATCTGACTTTGCAGGAAAAAGTTACAGAGTAAAACGTGGAGAAAAATTTATGTTTTTTTCAGCTCACTTTCAATATTTTTTTATTTCAGCTGTTATTTTCTGTAGGAAAACCTTGTAGGATCTACAAAAATGACCCCTTGCTGAATTCAAAATTTGGTCTACTTTTCAGAAATATTAAGCTTTCCAGGATCCAGCATTGGTTTCACAGCCAATCCTGTCACTAACTGGAAGGAGGCTGAAAGCACCAAAAATAGTAAAAATGGGGTATGTCCCAGTAAAATGCCAAAATTGTGTTGAAAAATGTGGTTTTCTGATTCAAGTCTGCCCGTTCCTGAAAGGTGGGAAGATGGTGATTTTAGCACCAGAAACCCCTTTGTTGATGCCATTTTCAGGGAAAAAACCACAAGCCTTCTTCAGTAGCCCTTTTTTCCCATTTTTCTTAAAAAAACAAAATTTTCACTGTATTTTGGCTAATTTCTTGGTCTCCTCCAGCAGAAACCACAAACTCTGGGTACCATTAGAATCCCCAGGATGTTGGAAAAAAAGGACACAAATTTGGCGTGGATAGCTTATGTGGACAAAAAGTTCTGAAGGCCTAAGCGCGAACTACCCCAAATAGCCCAAAAAGGGCTCAGCACTGGTGGGGGGGGGGGTAGGGGGGGAGGCCCAGCAGCTAAAGTGGCTGTATGTGTTGGCGGTTTCCGCCATGGTCGTGATCCTCTTTTTTTTAACGCTGGCTTGTTGGCAGTAATACCGCTGCTTTAACACCGGCCGCCAGGGTTGGAATGAGGGCATTAGTCTTTAAAAATTTATATCTCATTTTCTAATGATTGGATTTTTGTTGCTTTGGTCTTGTTTTACTCAGATAAATATTATCTAGATTTCTTAACTGGCACTGAGTCTTTTTTGTGGTGTCTTTTGCTGTGTTACTATAAAATGTTGCACAAATACTTTACACAACGCCTCTTAAGTTAAGCCTGACTGCTCTGTGCCAAGCTACCAGTAGGTGAGCAAAGGTTAATTTAGGGCATGTATCTGACTTACCTTGACAAGTATTGTGGTCCCTACTTAGACAGGGTGCATACCTCAGCCAACTAGAGACCAAGGGGCATATTTAAGAGCCCTTAGTGCCACCTTAGTGCTGACATAGAGTCATTTGTTTTACGCTAAGGCAGCGCTTAAGTGGTATTTTCCCCATGCCATATTTACAAAGCGGCGCAATGCATGCATTGTACCACCACTTTATAACCCCTTGCAGCACATTATGCGTGTGCCAGGCATAATGTATGCAAGGAGGGGGTGTTCCCTATTAGGGGGGCTAAGGGAATGGCGCAAGGAAATCTAAGATATTTCTTGTGCCATTTTTTTGGGGCAATTTGAATGCCTGCTCGGAGCTTTTTAAAATGAGAACTTAAAATGTGAGGCCTGTTCAGCACCATATAAAACATTTACTAAGGAAATGCATCTTCCAAAAGAATATTGTCTAAAATATTTTCTCAGAAGCCACAGATAATAGAATAAGCTGCATGCTAACACTATGGCCCTCATTCTGACCTTGGCGGGCGGCGGAGGCCGCCCGCCAAAGTCCCGCCGTCAGGTTACCGTTCCGCGGTCGAAAGACCGCGGCGGTAATTCTGACTTTCCCGCTGGGCTGGCGGGCGGTCGCCTTCAGACCGCCAGCCAGCCCAGCGGGAAAGAGGCTTCCACGATGAAGCCGGCTCGGAATCGAGCCGGCGGAGTGGAAGCTGTGCGACGGGTGCAGTTGCACCCGTCGCGTATTTCACTGTCTGCGCAGCAGACAGTGAAATACATGTAGGGGCCCTCTTACGGGGGCCCCTGCAATGCCCATGCCAGTGGCATGGGCACTGCAGGGGCCCCCAGGGGCCCCGCGACCCCCCCTACTGCCATCCGGATCTCGGCGGTCCGACCGCCGGGATCTGGATGGCGGTAGGGGGGGTCGGAATCCCCGCGGCGGTGCAGCAAGCTGCGCCGCCGCGGAGGATTCAATGGGGCCACGGTACACTGGCGGGACCCCGCCAGTGGTGCCGGTCCGACCGCGGCTTTACCGCCGCGGTCGGAATCCCCATTGGAGCACCGCCGGCCTGTCGGCGGTGCTCCCGCGGTCCTCCGCCCTGGGGGTCAAAGACCGCCAGGGTCAGAATGACCACCTATATGATGCATAGTAGGTGCTTCTTATTTAGATGTAAGGGGCATATCCATTAAAGACTAGCAACACCATTGCACAACTCTTTAGTTAGATTTATCAAGCCACCCAAGGCCGCCCTGCGTGGCCTTGCCTGGCTTGATAAATCTAGAGTAACAAAACACAGTGCAAACCACTGCGTTGTGTTACAATACCCTGAAAAGACGTTCCATAGATGGAACATGAGTTTTATCATTCATCCACCCATGGATTTTGGTAGATTTCCCAATTTACCTTTACTGGTAGACATGGGAATGCATCACAATGCTACACCCTCCCCACCGGTGAAGCATAAGGGGAGAAATATCTTTATTTCTCCGTCTTATTTCTTCTTTTTATGTGTGCTGCGTTGTGCAGCACACAGAAAGAGGAAAATATCTCTCAGGACTGTTTGTCTGCAAGAAGATGCCTCTTCCTGAACAAAAACAATCCTGCTTACAACACAGGCACCCTTGCACACTGATGTCTGGATCACAAAGCATTATATAGTCTCTTGTCGAATAGGATAACCCAGGACTACTTGTGGTTCATTCATTCATACAACAAGCATTGCATCCAACCCATTACTGCATTCCAGGATGCTCCGAAAGATATACATGAGCCATTTGGCATGTTAGACAGCTTTGGAATGTGGGACTTCTGCCGCCCCCCCCTCCCACAAAGGCTCTGTAATAAAACAGGCTTTTTGCATGTTTTCCCTGAATCTTTTGCCCCAATTTGAACTATTACCTGCTGGTTTTTGATTTTGAGACTGCACCGTGGACTGCTGTCTAGACCTCAGTGACAGTGTTCTTTCCTTTACAAAGTGGTATGTTTAATTGGGTGTCCCCAATTGCCATGTGCTGACTTACTAATAAGCTCCTAGTATGTGGTACCTAGCTACCCAGGGCAGGTAATGCTAGCTGTACACACAAGAGTTGCAGCACTGGTTGTGCCACTCTGTGTGTGACAATGTGAAAACACAACTTTCAGCTGCCATTGCAGACTGAAGAGGCTATGCATGCATTGCACACTTGACTTTGCCATGACCACTAATGTCAAAGTGCACCTAACAATATATATATGCCTCCTCTAAGGCAGGTCTATGACGCCCTTCGTCAAGGAGCTGTATATTGTTAAGACAGACATATATTTCTGATGTGTCTGTAAAGCAAAACCCTAAAATGTTGATGTTTGCTGAGACCAGTTACATAGCCTTATAGGTAATTGCATGGTAAATGGTTGTCATTCCAATGTCTCTATCTCCTGACAGAGGTTACCTAACTATGCCAAGTAAGGTACCAAATTAAAAGGGGCTTTAAGGGCCATATTTATACACAGTTTTGCATAAAAAATATTACCGCTGGCTAACGCTATTTTGGTACGCTGTGCTGGTGTCAAATTTAAACTTTGACGCACGGCGGCGCAAACCACAGGTGGGAGTCATTTTTTTTTTACGCACACCGCAGCGTCAAGTCGTAAAGCAAAACAACGTTAACACAGCGGAAATGACTGTGGGTTGATTTACGACCCCGCAAACCGGATATGCGCCGTTTTTGGACGCAATAGCGTCAAAAAACCCACCGAACACTGCCATTTCACCAGAGGAGTGCCAAAATGAATGTCAGATACCACTACAGACCCCAGGAAGATGACAACAGATCAGGAACCAGCCAGGAGGACCCACACAAGAACCAGGACACTTATAAGAAGAAAAGAAAGTGTTGCTTCAGTGCAGGGAGCAGGAAATTCTGGTTAAAGAGGTGACGGAACACCAGCACCAACTCTTTGTCACCTCAAAGTTGCCAATCAGTAGGAGAGAGGCTATATGGCAACAAATTGTTGACAAGATTAAAAGTGTGGCAGAAGTACGCAGAACAGTCATCGAGTGCAAGAAACGCTGGCATGACTGCAAGCGCAGGACCAAGGAAAAGATGGCCAGGAACAGGAAGGCAGCACTGCAGACTGGAGGTGGGAGTCCAGCACACCAGGAGGCCCTGGACCACATGGAGGAGTTGGTCGCAGCCGTCATCCCTGAGGAAATCGTCACAGGGACTCAAGGACAGGACAGCGCAGACTACCAGGAGACAACGTACATGCAGGGTTAGTCGCATGGGGAATTGAAATGCACTAATGTCAACTGCAACCGGGGGGGAATACCTACTACACATTGCATGTAAGTCATCATATACATGGAGTGGCATGGGTAAAGGGTCACAGCATGGGGGCATGGCCTGCACAGACAGAAGCTGGGGCACACCATTACACTACACCAACAATAGTCCCATGGGGGCATGCTGTCATGCCAAGGATGGAGCAAAGGGAAATCCACGCCAGGAGGGAAGGGCACAATGTCAAACAGACATCCTGGCACACGTCAGCATCCATACCCCCACATTAACTAGGGCCCTCTTAACAACCTCTAGCCATATCGACAACTGGAATGTAACTGCGACAACAGTTGCCACTACCACTTCCGCTCTGTGTGCAGCTCAAGTAGCCAATGGCAGTAACCTCCCCATGGATCACACACACCTAAATTATGGGGCTGGGGATGACAACTTCAACAATCCCCTGAAAAAAGACAAATGCTCCAGTACTGTAAAATGTCAATGCTCATAGTTGTTGCAAACATCAGCCAATTTCAACAACAATAGGAGCTACACAGCACTAAGGACATACCCATGCTGCATATGTCAGGGTCCATCCTGTGCCTGGGTCACAATGTAACATCCCAAATTTCATACTGCTCAGACAACAGCATTGAGGGGGGGGGGCACATGTAACTGGTCACTGACATATACCTGCACAGTCAGAGGAGGAAATAGGACACTGCTACGACAATCAGGGCAATCCAATGTACCACACATTCCCCAACATCAGCAGTACACATTACCAATGCCAACATCCATATTGTGTCATAACATTGCTATGCATAGGATATGCTAAATGTCAAATATATTTAAGTGGATGTGAAAGATCAGAGATTGGGGCAGGTCCAGATTGTTAAGTGCGCTGCCAGTGCCATCAGAACACCCACAGCCAGTGAAAGCTCTCACCATGAGAATGGATGTAGACAGAGGGTTGAGTAGGACAAGAAGGTGGCAATTCACTATTTGGCCAAAACCAACACCTAGAAGAGATGATGCCGACAAGTCTAATAACTTAATAACATACATGTGACATGCAGGTGGGCCATAGGCCTGGGAGAATGCCCATCTGAAGGACTAGTGCAATGAACACGAAACAAGATCACAATGTGAATTCATCACAAGGCAGGCATGTCACATCACTCATGCCACAACACAGACACACAAATTGTACCCAGTTTCATTGCAGAGGAAGATGGATCTCCTGCCGGTATGTCTGTCCCAGATTACCCTGATGACATCGATGACGAGCTGATGAACATTCCCTAGGAGACTATCCAAGATATCCTTGAAACCCTCCAGACCCCACCTTCAGTCACAAGGAGGAGCACAGAACAAGCAGCCATCGCAGAGGATCCACCCACCACCCCAATTGTAAGACCTGCCAGCTCCAATACAGCTGAGGACTCAGACGACACTGGCACCAGCTTTGAGAGAACTGTACTTGGAGTACAGCAGGAGCTGGCCAAGGAAGTGCGGGTGGGGATGCAAACTATGGCAGCCAGCCTAGAGGGGGTGCGCTCGTGCATGATGTCATCTGCAGATCAGGCAGCAGCTATGCAAGCCCTAACATCTCACTTGCAGGAACAGCAAAAAACCCAGAAGGAAATCAGCACCAGTTGACCCAACACCTACAACAGCAATCCTGTCAACGCGTGCACGAATGCAACATTGAACCCCTCAGGGCCGACCTGGCTGCCTACCATCATGATGTGGCTGCTATTCTCAAGAACCAGCAGATCTTCCTTGCTGCAGTACTGCTCTTAAGACCTTCACAGGGAGCAGCGACCGGGATGTCTGACTCCACATCTTCTAACACTGAGGTGTGTGTTGCCCCTTCACAACCACCACCACCAAGAACAGAGGAGGCAACACACACATCAGAAGAAGAAGACATGGAACAGATCACCTTCACACAGAAAAGTACCCGGAAGCACTAGTCCCTGCCACATGGCCAACTATTACCAAGGTCCTGCGCTTTGTAACATGCCAGTCTTGCAACAACTCTACTTAATGACTGTTCTGCTTACCACTGTATATCTCGTCAGCCTGCCCATGGATTGTCTCTCTCCTACTCATTAGCAAATTCTGTCCCTCTGCACAGTCTGAAACATCAACCTAGCATGTCAAAAGCATTTCCTTAACCCCTTGTGTAGGATCACAATGTAAGATGTCACTCTAATGGACTCACAATCATGGACAATGTACAGATAGCACAACAGCACTTTTCAATAAATAGCACTTACACAACAAATTTGTCTCTGGGTAATGTGACATATCAACTGTGCAGTAGATAACTGAAATGTGCCTACTGTCAAATTACGTAGCTTGTCAATACAACTGTCCTGATATTATGTAGTCAGAGAAATCTGCACATTGCCCATGATTGCATCACACTTTGTCCATCCTGAGGGACATATCTGATGAAGTGAGAAACCATACACCATCATGCTGTGTTGGACAGAATAATGCTTCCTCAAAGGATATCTAAGTCATCAAATAGTGGCCGCAAAATGTTGTCACCATGCAATACTAACACATATAACAGTACAAACTAATCTAAGCAAGCACTACAAAAACTGCATGAATGAAGGTGTCTGAGTTTACATACAAATAGGTAATCATGCTGAACTGTGACGTATGTGAGTCACGAAGACAAGAATACTAGAGTGCCTATGAGAATTCATCTTATAAGGGTGTCCTTGATCATCACACTGCAGTCAGACCTAAAACTGTTCCCCCAATACCAAGTCTGAAAGCCCTGTTTGTGACGTAGAAAACACACTTATCAACAGAAACACATTGTCATCCATATTAACTGTGATTGGTGGTTGCAACGAAGGGTGGAAACTTTGCAAGGTAGCTCTGGGGTAGCTGCCAATCTTACAGCTCAGTTGGGATTTGTTTGTAGCATAGGACACAAATGTAAAAGTACAAAATTCATATACACTGATTCCAAGCCCAGGATCAAGTACCATTTAACACATACTGTTAAGGGTTAACCAAATATTTATTAAATGCTCATCATAGAAGAGGAAACTGAGGGAAAAATCTTACCTACCCTAATCTACCCTGACTACTCATTACCCACAACTGTCCCTAACTAACCTAAGGTACACTCACTTATCACATGTAACAAAACGTTCTAAACATCCACCCCCCTTATGAGACGGGACACATGGAGGACAACATATATTAACCTAAACACATACTATACTATCCTAAACAAATATATATATATATATATTTTTTTTTTTTTACTAAACACCCAAGAACCCCAACATAGCCTCCCACCCACCCACACATGTCATAAGAAAAAATAGAAACAATCAGGACCCCCCACCCACTAACACTAACTAAACTAACAGCCTATACTAACCTAACACTAACCCCCCTAAGCCCACTAAGTATAAGAACAAGGAAAGAGGAGGGAGGGGAGGGAATCATGTCCATATCAAAAACAGTGTAGAGGTTGGCCCTGCGAAGGGTCCTCTTGATCGACTTCACACACCGGTTAATGTGCCGCACATCCCGGCTCAGGTGGCTTAACTTGCACAACACACGGTCCATCTTCCGTTCCATGTTGTGGAAGGCTGCAGGGTCAACAGATGGAGCTGGGGCAGTCTGGGTACCGGTGGAGGAGTTCTGTGTGTGTGTGGAGCCAAGGCCAGTTGGCTGTCCTGCACCTGTAGCAATGCTGGGTCCTGGAAGTCCGGTAGATGTAGGCACAACAGTCTCAGCTGTGGGTGGGGCCACCTGGCTTGAAGTGGTGGTTGTGCTGGTGGTGGCTGTGGTGGGCAAAGTAGGGCCACCCTGTGGGAAGGCCCTCCATGCCCCGGAGGCCCGTTCATGGCGATATCGTCGGGCCATCCTCCTGAACCCCGACTCCACCAGCAGGATGTGCTGGTATCTCATGGACCGCCGCTGGAACTCACGGACTTGGTCTGGAGTCATGTTTGCAGCTGTGAAGACAAATGCAAATATTCTACATTAGTAACTGCATTGTGTGAAATGGCACAAGAAGTTAATCAGACAATACATCTACTGTACTTGTAACAGCTCATATCACAATACAGATCATTGAATGTCCCTGAGGATGTACATGGCAGGCCAGCCTACAAAGGTCACATCACACATAGCACATCCTTAACTTACAAGATGGGTAACAACTGGCTTTGACTTGCCATCTGAGTTCTGCCAGTTATCAGCTAACAATCATGCTGCATATCCTCCGCCAAGACCTGGGGTACAAATGTCAGTGTACGGAATGCAAAACTAAAGCCACTTGGTCTGCAAGTCGTAACAGGACTGGCCTGTATAGTACCAAGTGCCAAACCTGAGTGTCTATACTAGGTTCCAACCAAACAGTCACTTATTCACATGTATGTGTAACATACTAGTAGCATCAGTACTAGGTACCCCATTTACAAACCCATGCCTGTGTTTGAGGGTAGGGGGTGGATAAACAACTATCAGTTTCCAACAACATGTACACCGAGGAGTGTATAGAAAACTCCACATGTGTTTGGCTCTACACACACACCACAGGTAAGGTCTATCAACAATTAGGAGTCAGCAAACCCTAGACCAATCATAGGGCCACACATGTCAGGAAATGCAGAACTTGGTACATAACATATACTTCCAGTAAGGCCTGACTTACGTCACACACAGAGTTGCAAGAACACCCATGATCATGATTAGCATGCACACCTAGGCCATTGCACTTAAGGTCCACATACTTGTAGCACTACATGTGGAAGTACATGCTGCTAGGAGGTTCTACCTACAGTTTAATAAGTACCTTGGTAAATAGGGAAGCAGAAGTCTATTGGAAAGCAATTTGCTGTACCAATCTTGGAGAATGTGGGTCTGACAGGCTGACTAAATCTGAGCTGACTTCCAGTGTGACTCTTGTTGATACAAGTGTCATCCACATGACTCACCCCAGTACTCACTGTGGTGCCTACAGGAATGGCCTACAATCCCTAGATAATACCATAGGATATGCATTGGCCAACTCAAAACATTTGAGAAACTGAAATCCCACTCATGGAACAAGACAAATGATTGCCCAACGCATCACTCCTTGCTATGCGTTCAACACACAGGAGTCCATAACCAGCAAACACAACACATAACAGATATATCAACACTTACTGGAGTGGTCGGGGTCCTCAAATGTAGCCACCTCTCCCACAGTGTAGGGTGCCGGTCCACCTGTAAGGCATGGAAGGAAGAAATGTGCTCAAAATCTGTGCACAGACCAACAATTTCATTGACATATACAATGTGTAGGCTGAATAAGGAAATGGCAGCCATTCAGACATGATGGTACTGCATCTGATATATCACGGCCAACTTGTACATAGCATGGGTCTCCTGTGACAGTTACACACACATCTGCACACACGCATTGGCCCTAGCTATCAGGTGGTGGCAAACATGCCCCGTCATTGGTAACCAGAAAAAAATATGGAGTGTAATTGTCTAATAATGTGCATCCAAGAGAGACATCCAAAGCCTGGTTGCTTGAGGACTGCATTACCAGTCAAACATGCTATGTGGCCATGACACATTTATGACACATAGGTACAATGTACAGAGGGACAGGGACTTTTGTAAGCCCTGATGTTGTTACAGTTTATTCATTTGATGTGGGCCAGCTATGGTGATTTGCACCAACCATGGAGGTGTGAACCCATGTCCGTACCTTTGGACTGCCATCCCTAATTGGAATGTGGCACAACTAACTCCAACAAACATTCTAAGATGTTAGCTGAGGGCACTTTAAACCTTTTCACGATGTTTCCAAATCCAGATCTGACATGTATCCAAAAAGATAAAGGACCATAATAATCCCTAACATTCATAGTACTTCCGTGAACGCTTTCCTTCCACACTCACCAGACTCACATGAGACATATGTCTGAGCCACTTTGCTATAATCAATTGACGTGAAGCCAGCACTCATTTTCTGCATCATGTAGTGATTCTAAAGTCAGTCTAGCTATTGCATCAACAAAGTTAACCAATATGTTGGTACATCTTTACTTCTCTGGCAAAAGTGCCCTATATAGACATGATTGGCTCCTATTTTGTTGGGTTGTCTGACACAAAGGCCGAACCAATTTACTTCACGGAAAAGTATCCTGTAAGTTTGCTGAGCACGTGCTATCTGACAGCTAGCAATTGTGATCCTTCCCATAGTGCATCAATTATCCCTGTATGTTTCTCCAGCATTACACACAGTCAGCAAGTTAGCTGGCAGACATAGTACAAATCATCTGATGTCAATACAGAGCATTTAATTGTGCACATTTACATGATTAGTACTCACCAACAGGGCCACCAATCACGATTCCCAGGTGGTCCAAGAGATCCTGCTTCCTGGTGATGAGGTCTGCCCACTGGTGCTTCAGCTGGTGGTCACTCCTCTGGCTGGAATACACATGCAGCAGGTGATGCAGCACCTTTCCCCACCAGATTCTGCGTGCCTCTGTGTGATACCCATGTATCACCCTACCCCCTGCCTTGATCATCAGTAACAAGAAATGGCACACAAGCCAAATGAAGCCCCTCAACTCCTCTTCACCCATCCTGCCAAGTCATGGCCTACCAGACATTGTGGAAATGTGAAAGGGAATAGGGATTAAATAAATAGAAAGGGGAAAAGGGGGAAAGTAGGGGTACAAATACAGAAGAAAAGTAAACTTGACCACTAAAAGAGCCCAACTATCCCCAAACTACCACTACCCACAACAGACTCCCACAAACAACAAAAACACTAGAAAAATGGACAAATGGACACAAAACACAGTAGGACAGTATACACCAACAATATGTATTTGACAAATTGGCAATAGAGACAGCACACAGGACAAAAAGCACATAATCTAAGGACACCACTCTCTACACAGCCACACAGTCTAGAAGAATCATAGACTGCAAAGTGAAAGTGAAAGTACCCGCACTGTACATGATCTGTAAACAGGATATTGTATTACATCACTTCCTGTATTAAATGTCCGCCCTTTTTCGCGTTATGCGTCATTTTTTGTCCACCAATACTGTATTTGCATAATTTTTTAGGACGCACAGGAGTGAAAAGTAGCCTGCATCCAAATAATAGTACATGACCTGTACATTTATCTGGATGCGGCCTAATGTTCACTCCTGTGCGTCAAAAAAAATGACGCGAATACAGTATTGGTGGACAAAAAATGACGCATAACGCTAGGAACGTCAACATTTCAGTGCATGAACTGGTTTTGGGCATTTTTTCTGTTTTTCTGTTATGTTACATTTGGGACACATCAGAGATAGGCTGATGGCACCCACTATGGTGTTGATGGCGTATGTTCACATGTGTGACATCATACTGCAGCGGACCATGATCCGCTACTTCCTTCACAGTATTTTTATGGTTGGCTGATGCACTAGATGGCCATATGTGTGGCCTACATATATGTATTGCACAAATTGGGCATGTTTAGCATGAGAAGAGGATTGCAATGTGACGCACACATGTACAGTACCTAAATGCCTTTGGCTCAATGTGTGTGCTTTGGCAACTAATGTATTTGTTGACCAAGTGTGTGTGTATCACATGATGCATTATTGCACATATGCTTGTATGAATGTGACGTCCATGTCTCCAATCCTTAGATGCAAGTCATTGTGGAAATGAGAGAGGACATGTGTTAGTCATACATGTAGCAACA
The DNA here is from genome assembly GCF_031143425.1 of Pleurodeles waltl. Taxonomy (NCBI): domain Eukaryota; kingdom Metazoa; phylum Chordata; class Amphibia; order Caudata; family Salamandridae; genus Pleurodeles; species Pleurodeles waltl. The sequence goes on from NC_090439.1 coordinate 432,468,591, forward strand.
TCCGTAGACTTCCAAGATTTAGTGTAACGTAGACACCACATGTGACAAAGCATGCAGAAGATAGATGGCAGACGCTTGTTCATGTCAATGGTCCACATTTTCAACATCCTATGTCCTAGAGTTTTGCTAACAGCTTCCTAGGCACTAGTTGGTGAATCCCACAGTGAGTCATACACATGCATTGAGGAAGTGGGTACCATGTTGTTTGCCCAGACAGACAAAGGTGAATCACAAATGTATGATGACACCACAGTTGAGGTCATAGAAGTGAGCCACAACTCTCAAGTGGCTGTGGTGGACCAGCAGACGAGGCAGCACGTGTCCACATATTTCCAGTGATCAATTGCACATAGGTGTCTTGTTCATGTGTGTGGTCCAATGATGATCCTGTACATTTTTGGGGGTGTAATTTGTCACAGTTCAGTCCAGGACTCATCATGAGTCAGTTATTCCTGTATCTTCTGAGTATCCTTTGTTGATCAATGTGCGTAAAGTGGATGTGGACATGAGAACTTACATGGGGATGGTCCCAACCTGTCACTAAAGACGTGTAATGAGACAGTCAACAGGGCAACCTTGGTGAGATGAGTGAGATAATGTCTCAGCTGTCATGTTACGGCAGGTGTCATTACAACATTTGTACACAGGTTAGCCTCTGCAATTCCCACTGCATCTAGGAACATCATAGCCTCTGTGCTGAATATTCTTGCAGCTACTCACCACACACGGCCCATCAATATGTTGTGAGCACTGTGATTCTGTGTATGAACTGTCAGGGTCCTGACATGTGTGGATTTTTCATGGACATTATCAGAGGTTGCTGGTTCTGCTGAAGGCCCCGTACCCAGTCCCTGCATACGGCAATGGGACACTGTCACACTTTGTCATTCATGCATAAATGAGACCCAGACAAGGGATGGGCCATGAATTTTGCTTCTCACAGAGGATTTAACTCATTTGGTACAGTTAAAAGGCAGATGATGCTATACAATGTATTTGGGTATGCATCGAAGAAGCCCATGCCCAAATACCCCCTGATGAATGAGATGTTTGCTAACCGAAGTGTGGTACATATGTAGACACAGGGATACTTTAGGGTGATGCACAGACAGATGCCAGTCAGGCTGACAGAATGCAGGGTGAATCAGGATCCAGCAATTTGACAAGTTACATAATCAGTGGTCTGACTAAGACTGTTTGGAGGACGAACTAGAGAGTTGACATGTCAAACTGTGTATGTCCTGTGTTTTTGAAGGTGAGAAATGAACCCAAGGGCTGTGTTACACGGCTTAATTAGTATCAATGCTTAATGGTGTATTTGACAAAATAGCAACTCCTATGCTGTTCCAGGCATCAGCAGGGGCAGTGCTTGTTGAAATGGGTGGTGTGCATGGAGGTGATAACAGGTGTGGGCTGCATCTGTTTCTCACAAGTCCTGTAGGTGTGATTTGCATTCTAATGGCAAACAGACATTTTCACACGGGAAGCAATCTACAGGTGCTAACAGGGCTTAGAAACTAGAAGCCAGTGTATTAATTGACCTGACGTCCATGCAGTCAGATGTTCTATGACAATGGCATACCATAGGAAAGGGTGTAGCACACTGGATTGCTATTGTCAGGCTGTGTGTGTTGAGGATGGAATATCAGGGTACACATCTTAGTATTCCAGGGACCTCTTCAGACAAGTGGGTTGTGACCAGGTGCATGTCAGGAGTTAGGAAATGTGCTGACATGTACATGGAATGTAATGTGCGCAATGCTGCTCATATGTGTGGCACTTGTGCTGTCTATGTACAGCTTCTATGGAACTCTGGTCACAGATAGTCCTTGCAAATATGGGATGCAGTTAGACTTACTGCTGTCAGGGGTCTGGTCAGACATTCCTGTTACTGATGCAAAAGCACATTGACTGCTTCATGTATGAGGCTTGTTTTCCCCTTATTGAGTGATGGGGTCTTAGTTGTCTGCCATATGATGCTTTGGACCTTGATTTCAACATGTATGAGTGAAATAGGTGTGGTCCTCTGCTATTGGCCTTCAAAGGAGAAATGTACATGATATATGTAATTTACAGTGTGTGTGTATGTGACCATTGTATGTTACTCATCACATTAGCTCTGGGATTTTCAGTGCCCTAATCAGTATATCAGCAATGCTCCATGACGCAAAACTCTTATTCTGATAGTTAGAGATGAAGGTGTGCAAAAATGATTAGCCAGACCATGATATGGTGATTATTATAGGTGTTTATTTAAATGAGTTCATTAAAGTGGCGATGGTGATTATATTTAAAATAAATTGTTCACGATATGTTGCCGCCTGCGTATACCAGTGGCTGTGTTCTGTAGCTCCCCCTCATGTTGCAGGCCAGTATCCTCCTCTTCCTCCTCTTCAGGCATGTGTGGCTCTGGTCCCAGGAGGGGAATGTTCCTTTTGATGCAAATGTTGTGCAATATTGCACATGTTAGGATGATCTCACAGACCATCTCCGGGGAATATAGGAGGCTACCACCAGTGAAGTTGAGGCAGCGGAACCTTGACTTGAGGATGCCGAAGGTCCTTTCGACTATGGTGCGTGTCCTCCTATGTGCGTCATTGTAGGCACGCTCTGCTGCAGTACTCGGGTTGCCAATAGGTGTCATTATCCATGGCTGGATGCCATACCCCTGATCAGCTGCAAGAGAAAATGAATGGGATCATGTTGATGTAGCTAGCCCCATTGAAATGACCTTTCATGGCAGTAGTTGTCTTGTGTTGTCAGTGACTCTTTTGTGTTATTATGTCGCATCCTAGGCTTGTAGGATGTACCATCTGCATCGTGTTGTTTCCTTGGCTGAACGAGTGTTTGCTTCTGACCGTTTGTCAGCAGTATGTTTTGGGATTTGTAGTACAATGTGCTCTCACTAGCATTGTGACTTCTGATACAGGTGTCTGTGTGTCTTCACTGGGCTTGAGATTATAGTTCCATACACAGAATCATTTTGACAGTGTTGTTAGCACGTTCATATCAATGTACCCTGGACATCCCATACCTTTAGACTTATGCAATGGATTAATGTAAACGTCATTGGGACACTTACAATTTGCAAGGTGACATTTAGGCAACCCACTCCACACGTTGTGATCTTTGACGTCTTAACATTAGGCTGTACAGTAATTTAAGATGTGTGACAGGTTCAATGGTGACCTAAGAAACATGGCTAGCGATGTCATGGCCTCAGTGTGTTCCTGTTTACATGTTGCTGTTGTGGTGTATGTGTTGTGTGTCCTAGAGGGTTGCTGTGCAGTGTGTATATAAGTAGGTTTTTGTACTTACCAACAAGTAGTCCATTGCCGTACTGTCCATCCTGGAAGTGTTCATTGATGGTGCAGTGACGGAAGATGAAGGAGTCATGGACACTCCTAGGATATTTAGCCACGATGTTGGTGATCAATCCTTGGTGATCGACTATGGCCTGCACATTGATGGAATGTGTGTGCTTCCTGTTGTGGTAGAGGTGTTTAGTTGCAGCAGGTGGCACAAGGCGTACATGTGTGCAGTTGATTGCACCAAGGACGTGTGGTAAGCCACTAATGAGGTAGAACCCCTGTTTTGTTTCCTGCTGCTTCTGCAGTGTGTTAGGGAAGCAGATGAGGCGGGGTGTAAGTCCAATGATGGCATCCAGTACTTTGGACACAAAGGCAGAGAATGATGGTTGTGATATTCCGGCAATCAGGGCACCAGTTGTTTGAAAAGAGCCACTTGCCAGCATGTGAAGTACGGCAAGCAGCTTGGTTTCTGTTGGGATGGTGCGGGGTGTCAGCAAAGTGGGTGCCAACTGCGGTTCAATGTTTCGCAGCAGCTGCTGAATGACCTGCCTATTCAACCTGTACCTCTGGATGATGTTGTGTTCCCTGAGGCCATGAAGGGTTGTTCTGGGGTGGAATATCCTCTCCTGCCTTCTGCGCTGCCTTTGGGGTCCCTGCTGGTGTTGTTGTAGCTGCTGTTGTAGCTGCTGGGCTCTGCGTCTGCGTGCACACTGGATAAGAATCACCTCCATGTCTCCCTTTCGCTGCTCTGCTGCTCTGCTGTTGCTTCTGTGTGTTCTGATTAAATACAGGTGTGTTTGCTCCATTTTAACGCCTGCCCTGACCCAGGCATTAAATTTTTACACAAATCGGGCTGTGCGTCATTTTCCGGGTCCGCCTCCCGGCCGTACGTCATTTTTGCCCGAAAGCATAAATACGACGCACGGCCGTTTAAGTCATTTTTTGGACAGGAACGCCTACCTTGCATATCATTAATGCAAGGCGGGTTGCCGCATCCAAAAAATGACACCCACGGTGGAATTTTGTCGGTCCCGTGGGCCCGTGCGTCAAAGTTTAAATACGGGGCAACGTTTGCACTGAATGTGCATCAAACCTTTTGATGCACATTCGGCGCAGACGGAGTATAAATATGCCCCTAAATATGACTCAATAGTGCAGTCAACATTTATGTCAAATTTAATGCTCTCACCTTTTGCAAAAGTTGCCGTTCTTTGGCCAAGCTGGTACAGTGGATTTGCAGAAGCACTGTGAATGAGACAGGTTTCTGCTCCCCTAGGAAGACATGTGAGCAACTCCCGGGCTGGGAACAAAGGCTGTTGCCTGTGCTTTAGGTGTGATCCCCTCCCACTGAATGGGCTGCTAAGGGTGTTAGCCCAAAAGGCATGCATCAACTGTGATGTCACCTTTGAAGAGCAGCTGCTGCAACACTCCTTCACAGGAGGACTTTTTGTTTCCCCTAGACAAGGTAAAACTAGGGCCAAGGAAGGTAAAACCAGTTTCAGAACCAGTTTTCCATGGGCCTGGAGTGAGCTACCAAGGTCCTTACACTCGAGAAAGGTTTAAGCCATGTTAGTTATGGCATGCAAGTTGCACTCTGGGATAGCCAGACTCCACACATCCCCAGAACGGTGTCAGATAGGAGGGGACCTACTAGCCCAAGTGTTAGGAACCATGTTGTCCCCTCAGGGCACTTTACTGGCATATAAGGGGTATGCCTGGCACCTGAGATTTCAGTACTCATTGGATTTGGATCAAGGACAATAAAAAACCCACTTTGCACCCATTGAAAGCACACAAGAAGAGGCTGTGACGTTGGAGCAACTGCACCTACTGCACTTTTGTCTAGTGGGGTTTTTACTCTTTTCTGCATACCTGGCTAGGTGAAAAGTTGACTCTCAGCCCAAACCTGAAGTAGAGAGTCCAAGGTTCAATTGGTTGGCCTCCAGAACAGCACTGGGGACATCAAAGCTGGAAGAGCCCAAATTGCATCTCTGGTAGCCACATCAACAGTGTTGCTTCTACCAGATGCCAGGCACTTCAACAGACAATTTGGGAATAGCCAGAAGTTGCACCTGAGTCTGCTGGACCCATAATTGTTGGTTGTGAATAGATTTTTCCACTCCAACAGACACTAGTCCCACCAAAGGTTTGCACCATGACCTCTGTGTCTTCAACAGCAGCCCATTGAACCCTGCATAGAGGACTTCATGGGATCCCAAGAACCGTGGCCAGAGTTGCACCCTCTCACCTATGGACTGAGGAGTTGACCGGACTTCACCGCTGTGGACCACACACATGTGAAGCATCCATAGAGCATCTTTATGCCTGCATCCCTCAGAATCAGGACCATTTTATAGAAGTCAATGGCAGTTATCCTATAAAGCTTGGATCTTGTTCTAAAAATGTTCTGGTGGCCAGGTAATTGTCCAAAGAATTATTTTAGGCCTCTAAGACCTCTATCCTGTCGGGTTTGTTAGCCCAACCCAGGTCGGAGTCACCAAACTCAGTTTTCCAAACTCTTAATAACTTGAAAAGTTTTCAAAGTTTACACTTGCCAATGCTTGTTTGCAGTTGATCTGATTTAGATATTGGCAGAGGGGTTATTGCATCACAACGGTGATGAATATCCCGTCTGCCAAAATAAAAATCCTATTAAGTTCGATGGGATTTAGATTTCAGCTGAGGGGATATCCTTCTACGTTGTGACTGAGTAACCAGTCCTCCAATATGTAAATCAGTCCCAAAGTCTTTAACCCTATGGCTAGGTGTGTCAGTCACTCGCCAACACGCACACACGCCAGGGAACAGGTTTAAAAATCCTACGGTGTGTGAGGAAGGCACCTACGTTTTTTGCTCTGCACCTAGGCTCAGCAGCCATATAGGGAAACCTACTAAACCCAGCCATTTCTGGCAACTAGATACCCGGGGGGGTCCACAGAGGTGTGGCTTTTGTGAATAAAAACGCTACCCTATTTGAGTGCCTGTGCTTGTGCCTGCATTAGGAATGGATCACCCCAGGGTCAACAGTTGCCCTCATGTAATAACTAACATTGACCATTTTGTGATCCATTCCTGTCACAAGCACAAGGTCTAGCCACACAAGTGAGGTACCATTTTTATCAAGAGACTGAGAGGAGTGCTGGGTGAAAGGATGTTTGTGGCCCCTCTCAGATTCCAGAACTTTCCATCACCAAAATGTGCAGAAAAAGTGTTTTTAAGCCAAATATTGAGGATTACAAAGGATTCTGGGTGACAGAACCTGGTGAGAGTCCCACAAGTCTCCCCATTCTGGATTCCCCTAGGTGTCTAGTTTTAAAAAATATATAGGTTTGCTAGGTTTCCCTATGTGCAAGCTGAGCTAAAGCCCAAAATCCACAGCTAGGCACTTTTCAAAAACATGTGAGTTTTCAATGGAAAATTGTGATGTGCCCACATTGTGTTTTGGGGCATCTCCTGTTGTGGGCATTAGGTCTACCCACACAAGTAAGGTTCCATTTTTATCAGGCTTGGTGGGTTTCCCTCGGTGCCGGCTGAGCTATAGCTCAAAATCCACAGCTAGGCAATTTGCAATAAACGTGAGCTTTCAAAGGAAAATTGTGATGTGTACATGTGTTTTGGGGCATTTTCCGTCGCGGGCACTAGGCCTACTCACACAAGTGTGGTACCATTTTTATTGGGGGACTTGGGGAAATGCTGGGTGGAAGGACATTTGTGGCTGTCCTTAGATTCCAGAACTTTGCAGCACCAAAATGTGAAAAAATAGTGTTTTTTAGTCCAATTGTGAGGTTTGCAGAGGATTCTGGGAGACAGAACCCAGTAAAAGCCCCACAAGTCACTCAATCATGAATTTCCTTAGATGTCTAATTTTCAAAAATGTACTGGCTTGTTAGGTTTCCTTAGGTGCCAGCTGAGCTATACCCAAAATCCACAGCTAGGCACTTTGGAAAAACATGTGAGTTTTCAATGGAAAATTGTGATGTGTCCATGTTGTGTTTTTGGGCATTTCCCTTTGCGGGTACAAGGCCTACTCACACAAGTGAGGTACCATTTTTATTGGGACACTTGGGGGAATGCTGGGTGGAAGGAAGTATGTTGCACTTCTCATATCCAGAACTTTGCAGCACCGAAATCTGAGGGAACTGTATTTTCTTTTGCCACATTTTGAGGTTTGCAAAGGATTCTGGCTGACAGAACCCATTGAGAGCCCCACAAGCCATCCCATCCTGAATTCCCCTAAATGTCTAGTTTCCAAAAATGTACAGGTTTGGTAGGTCTCCCTAGGTACCGGCGCAAAATTCACAGCTGGCCAGTTTTCACAAAAACATTGTTTTTCAACGGAAAAATGTAATGTGTCCATGTTGCTTTTTGGAGCAGTTCCTGTCCCAAGCACTAGGCCTATCGATACAAGTAAGAAAACATTTTTATCAGGAGTCTTGGGGGAATGCAGAATAGAAGAACACATGTTATTGCTAATTGTCTTTCTCTGAATTTTTGTCCTCCAAATGTAAGACAGTGTGTAAGAAAGAAGTCATTTTGAGAAATGCCCTGTAATTCACATGCTAGTATGGGGACCCTCGAATTCAGAGATGTGCAAATAACCACTGTTTCTAAACTCCTTATCTTGTGCCATTTCATAAATACATAGGTTTCCTTGATACCTATTTTTCACTCTATATTTTAACCAAATTAATTGCTGTATTCCCAGTATACAATGAAGCCCATTGCAAGGTGCAGCTCATTTATTGGCTCTGAATAGTTTGGGTTCCTGGTGAACCTACAATACCTATATATCCCCGCAACCAGGGGGGTCCAGCAAACATAACAGTATATTGCTTTAATAAAATCTATCATAGCTGGAAAAAGTTATGGAAGAAAACATAGGGGGTGATTCCAACTCTGGCTGGCGGCTACCGCCGCCCGCCAGGCGGAAATGGCCATTTGGCCGCCACGCGGGCAAAATTCCGCGGCCCCCATTCTGACATTCCCGCTGGGCCGGCGGGAATGAGGCCGCAACACAGGAGCCGGCTCCGAATGGAGCCGGCGGTGTTGCGGCGGTGCGACGGGTGCAGTTGCACCCGTCGCGCTTTTCACTGTCTGCCATGCAGACAGTGAAAAGTAGGCCGGGGCCCTGTTAGGGGGCCCCTGCACTGCCCATGCCAGTGGCATGGGCAGTGCAGGGGCCCCCAGGGGCCTCAGGACACCCGTTACCGCCAGCCTCTTCCTGGCGGTGAAAACCACCAGAAACAGGCTGGCGGTACGGGGGTCAGAATCAAGCAGCGCTGCCCTGGCGGATTCTCCCAGCCGGGGCAAAAACAGCAGATGACCGGCGGCCCGGCAATCCGACCGCAGCTTTACAGCCGCGGTCGGAATGGGTATTGAAGCACCGCCAGCCTGTTGGCGGTGCTTCCGTCATTCGCGGCCCTGGCGGTCTTGACCCCCATAGTCAGAAAGGACTGTTTTTTTCAACTCAATTTCAATATTGTTTTATTTCAACTGTTACTTTCTGTAGGAAAATCTTGAAGGATCTACACAAGTGACCCTTTGCTGAATTCAGAAGTTTGGCTACTTTTCAGAAACGTTTAGCTGTCCAGGATCCACTATTGGTTTTACACCCATTTCTGTCACTAACTGGAAGAAGTCTGAAGAACAAAAATAGTGAAAATGGGGTATGTCGCAGTAAAATGCCAAAACTGTGTTGACAAATTTGGTTTTCTGGTTTAAGTCTGCCTATTCCTGAAAGCTGGTAAGATGGTGATTTTAGCATTGCAAACCTTTTGTTGATGCCGTTTGCAGGGGAAAAAACTGATGTTTTTTTCTGCAGCACTTTTTTCCCATTTTTCCCCAAAAATCTAATTTCAGTTGTATTTGAGCTAATTTCTTGGTGTTTTCCAAGGGAACCCACAAACTATAGTGGGCATATTTATACTCTGTTTGCGCCGGAATTGCGTCGTTTTTTTTTACGCAATTCCGACGCAAAACTAACTCCATATTTATACTTTGGCGTTAGACGCGTCTAGCGCCAAAGTCCATGGAGTTTGCGTCATTTTTAGCGTGGACACCTACTTTACGTTAATGATATGCAAGGTAGGCGTTCCCGTCTAAAAAATTGACTCTGAGGCATGTGCGCCGTATTTACACTCCCGGGCAAAATTCACGCCCGGGAGTGGGCGGGTCAAAAAAAATTACGTACGGCCGCTTTTGCGCCGTTTTTTAGCGCCTGGTCAGGGCAGGCGTTAAGGGACCTGTGGGCTCGGGAGGAGCCCAGAGGTGCCCTTCTATGCCCCCAGGGACCCCCCCTGTCACCCTTGCCCACCCCAGGAGGGCGCCTAAGGATGGAGGGACCCATCTCATGGACATTAAGGTAAGTTCAGGTAAGTGTTTTTTTATTTATTATTTTGTGGCATAGGGGGGCCTGATTTGTGCCCCCCTACATGCCACTATGCCCAATGACCATGCCCAGGGGACAGAAGTCCCCTGGGCATGGCCATTGGGCAAGGGGGCATGACTCCTGTCTTTGCTAAGACAGGAGTCATTTCTATGGGGGTTGGGAGTCGAAAAAAATGGCGCAAATCGGGTTGAGGCGAAAAATTTGCCTCAGCCTGACTTGCCCCATTTTTTGGCGTCCAAGCTCCATATCCCCCTACGCCGGCGCTGCCTGGTGTATGTCGTTTTTTTTCACGCACACCAGGCAGCGCCGGCGGCTAACGCCGGCTAACGTCATTGAATAAATACGGCGCCCACATGGCGCTTCAGAATGGCGTTAGCCGGCGCTAATTTTTTTGACGCAAAACTGCGTTAGCGCAGTTTGGCGTCAAAAAGTATAAATATGGCCCTAGGTACCTTTACAATCCCCAGAATGTTGGGAAGAAAAGACACAAATTTCACGTGGATAGCTTATGTGGACAAAACGTTATGGGGGCCTAAGCACGAACTACACCAAGTAGTAAAAAAAGGGGCATAGGACTAAGGGGAAAAGACCCAGCATCTAAGAGGTTAAAGGAAGTAAAAATTCATATCTGTAGAATCCTCCGGTGGATTTTGGTCATCAAGTACTCTGCAGATTCATACAAATATGCTCTATTTTAATAAATTGTTATTATGTCTCTTTCTCGTTTGGAGCCTTTCTTATTCTGTTGTTTGGTGCTGTTATTTGCTATACATATAATTCCTTTGCTAAGCCTTACTGCTCTGTGCCATAGCTACCAAACCGTTGAGCTGAAGGATAATTAACTCTGGCTGGGCCGAAGGATATAAATGTGAGTGTACTGCATGATAAGGCCCCCACTCCATCGTATAGTACACCCATTTTCTGACATTTGTGCCTAAGAGGTAGGATTCAGAACTTGTGTTTAGCTGTATCAGACAATTAATATGTTGTTATTGACAGAAGGTGTAAACTGCTTTAGAGTCAAGTCTAGCAACAGTCTCAATAAGTTGCCAATGTTCTACAGGCATTAGAAATGCTTTTTTCTCAAAGCAAAAGAAAGGTTGACCACCAGTTCTTCCTATGTAGGTACTTTTCAAGTTTTAAAAATGGAGAATGGAGCAGTTGACCCTGCTAACCCGTTTAAACTCCAACTCAGTAATTTAAAAAAATGTGCGGGAGGATATCAATTGGACTAGGCCTGTCTACCAACAAAGAAGAGTAGTAGAAATCTCTTGAAGCCTGGGAGGAAGCATAAGAACTCCATGCCCAAGCTCAGTTGGCAGGAAGTCACCCCATGGAGTGGTGATGACCAGGATTTGGCAGCAGTCCCTTTGAGACTGAAGGTGACTATAACAGTGTGGTCCCAAGATCAAGGTCAAGACACAGGTCTGTTAGAAATTGGTCCTCTAGTTGGCAGAGCTATACACCCTTGTCCAAGTACGGCCAATCCTAGTCAGGTTAAGTCACAACACAACCCAAATTATGCTGTGCTCACCCTTTATTAGCTTGGCACAGAGCAGGAAGGCTTAACTTAGAACCCATACAGCAACACAATGAAAACACCAGAAAATTACACTGCACAAGTTTAGAAAAATATATGATTTTCACCAGAATAAAATAAGGTAAACACAACAAAAAACCAATATGCTCAAGTTGAAATATCACTTTTTAAAGGCTTGAAAGAGTCTCAATCCCTAAGAATCAGTGGTTGCATCTTTGTAACTCACAGCACCTGGGATGCGCCAAAAATAATGGCGCACATGGAGTTTCAGGGGAGGTGATCTGTTAAAAAGTGAGGTGCTGCGTTGGATTTTCCAGCACGGAACAGAAGATGCAACTTTTTTTCCACGCTGCAAGGTGATGCATTGATTACCATGAGTGCAGCTTTGGTTCCTCTCTGAAATGGAGGGATATTTTGACACCCAAGGACGATGAGTTGAAAGTCCTGGATCGGCTGGTAGAAAGGAGCAGGTGCTGCATTGATCTGGTAGGTGCTGCAGGGTTTTTCAGTCGCATGGCAGGCATTTTGGTTGGTGATGTGCTGATTTTCCAGCTGCAATGCAGGTTCTGCATCGGTTTCTGCAGGTGCTGCGTTAATTTTGTGATGCACAAGATTTCCTGGAGGGATGACATCTTTTTTGGCCCTGAGACTTCAGAAACAGGAGGCAAGCTCAATCCATGCCCTTGGAGAGCACTTTAGGAGGAAGGCAGAGACCTTCCGGCAGGGTCAGGAGCACCAGGCAGCCGGGCAACAAGCAGGAAAACAGCCCTTCAACAAAGCAGTCTAGATGAGTCCTTTAGGAAGCCAGGGAGTCGCTCTGACAGAGCCCAGGTATAGGTCCAGAAGTGTCTAAATTGGTGGGGTCAGAGACCCAATTTACATACCCTAAAATGCAGTTGAAGTGGGGGAAACTTTAAAGAGTTGTTTTGAAGTGCACAAGTTCCACTTTCAGCCTATTCCTGTCTACCAGGATCCCTGGGGGTGGGTTATCAATCCTTTGTATGAGGGCAGGTCACTGGCCTTTGAAGTGTAAGAGAGAGCCCCTCCACCCTTCCTGCCCAGGGAGACCCATTCAGTATGCAGAGGAGTGCAGATGTGACTGAGTGTCCTGTGTATATGGCTGTCTGGGTGGAATGCACAAAGGGAACTGTCAATCAGCACAGACCAGGCATGTATTGGAGACAGGCTGTAAGCCACAGATGGCAGTAAGTGCAGAGAAATGCCCACTTTCAACAAGTGGCATTTCTAAAATAGTAATATTAAATCCAACATCACCAGTAAGCAGGGTGTTCTATTGCCTTCTGGCCATACCAAACATGAAATGGCTACTCCTTCCAGATCAGAATGTACCACTTAAAAGTATACGAGGGCAGTTCTAAATCTAGTCTATGAGAGGAGCAGGCCTCACAGTAGTGGAAAACAAATTTGTGAGATTTTCACTACCAGGACATATCAAATACATAAGTACGTGTCCTTCCTTTTACTTACAATGCACCCTACCCTATGGGTTTCCTAGGGCCTACCTTAGAGGTGACATATGTAGAAAAAGGGGGTTTAAGGCTTGGCAAGTGGTTGTAATTGCCAAGTCGAGGTGGCAGTAAAATTGCACACACAGGCCTCACAATGGCAGGCCTGAAACATGGTTAAGGGGCTACTTATGTGGGTGGCACAAAATCAGTGTTGCGGGCCCACTAGTAGCATTTAATCTATAAGCCCTGGACACATGTAGTGCACTTAAGTAGGAACTTACAAGAAAATTAAATATGCCAATTTGGTATGAACCAATGCTGCCATGTTTTTAGCGAGAGAGCACACACACTTTAGCACTGGTTAGCAGTGGTAAAATGTCCAGAGTCCTAAAGCCAACAAAAATTAGGTCAGAAAAACAGTAGGAGGAAGGCAAAAGGTTTGGGGTGACCCTTCAGAGAGGGTCATTTTCCAACAAGGTCCTTGTCTGAGAGTTACATCAGCTTCACTCCAGTAGAAAGGCCTAAGGACTTAGACCCCCAGCTCAAGCTTCTGGAGCTTGAGGAGAGAATGCTTAAGGTCCAGGAAAGAAGATTGGCACTTAACCAGAGAGGGGCCAAGATGGGTTTGAATTCCCAAGGTAACGGTGGTAGCAGTACTGATTCAGAGGTGCACACATGTGAAACTTGTGATTCTAGGTTGCCCACGGTCATAGTGTAGAAAATTGCCCATTTATGTATGGTCGCCCCCTATATTTTGCCCCAGTACTGATGTGTATGTTTCTGTTACTTCACTGGAAGCCTGCTAACCAGGACCCAGTGCACGTGCTGTCTCCCAAAATGAATGTTGCGACTTGGCAATTCCCTGATTGGCAAGGACTTTACCACCTTATAATCCCCTAGTTAATGGTATCCTGGGCACCCAGGTTATAGGTGGTAAGGGTTCCCCAGGGCTGCAGCCATGGGTTTGTGCCATCCTGAGAGACCCACACAAATTGCTGATGGCAGGTCTGCCATTTCACATTGCCAGAACAGCGCAAACTGCTCGAGTTCGACTGTGCCCTCACCAGGAGAGGCACAGTCCCATGCACTACTTTACATATATATCAGGTACCCCTAAGGGAGGCCTCTTTGGCTCAGGAGGTAGGGTGCATTATATTTAAGGTGCAAGAATGTAAGCAGGAGCTTATCAGTCTCCTTGGTATTTTGCCATTAAGTACACTTTAAGTACTGGCTAGTCCATAGGAGAAAATGGGACTTTAACCCGGGCAGACCTGGGTCCTAGTACCATTATGGTACCACTTAGATATGTCCAGTTTGACATCAAACAACATGCCTTCTCTCCCTTAACAGGAATGGCTGACATGTACCCAAGTGGTACCCTAGAGGTCGGACACCTTTTGCCCACCTTCTCTGTGCCCTAGCCGGTCAGCCTGAAATGTTTCTCTGTACCTGCTGTCACGAAGACAGGTTTCTGCCTGCCTGGTATTGTGGTCACTCACAGAAGCCAGAGACAAAGGTTGAGGCAGGAAGAAGGTCACATTTCCCACTCACCAGCCAGGCTAGTGAATAGGCAAATCAGGACAGTGAGATTCAAAGACTTCACTGCCCCTGATTCGCCATCTGTGCTGTCAGCAAAAGAAATAGCCCTACCCTTCAGGCATGTTTGCTTGTGGCCAGGTAGGAAATTAGATATGCAGGGCAGTGCACACTCCCAGCAGGCTGACCACACCTCTAGGGTGAGAAGCCCAGGCTATGTACTAAATCTTGATTTCTGCCATCTTAGGAATGGCAGAATAGAGGGCTCTGTATAACCAAAGGTGACCTACCCTACTGGATGTCATCACCTCAGGAGTGGATTAGCCATAGGAGCTAGCTAGTGTAGGAGGCTGGCCTGGCTTGTAGTGGGTACCAGAGGTACTTACACCTTGTGCCAGGTCCAGTTATCCCTTATTAGTGTAGAACAGGTTTTTCTAGCAGCTTAGGCTGATAGAAGGTAGCTATGGCAAAGCAGCTTAGGCTGAACTAGGAGACATATAAAGTTCCTACTATACCACTGGTGTCAGATGCACAATACCATAAGAAAACACAATACACAGATATACTAAAAATAAAGGTACTTTATTTTTATGACAATATGCCAAAAGTATCTCAGTGAGTACCCTCAGTATGAGGATGAGAAATAAACACAAGATATATGTTCACAAACCAAAATTATGCAGATAATAGCAAAAGGAAGTAATGCAAGCAATGTAAAGTTACAGTAGATTGCAATAGGAGCACATAGGTATAGGGGCAACACAAACCATATACTCCAAAAGTGGAATGCGAACCACGAATGGACCCCAAACCTATGTGAGCTTGTAGAGGGTCGCTGGGACTGTAAGAAAACAGTGAGGGTTAGAAAAATAGCCCACCCCAAGACCCTGAAAGGTAGGTGTAAAGTTCACCTACTACCCCCAGAGAGCACAGAAGTCGTGATAGGAGGATTCTGCAGGAAGAACAAACACCAGCAATGCAACAACAGTGGATTTCCGGACCTGAGTACCTGTAAGACAAGGGGACCAAGTCCAAGAGTTGCGACAGTGTCGAGAGTGGGCAGGAGCCCAAGAAATGCCAGTTGAGGGTGCAAGGAAGCTGCCACCTGTTGGACAAAGCTTGGTGTTCTGCAAGAACGAAGAGGACTAGGAACTTCTCCTTTGGAGGATGGATGTCCCACGACGTGAAGAAGCTTGCAGAGGTATTCCCATGCAGAAAGACTGCAAACAAGCCTTGCTAGCTGCAAGGGTCACGGTTAGGGTTTTTGGATGCTGCTGTGGCCCAAGAGGGACCAGGAGGTCACCACTCGGATGAGGAGACAGAGGGGGCGCCCAGCAAGCCAAGTCAGGGAGCCCTCACAGAAGCAGGCAGCACCCGCAGAAGTACCTGAACAGGCACTTAGAAGAAAAGTGAACCGGAGTCCACCTGAAGTCACAAAAGGGAGTCCCACGACGCCGGAGGACAACTCAGAAGGTTGTGCACTGTAGGTTAGAGTGTCGGGGACCCAGGCTTGGCTGTGCACGAAGGAAATCCTACAAGAGTGCACAGGAGCCGGAGCAGCTTCAAATCACACGGTACCCAGCAATCCAGTCTAGCGTGGGGAGGCAAGGACTTACTTCCACCAAACTTGGACTAAAGAGTCACTGGACTGTGGGAGTCACTTGGACATAGTTACTGAGTTCCAGGGACCACGCTCGTCATGCTGAGAGGGGACCCAGAGGACCGGTGATGCAGTCTTTTGTTGCCTGCGGTTGCAGGTGGAAGATTCCGTTGACCCACTGGAGATTTCTTCAGAGCTCCTGGTGCAGAGAGGAGGCAGGCTACCTCCAGAGCATGCACCACCTGGAAACAGTCAAGAAAGCCAGCAGGATGAAGAGATACAAGGTTACTAGTAGTTGTCTTGCTACTTTGTTGCAGTTTTGCAGGCGTCCTGAGCAGTCAGCGGTCGTTCCTTTGGTAGAAGGTGAAGAGGGAGATGCAGAGGAACTCTGATGAGCTCTTGCATTTGTTATCTGGTGAGATCCCCAAAGCAGAGACCCTAAATAGCCAGAAAAGGAGGTTTGGCTACCTAGGAAGGAGGATTGGCTACCAAGGGAGGTAAGAGCCTATCAGAAGGAGCCTCTGACATCACCTGCTGGCACTGGCTACTTAGAGCAGTCCAGTGTGCCACAAACACCTCTGTTTCCAAGATGGCAGAGTTCTGGGACACACTGGAGGAGCTCTGGGCACCTCCCCTGGGAGGTGCAGGTCAGGGGAGTGGTCACTCCCCTTTCCTTTGTCCAGTTTCGCGTCAGAGCAGGGCTGGGGATCCCTAAACCGGTGTAGACTGGCTTATGCAGAGATGGGTACCATCTGTGCCCATCAAAGCATTTCCAGATGCTGGGGGAGGCTACTCCTCCCCAGCCTTCACACCTATTTCCAAAGGGAGAGGGTGTTACACCCTTTCTCAGAGGAAGTCCTTTGTTCTGCCTTCCTGCCCATGGCTGCCTGGACCCCAGGAGGGCAGAAACCTGTCTGAGGGGTTGGCAGCAGCAGCAGCTGCAGTGGAGACCCCGGAAAGGCAGTTTGGCAGTGCCCGGGTTCTGTGCTAGAGACCCGGGGGATCATGTTACATGTCCATGTTCGGAGTTACCATTGTGACGCTGTACATAGGTAGTGACCTATGTACAGTGCACTCGTGTAATGGTGTCCCCGCACTCACAAAGTCCGGTGACTTTGCCCTGAACGATGTGGGGGCACCTTGGCTAGTGCCAGGGTGCCCACACACTAAGTAACTTTGCACCCAACCTTCACCAGGTGAAGGTTAGACATATAGGTGACTTATAAGTTACTTAAGTGCAGTGGTAAATGGCTGTGAAATAACGTGGATGTTATTTCACTCAGGCTGTACTGGCAGGCCTGTGTAAGAATTGTCAGAGCTCCCTATGGGTGGCAAAATAAATGCTGCAGCCCATAGGGATCTCCTGGAACCCCAAATCCCTGGGTACCTCAGTACCATATACTACGGAACTATATGGGTGTACCAGTATGCCAATGTGAATTGATAAATTTAGTCACTAGCCTGTTAGTGACAAATTTGGAAAGCAGAGAGAGCATAACCAATGAGGTTCTGGCTAGCAGAGCCTCAGTGAGACAGTTAGGCATCACACAGGGAACTCATACAGGGCACATACTTATGAGCATTGGGGCCCTGCCTGGAAGGGTCCCAGTGACGCATAGACTAAAACAACATATATACAGTGAAATATGGGGGTAACATGTCAGGCAAGATGGTACTTTCCTACAGCTAGCCATTGGCCCCTAGTCTCCACACTCCCTAACTCTCCTAAACCCAGGATTTAGGGAACACCCCTGGCACCAGAACCTCAGATCTAATTGTCCAACTTTGAAGATGGACCAAGAGGAGCCCTGTATCACTCACAACCAGACTTTGCCCACTGCAACAAAGCAAAATAGGGATACTCTGTCCCTAAGGCAACAGACTAGGAAGCACCCCCGTCTTTGGCCAAAACTCAGCACTACCAACAAGAGGGACCCCTGTGGAAGCCAGAAGCACCCTCAGTTACCCTTGGACTAGTAGCACTATTCTCCTGCAAACTGCAGGTAAAAATGCTTGCAGCCTCTTAAGATTCACCAGGCATCTGACCAGCCATGGGATTGAGGTAAGCCAGGTGGTACACTGTGTTTTGGTAGTTGTACTCTTGTCTGCTCCAAGTTTCAGGCCACTACGTCTCCCCCTCAGAACCTGTGAAGTTCCTAAGCTTTCCTGCACCTTTACTGCTGCCAAGGCTTGTTGGGTGGCAGTTAAGTATCGATGCTGCAACTGCAGGGCATATCATGCATCCTGCATCAGACATTTTCACATGGACGCCACAGGCTAGGAAAAACCGAACTGACTGTCATGATCTCTTCCTAGAGACTGCTCAACCTTAACCCTGGAAGGGTGCCACGTAACTTGTTCTTTAAATACTGTTTTGGTACCAGTGATTTTTCTCCATAGACTTCAATGTCACGTTTAAATGCCATTTTTCCTGTGATTAAATTTTGCTTCTAAAATTCTTAACTCTGCTTATACTTATACAATTCTGTTAGTGTTGGTGTCTTAATTAAGATAGAAACAAGTTCTGTTTTTATAAATTGGTATCAGATTTCTTTCAAGTGTCAATTTTGTATCATCCATGTTTGTACTCTGAAATGCAGATGTTACTCTAAGTAAAGCCTGACTGCACTTTGCCTCATTACCAGGTCTGAGCTAAGGATTTACTAGTGTGAATCCAAGGACCATCTTTGGGGTATTGTGAGACCATTACGTGGTCAGAACTAACCCCCAACACCACATAAAACTGTTAATATTGGAAAAATTGATATTGATGTTCACCATACTTTTAAATACAAGAACAAAATCACCTCACTATTGTCAAATTCACCTGTCATGAACTCTCCTTCAACCCTGACTTAAAAGTATGTGGCCTGGCAGGCTCCGAGTCCCAGGCCTGATATTACTGACTGATATGTCACAGGTGGGGCAGCTCATAACTGGCAGACAAACACTCAAACAAGAAACTCAGCTCAATCCCAAACATGGGTGCGGGAACACCACAATGATCCCAGAAGATTTGCCCCAATAAAGCATACATGGCCGGAGGGTTGTGCATATTTCCAAACACCATATAGTCAGATGCCACATGTAGTTAGGAACACTCAGCCAGTCAGAACACGGCACACACAGTACACACAGCGAGCATGTGCCCCTCAGATTGAACATCTGGACATAATTTATCCACTGGCCTTCATTGTGTCCACACAAGGTTGAAGCCCACCTGCATTTGTTATCAAAGCCTTACTTATGACTACAAGACAACTTCTCACGTTCTTTACCAAGAAAGGAATGTTGACATTGTTTTATGGTACTCAGAGAAATGTATAAAATGCCATTCAGAACAAATGTACTTTGAGACAGCCCTCAGACCCTGGTTCTGTAACTGTTCTCCAGCTGTAATATTTAATTAAACAAACTGTTGCAGCCTTGCCAAACACCTCCTGTCTTTCATTTTTCCAAGGTAAATTTAGATTCATGCAACATTTTGGTGAGCCAGATAGGAGCTGATTGGAACCTGGGACCTGACTGCAGCTGAAGGAAGGGTACCCGGCCTAGACAGATTCACATTTGCACAAAAAGGAAAGGTAAGCAGATGCTGCAATTGATTGGAAGTTCTGCTGAATCTGTGTGGTGGAAGTCTGTCCTGAAGCTACCGTCGGAGGGTAAGAGACTCCATCAGAGCCTTAGTACAGCATTTGGTGTACTGCAAACAAGGAAGAAGCATAAATATTAAGCCTGAGCACCCTGGCTCTGATAGAATTCTGGCATTGTAGCTAGTTTGTGTTCAAACTGAGTAGTCGCAAGGCAGCCTCAGAGGAGTTCATGTAGAAATCACCTTTTTTCGATAGTCAGCATGCTAGGAAAGGTGAATTTTGATTTTGTTCATTTAGACTGCTGGGCGTAACACAGATGGTATGCTTGTCCCTTGGCTGTGATACAGGGTTGAGACTTGTTCGCTTGGTCTGCTGGGCATGACACAGATGGTACGTCTGACCCCTGGGTGTTTTTGTTTGTCGTTTGGACTTCAGGGTGTGACACAGATGGTACGCTTGTTCAGGTGGGATTCAGGGGTTGAAGCCTCACCACTTGTACTGCTAGGCATGACACAGATGGTACGAATGGGCCCTGGATGTAATAAAGGGTCTGCACTGCCATCTTATTTTTAGTCTAAAAGGGGTTTCTCAGAGCTACCAGTTTCTTAACACTGTTGGTATCTGAAAGAGGTAAGGGGTGTTGTTTGTTGGGACCACTGGGTGTCACACAGATTGTACGCTTTAACCTATGGTTTAATGCGGGGTGAAATTTGGACAGTATTGAAAATGTTTTAGATCTGGGAGATCCGGTGTAGATTGTGTTTGGCCAAGAAAGGCCTGTGGTTGTTGATTTAATCCTTTTTCTCCACATAAATTCTTATTAACTTTGTCCCAGAGCCAATATTGACAGAGTATCAGGCTCACTTACGGGCATATTTATACTTTTTGATGCAAAACTGCTCTAACGCAATTTTGCGTCAAAAAGTTTAGCAACGGCTTGTGCCATTACTAAGCGCCAGCCGGTCACCATATTTATGGAATGGCGCAAGCCGGTGCAAAGGGTGGGCTAGCGAAAAAACAAAATGATATTAGCCGGGTGGGGGTGGTGGTATGGGAGAAGAGGGTGTTGCACCAACAAATGATGTTAGACTGGTTAGATGCAAAAAAAATGCCTCTAACCAGCTTAGCATCAATTTCTGATGCAAAACCATCCATACCACATGACTCCTGTCTTAGAAAAGACAGGAGTCATGCCCACCACCCCAATGTCCAGCACAGGGGGACCAGTGTCCTCTGGGCATGGCCATTGTATCCTGTGACATGCAGGGTGCTCCAAGTTGGTCCCCCTATGGCACTTTAACTTTAAAAAAAATACTTACCTATACTTACCCTACTTACCTAAGATGGAATCCCCCATCCTCTGGTGTGGGTGGGGGTATTTCTGGGGCTTGAGGAGGGCACCTGTGGACCCATTCCATGGTGTTTAACCATAGAAATGGGTCCACAGGTTCCCTAACGCCTGGTCTGACCCAGGTGCAAGCTTTGCACCATTATTTAGCCCCTCCTCCCACCCATGCATAATTTTTGCTCAGGGGGATAAATATGGGGCTATGAGGTTAGCACCATTTTTTAGATGGGAATGCCTACCTTGCATCTCATTGACGCAAGGTAGTTTCACACATCTTAAAAATGGTGCAAACTCCAATATTTTTACGTTATAAATATGGAGTTAGTTTTGCACCAAATTTGCGTAAAAAAATGAAGCAAATTTGGCGCAAATGGTGTATAAATATGCCCCATAGTCTTGTGTACTGTGCAGAGCTTTCCCTGTTTTTTGACAAAGTCTTCCTTTTTTCTCTGTCTGATTTTTCTGTTTTTGAAAACTAATGAAAATGTATACATGTTTGATATTGTGGTGCTGGCAAATGCAGCTATGTTTTGTCTTGAATGTTGTGTTTGCGATTACTTATGTACTGTATGATAATGTTGTTATTTTTCACAATCACTATTTAACACCAAAGTAAAGTTTGCCGTTCAATGCCAAATTCCCTGATATTTGAACTAATGATTGCACTTTCTTTCCGGTTGTGACCCTTCATATGCATGGCTATTTGTGTTTGTGAAATGTTCATATCAATGCATCTGTAAATACCTCTGAGCTCATAGGAAAGTAGGTAGAATAAGCAATCCCTGATTATACATTCCCCCATGACCAGAACAGAATGAATTAGCAATCCCTGTGTATATATTTCCCCACTACCAGAGTAAAACTTGAGATTCCCTGAAATCATAAAAGCTAGAATCATGCCAAACCTATCATGGAGTTTGCCAATAAAACACATGGAAACCAGGTCCCCCCCACAGGCAAACAAATGTAACAAGTTTTGTCCGGAATGCTACACACACACTAAGGCACACGTGTTTCCCTGGCAAAAGGAGGGAACCTGTGACTCTAACATGATCAAACACATGAGGATACACATACTGAGACCCTGTACATAGGACAAAAGAAGGACAGTAAAGAAACACTACTAGAATTTTGGGCCGTCTTCAAGGACGTGCATACCAAAAAGCTAACCCACAGTCAGCAAGCAAGGAATGGAGGTGCTCTCCCCAGTGCCTGCTATCCCTACATTAGGTTATACCAATACGCCAGTTGAGGTATAGTCCCCTACCGAACAACGGACTGTTAGGTCCAGGCATGGCCTTCACCAAGCCAACAGACCTAGGCAATTCCAGCACCATCTCAGTCCAGCACTAGAGCTCCCCGAAGTTCGACCCTCCCTGTCCATCGCATTTAACACATCAAAGCTCAGCAGCACAGAGAACAGGCACTCCCAACGGTACCGGTGACCACACTCAAGTGACAAGGAAATTCATAACAGTTCTCAATAGTGACACAACTAGCGTAGGTGAGGAAAGGGGTCCCAGCCCTCTGGGATCTGATGACGAGGAGGGAGCCACAGGGCTTGCTCAAAAAGCCAGCAAAAACGCAGAGAGCAAGTCCTGACCAAAAAGAATAACGCATAGCTCAGACCAAAGGATGCAACCTAGGTGTGACTTAGAGGAAAGGCGCAAACTAAGGAGAGGGCAGAGAGCTTGCACCCTGGAAGCACAACGTGCATCCACCACCTTAGGAGTGCAAGGGTAGGCACAGAGCACTGTTCGGGAAGAGTCTGAGTCAGAACTAGAGGAAAGGTTTCTGGCTGGGAATTAAGTCTCATCAGAGCATCACAGTAGAAGACGGACCGCCCAGGAATTAAGAGGCCAAGGTAGTCTGGAGAAAACTCATCTTATGTGCAGGAGAACCAACATGGCATCTTTGTGTGCACACGAGGGGAGCAACGATGAAGATGCCCACTGCTCATGCTGAACATGCAGGACAAGCAAACTAACCTAGAGAAATATAGTGGCTCAAGAGGAAGGTAGATCTTTGTGTGACTATTTTGTTACCTAGTAGCCTACTGGACCAAGTGTGATAGACCCTGGTTGGAGACAGGAACCTTAAAACCACAGGAAATGGCTGTTGCAGAAGACTGCATTCGGCACAGAGGAGGAGATCCCAAGTAGAACTTTCCCTACATGCAGGATCATTTAAGATGATAGGAATGCTATGTTATTGAGAAACCAGTGAAGCTAACCAAAACCACAATATGTCCACTACTGCAGAAGGGCTCATCAGCGATCATCTATGTGCCATGGGCTCAGATGGCTAAGAACCAAATTGCCTCCATTGTTGGATGGGGCAGGGAAAAGGATCTCATGTTTTGAGGAGAACATCATGAGAATAAACCTAGCGATAGGCGATGACAAAAGTCTGCTAAGTAATCTTATCGGAGAGCAGACTAACATGGTGCATCCCAGCAATCACTCTGACAAACATCGAGCATGACAAGACCACATTCACTTTGTAATGGCAACACATATGGATGGACCTTGAGATAAATATTCCCTGACTGCCCAGATGTATGATGGTTAATGGCAGAAACTGTGAAACCTGGGGAGACCACAACCAATTTTCTACACAGGGTGAGGGAATGATGGGGACACAAGACAGGATGGCCATGGACTGATTGGCCCCCAGGTCACATTCATTTACATTGTTCTAAAAAAAGGGGCTGCCCAACTAGATACTAAATTGATTGGGCAATAGAGTAGTGTTAGATATCAAGCCTTAGTGGGAGATACAATTTCACATACAACACTACCTCAAAAAGAAACAGGAAAAGGACTAGGAAAGACTGAGGCAAGCCCAGAGAGACACGGCTAAGTTGGTCCAAAACAAATTGAAAAATACTGCCATTGACAGGGCTGTATTAGCCGCTAGCATGTAGATGGCACCAATCCTGAAGGGGGTTCCACCACAAAACCCTAGAGGATTTCAACCTAGTTATAACATCAGAAACAAGGGAGGTTGGCAGCAGTCAAACCTTAGAGAATGTGACTATTGCCACAAAATTGGCCACATGGCCGACAGCTGCCTTATAAAGGCCTATCATGAACAGAGGTTGATGAGCTAGGACCAGTCCTTGCAAAATCTCCATCCATGTAAGCAAGCCCAGGAAAACCCAAATACACCTTACACTCAGCCACAGGGAAATCAGCCCGACCCAGCACCATCACAACAGGGGTCAGGTAGTTGGACAAACATGTGACAACAGCAACTACAGACAGGGAATCCAGCCCAACAAGGACCGGAGCCACAACCACGGCAGGGAGGGGTAACTGTATGGGGAAGCAATGTCTTCACACACTGACAGAATCCAAATGTGCAAATTCACTGTACTAAACTTCAAAAGAACAAATGAGACAGAATTAGAGATTCAAGACATTATTTGCATTCAGGAAGATCTGGGCTGCTGCATCTGTTTTGTCGATCGGGTATCCTCCCTAAATTCCACCATTCATGGTGATTATGGGAGCATAGGCCTGACTCTACTGCTGATCTCCAGGGTGGGGTTGGCAGGCCACACCCAGGGGAGGGTAGTCTGATGACGGAGGGCAGGGGGGCTCCCTGACCAGTGCTTAAAAGAAGGTACCTCATGTCCTCGCACACCCAAATCAATTTTGGAGAGTTTCATTCACCAAGTCAGAAAGCCCCCATTCTCAGGCACCCAGAAGGGACCAAAATCTCTCCATGGCATGTAATCCCAACAGTATGGTGCCCCCAGAAAGCCAAATGAAGATCCTCTTTTTAGTTTCAAAATAAAGCTGTACTCCATTGTTGGGAGTCAGGTTTCCCATACACTTGGGATAGTGAAGATCTTATAACCCCACAATGCATGACCAGGTTCTGACAAGATTGCATAGCACTGCATGGTACCAAGGCAGTAGAGGGGGTAAGGGTCTCACCAGAACAACTAACCTTCCAAGTCCATTACCATCATTTCGTCAGACTTCAGCAAGTTTTTGGCCTCTCTCCATGCAACAATATTTTGCCTTATCCTCTCCCTCAAAATGTAAGTAACAGCTGGGAGCCACAAGTCCAAATATCCTGGGAAAGATGTAGTCATAGAGGGGGTGGGGGGCTGCAGGGAAAAAAGGGAGTCAAAAAAGGCCCATCATAGCTCCAAGCCTGTGGAATGCAGAGATATGCTCACCTGCCATGGATATCAGGCCTAGCAAGCAGTCAACATAAGGTCATACAGACACCATCTGAAGGAAGCAATAGTTTCAATGTCAGACACCACAATTCAGAGGCACATGAGAGCTGTGGAACAACTTTTTTGCCCTGTCTGGCTCACAACAGTTGAAGATAACAGGGCATGTGAAGATCTAGGGAAGGGCCCACAGACCACTAAAAAGAAGCCCAAGACTAGCACAAAATAAGCTTCTAGAAAAGGAGCACAGTCAAGGCACCTGGTGCCACGAGAGTCTGTTACATTGCACACCACATGCCGGGACTAGAGGGGTATAAGTGAACTCAGGCCATGTTGTGATCACAAAATATCATTTGGTTGCAATGTGCCTCCCCTTCATACATTGCCCACAGAGGGCTAGCTAATAAGTAAAAGCCCCCACATGCTCCAAGATCACCCCATAAAAAATAAAAATGCTTTATCACCATACACCTTGTCAGGTATGGAGAGGTTGAAGGCCCAACAAACTATAAAAACTAATACACCATAAACAATACATTTTTCAAAATAGATACCTCAAGTGGGGCCACTCTCTGGTGCCTCACTAAATTAGATACTAATGAAGTGTGGATGAACCCACCCCCTGAAAATCACATGAGCCCCTAAGAAATAATTGATGACGATATATGCAAGGATGCAATTTTTGTGTCAAGGAACAAACCAAACCTAGCTCTTAACCAACAGGAACCCAATCGAGCCACAAAGAGCACCATCTTCACAGCAGACAATCACTTTTTTCAGCGGCCACCTCAATGTTACCAACAGGATCAAGAGCTGCAAACTGCTCCAATAACGTGCCACATCAATACTTCCATCAGGATCTAGAACTACAAAAGGCTCCAACAACTTTTTTCTAACTGTTACAACTAAGAAACTACCATCAACTGAAGACTATAGGCATCTCCCTGGAAAGTATCTCAAGACCCACAACTTTCTATAAGTTATATGTTGTACATTTGTACAACCTGTTTACTATGGGTGCTGCTGCATCTATTTATTGCCAGAGGGGCATAGTCTAATGATGTCTATTCAGAAATCATCACCACACTTGCATAAGGACCTCTCCCATGTCACCTATAATTACATCACACCTAACACTAGCATTCCACGCGTACCATGCCGCTCCCTCATACATGACCAACATGCATTCCAAGACATCAGCAGAGTCATGTTACGTCTGTTCACTAATACTGCATGCAGTAGGTGCAGACAGTCTTTATTGTCCCAAGTGGTAGCCCCAGTGAAAGCAAAATGCCTTCTACACCTGTAGCTATGTAGGATTAGAGCCAAAATACAATTCAACAGAGTAGAACCCCACAGGGGGGACACCATAGGGGAGGATTCTGTTTTGCCCCAAAACTTTCCAGAAAAGAGATTCATGGAAGAAGCAAAACCAAAGCACAAACTTGTCTGCTCCTGATTCCAACTGTGGTCCCAGGGTAGCCGATATTTGAGGCTGTCTTCATTTATAACAAATCAACCCCAAATGTGAACTTCAAGTGTAGGGCCCTCCACCTCAATGATAGAAAGGGAAATTAGTCTTGTAGGGGAGGTTTCAATAACAGCATAGATACCTCATGTCAGGAAATCTGGGATACTGAGATAGATAGATATACGTGGATACAAGGGAAGGGACAACTCCTAACTGTATGGAAACTCACACTGTATTCCCTAAGCTTCAGAAGCAAAGAAACAAATCTGATGGGAACAAATGAAAACTGTGGCACAACCCTGCACATTCCATACATGCAATGGGACATCTCCACGCTGATGGACACTTACTGGCAATTCAGCAAGTTAGCCTACTTTCAGCTCATCTCCAGATGGCGTGTCCTCCTCCTCCTTATCACCATACACACCACGACCTTGGTCATTTCTGGAGAAGATCTGTCAGAGTTAAAACAGCATCAGGCTTGAGAAAAAAGAACAGCTGATTCTTGTGGTTGCACTCAGTACAAGGACATTTCAGAAGAATTCAGACTATTGTCTGAAGCACAAATATCAGCGGAAGGGTTCATACCCTCCTTCACCAATTATCAAAAAAAGTGTTGGTCCTCAGGGAGAAGTGTATGCCTACACTTCCACGGCACTTTACATTTTTTATTCAGAGGCTATTTTTAACCAAACATACCATCATTAAGTCAGTACAAATTACTCTTTATTTTTATCATCCTGACCAAATCATTCTTCAGTTGTAAAAAACGTATACATTTTAGATTTTAAACCATAAGTGCTCCTAAAATATAACGGCACAGTGCAGTGATTATAGTGATAATTAAAGTGCTATAGAGTTGTATACAATATTTACAAAAATGTGGTTAAAAACAATCAAGAAGAACAACACTGAACTTCAAAAAGACCCCTTCACTCCAGGTGTCTTGAGGTCACCTTATATGTTAAACCACATTTGATAGTCAATGTGTCCACCCTATGTAAAATTAATTAAAGGGTCATCTTCAGGACTAAAAGTTTTTTGTGTGGGTCGCACCTAGGTAGAAACAGAAATAAATAATTTTTCTTTTTTATAATCATCTCTTCAATGTTTACATCTTTAATCGGATTTTTTCTTTTCAATTGGGAGTCAAAAGACACCACTTGTGTTTGAAGCATAAATATCAGCGGAAGGGTTCATTCCCTCCTTCACCATGCAGACAAAAAACAAACTCCTGCTGGTTTCAAATAACCATGTGGGAAATGCTCAAGACGATGAACAGCACTAAGCTTGACCTTAATTTGATCAAGGAAGAACTTAGGCCCTGATTTATACTTTTTTTGCGCCGCATTAGTATAATTTTTTGAAGCAAAAGTGCAGTGATCTTACAAAATACAATTGTAATTTGTAAGTTTGCACCGATTTTGTGTACAAAAATGATGATAATGCGGTGCAAAAAAAGTATAAATCACGGCCTTAGTGCCATCCGCCTCATGCTTATGCAACATTGATATGAGCTGGACTTAATGGCTGTAAAGGAGGGAGGGGTTTGCACCAAGATCGGTGCCTCCTGAAGCATGTTTATGCCAGGCAGCAACATGGACAACAGAACTCTTACTCTTGCCATCCAAACATAGCAACATCTACGAAGAGACATGCATAATGTGGGAGGTGCCCCTGAGCAGGTGTGGTTCACAAACTGGTTCTCCTGGCTCCCCCGTTGGCTGACCAATCTGTGCACACCATTGCAGCTCATTTTCATACTTTTATTGTTCGTGTATGTTTTACTGCTAGTGGGATTTTCCTGCTGTAAAAATGCACTCCTCAAGTTGAGTGGAATTCATGGTACTAGGGTTGCAGAACAACAAGCCCCCAATAATGTGACTGTCATGAATTATGGGTTAGATCGTGTAGTTGAAAATTCAACTAGAGGGGGGAATGTTAATATTAGAAAAAGTCATGTTGATATGCACCGAGATACGTTTGCATATAAGAACAAAATCACATCACTATTCTTGAATTTACCCGTTATGAATTCTTCTTTAACCCTGAGTCAAAAGTTTGTGGTCGACAGGCTCTGAAACCTAAGCCTAAAGCTACATACTGACAGGTAACAGGTGAGGGCAGCACGTAGCGGGAAGACAAACACATGAATAGGAAACTCAGCTCAGCAACAACAAAATGGTCCCAGGAGATTGCCACTAATAAGGCACACATGACTGGAGAGGTTCCAAATACCATAAATTCAGATGTGACGTAGTTAGGAACACTCAGCCAATCAGAACACAGCACATACAGTACATGCAAGGATCACGCACCCCTCAGGTCAGACATCATTCTCCTTGAGACGTCATTCACTGGCGTTCAATGGGTACACACAAGGTCGAGGCCCACTTGTGTTTGTGATCAGGACCTTATTTATTACTCCAAGACAACTTCTCACATTTTTGACCAAGAAAGCAATGTTTAAATTGTTTTATTGTGCTCAGAGAAATATATAAAACACCAGTCAGAACAATTGTACTTTGAGATACTCCTCAGACCCCTGTTTTGTAATTTCTCCTGAACATAATGTTTAAATAAACAAATTGTTCTGCTTTGCCCAATGCCTCTTGTCTTTAGTTTTTTCAAGGTAAATTCACATTTGAGCTACAATACTCCACTTTCCCTCGCATGGCGCCAAATTTATGAAAAGTGGTGCTTATTTACATGGAGCGCCACTTTTCTTGAGACCCCTTTGCTTCCCCCTATTGCCATCATGTGTGCACCATATTTACAATGCGGCGCATCATGGCGCAAATCTTTGACACTATTGATGTACTGCTTAGGATTAGTGCCAAAATGTTGGCACTAACCCTGAACATTACGTAGAGGCCCATTGTAAACAATGGTGTGCCCCCTTTTAATGCCAGCTCCGAGCAGGAGTTAAAAGTGCTGAAAATAATGACGCAAAAAAATCTCTTAGATTTCGTTGCACCATTTTTTCGGCCATCCTGATGGGGGATCGCCCCCTTTGCATCCATTATGTCTGGTGCAGGCATAATGTAGAACACAGGGTTACAAAGTGGCAAAATGCATGCATTGTGCCACTTTGTAAATATGGTGTGGGGAAAAGGCTATCTTAGCACTGCCTAAGCATCAAAAAAATTATGCTAAGACAGCTCTAAAGTGGTGATAGGCCCTCTTAAATCAGGGCCATAATTCCTAAATTCTCTAAAGGTGGTGATATAGATTAATGTCTGGCATCCTATGAGAGAGCTCTAAGGATGAGGAAGGTGGGTGCACAGCATTACGGAGCCTTGTTGTGGGAATTGATGGCTACATTAGGGAGTGATAGGTTGCTCACACTTGAAGACAAGGTAGCAGAATCCTACATCCAGATGAGACAGGCATTCATTGAGCTATTTGGCCTCACACCTGAGGAGCACTGGCTGATGTTAAGGAACACTGCAAAGGGGACTACACAAACATGGGTAGACTTTGAAGATGCATTTGTTAATTCACTGGTGGGATGGCTAAAAGGTAACCAGGATGATACCTATGTGGTCTTGTACAATTTAACTGTGAAAAAAACACATTTTGACAAAGTGTTCCTCTTGGAAATTACACCGGCACTTAGTAGATTCCAAGCTTTCTTGCTCTAGGGCATGGGTTTTCAAACTGGGGGGCAGACCCCACTAAGGGGGTTTCAAGTGATTGCAGAGTGTACACCAGGCTCCGGCCCAAGGAAGTATTATGCAGGTAACAGTGCTTTGTTTTAATTTAAGGAGAAAATATTTTATTGCATTTTTAAAATAGTAACAGAACTTAACTGCAATGTTTAAGGACGGCTATACATTCTTAAACATTGCCAACTTAGTAGAATAATTGTGAAAATATTCTGAGGAGGGGCAATGATTCTTTTTCCCATCTGGGGACCACAGCATTAAAACATTTGATAACCACTCCTCTAGGGAGTTGAGCAAAAAGGCTGATGAGTGGATTAGAACTAGAATTCCTACATAGCTTTAGAGGAGTGGCCGGAAAAGGGGGTTTAAACCCACAGAAGGGAAAAGAGGAAGATGGTAAGCCCTACAAGAATAGCTTTACAAAACCCCAAAACCCTAACAAGAAACATGAAACATCCAACCCCGACTCTAGTAGTAAGCAGAGTAGTGGAAACCCTAAGCTTAAAAAGTTCATAGAAGGTAGGCCTCCTTTGTTTGTCAGCAGGTTGGGCACTACAGAGGGGACATAGCTTGTCCCATGAAAAAGTTCGGCACTGGGATTGTTAGTGTAGCATTTTGGAATTGCTCCTCAGATGAGGACAACCTTGTAGCTTTTAACTGGGAAAAGGACCCAGAGGTTAAGTTTGTGATTCCAGATGGAATGCAGGTGAATATAATCTCAGTCTCTGCCCTGAGGGATACTTGTAATCAATAGGTTTACACAGAGGGGATAAATGCCGTTACAGTCTCATCAATGAAAATATTAATTAGTCATTGGATGTAGTTTTACTTCATTTCAAATTTTTAATTTCCTTTTACTTGGATGTTTCTTTCCGTATTACTCCCATATGCATACAACATAAAAATACCATCACTACCCTTATTTTACACACCATAACAAAACACTTATATACATATACTACAACATATACTTAATGAAATCATTAAAAAACAACAACTTGTTGCACCACACATTTCCATTTACAGTTCATAATCAAATCCGCTGCTAAGCCCTTTTTTCACGTAAGCAGTCTTTGGAAAGAGGTAGTCCTTATTTTTAGTACCAACTTTAGTAGGATATTACTTCGTGTTGTTAATTGTCTGGTACTCTTGTGTTTTTCCTTTTTATTCTTTAATTAACTTGATGCTCCTCCATATTGTAGTTGACGTGTTTCGGCCTTACAGATTAGGGCATCTCAGGACGTCGGAAAAGGTGCCTATATATAAAATATTGCGCAAATTTACTCATGTTGTTTATACATAGCCATAACTGACAATGCCACCAGAATCCAAAAGGACTCTGTTCACCAAGAATCTACAAGACAGGCCAAGCAGCACCTCCCTGTGAAGTTACTTTCTGAAGTATCTTTAGATGATATTTTTCATTTAGTTAATAAGGTAGCATTTTATTCTCTCTATTTAATCACCCTTTGTGAACATGCCTTAGTGCTCCAAGTGCCTTACTATTATTAACTCTCATGCTAAAACCGTATTTGTGAGTATTATGTGTATAGCCTTTATTTCATAACCCTCATTTTCTCGCTGACCTTTTTTACGATAGTCTCTTGAATAGCGCAATCCCATTTGCTGCTCCTATTTTTGACATTATTTGTTTTGTTTGTTGTCATCAATTATTTCGTCATTCACTGGACATACAAATAAAAGGGTATCATAAGTACTCTATCTTTATATTTAGCCTTAACAGACACTATTAACTGTGTCTGTACTTATATTTTCTTCCGTTATCGATCCAAATTGTTATCCCGTCCGCATAAGGCAGCAGCGGTCTAACGCCGTCAGCGTGTTGTTGTACCGTACATGCTTCTGGATTCTAACCTATTCGTTAGTTAATGAGGGGCACACTCCTCCCATTTCTCTGACGTTGAACCGCTACGGTTTTTGGAGTGGACATCTTTCAAAGGCTACACGTATTGTCTACATCATGCTGCACTTATGAGCAGCTTCTATTATTAATCAAATAATAGCAAAGACTTGCGCACAACTTTTTAATATCTATTGTTTTCCTTTAAAACAATCTTGCTCTCTACAATTTTTTATGTATATATGTATCTAGGCCATCGTAAATATTATTAACTGTTACCAAATTGCATAGACCATATTACTCATCTCAGTTATCCATTTCTCCCTTATTTTTCACTATTTTGTCAGTTATCATGTCCTTCCTACAAGCTGATTTTCGCTACGGATAAAACCTTTTAACTTCAATATTCCTTATAAAACAAAACAAAAAACACCAGGGAAAGCAGGTTCAATTTATTCTAAGCTTATTTTGCAATTTCTCCAATTCTATGTCAATTGTCATAACAACATTCGTTCTCCATTAAGAGAGCTCTTCACATGTTACCTTCAGGAACCATACATACTTCTCATTTTTTGCCAATGAGGACCCACATCTTATTGAGATCATTTAGCCCAGATCTCGCTGTAGCATATTTTTCAATAAACCTAGCCTCCATTTTGGCTAATGTATCCTTATTTATACTTTGTGTTTTTTCCATTACATATAATATTGACCACCATATATCTTCGCCTTTATGATTTTTTCCAATATGGGGGCCCCTCGTACTTTACATCTAATCCTTGACATATGTTGTAAAATCCTCACTTTTGCCAGTTGAACTGTCTGTCCTATATATATTAGTTGACAAGAACACTTAACACAATAAATTACATTTTTTGTATTCCAATTAGAAAAACTTAATTGTTGATGTATTTTCCCATTCATTTCTATGCTTTTAGTGTTCTCAGTGTATTTACAAGCTATGCAATTATTGCTTTTAAAGTGTCCAATCAATGGTGGTAACTGTAACATGTATCTTAAATCATTTTGTCTCTTTTTTTCTATCCGGAAGGAAAGAATGTTCCAAGGCATCTCTTATGTTCTGTCCTCTTTTAAATGAAGAAAGGGGTTTTGGTATCCCCAGTGGATATGGAATTTTCCAGTTTTTTGCTATGATGGGCTTAGCCTTTTTGGCCTTTGGGTGGTATGTCAAGACGCAAGTCAATAGAACTATCTGTTCTTTTTGTCTTGGAGTAAGTCAACATTCTCTCGGGGTGAACCATGCCCTTTTAAGAGCTCCCTTCACAATCTTTTTGGGATAACCCCTTGCTAACAATCTAGTGACCAAGTTGTCTGCATTCTCAAAATATTTTTCCTTATTGGTACAGTTCCTGTGAATCCAAAGGAACTGACCATATGGTAAATTGTCTTTCAAGTTACGTGGATGATAGCTTGAGTAGTGTAGTAATGTGTTTCTGTCTGTAGGTTTCTTGTACAGGTTAAGCCCAATTTTGCCTTCTCTGGACTCAATCCATAAATCAAGGAAGTTGATCCACCTAAGATCTGATGCCTTCGTAAAATTTAGATCTAAGGTACAATGATTTAACCATCCATGAAATCTACACAAAGACCCTACATCCCCTTCCCATATCATAAAGATATCATCGATGTATCACAACCATCTTCTTTATTCTTATATGGAAGGGATTATTTCTATGGTAAATCCATTTTCTTTCAAAACTATCCATTACCAAGTTCGCAATTTCTGAGGCAAAGCTGCAGCCCATCACTACACCTTTAACTTGTAGATACATCTCCTTCCCAAATGTGAAAAAAATATTTTTGAGGCATAGTTTTGCCAGATCTAAAATAAAATTAGATGGAACTTTATGTGGTAATTGTCTGTTTTCTAGACAGATTCTCATAATTTTCAGAGCTTCATCTTGTGGTATATTTGTGTATAACGACTCAATATCTAATGTTACGAGCAATTGTATTTGTTCTTCAAAATCAATACCCTCTAAAATATTTATCATATGCATCGAGTCTTGTACATATGCTTGAGTCTCCCCCACCATAGGTTTCAAAAAGGTGACAACATATTGAGCTAAAGGCTCCAGAATTGATGCACAGGCTGAAATAATTGGTCTACCTGGTGGATTTTCTGTATCCTTATGTATTTTTGGGAGAATGTACATACATGGTGTCTGTACATCACTTTGGTTTAAGAAGTCATATTCCTTTTTACAAATCCGCCCTTCTCTCAATGCTTCATCTGTTAAATCTCTTATCTTGTCTTACAGTCGTTTAGTAGGATCTTTGGTGATTTGTCGATAATGTTTTCTCTTACTTAGTTGTCATATTACTTCTTCAACATATTTTTGTTAATCCGATATTACAATTCCTCCACCTTTGTCAGCTGGTTTTATAATAATATCTTTGTTCGAAAATATTTTTTTTGTGGCCAACTTCTCTTCATTTGTGCAGTTCTGCTTATAAAATGTTTTTTTCCATACATTATATCAAATTCTCTTAGCACCACATCTTCAAGAATCTGTACCTCTACTGGAAGTTGCCTTAAATCTGGACAAGAAGTTAATTTTACGTGTAAATCATTCACACTTTGCTCTATCTTTGTGGTGTTTGCATCTTCCACTTCCTCACGGAAAAATGCTTTTAGTCTAACTTTGCATAAGATCTGTAACAACTCTATCTTTGAATCTACTGGATCTTGTATTTTAGCCGGGACAAAAGAGAGACCTTTGTTTAATATTGAGCATTCATTTTCAGAGAGTTCATAATTGGACAAATTGTAAATAGGGATTAATTCCTTCACTTCAGTATCTTCTACCTTCTGTAGGTTCGTTTCCGTGTTCGAAATTCCCCTTGTTCTAAAACATCACCCCTATTTTGATCCTGGAATTGCGCTCTCCCTCTAGGAAAACTGCCTCTCCCTCATCAACTCCCTCTGTTAATCACAGAATATTGGGGGACTGAGCTTGGTCCTGTCTTATGCTCCTGGTCAGAGTCCAAAGAGGTGTCTGAAAAAGTAATGAATCTTCTGTCACGACTCACGTGCTGCTTACGCCTGGAATCCGCAGATCGAGTGGTGTGGGTCTTGAATGTTCGGCTTTGGCCCATATAGGGGCAACTCTTTCTGGTAGCCACGGTGCTGTAGGCAATGGAAACATCAAGAACAGACCGTGCCCTTCAGAAATAGCGCCAGAGGGAAAAAAAACCTGAAAAGGGGAAAAAACCTCCAAACAGATAGATTCCTGAAACAGGAACAAAAGAACAGGAATCAACAGAGGCAAAATATAGGAAATACACTGAATTGACGAGAACCAGCACAGAAAGGCAAAGAAACAGGAACAAAGACACCATCCAAACAGAAAGTGTTGCAGCGCAAGTAGAGAAAGAATCACAGTCCTTAAATACCAACAAACAGGAAGCGACCGACAGGAAGTACAAAGACACCATCTTAGATTGGGAAAAGATACATAGAATAGAATGAACTAGGAACAATAGAGAGCAGGGAACAAGGAATGTTGGGAAAAGAAGGGAGCTATGGGAAGGGAGAAAAAACATAAAGGAAGGCACAACCATATAGCCAGGGAAAAGCAGAGAAGAAAAGAAAAGAACAGAACAGGTGAGTGGGGGGGTTCAGACCTGCCTGTACGCGTGGTACAGAAAAGGAAAACGAGGCCCCATGCCAATTCTGGGGCCTCAGAGAATGCAGAGTAGTCTGGGGGTGCGGCGCGTCTTGTGGCCGCGTTCCACGTCCCAACCCAAATGTCCGGCTCGAGACGCACGCGGCGGCGCAACAGTAGGTGTCCCCCCCGAAGATCCAGGTTTGTGAGGAAACAAGCAGTGAAAATGGTGAATCAGAAGAGGTGCGTGAACAGAAGATGCATCTTCCCAAGAGCATTCACTGAGAGGATAACCCTTCCAATGAATCAGATACTGAAGATGTTTGTGAAAGATACGAGAGTGACAAATTTCTTGTACCTCATATTCAGGTACATCATCCACTAACACAGGAGGAGGACAAGGAAACTGACGAGAGTAAAGATCAGTTATGTAAGGTTTGAGCTGGGAAACATGAAAGACTGGATGAATTTTCCAAGTATGAGGCAAGTGAAGACGGACAGTGACAAGATTAATCAGCTGAAGGATACAGAAAGGACCATAGTAGCGGGGTGTGAACTTATTCTGAGAAAGGTGTAAAGGCAAGAATCTTGATGAAAGCCAGACTTTATCCTGAAGGTGATAGTCTGGAATGTCCCTACGTTTCTTGTCTGCTATTTTCTTCATATATCTCTTGGTGTTCAACAAGTTGGATCAAATTAATCTATGGATCTGTAGAAGTCATCTGGAAAGGGAAGTAACAGCAGGCAGAGGAGAAGTAGACTGAGGAGAAGTAGGAAAAGAGGTAGGATGATAGCCATAAGAACAGAAAAAAGGAGTGACCTTGGAGGCACTATGGACAGTATTATTGTAGGAGAATTCAGCAATAGGGAGGTAAGTGTTCCAGTTGCTCTGGGTAGAATTACAAAAACAGCAAAGGTATTGCTCTAATCCTTGGTTAAGACGCTCAGTCTGTCCATTAGTTTGGGGATGGAAACCCAATGATAGTGCTATATTGATATTCAGTGTCCTACAAAAATATTTCCAAAACCGGGAAATGTACTGAGGTCCTCTGTCAGATACAATGGTATGTGGAAGTCCATGGAGACGGAAAATATGATGGATAAATATCTGACTTAGTTCTTGGGACGTAGGTAACTTTTTCAGGGCAGTGAAGTGAGCCATTTTAGTAAAGGAATCGATTGTGACCATGATAACCCGGTTTCCTGCTGTTGGAGGGAGCAAACACATGAAATCTGTAGAAATGGTGTGGAACAGGCAATGGTTGTAGTAATCCTGCAGGTCTGGTACGGGGAATCTTTACTTGAGCACATATGGGACAAGCCTGAACGTATCTTTCAACATCCGACTTCCAGGTAGTCCACCAGAAAGATCGCGAGAGAAGTTTTTGTGTGGCCTTGATGCCTCTATGACCAGCAACCGGCGAATCATGGCACATTTGTAGTACTTTTTCTCTTACTCTATTAGTAGGGAGGAACAACAGGTTCTGATAATAATAATATCCTTGCCTTTTACATATAAGGGGGTTTAATTTCTCTACTTCGTGGTCAGACAGGCTGGAGTATTCCAGTTGTACCTCATCCAGGAAAGACTGAGCTACTCCGATGATCTTACTAGGCTCAAGTAGATACTGTGATGGGGTAGGAGTACAATCTGGATAACGGCGAGACAGAGCATCAGCCAGAATGTTTTGGGATCCAGGAATATAGGTGATGTAAAAATCATTCTGACTGAAGAAAAAGGCCCAACGAGCCTGGCGACTATTCTGGCATACAAAATTACGTAAACATTGTAGATTACGATGGTCTGTTCTCACCTCGAAAGGCTCCTTGGAACCCATAAGAAACTGTCTCCACTCTAGGCAGGCTGTTTTCAGAGCTAATAACTTCCTTTCTAGTACTGAGTAAGGTTGTTCTGATATAGAGAGTACATGGGACAAATAGAAAACAGGATGTTCAAGACCGTCATCTTCTTGTTGTTGGAGTAAGACAGCTCCGATGGCTCTTTCGGAAGCATCAGTAACAACAATAAATTGTTTGTTGGTATCTGGGTGTCTCAAGATGGGAGCTTGAGTGAAAGCCTTCTTTAGACCTTGAAAAGCAGTTTCAGCCGCCTTAGTCCAGACAAAACCTTTCGGTAAATTTTCCTTCTTTAAAGTGTGAGTTATGTGGCTGGTTTGTTTTGCAAAGTCTAACATAAACTTCCGATAAAAATTAGCTAATCCTAGAAAACATTGTGTTTCCTTAATAGGAGAAGGAGAAGGCCAATCTAGGATGGCTTGTACCTTTTCTTGGTCCATAGCTATGCCAGTGGGACTTAAATGATAACCCAGATATTTGACTTCCGTCTTGTCAAACTCACACTTTTCTGGTTTACAAGATAGTTGATGTTCCCGGAGTCTTTGAAGGACTTGTTTCACGTGAGAGGAATGCAGTTCAGGACGTCTAGAATAAATAAGAATATCATCTAAGTAGATGACAACCGTTTGGTTCAAAAGATCAGAAAACACAGAGTCCATAAATCTTTGGAAAATTGAGGGGGCATTAATGAGACCAAAAGGCATAACTCTGTACTCATAGTGACCAAATGGGGTCCTGAAAGGTGTTTTCCACTCGTCTCCTTCTTTAATACGTAAAAGGTGGTAGGCTCCCCGTAGATCCAGTTTGGTAAAGCGTTGAGCCCCTCTGACTGCCTCTAGTATATCCTTAATGAGGGGCAAAGGATAAGGGTCCTTTATAGTTATCTTATTCAGACCTCTAAAATCCAGGCAAGGACAAAGATCCTTCATCTTCTTGGGTACAAAAAAGAGGGGATCCCCTGCCGGAGAGGACGATGGTACAATAAGACCGCTCTGTAAGTTTTCTTCCAGATACTCCTTTAGGACTTCCCTTTCGGGTTCCGTGAGTGAATACATCCTCCCAAAGGGAACGACAGTTCCAGGTTCCAAAGGAATAGCACAATCGTAATCTTGATGTGGAGGTAACACAGGTCTGGATGGTTTTTGGAACACATCTTGAAATTCTAAATAGTGTTCAGGGACTCCTTGGACAGTATTGATGGAACATCCGGTAGTAATTTCAGTAGGTGTCAATTTCATAGGTGACCAATATGTGTCAGAAGCAAAACAGTTCTCATGACAAAACTGTGAAGACAAGGAAATAGTCCGGGTTTCCCAATTCACATACGGATTATGTCTTATGAACCACGGAATTCCTAAAATGATGGTATGGTTGAGGGATGATATGAGATCAAAGGAGATGTGTTCTTGATGGTTACCAAATTGTAAACTTAATGTCAGGGTGGTAGTATCGACTGGACCAGAGGATATTAAGGATCCATCCACTGTGTGCACTTGATCTGGAATTTCTTTGGGTCGTGTTGGAATTTGTTGAGTAGTGGCCCAAGTCTTATCCATTTATATACCACTAGCACCACAATCTAGTAAAGCCATTGTTCTTTCTTGACGGCCGTCAGGTAGCTGTAACATGACAGGTAACATGAACAAGGTCGTGGCATTGTCCTTAAATGAACTGATGGAAGGTATAGCCGATGATCTCGTCCCCTTCCTTCTTGAAGAGGACGGGAAGTGGCGTTTCCCGATGGCCTTTGAGGACGCATGGGGCAGGTACGAAGCATGTGGCCAGCAGCACCACAGTACAGGCACAATCCTTTCTTACGTCTGTCTTTCCGCTCGCTAAAGGAAAGGGGGCCTTGAGTGGTATCCCCTTGCATAGGTTATCCCTCTATGTCTCAAGCAGGAGGGTGTGGTTCCTCGGAACGATGCAGATAAACCTGTGAAGTGCTTGACTGGGAAGATCCTCTACTCTTTCTCTTCTCCAATCGTCGTTCTTGGAGACGGTATTCGATGAAAAGTGCTTGATCCATCAGACCACGAAGATCTTCAACTCGGGTGGAGTGTACTGACTCATCTTTTATTTCTTCTTTAAGTCCTCTGCGAAACAAAGTCACCAGAGTTCGTTCCACCCAGGTGGTCTCCGCCACTAGCTGTCGAAAGCACGTAATATATTGAAGGACATCTTATGAGCCTTGTTGGATGTCACATAAGGCTTCTTCCGCAGAGGCCTCCAATCCTGGACGACTAAACATTTGTTTAAACCGATTCACGAAGGCGGAATAGTCCGACAATACCGGGTCGTTGGATGATACCATCGGGGTTGCCCAGGCCAAGGCAGGACCAGATAACGCACTGATAAGATATCCCACCTTTGTTCTGTCATGGGAGAATTGGGTAGGTCGGAAGGCGAAATACACAGTTAATGCATCAAGGAATTCACGCAGTTTAGTTGGTTCACCGAAGAAACGAGGAGTAGAGGCGGAGACAGTCGGAACATCGCCACTGCGGAAAGACAAAGCCTGTCGTAACGCAGCATTCTCATTGCGTAATTGTTGCAGTTCCTGAGCCTGTTGCTGAATAGTTGCCAGAAGAGATTGATCAGGATCTGCAGCAGCCGCCACTGTATCATCCATGGTGTTAGATGACGTCGGGAGAATTTGGCGCTGCAATCTGTCACGACTCACGTGCTTCTTACACCTGGAATCCGCAGATTTAGTGGCGTGGGTCCTGAATGTTCAGCTTTGGCCCAGATAGGGGCGACTCTTTCAGGTAGCCACGATGCTGTAGGCAATGGAAACGCCAAGAACAGACCGTGCCCTTCAGAAATAGCGCCAGAGGGAAAAAAAAACTGAAAAGGGGAACAAACCTCCAAACAGTTAGATTCCTGAAACAGGAATAAAAGAACAGGAATCAACAGAGGCAAAATATAGGAAATACACTGAATTGACGAGAACCAGCACAGAAAGGCAAAGAAACAGGAACGAAGACACCATCCAAACAGAAAGAGTTGCAGCGCAAGGAGAGAAAGAATCACAGTCCTTAAATACCAACAAACAGGAAGCGACCAACAGGAAGTACAAAGACACCATCTTAGATAGGGAAAAGATACATAGAATAGAATGAACTAGGAACCATAGAGAGCAGGGAACAAGGAATGTTGGGAAAAGAAGGGAGATATGGGAAGGGAGAAAAAACATAAAGGAAGGCACAACCTGATAGCCAGGGAAAAGCAGAGAAGAAAAGAAAAGAACAGAACAGAACAGGTGAGTGGGGGGGTTCAGACCTGCCTGTATGCGTGGTGCAGAAAAGGAAAACGAGGCCCCATGCCAATTCTGGGGCCTCGGAGAATGCAGAGTAGTCTGGGGGCGCGGCGCGTCTTGTGGCCGCGTTCCACATCCCGAACCAAATGTTCGGCTCGAGACGCACGCGGCGGCACAACATCTTCTTCTCAATTTTGTTTGGAATTGTAAATTCAATTTACTTGGATTACTAAATTTTTAAAACACATCCTTTAAATATGTATACACCTCTTCTATTTTAAAGTTCTTTATATCTCTGGCTACTTTCCTAGTTTTTAAATTCAGGGTATATGTTTTAAAATCAGCTATAGTTTTATTAGCTTCTTCTAAGGGTTGTTTCACATCTTGATAATTTTATCCTGAGTTATTTCTAATTATAACAGCTCATTTTCTTTAAGTTCTTCTTCACTTATTCTTAAAGCTGTTTCTATTGATAATTCCAACCAGTCACGTGAACATCTTGTGCCTACTCCACTAAATTGTAGGAAGTATGTTTTATCAAGGACAAAAATCACTGGTATATTCTTAACTTGTAATCCTGAAGGGATAGTATTATTTTTTAAATGTTCAAGGAGTACCTGTGCATGTAATTGGGTTCTTATGTTTTTTTTCTTTAGTTGTTTAAGTTTTTCTATCTTGTCTACATTTGAGGGTGTTAAAGTTGGCTGTTCTGAACTAAGGAGCGATGGATGTCCTAAAAATCGATTAACTTGTGCTTCAGTGTAACTTATTGTATAAGGCTCTGTCATAATTCCTTATGGCATCTGTCCAAGAGTAATTAAAAAAGGAACACCGTTATATGTGCACTCACCTTTGTACCATACGAAACCCCACCCCAAATTGAACTTGTGGATACTAAACCTTGCATCAATTGATGCAGAATCAATATTCATACCATCTAGGCAAGCCCTTATAACCCCGCTGTATCAGGGCCAATATACAATGCAATCAAAAGGTTTACACAGTGGGTATGAATGCCCTTACAGTCTCATCAATGAAAATATTAATTAGTCATTGGATGTAGTTTTACATCATTTCTAATTTTTATTTTCCTTTTACTTGGATGTTGCTTTCTGTATTACTCCCATATGCATACAACACGAAAATACCATCACTACCCTTATTTTACACACCATAACAAAACACTTATATACATATACTACAACATATACTTAATGAAATCATTAAAAAACAACAACTTGTTGCACCGCACTTTTCCATTTACAGTTCATCATCAAATCCGCTGCTAAGCCCTTTCTTCAGGTAAGCATCAGACTGAGTGATACTTGTGGCAGTCACACCATTGTGCATGACAGGTTGTTATCCCCAGAACAATATTTTCCAGGAGAGACCAGAAGACTAAGGACTGTCCTGGGCAAGGTTACTGTTAGGCCTGCGGCTTTATTGACTTTAGAGGAAGATGGTTCCCTTATTTGGCAGAGGGTGGTAGTCAGTCTCTTTGGAAATGGCCTCCCAGAGGTTAGTCTGAACCCAAAGGATGTAATTGCCCAGTGCAATAATTCTCCCAAGGATTCAGGAGGTGCTGAAACTACAGGCAGTAAAAGTAGGGCCCAGAAGAAGGGCAGGAAAAAGAGGTGTAGGAAAATGTTTCCAGTGGACCAAGGAGATTCTACTCCAGTAATAAAGACCTCTAGACTTTGCACTGGTAAGGCCTTACCTGTCCCACAAAAAAGTCCTGACTACTCTGGCAGCTGTTAAGCAGGAGTTTGTGACGCCTCAGCTAACAGAACAGAGAGTGGAAGAAGGGTGTCTGCTACAAGATGTAGTAGCCCATCACTCAGAAAAAGCAGAGGGACCCCTTGAACCCAAATTAACCTGTTGCATGGCACCCCACCTGTCAGTGGAGAGCTAAAGGTGTGGTTTTGGGTACTGATGGCTGTCAGTAGCCTCTTCTGGGTGTTGGCCTTCATGGCTGCACTATCATTAGTAAGATGGTCAGACCTCATGTCAAGTACCAAGATAAGCCTCTGAGCCTGTTGGTCATGGTGGGTTTTCTGCAGTTATGGATAATCTCTGAGGTTAGGCAAGGTGTTGCCCTGGATCAAATAGGGTTAGCAGAGGTAGGTACCTCTGACTCCAAGGAAAAGGGAGAGGGTGAAGAAAACAAAGTCAATTAAAGCCCTGTTTAGGATGTGTCCTGTGTGAATTGAGGTTGGTCAAACCCCCAGTGGGAATTACCCTGCCAGAAGGATGTAAGGCAGAGTAGGCCCTGCAATACTGACCACCAGTTCTTTTTCCATCCTTTCCCACTTAATGCCCATGAAGGCCCACCAAGTGGTGGTTGAGGTTTCCCTGGAGCATTGACCTGGTGATGGTCATGTGAGAAAACAGACTTTTTGCAAGTTTCCCTCCAACCTTTTGCCACATTTTAGACTACTATCTGCTGGTTTTCACCTTTGAGAGTTCAGTGGGGCATGCTGTCCAGACCTTAAAACCTGAGTTCTTTCCTTTACAAAATGGTATCTTTAATTGGATGTCCCCAGTTGGCATGTGCTGACTTGCTTACAAGACCCTGGTACATGGTACCTAGGGTAGGTAAGGCTGCGGTCCACATAGGAGATGCAGCACTTTTTGTGTCACTCTGTGTGTGACAATGTGAAAACACGACTTTCAGCTGCCAATGCAGACTAAAGAAGCTGTGCATGCACTGTACACCTGACCTTGCCATTGACACTAATGTCAAGATGCACCAGTCCCTTCACTATATATGTCTTCTTTAAGGCAGGACTATGAAGCCCTAAAACAAGGAATTGTATATTGTTAAGGCAGGCATATATTTTAGATATGTCTGTACAGCAAAGCCCTAAAGTGTTGGTGTTTTCTGAGAACATTTGAGTATCCTTATAAGGTAATTGTAGGGTTAATGGTGGGCACTCCAATGTGTCTAACTCCTTACAGAGGCTACCTAACTATGCCAAGTATGGCATCAAATTAACAGGGTCATTAAATGTGACTCAATAGTGCAGTCCACATTTATGTCAAATTTACTGCTCATAACCTTTGTTAAAGTTGCTAATCTTTGACCCAGCTGGTCCAGTGCCTTTGCACTGGGACTGAGACATGTGTCTGTCTGTCTGAGGAG
This sequence comes from Pleurodeles waltl, assembly GCF_031143425.1. Taxonomy (NCBI): domain Eukaryota; kingdom Metazoa; phylum Chordata; class Amphibia; order Caudata; family Salamandridae; genus Pleurodeles; species Pleurodeles waltl. Next base: position 432,512,452 of record NC_090439.1, read on the forward strand.
ATGAGTGAATGACTCCCGAGCTGGGATTGAAGCCTGTTGTCATGTTGTAGGTGTGACCCCTTCTCACAAGATGGGCTGCAGAGGGTGCTAGTCCAAAAAGCAGGCATCAAAGGTGATGCCGCCATTGAAGGACTGCTGCAACAATACTCATGAGCAGGAAGCCCTTTGTTTCTCCTACACCAGTAGAACCAGGGCCAAGGGATGTAAAATCGTTTTCAGAACCAGTTTTCCATTTGCATGCAGCCTATGGTAGTCACACCCCTGGGAGTGGGCTACCAAGGTTATTACACTCAAGGAAGGCTTTAGTCGTGTTGTTTGTGGCATGTAAAAGGCACTCTGGGGTGGCCAGAGTGCTGTGAATCAATGGAACTGTGTCACTAGATTGGAGGGGACCTACTAGTCCATTGGTTAGTGACTGTGTTGTCTCTTCTGGCACTTTACTGGGGCATAACGGGCACCCCTGGCACCAAGATTTCACCACTTGCTGGATTAGAATCAAAGACAAGAAGAAGACCACTTTTCAGTCATTAAAAGTGCATGGGAAGAGGGTATAATGTTGAAGCAACTGCATCTGCTGCACTTTAGGCTAGCATGGCTTTGACCCTGTTTTGCGTGCCTAGCTCAGGGAAAAGTTGAATCCTAGCCCCAATCTGAAGCAGAGATTCCAAGAGTCAGTTGGCTTGCCCTCCAGAATGGAACTGGGGACATCAATGCAGGAAGAGCCCAAACCACATCTCTGGTAGCTACTGCAACTGTTTTGACACTACAGGACTCTGGGCACTACCACAAATATCAGAATCCCTTTGATCCCTGCACCGGGGGCTTCATGGGACCCTGGAGATCTGTGACAGAAATTGTCTCCGCTCACCTGTAGACTGAGGACTCCACTGGACTTCACCCCAGTGGACCACACCACAGAGCATTGGGAGCATTCATCGAGCATCTTTAAGTCTGCATCCCTCAGCATCAGGACCACTCCATAGAAGTCAATAGTGGTTGTCCTATAAAGTTTGGAACTTGCTCTAAAAATGATCTGGTGGCCAGGAATCTATCCAAAGAATTCTTTTAGGCCTCCAAGACCTCTATCCTGCCAGATTTAGTCACCAACCGAGGTCAGAGTCACCGACTTCAGTGGTACAATCTCTCACAAACTTTTCTAAAGTTTTCAATGTTTTGACTTGCTAATGCTTGTTTGCGGTTGATATCAATTTTTTTTAATGTTTTAAAAATGTACATCTCTGGAACCCTCCAATGGATTTTGGTCTTCAAGAACTCTAAAAATTCATAAAAAATATGCTCTCTTTTTTATATATTGTTGTGGTGTATCTTTCTCTTTTTGACTTTCTTATTTCAATGTTGATTGCAATTAAATGCTTTATGCATTGTTCCTTTGCTAAGCTTTGCAGTGCTGTGCTGTAGCTACCAAAGGGTTGAGCTGAAGGTTGAGTAAATACGTACTACACAATAAGGCCCTCACCCTACCATATACTACACCCATTTTCTTACTTTTCTTACGGTCCCTACCTCGGATTTTGAACTTATGTTTCTATTCTCCTGTGTTACTCCAGCCACCAGTCTTTGGAGTGTAGTGGCAATGGACAGGTGAAATAACTGGACTTTCTAAAAATACTGTATGGGTAACCTTATAGTCCCTCTCAGAGTCAGTCCTGGGGAATATATGATCTTCTCTGCAAAGCTCCTTCCAAGGCTGTTGTAGTTCTTTGAAATTCTGAAAAAAACTTTTGTAGTATTGTTGCCAGGCTATGAGAGAGATGGGGGGGAGGGGAGCGAAAACGTGTGAGAGAGAGAGATCTTTGAGTGCTCATTATCATTTCACCATCATTTACTGCCATACTCATTTTATGCTTCAAAAGACTTTGATGAAGAAGACACTTTGAAATCAGTCAAACATTTCATGAATTCTCCATCTGATGTGAGGATGATCACATGATGCATTGCTGCAGCTCCAAGACAAGGCCTGCAGTACTGAGGCCTGACTTATGCATGTGTGCTCCTGGTTTAGGAAAAACGTATGGCTTAATAGTCTCTGACCGCGGTTGGTTTTATGTTATGCTTACATAAATAGGTGTTATGCTTTTTAAAGAACATATATATTTGTGTGAACAATATTTTTCTTTATCAATCACGAAGCACTGTATGCTATTTTGCCTTAATCAGCAGGAGAGATTCTTTGAAGTGCACATGAGCCCCAGGCATGACTCCTCTGTTTGGGCAGAGGAGGGTCACCCCCCCCCTGCCAGCAGCAACCGCGGGGCGGAGCATTAGGGTAGACAAGCGGAGGGGAGTGCACTGTTCACTCTCCTCAGAGCACATGTGTGTTTGCCTGGCCATCTCGGGCTGGCCAAACACACATACTCACAAGGCTGTCTCCAGCCTAGCAACACAGTTGCTGGGCTGAAGAGAGCCTTCACAGGCTCCCAGTCTGCCTTGGCGCACTCTGGCTGGGTGCCCTCAGCCTATCCTGATGCTGCTCTGAGCAGCGTCAGGATTGGCGCATGGCAGGCTGGGAGCTACTGCCTGCAGCAATGATGTGAGAGGAGCGGCGCAGGAGCAAAGCAGGTAAGCATTTTTTTTTTTTTTTTTTTTATCAATGTTCTCCCATGCCCCCCTCCCCGTGCCCCGCCGCCCATCCCGCCCTGACAAAGCCCTGCAAGCTGCTCCTGATGAGCTCAAACCTCTTCCCTACACAGCCATTAAACAGATTACTTATATGGCCACGTCCCGGAATTACCCTAATTCACCCCAATTGCTCTTATGCACGAAATCTGGAATCATCCCTGAGTCTTGTGCTCCATTGCATCTCATCTCGAATTGCACTAAATAACTACCATTATCATTTAATATGAATTCTTCTGTTCAATTGACTTATCATGGGCAAGATTATGTTCACTGCCTTCATGAAGCAAATTTCCATCAAGCTGAAATTGCTCCACTTTTTTGCAGTGGTCATCTCTGTTTTGTGACAGCAGTATTCAATATTTTTAAGTAGGGGGCAACACAACAGTACTTTGGACAGCCAAAATCATTTGAGTAAAATATCACAAGTTTGATTAAAAAAACAATTTACTGCTAAAATGGTACTGGCGCACAATATTGCCACTTAGGCAATTTATACAATTTAATTTTGCTGTAATATTGGCCAAGTTTATTCACAGTGCAAACACTTATGAGCAGATTTAGGAAAAGTGGCACTGCATCCAATACAGTGCCACTTTTCTTGTGCCCCTTAGTGCCCATTTAACGCCACCATGTGCGTGCTGTATTTAAGATACAGAGCACCATAGCAATAGTTAGGGATCTAGCGTCAACATTTTTGATGCTAGTTTGGCGCTTCGCAGGATTAGCATCAAAGAACTCTTTTAGAATTCTTTGCTCCATTTTTTCGGCTCCCCTAGCGAGGGAATTCTGCCCTTGCATACATTATGCCTGGCGCAGGCAGAATGTGGTGCTCGGTGTTCCAAAATGGTGCAATGCATGTATTGCACCACTATGTAAATATGGCACAGCATTTTTGCCATAATATTGCCACATTAGCATAAAAAAAATGATGCTAATGTGGCAATATATGGCACTAGGCCCTCTTATATCAGGGCCGAAATAAGCAATGGATTGACCTGTATTCATTACAGATACTTCTATGCTGCAGAATGAAAAATGTCTCAACACGGCTTTAAAGAAATGCTGAGTCACCAGCATTTGGGAGGCAGAATCCCTTCTGTAGTGTTTTGCAAGTTTGTGATGACGGACCCTTTAGATTCCTGTTGGACTACGAATAACTATGGCGTAAGTGTTAGGGTGTGGTGAATAGATTTTGGCCCATATTTATACTTTTTGATGCAAAACTGTGCAAACACAGTTTTGTGTCAAAAATTATACCACTGGCTTGCCTCATTCCAGAGCGCCAGCCGGGCGCTAAATTCATGGAATCCTGCAAACCGGTGCTAAGGGTGGGCTAGCGTCTGGGAAAATTACGTTAGCCGGGTGGGGTGGGGGTTACGGGGGAAGGGGGTTTCGCCTCATAAAAGGACAATAGGCTGGTTAGAGGTTAAAAAATTTTTTTAACCAGCCTAGCATCCTTACCTGACGCAAAACCATCCATACCACATGACTTATGAAAGATAGGAGTCATGTTCACCACTCCAATGGCCAGCACAGGGGACAAGGGTCCCATGGGCATTGCCATTGCACCCAGTGCCATGTAGGGGCCCATTTCAGGGCCCCCAATGGCACTTAAAAAATATATTTTTAATACTTATCTCTACTTACCCTCCTTACCTGGGATGGGGTCCCCTCCATCCTCTGGTGTCCCTCTGGTGTGGGTGGGGTGTTCCTAGGGCTTTGGGTGGGCACCTGTGGGCTCTTTCCATGGTGTATGACCATGGAAATGGGTCCACAGGTTGCTTAATGCCTGCTCTGACCCAGGGGTTAAACGCTAAGCAAGTTTAGCACCATTATTTAGCGCCCCCCCCTCCTGCACCATTTTTTTTTCAAGAGCATCAAGAAGGCACTTGAGGCTTTGAGTCATTTTTTTGACAGGAACACCTACCTTGCATCTCATTGACGGAAGGTGGTTTCGCGCAACCAGAAAATGACTTTAAATCCGATATTTTGACGCTAGATGAGTCTAGCAGCAAAATATAAATATGAAGTTAAGTTTGCGCTGAATTTGCGAAAAACAAATGATGATGCTAATTCAGCGCAAACTGTATAAATATGCCCCCACATGTTTAGAATGTTGAGTCCACGCTTGCACACAAAATAATAAAGTTGTGTGAAACCAAGCTCTGTGTGTGGCTTATTCATTTACGAGTACCCAGGCTGGAGAGGACGCTACACCTTCTAAGACTCTTTGCGACCAGCTGCTCAGATAGATATGGAGGTCTGTAAGGCACAGCTGACTTCCATTTCTGCAACTACTTTTGCAAAGTGCTGTTATTACCCGCCACCTCCCTTTTATCAGGGGGGCAAGGGCTACAATGTGTTTGTGAAGTGAGTGATGATTCGGGTAATAAAAAATAAAGTTCCCTCATTAGCATTCACAAAATTGAATTTTCTCTTAAAAAAGACTCTTTTCCAAAAGGATTTTCAACCAAAGATTTTCGATCTGACTTTTTTCCACTGGATTTCTACCAAAAACTTAACACTTTAACTAACCACGTCATGGATATCTTTATTACTAGGACAGGCCGAGCCATAGATTCCTTTGATGTACAGACACTATATACCATTATTGCTTCCACTGGCTCAATTCCACGATAACATTTAGACTAAATTATGAGTTACATTGTAGCAGAAGATACACAAACGGTGTTTGATATTTTACTTTTCATTAGCATTGGCTTAAGGATGAGCTGATTTGCAACAGGTAATGAATTCCTAACATAATACGCAGATCTCTCCATCAGGGTTCCTCTGTCCTGCTGCCTATCTACTAAACCATATGTTTCTGAAAAGTTAAGCTGGTTGGAAGCACAGCACATTTGTCCAGGGTAGGTTTAAGGGGATTGTCAGTTTTAATTAGAACTGACACAAGGATTTTGCTCAATGTAGCGGATTATTAGGACTACTTGTTAAAATTAATAAAGGTTGACTAAGCTTCAGTGTGACGTTAACGTTCAAATTAGACTATTTTGGCGTTGGCAAAAGCAATTTATTTTTTCATTCTGCAGATGGTGCATTATCTAAGAAAGCTCCAGAGCCTGTGAAATGTCAGTTAATTTCTCTGAATTAAACCTGGCTTCTTAGCAGTGGAGATGACTGAAATGCCATGCCCTTTTATGTGTCTCTTTATCTATTTTTGAAGTCACCTACTTTTATGTTGTATTCATAATATTCCCTTTGCTGCAGCATGGCAGATTTCCACCTCAGAAGAAGGTTATGTGTTGCAGAGCTCCTTGGCTGCAAATGCAGGAGGCTGAGAGATGTATTGCTCTCTTAGCGAGAAGTCCTTAACGAGTGGGACTGGGGAGGGCAGTACTATTGAAACGTGCACTGTCAGGGATAAGCCATATAGACAGAGCCACTGGTGTTATGCGGCATGGGAGGATCAAATTATGCAGCCGGGTTGACTAAATTATGGGGGCAATGGAAAGGCAAATTATGCGCGTAATGCAGTATATTGGGTAAAGTAATACTTTATTGTTTTACCATTTTGTAAACGTTAACACTGTCTGGGCAAAAGTTTAATCTCATTAGTAACTGTTTCGGTGATTAATTTGTGCTTGTTGTTGCCGGTGCAGGAGCACCGGCCCCTATTTTTGTGGGCGGGGCTTATTCTTCTGCCTCAAGCATTTGCTGCGGGCAAAAGACATATGTGAAAGACGGAGAAAGGCAAAAAACGAAAAAGCGTCATAAAGGAAGAAAGTAGAAAGGTGCAAGAATGATCTGAAGGGGCAGGCAGTGGCTTTATTTGGATTGAAGAGGCTCAAAATGGTTTTAGGATTACGCCACCTCAGTGTTCCGTGTTCACACATTTAATTGAAGCAGCGGCGGAGGACTTTTGGTCACCGGCACCTTTTTTATTTACAAATTAAGCACTGAACTGTTTGACACACAAACACAGCAATAAAGAACAGAAAGATGGCCAGTTAATCTGGTGGAGGGCCTTTTACTCCCTGGCAACACACGATGTCGAGTTTTTTCAAAATTTGATCCGTTTGAGCAGAAAGCAATTTTTCCCCAAACTTTGCAGATTATGCAGCAGGCGATGGGATAGGTGACAAATAGATCAAGTCCTTAAATATACAGGGAACGCCGAGACTGGAATTTGCACACTTCTGTTGGATGTGTATATAGAGTTATGGATAAATGGAGCAGCGACAGTCCTGTTTGATGGGTAAAAGTATACAGATGTAGATGCCACATGCTGCTGAATTGCACTTTAAAAGGATATTGCGCGTCACTGAGGCGTTCTATGGCCACCTGGAAGCACGGCTGGGTACATTTTTCCAGAGTAATTCCGTTTTCTAACATTTTTTTAAATTAGCCTTAATCTTGCAGTTCTGTTTTTTTTGTATTTATTTTTTATGTTCTAGGGTTTATAGTTTTGTTATTCATGATACAAAAGCAGGACAACAAATCTCAGTATACATAGAAAATCCAAAACAATCCAGTGGTGATGTCAGACGTCGGGCACGCACAGTAAAGGAATAGTTGTATTTTTTATTTATAATTGGCTTTTCTTGAGACAAGCAATAACTTTACAGGGAGGGAAAGGCATTAAAATGTACAGAAGTTGTCAAACATTAAACATTTAAAGCATAATTGACAGCATGCATTTTATTTTGTAAACACGGTGGACGTATACATCGAGGACGATTTTTCTATTCACAAATGGAACATGTGTAATATTTTGACACATTTGTCAGACGTCTTACATATTCTTTCTTTTGATTTACGCCCATTTTTGAAGTTATCTATCTCTTCCCTTAGTTGCCCTTCTAAAAATGACATTGGACCAGATAACCTTTAGGTTACAGGGGTACAATGAATAGTTCTGCGTTTGGCGTATCTCCTACATTTCTGCACCTTGACATAATTTAAAAATGTTTAAACGATTTAAATTACCTAGGGGAAAAAATCTGCTCTCTTGTGATCTTTGGAGTTTCGCCCTACAGCTTGATTTGAGAGAAAATGGCAATATCAACTCTTTGGATAACAACAGTGTTTCAAAAATATGTTTTAACCTAAAGTTAATCTGATATCTGAGGTTACCAGCCATATTGAATTTTTGCCAAATAAAATACTCTATTGAAAACACTGTTAGATCGTTACCAGACAATACTGTTTGAGTGTAAGCTTTCCATCAAATTCTCTTTCATCACAAATGTAAGCCCCGGCCCTCTATTTTTAAAGATAAGGACGCAGAAAAGCAATCCTTCCCAAAATATATTCAAATATTTGTAATTGACCAGTTGCTTTGTATGTGTACAAATGTGTCTGAATTTGATACAGAGATCAGCAAATCGATATATAATATCCCATTTTTAAGGGCTGAACTCACAATAGATGAAAACTATGCACCAGATAAATACCAAACACAATACTATTGTATTATATCGAGTGCATTATGTATCTCCAGCTAGTCTGGAGCACTCTTAATCAGAGCTTTAGAAAAAAAAACATAATATATTTTTCATGAAAAGTATGTCTTTTTAAAAAAGTGTAGGTCATTTTTAAAGAAGCCCATTCTCAGACTGTGGTTTTTGTTACAGCTTAAGTTTTCCAGGTTGGTCATCCATTCTCAGTGTAATGGGCGAGGGTACTTTTCTAAGGTCCAGGAGGGAATAGAATGTATGCAGTGTTGTTAAATACATCCTGGAGCCTGATAAAATATAAAATTCTCTTTGATTTAGGTTTTGTGATCATAAAAAGATTACTTGAAAAGCATGAAGTCTTTTGATCTTGCGAAGCAGATTCAGTATGGGACAATAATATACAGCAGTAGGTTAACATTTACAGCAGTGAGACAATGTGGCTTTAAGGTGTCACATTTAAAAAAATAATGTGTGCGTTAATATACATTTACTTTTGGTTGACAGTATATTGAGGTGTGAACCTCTGGGACATAATGTCCGAATGAATATGGAAATCTTCCACAAGCTCAAATCACATTTGCCTACAAATATTATATGTAAGTGCAGAAATAAGTTGAAGGTAGTTCTTGGATGCAATATGGGCCGCACTATAAATTAAGCGAAATTACACTAGTACATTTAGGAGCAAATGATGAATCAAAATCACTCTTTGCACAGCTTGTGCAAGAACATAAAACATTTTTAGAAGCACAAATCACATTTAAGAGACCAAAGTCAGATTTAGGGACAGATTTATGGAAAATTGTGCTGCACCGAGTGCAGCGCCACTTTCCCTGCGCCACTTAGCGTCCCCCTACCACCACCATGTGTGCGCCGTATTTAAAATACGGCGCACCGTGACACAGGGTTGGGCCATTAGAGTAATTTCGCATGACACTATTGATGTACTCTGCAAGAGTAGCACCAAAATACTGGTGCTACTCCCGCAGAGTACATAGGGCCCCATTCTAAAGAATGGAAGCCCACTTTCAGAGCCTGCTCTTAAGCAGGCTTTAAAAGTGCCCTAAAAATGGCACAAGGAAATCTCATAGATGTCCTTACATCATTTTTTCAGCTCCCTTTTGCATACACTATGCCTGGTGTAGGCATAATGTAGTGCAAAGTGTTACAGAGTGGTGCAATGTATGCATTGCACCACTCTATAAATATGGCGCAGGGATTTCTGCCTCATTGGGCCACATGAACATAAAAAATAATTACGTTACTGTGGTGCAAGGTAGAGCTAGGGCATTATAAAAATGCCTCTTAGTCTCATATTTATATTACTTTTGCTCAGAATTCGCGTCATTTTTTGACACAAATTCGGCACAAACTTAAATCCATATTTATATTTTGACGTTAGACGCCTCTAATGTCAAAATATAGGAGTTTCACCATTTTTTGGATGAGTGAACCTACCTTATGTCAATAAGATGCGTGGCAGGCATTCCCATCCAAAAAATGGTGGTATCCCCATAGGCCCATATTCACCCCTGTGATAAAATGACACACGGGTGGGAGGAGGGGCTAAATAACGGTGCTAAGCTTGCTTAACACCATTATTTAACACCTGAGTCCGACTAGGCGTTAGGGGACCTGTGGACTCATTTCCATAGTTAAAAACCATGGAATGGGGTCAAAATGCCCTCCCTAAGCACCAGGAACACCACCAGGAACACCCCCACCAGGGGGACCTCGGAGGATGGGGACCCCATCCCAGGTAAGCCCAGGTAAGTATTTTTTATATTATTTTTTTGCCATCGGGGGCCCTAAATTGGGGCCCCCTGCATGGCACAGAGTGCAAAGGCCTTGCCCAGGGGACACTTGTCCCCTGTGCTGGCCATTGAGGTGGTGGGCATGACTCCTGTCTTTACTAAGACAGTAGTTATGTTTTTGGTGGTTCTTTCCTTACCACCACCCCCACACAGCTAGCGTCATTTCAGTTGATGCTAGCCCAAGCTGTGCGCCACCCCATTAATTTGGCACTTGGCATGCCACTCAGGAATGGTGTGAGCTGGCGCTATACTTTTTGGTGTAAAACTGCGTTCCCGCAGTTTGGCACCAAAAAGTAAAAATTCGGGCCCTAGAATCCAAACTTGCTTTTGTGCAACATCAAGTGAATGTGGACATACTTTTATCTATATATATATTACATATGGTTGCACAATCACATTTATGTTCACTATCACCCGTTGTGCGACATTAGCTGGAATGTGGAAACACCATTAGGCGCAAAAAACACAGTTAGGCCAATATTAAAGAAAAAGTGGCCCATCAGCTGTGATGCGCCATTTTTCTTGCGCTCCGCTACCAACACCTAATGACCCAATGGCTGTGCCGTATTTATAATACGGCACACCACAATAGTGTCAAAAATGTTGATGCTATTGTGGCGCTTTGCTACACTAGCATCAACAAATTTGACTCTAGTGCAGGAAAGTGCAAGGAGGCCCATAGGTTACTATGGGAACGTCATTTTATTGTCTGCTCTGAGCAGGCATTAAAAATGATGCCAAAAATGGCACAATGAAATCTTTTAAACTTCATTGTGCCATTTTTGTGGGCCTCCTAGTGCCGGAATGCCCCCTTGCATACATGAGGCCTGACATAGGGGGTCATTCCAACCCTGGCGGTCGGTGTTAAAGCGGCGGCCAACCCGCCAACAGGCAGGCGGTAAAAAAAATGGAATTCTGACCCTGGCGGGAACCGCCAACGCAGCCCGCCACTTTAACACTCCGACCGCCACGGCGGGGCAAACAAACAGCGCGGCGGTCACCGCCAACAGACAGGCGGCAGACAATGTACCGCCCACCCTATCACGACCCACCAATCCGCCACCTTTTCCGGGGCGGGAGCCCCGCCGATAAAAACACGGCGGAAACAGACCACGAACGGGAAAACGCTCACCTTTATACACTCCACGAGCAATCTGGACAGCATGGAACCCGAATTAAACATCCTACCAGCGATTGTCTACCTGCTCCTCTACCAGGAGCACGAACGCTGCCGCAGGAGACAACGGTGAGTACTGCACCTACGACACAGGGGAGGGGGGAGGAGAAAAGGTAACGGGCACACACATACGTGACACACCCACCCCCCCCCCAATCCACACACCAAAGCAGAGCAACAAGTCAGATTTACACCCCCCAAACCCCCCGGAATAATTCAAAGACAAAATAAAATGATCATTAAAATAGACGTATATTAAAGCATATTTGAACTGAAGTGAAATATGAGATATTTTAAATAAATAAATCACAACATGAACAATGTATACATAGTCCAAAAGTCCGGCACATATTGGGTACATGCCATTGTTCGTGGGCCAATGTGCATTAACACATGGGCAAAGCCCACACACGAGACCCGATTCCATTGGAGAGAACACTGCTGGGGCATCAGATAATAAAACCACAGGCACCTCAGGGGGAAGGGAAGGGGGGGCACCTCAGCCACATGAGTCCATGATGAAAGATCCACGAGGGGCCTCCATGCCCACTGTACCATCCTGGGGAGTGCAAAGCGACAGTCTCTCAAGTCTCTACAGTGGGTGGGTTGCCCACTGTACCATCCTGGGGAGTGCAAAGCCACAGTCTCTCAAGTCTCTACAGTGGGTGGCTTGCCCACTGTACCATCCTGGGGAGTGCAAAGCCACAGTCTCTCAAGTCTCTACAGTGGGTGGCTTGCCCACTGTACCATCCTGGGGAGTGCAAAGCCACAGTCTCTCAAGTCTCTACAGTGGGTGGGTTGCCCACTGTACCATCCTGGGGAGTGCAAAGCCACAGTCCATCTGGTGGATTACAGACTCCACTGGTTATAGAGGAGGCATGGTGCCCAGAGTGCTTCGTGAAGCCCTGCCCGACACAGATCCGGCCCTGCCAATGGGCCAGCGGTGCAGAGACGGCGGGGCCCAGCGGAGCGGTGCTTGACAGGAAGGGCCCAGCGGAGCGGTGCTTGACAGGAAGGGCCCAGCGGAGCGGTGCTTGAGATGAAGGGCCCAGCGGAGCGGTGCTTCAGATGAAGGGCCCAGCGGAGCGGTGCTTGACAGGAAGGGACCAGCGGAGCGGTGCTTGAGATGAAGGGCCCAGCGGAGCGGTGCTTGAGATGAAGGGCCCAGCGGAGCGGTGCTTGAGATGAAGGGCCCAGCGGAGCGGTGCCTGAGATGAAGTGCCCAGCGGAGCGGTGCTTGAGATGAAGGGCCCAGCGGAGCGGTGCTTGAGATGAAGGGCCCAGCAGAGCGGTGCCTGAGAGGAAGGGCCCAGCGGAGCGGTGCTTGAGATGAAGGGCCCAGCGGAGCGGTGCTTGACAGGAAGGACCCAGCGGAGCGGTACTTGAGATGAAGGGCCCAGCGGAGCGGCGCCTGAGATGAAGGGCCCAGCGGAGCAGTGCTTGAGATGAAGGGCCCAGCGGAGTGGTGTTTGACAGGAAGGGTCCAGCGGAGCGATGCTTGAGATGAAGGGCCCAGCGGAGCGGTGCCTGAGATGAAGGGCCCAGCGGAGCGGTGCTTGACAGGAAGGGCCCAGCGGAGCGGTGCTTGAGATGAAGGGCCCAGCGGAGCGGTGCTTGAGATGAAGGGCCCAGCGGAACGGTGCCTGAGATGAAGGGCCCAGCGGAGCGGTGCTTGAGATGAAGGGCCCAGCGGAGCGGTGCTTGACAGGAAGGGCCCAGCAGAGCGGTGCTTGAGATGAAGGGCCCAGCGCAGCGGTGCCTGAGATGAAGGGCCCAGCGGAGCGGTGCTTGACAGGAAGGGCCCAGCGGAGCGGTGCTTGAGATGAAGGGCCCAGCGGAGCAGTGCTTGAGATGAAGGCCCAGCGGAGCGGTGCTTGAGATGAAGGCCCAGCGGAGCGGTGCTTGAGATGAAGGGCCCAGCGGAGCGATGCTTGAGATGAAGGGCCCAGCGGAGCGGTGCTTGACAGGAAGGGCCCTGTTCAGCGGTGCTTCTCACGGCGGAGCCCTGTTCAGCGGTGCTTCTCACGGCGGGGCCCTGTTCAGCGGTGCTTCTCTAGGCGGGGCCCTGTTCAGCAGTGCTTCGCACGGCGGGGCCCTGTTCAGCAGTGCTTCTCTCGGCGGGGCCCTGTTCAGCGGTGCTTCTCTAGGGAACCAGATCTGGGCAATCATTCCCGCTCAGTCGCCATCCGACCTATCGCTTGCGGGGCCCTCCTGTGCAGGACTCCTGGGCCACTGGGTGTCCTCCGTCACACCCCAAATGGGGCTGGTGGGGCCCTCCTGGGCAGCTCGCCTGCTGCCGGACTTGTCCGCCCTGCTGCCCTTGCCCCCCTTGGCGGAATCTCTGGGGCCCTTGCCTCCCTTTGTGGATGGGCCAGGTGACGGTGCAAAGGTGGTGTCCTTGGGGGCAGCCGTCTCAGGCCTGTCGCGCCGGCCCTTCCCTTTTTTGTTTTTTTTCCCAGGGGGTGGGCTGGCTGTCCCCTTGCTGCTGGCCGATGCTCCTGCCCTAGGGGTTGGTGGACTCCAATAGCCCTGAACGATGGTCCTAGTAGGTGCAGGGCTTGTGGTGGCTGAGGTGCTGTTTGGACTCTTACGAGATGGAGGGGGTGGGTCAGGTGATGCAAAGAGGTTAATTTTGGACAGGAACAACTTTTTAGGAGCAATGGGAAGAGTAGGTGCAGTGGGTATGGGAGTGGAGGGAGAGGATGTGGTTGTAAGAGAGTCAAGTGTGCTGTCTTTGGGTGCAGGTGCTTGTGACGGAGGCTGTCGTGAGGTGGATGGCTGTTGGGTGGGTGACTGCCTGCGTTTGTGTGGTTTGGAAGAGGGGGTGACAGACACACTGGGAGAGGACACAGGGGACGTGTAAATGGCAGTGGGGGTGGTGACTGCACGTGTGCGGACTGTTCTTGTGGGTGTGGTGGTGATGGACGTACTGGCTGATGGTGGTGTGCATGCAGGTGTGAGTGGACACGTCACAGGGAGGGAGGAGGGAGACAGGAGGAGGGGGACACAGAGGAGGCAGTGGCTGTTGGCATGTCTGCATGTGGATGTTGCTTGGGTGAATGCTTGTGTGATTTGTGGTGCTTATGTCTGGATGAGCTGCCCTTGGGTGTTGATGTGTGTGCAGGCTGGTCTGTAGGTGTGTCTGGGATAGGCAGAGGAACAGGGGAGTGGGACTGGGTTGAGGAAGTTGGAGGGGGGAGGCTAGACACAGGGACAATTGCTGCCGTCAGTGCTGAGGCCAGAGCGTTGAACGATCGCTGATGGGCAGCCTGACCCGAATGAATGCCCTCCAGGTATGCATTGCTCCGATGCACCTCCCTTTCTACCCCCTGGATGGCATTCAAAAGGGTAGACTGCCCAACAATGAGCGTCTGGAGGAGGTCAATGATCTCCGCACTGAGGGCAGCATGGGTAACTGGGGCAGGACCTGAGGTGCCAGGGGCGAAGGAGATGCCCGGCTTCCTGGCCGAGCGGGCACGGGGCGAACGCTGAGGGGCTGCTGGGAGGGCGGGGCTGGTGCGCTGGGTGGCGGCTGTACCTGTTGTTGCGGTGGGCACGGGTGCTGCCGCCACCACAAGGGAGCTCCCTTCCGAGGACGAGTCGGTGTCGCTGACGTCTCCACGGGTCCCCATTGTGGAGCCCCCCTTGCCCTCCGTCTCACTGGTGTACTCTGAGTCGGTTGCATGGCCCTCCGGGGCCATGTGAGATGCAGCTCCCTCGTGCGCCGATGCCACTTCTCCTCCGCCTGATGATGCTAATGCACACATGAGCACGGAAACCAAAAAAAGGGGGGGGAGAAGAAAGAAACACATGTTGAGGTCATGCATTGGCGGCATCGTTGGCGGAGAGAACAGACACAGAAGCCCCCTGCACTACGCCGCACACTCGGGGTACACTACTCAATTATTGTGACTTGGCCTACAAGTCAATGGACGACAAATGCACACATAGGTGAGGCCCAACCATGGATAGCTGGACTTAGCACCCTACAGAGGTGGGGGGCGGGGGCACAGGGCCATGCCTAACGGAGGGGCCTAGCCTACAGAAACCGCCCTGGCCTAGAGATAGCCACAGCCCTCCTCCCCCACCCAGACACCTCCACTGTGCGCTAATATAGCAGAATGTGCTGATACTCACCCCCTTGTGTCTGCTGTGATGTCCTCACGCGCCCATCCAAATCGGGGTAGGCCACCGCCAGGATCCGGGACATCAGGGGGGTCAATTGCCGTGTGGCACCCCTCCTAGGTTGGGAGGCCATCCCCAGCAGAGCCTCTGCGGTCTTTCTGCTCCCGCGGCGGATGTCCTCCCACCTCTTGCGGCAGTAGGTGCCCCGTCTGTTGTGGACCCCCAGGGCCCGGACGTCCTTGGCGATGGCACGCCAAATGTCGATCTTCTGATGGGCGCTGACCTATGTGACATGGACAGGATGGAACAAGAAATATCATCACTTTCCTGCATGGTCGATGTGAGTGGCCCCCCCTCCCCAACCTTGCCATGTGGCACATGCTCTCATCTGTCGTGCGTTGCACTCCCCATTCGCACCCCTCCCCACCATCTTACACCCACCCCACTCAACACAGGCATGGCCCATACTACGTGCTCCCTGTGTACTTACCTGTTGGTCTGGAGGACCGTAGAGTAGTGCATACTGGGGGAGGACCCCATCCACAAGTTTCTCCAATTCCTCAGATGTGAAGGCAGGGGCCCTTTCCCCAGTCGCAGCAGCCATTGCATCTCCCAGACCGAGGTCACAGCAGCACTTGCAGTATAGGTCCTCTCCTGTGGATGATCAGGTCTCGAGTGATTAAGCAGTTAGAAAATGGCGGTCACGACCGCGACGGTGCGTACCGCGACGGTGCGTACCGCGACCGCCGGCGCACATCGTCATAGGCGCCTGAGACCCATAGGGTTCAATGTTAACCAATGCTGCTTTGCGCCGCGGTCTTCGACCGCCTACCGCCACGGTGTGCCACGCCAGCGCATTGACCTCACATCCCATTGTCACACTTCACAGGCCAGGCAGCCGCCATTTCAAGGGCCCACATGGCTTAATTTCTACTGCGTCACACAGGCCTAGGCCTTGCATTGCCACTCATAGAAGCCATTCAATGCATAGCGAATCGTGTTTTGTGCAAGCTGTGGTTACGTACCTGTGGGTTGCTTGACTCTGTGCTCCATGTTGTCCTTCCTAGGCACCGTCCGCTGGGACTTGCGAGGAGATGGAGGAATGTTCCTGTGTACAGACCGCTGGTGGACCTGTCGACAATGGAAGAACGACATGTCATACTGACATACAGACTTGACCGAGCCACTATACGGGAACTGTGTGCCCAGCTGGAGCCAGACCTGATGTCCCCCATTCGCCAACCCACAGGGATTCCCCCTCTGGTGCAGGTTCTGTCAGTACTCCATTTTTTGGCAAGTGGATCATTCCAAACAACAGTGGCCATATCATCAGGGATGTCTCAGCCTATGTTTTCTAAGGTTTTGTCCAGAGTGTTGTCTGCCCTGATGAAATACATGCAGAGCTACATTGTTTTCCCTGAGGTGGGCGATTTGGCTACAGTGAAGGGTGATTTCTATGCCCTTGGACATATCCCCAACATAATTGGTGCCATTGATGGGACCCATGTGGCCTTGGTTCCCCCCAGTGGAAGTGAGCAGGTGTACAGGAACAGAAAAAGTTATCATTCGATGAATGTCCAGATGGTCTGTTTGGCTGACCAGTACATCTCCCATGTAAATGCCAAGTTCCCTGGGTCTGTGCATGACGCGTACATCATGCGAAATAGGAGCATCCCTTATGTGATGGAACAGCTACAGAGACACCGTGTGTGGCTAATAGGTGACTCTGGTTACCCCAACCTGTAGTGGCTACTTACCCCAGTGAGGAATCCCAGGACAAGGGCAGAGGAACGGTACAATGAGGCCCATGGGCGAACTAGGAGGATTATAGAAAGAACATTCGGCCTCCTGAAGGCCAGGTTTAGGTGTCTGCATATGACAGGTGGATCCCTAATGTGCTCACCAAAGAAGGTGTGCCATATCATCGTGGCCTGCTGTATGCTTCACAACCTGGCTTTGCGACGCCAGGTGCCTTTCCTGCAGGAGGATGGCCCAGATGGTGGTGTTGTAGCAGCTGTGGAGCCTGTGGAGAGTGAAGAGGAGGAAGACGACGGGGACGACACAGACAACAGGGACACAGTGATACAACAGTATTTTCAGTAGCACACAGGTACGAATCAACCCCGCCATTTTACATTTACTTAAAGTCTCCTGCCTCTCTACTTTCTGAGTTCCCCCCAGTTCCTGTTAACTGAGTTGTGACTTTCCCTTCCGTTTTCAGAGCTGTGGGCCCCACTGCGTGACCTCTGCTTTGTTTGCCCATGGACTACAGCTGTGTGACAGTGGTATGTTGTCATCACAATGTAACTGAACATTTTGGCACCGTTATGTCTAATACATTTGTTAAAAATACAAGCAGACTCCAGATTTTTTTAGTGCAAGAAGTGATTTAATTAAAGTGCGAAATTTAAGGAACATGATTGTAAAACGGGGATGGGTGATGGTGGAGTAATGTCCATGGCAGAGTCCAGTTCTCAGTCGCACAGGTGCATTGTCCATATGCCTGTGGAAGGATGGAGCAGGGGCAGTTCAAGGTTGGACAGGGTAACAATGTGGGACAGTGGGATGACATCAGGGGGTATTGTTTGCTGGCGGGGGTCTTGCAATCCTACTCTGTCTTCTTGTGAGATCTCAGGTTCCGCTTGCGGGGTGGTTCTTCTTCTGCAGAAGGTGGGGTTCTGGTGGCCCGTCATTGTGTGGGGGCCTCCTGTCCACTAGCGCCGGCGGAGGTGGTAGGCTGTTCCTGGTCCAGGCTAGTGACAGGGGCCCTTTGTGGTGCCACATGGTCCCGCAATGTGGTGACTATCTGGGTTAGGGCCAGGACGATGGTCCCCATTGCGGAACTAATGTTCCTCAGTTCCTCTCTGAACCCCATGTACTGTTGCTCCTGCATGACCTGGATCTCCTGGAACCTGGCCAGTAACGTAGCCATCGTCTCCTGGGAGTGGTGGTATGCTCCCATGATGGAGGAGAGGGCCTCTTGGAGAGTCGGTTCCCTGGGCCTGTCCCCCCCCTGTCGCACAGCAGCCCTCCCAGTTCCCCTGTTTCCCTGGGCCTCTGTCCCCTGGACGGTGTGCCCACTACCACTGCCCCCAGGTCCCTGTTGTTGTTGGGGTGGTGGGTCAACCTGGGTGCCCTGTAGTGGTGGACACACCGCTGATTGACGTGTCCTGGAGACAGAGGCATGGGCCCGCTCGGTGGGAGCTGTGCTGGTGTTCCCAGAGGGGGTTAGGTCTGGTGTAGCCTGTGGCTGTCTGTTGGGAACCGACTGTCCCGAGGTCCCCGATGGGCCGGGCTGGTCATCAGGCTCCAGGGAGACAGAGCTGCTGTCATCACTGGGGGCCTCTTCTGGGGGTGGGATGGACATCTCTGGACCCTCCGTGGCGGTGTGGTGGCGTTCGGGTCCTGCAGGGGTATAAGAGTTTGGTTATTGCTTCTGTGTGTGGCATTTCGTGTAATGGGTGGGTGGCCGTGTCCCCCAGTGCTGGCATTCCTTGTGGGGGCTTTTGTGACGGTGGCTTGTGGGGGTGATGAGTGTGTGCAGTGGGCATGCTTTGGGGATGGGTGTCCATGCTTTGGGGACGCACGCAGGGCTAGGTTTTGGGATGGGTGGGATGTGATGGTGAACCATTTGCAAGGAGTTGGTGTGATGGGGGTGGGGGTGAGGGTGGGGGTATGATTTGGCATGCAGGTGGGGTGGGGGGAATGAAGTAGTGAAGATTTGACTTACCAGAGTCCATTCCTCCGCCTACTCCTGCGAGGCCCTCAGGATGCAGGATGTGCAAGACTTCCTCCTCCCATGCTGTGAATTCGGGGGGAGTAGGTGGGGGTCCGCCGCCAGTCTTCTGCACCGCAATGTTGTGCCTTGATACCATGGAACGCACCTTCCCCCGTAGGTCGTTCCACCGCTTCCTGATGTCCTCCCGATTGCGTGGATGCTGTCCCACAGCGTTGACCCTGTCCACTATCCTTTGCCATAGCTCCATCTTCCTGGCAATGGTGGTGTGCTGCACCTGTGCCCCGAAGAGCTGGGGCTCTACACAAACTATTTCCTCCACCATGACCCTGAGTTCTGCGTCAGAGAACCTGGGGTGTCTTTGGGGTGCCATGGGGTGGTGTGGTTGAGGTGAGGGGTGGTGTATGTGTTGTAGAGTGTGGTGGGTGTGGTGGTGTATAGTGTTTTGTGCGTGGAAATTGAGTGGGTGATGTTGTGATTTGCCTCTGTGTGATGGTGTACTCTATGCTGTGCTCTCTCTCTCTGTCCTTCACTCACAATTGTTGTCGTAGGGGTTTGAGGGTGATGTGGGTGTGTGTTTTATATTTAATTGGGTGTGTGGGAGTGGTGTGTGTATGTGTCTCAGGTGTGTGTATTTTGAATTATCCAATGTGGTAGTGTTTTGTAAAGGTGTGTGTATTTGGAGCGCGGCGGTGTGTACCGCCAATGGAATACCGCGGTTGAAAGACCGCTGCAGGGATTTGTGGGTCGGAATGGTATGGGCGTATGTCTGTTGGCGTGACGGTGGAGGTTTGGTCATCGCCAGTTTCCCGCCGACCTTGGGTGTGGCGGACTTTTGTTGATGTCGGGTTTTTGGCGGTTTGCCAGTTGCGGGTCAGAATGACTGTGGCGGTTTACCGCGGCGGTGTTATGGCGGTCTTCTGGCCGGCGGTATGCGACTTTTACCGCCAAGGTCAGAATGACTCCCATAATGTGGTGCAAGTGGTTACAAAGTGGCACAATGCATGCATTGTGACACTTTGCAAATATGGCAGGCCAGAAAAGCCAATTTAACACCACCTTAGCATAAATAAATGTACACTATGATGGCTCAAATATGGTGCTAGGGGCCTTAAATATGTTCCTCAGTTGCCAAAAAAAAAAAACACAGCCAACTGCTGTGTCACATCAGTAGGAGGATGAAGGCATTTTAGATGCAAAAACACATTTATTAAAACATACTGTTTTCTAAGCATATTAAAACCTACAATCATCGCAGTGAAGATTTTACATGCAAATCACGTTTTTGTTTTTATTCCTATAGTTGTGAAATGTGCATATTAAACAGTGTATCTTCTTTGACGCGAGACAGACCCTATTCACCTACAAACATCTCAAACTGGAAGAGCAGTCTGTAGATTTCAAAGTTTTGCTACTTATTATTTCATAGTTACAGCGGGCTTCAAACATTATTCCAGACCTTCCTCTCCCAACTTATTTCGGAATTCCTTCAAGAGGTCAATTTCTTGTTGAAATTTGGGGGTAGTCACATCCTTGAAATACCACTTCATTTGCTTTTAGGCACCAGTCTGTATTATTTTCCCACTCACCTGTGGTGGCAATACATTTATCGCCCATAATATGATAAAATCACTTACTATGACTGGTAATCCAACATTACATAACAAATGTGGCTAACTGGACATTGTTAGGTCACCCCATAAACCCGATATCATCAACTTTGACTTCAAATCCAGAGGCTCCAGTTATTATGGCTATTCTTTGGCACACAATTTAACCACAATGGCTGGACCTTTACTGACATTCCAGTATTATATGCATAAAAACTCCTTTTGCATTACAGCCCCTCAGGCACATATTCTCAGTTCCCCTTATTTATTTTAACACTGTTCTAATGTAATATATTTGGTGTAGTATCTTCAGTTGAACTAATTCGAAGGCCGCCTTTATTATCACGTCTCTCGGGTATCTACCTGTGACATTCCAGCTATCCTCTTCTATAATACCTACATTATTTCGCCATTTGATTTTGTAAAGTGCATCTTGGCATTTATTAAGTACCTTTTTATACACTCATAATAATGTGTGTCTTTTCAGGTGGACTGCTCTGGCTCTTTATCTGAGTGGTTATTCTTCTTGAATGTATGTCAAGTTCTCAGAATATTTTGAGAGTTGTGGATTGTCCTGTAAAAATTTGTAGTGTGCATTTGACAGCCCAAACTCTCAGTGAAATGCCTCAAATTTCTAAATTTGTGATGGAACCCATACATCTTTCAACATGGATATCCTCAATACATCCCATTTCTGGATCCCCTCTAAGTTTTTGAAGATCCTGAAGTGGCGTGGATTCCAACAACAGGATTGTCAGTGCTAATTTATCCTTCTAGCCCATTTTCTGGATGTCAGCCAGTCATAAAATGATTACAAAGTTGGTTTAATACAGACCATTCTTCAGGCACCTTCATCTGTATAGAGTCCCATGTGTTCTAGAGGTCTTAACGATTGCCTGTCACCTTTCAACTCTGAATCTTTTAAAGCAGCAAAAACCCAACAATAAATAGGTATCAATTGGGAAGGCCAGTTATAGTCCCCTAAGTCGCAAAGGGCAACTGATCAGGCATAAGGAACCCTGCATGGCACCTACAGTGCTATTCTAGGTGTGCCATCCTCCTAGAGTAGTGATCTAGTCAGGCCAATATTTTTTTAAAGTATGAAGAATCTGGGAATCTCAAAAGCAATATTCTGAGCAGTGTATAAGAATTTGGGCAGGGTGAACATTTTACATAGTGCTGCCCATCCTTATAAAGAGATTAGTAGGTGTTCACAATATACCACGTCAGCTTTATAGCTGGCCAAATATGAAATAATTCAGAAATGTTTCCTTGTCCCTGGTGATATATCTTCTGTAAAGAAATTGGAGTATCAGTTGAGGGGAGTAAGAAGCCATCTCAAATAATAAACAATCCGGACAAAGTCACAAGTTCAGGCATACCACATTGGAGAGTGGGCCAGGTACTGGACCAGGTTGATCCTGCTGGGTATTCTACCTTTTGAATATGATGAGAGGATGGTGCGGCCCAGCTTTGGAGGCTCTGCATCACTCTGCCTTGGTTCCATTGAGGCTTTCAGTTTGGAGCTGCATGACTCTGTGGTGCTCTGTGTCGCTCTGCACTGGAATCACTGAGGCTTTCAGTTGAGGGATGCACTGATCTATGGGACTCCGCAATGCTCGATGATAGATATAGTAACATCTTTTGTGAGATTCTCTGCAGCTCTGCGGAACTTTGTGTTGCTCTGTGCTGGATCCAGTAAAGCCAACAGTTAGGCAGGGAGAAGTACACTCTGTCTCCAGTCAAGCATCTAGGACCCCGTGGACAAGTCTTGGGGTCATCAAAGAGGCAAGCAGAGGTGACCAACGTCAGGTCCAGTTGGCTTTCTTCAGGTGGGACACATGGAAGGTTTCTGGAAGCTTGTTGCATGTCTATAGCCCAAACAAGAAGTTCACCACCTGACCCTTAGAGTCACTCCTAGAGTTCTGGGTTCAAGGCAAACAGGTCCATTCTTCATTCAGGTAGAATGTCAGTCCTTCTCTCATTAGTTTCTGCTTTTAGCTTCTGGAGATAGCACTTTTGTGCTCAGGGCCAGGCTTTGGGTAGGGGGCATCCATTTTTTCTAACTCTAAAACTGGTTCTGGTCACTTCTTCCCTTCCCCCTAGGTTTGGCTCCAGCAGACTAGAGAAGACAGGCTGAGGTGTGAGAAGCATCTACCTGTGACAGGGGAGAGTCTTCTGAAATAAGAAAGGGATGAATGAAGCCCAAAGGCAACCCTCTGTCATCCAGCCAGTGAAGGGACACATATCCTCTCCAGCCATCCTGTCAGGAAGACTTTCACCACTTCATACCCAGTCCCTTTGTCCAATCTCTGAGAGGAATACACCTCACATTAACAGTCAACTGATCCTAGACACTGGCAAATAGCCACATTTTGCTTAGATAGGAAGATGACAACTTTCTACAAGTGGCATTTATAAAAATAGAAATTTAAAATTTGATGTGAACACTAGTTTGGAATTTTAGGGGGTCATTCTGACCCTGGCGGTCATGGACCGCCAGGGCCAACGACCGCGGAAGCACCGCCAACAGGCTGGCGGTGCTTCCATGGGCATTCTGACCATGGCGGTACAGCCGCGGTCAGAAACGGTAAACCGGCGGTGTCCCGCCGGTTTCCCGCTGCCCTTGGGAATCCTCCACGGCGGCGCTGCAAGCAGCGCCGCCATGGGGATTCCGACCCCCTTCCCGCCAGCCTGGTTCTGGCAGTTTCCACCGCCAGAACCTGGCTGGCGGGAACGGGTGTCGTGGGGCCCCCTAACAGGGCCCCACATAGAATTTCAGTGTCTGCGTGGCAGACACTGAAAATCGTGACGGGTGCAACTGCACCCGTCGCACCCCTTCCACTCCGTCGGCTCCATTCGGAGCCGGCATCCTCGTGGAAGGGGGTTTCCCGCTGGGCGGGCGGGCGGCCTTCTGGCGGTCACCCGCCAGCCCAGCAGGAAACTCAGAATGACCGCCGCGGTCTTTCGACCGCGGTACGGTCTTCTGACGGTTCCCGCCAGGCCGGCGGCATCCGCCGCCGGCGGGATGTCAGAATGACCCCCTTAATTTCTATTACAATGAGTTCTCAAATCATTTTCTAGCTAGTACCAAATCAAATTTATGCATAAGGAGTAATAATGTACCCCACTGAATTTCTGTTGGATACCCAGCCTTGCCATAGTAAAAAATGACTTTAGACGTTTTTCACTGCCAGGACACATTGAACTTAAGTAAAAATGTCCTCCTTTTTAAATACAATACACTGTGCCCTCAGAACTTTTAAGGCCTATCTTAAGGGTGACATATATTTATTCAAAAGGAAGGTGTACGCCTGGCATAACTTTTATTTTTCCTGGTCAAAATAGCAGTCTAAAACTGCACACACAGTGTTACTTCAGCAGGTGGCACAATGAGATCTAAAGCTCACTTGTAGTATTTAATTTACAGGTCTTAGGTACATTTCACATCCAGTAAATCAAAAGTCTCAATTAGTCGCATGTCATTTGTACCATGTTTAAAAGGGAGATTACAAGCATATTTTACTACTGTTTAGCATGACTAACGTGTGGAGAGTCCTATGGCCAGCAAAAATGGGTCCAGTTAAAGAAGGCAAATACATTCTGGGGGGATACCATGCAAAAAATGGTAATTTGCAAGAATTTCCAAGTAGGTGAAGCCCTCACATGTAAACATTAATGGAGATGTCCTACCAGCCTGAGGGACCCATTACCTTAGAGGGAGCAAGATTTATTTGGAATAGTATATATGGGGAAACATGCAACGAGATGCATTTATCACAATGCCTATACCCAGCACAGGGCTTTACCACGCATGCCTTTACCACAAATATACCTTACCACGCATGTCTTTACAACAAATTGTGTTCATAAGGCTTGTATGGTAAAGTGGTATGCGCTATAAAGGTTTTAAAGCTAAGTACAGGTAAGTATTAAGTGGGCTGAGTGATATATATTGTTAGACTTGGCATCCTTGGAGTGTTCTCCCATAACTTTCTGCCTCCGTTTCCCAGGATGTTGATGTGTGCCTGACTCTGTGTTTGCTGTTTTTGTTACTCCGGGCACTTTACCACTGCTATCCAGTGCTAAAGTGCAAGTGCTCCTATGTAAAATGTATGTTTAATTGGATTTCCATGATTAGCATTTTTGATTTACTGGTAAGTCCCTAGTACAGTGCAGTAGAGGTGCCCAGGGCCTGTAAATCAAATGCTACTAGTGGGCCTGCAGCACTGGTTGTGCCACCCACATTAGTAGCCCTGTAAACATGGTTCAGACCTGCCACTGCAGTGTCTGTGTGTGCAGATTTTAACTGTTAATTCGACTTGGCAAGTGTACCCACTTGCCAGACCTAAAACTTCCCTTTACTTACATGTAAGACACCCCTAAGGTAAGCCCTAGGTAGCCCCATGGTCAGGGTGTAGTGTATGTTGAAGGTAGGACATATACTAATGTGGTTTATATGTCCTGGCAGTGAAATACTGCCAAATTCAGTTTTCCGTGTTGCAAGGCCTATCTCTCTCATAGGTTAACATGAGGGCTGCCTTTATAAATGATTGAAGCCTAGATTCCCTTTGGGAGTAGATAGACATGTGGAGATAGGGGTCTCTGAGCTCACAATTTAAAAATACATCTTTTAGTAATGTTGGTTTTGAGATTGTGTGCCACTTTCAGAAAGTGGGCATTTTCTTGCTTAAACCATTCTGTGACTCTGCCTGTTTATGAATTCCCTGTCCGGGTCAATTTGACAGTTGGGCTGTTTGCACCTCTCTCTAGACAGTGACACAAAGGGAGCTGGGGTGTAGCCTGCGTATCCTGATGAGCCATCTGTGCTAGGAGGGAGGGGAGGAGTGGTCACTTACACCTGAAAGGGCTGTGCCTGCCCTCACACAATGCAGTCTCCAACCCCCTGGTGTGTGTCTGGGGCCTGGACTGGGCAAGGCAGGATTTCACAAACAAGAGAGACTTTCCTTTGAAGGTAGCCTACTTCAAAGGCCAAAATGGGTATAAGAAGGGCATCCAAAACCACAGACTTTAGATCACTTCTGGACATCAAGAGGAACCTCTGCTGGAGAAGAGCTGAAGAGCTGAGGAGAAGTGCTGTCCTGCCTGTGACTGTGCGTTGTGGAGCTATCCTGCAGTTGCGGTTTCTGCCTGTGCAAGACTGGACTTTGTTCTACATTCTAAGGGCTTGTCCTGAGCTTGCCTCCTTGTGTTGAATTCTCATGGCCATCAAAGACTTCTCCTGCCAGCACCTGTACTCTCTGCTGAGACTCCTGCCCTGCCAAGTGGTGCCTTATCCAGTACTTGGGGCCTTGGAAGGTGAAGCTGGCAGACCAAGACTGAGAATCCACGCACAGACAGGCGTGCGGGGAAAATTTAGATGCATCTTCCGAGACGCAGCTGAGAAACGACACGCTGCCGGCTTCGCAGCTGAAATCGACACGCCACCTGCATCGCAGCAGGAAGATCGATGCATGCAGCTGGAGAAACAACGCACAACACCCGCTGACGGAGGTTGATAACATCGCAAACCACACAGCACAATTTTCCTGATACTGTGCGGCTGGATTTTCAATGCAACATCGCAGAGTGCAGAAAAACGATGCATCGCTCTCCTGCAGAGAGAAGAAACAACGCACTCTGATGCAACCGGAGGAGGAGAAATGATGCATGGTCTCGCTTGCGTGTGAGAAATCGACACATCACTAGCCTTTCTGACGCACACTCACCAGTGCGTGTAATTTTGATGCTACCCAGGTACTTTTCAAAGCTAACAGTGTTTACGGTGGGTAATGGTTATTGCTGGTAAAGGCATTTTTTAGTTTTACGGTGGATATGGGATTTGGGGTGGTAAGGGCATTTTTAGGTTTCATGGTGGGTATGGTTTTTTGGGTGGTAAGGACATTTTCAGCTTTAGGGTGGGGATGGGTTTTAGGGTGGTAAGGGCATTTTAGGTTTTATGTTGGGTATGGCTTTTTGGGTGGTAAGGGTATTTTTAGGTTTTAGTGTGGGTATGGGTTTTAGGGTGGGAAGGGCATTTTTAGGTTTTAAGGTGGGTATGGGTTTTGGCGTGGTAAGGTCTTTTTTAGATTTTAGGGTGAGTATGGGTTTTTGGGTGGCAAGGGCATGTTTAGGTTTCAGTGTTGGTATGGCTTTTTGGGTGGCAAGGGTATTTTTAGATTTTAGGGAGGTAGTCGGTTGTTGGGTGGTAAGGGAATTTTCAGGTTTTAGGGTGGGTATGTGTAGGAGGCTGGACTGGCTTGTAGTGAGTACCAAGGGGTACTTACACCTTGCACCAAGCCCAGTTATCCCTTATTAGTGTATAGGGTGTCTAGCAGCTTAGGCTGATAGATAATGGTAGCTTAGCAGAGCAGCTTAGGCTGAACTAGGAGACTAGTGAAGGTCCTACAGTACCACTAGTGTCATATGCACAATATCATAAGAAAACACAATACACAGATATACTAAAAATAAAGGTACTTTATTTTTATGACAATATGCCAAAAGTATCTCAGTGAGTACCCTCAGTATGAGGATAGCAAATATACACAAGATATATGTACACAATACCAAAAATATGCAGTATAGTATTAGAAAACAGTGCAAACAATGTATAGTTACAATAGGATGCAATGGGGACACATAGGGATAGGGGCAACACAAACCATATACTCCAAAAGTGGAATGCGAACCACGAATGGACCCCAAACCTATGTGACCTTGTAGAGGGTCACTGGGACTGTAAGAAAACAGTTAGGGTTAGAAAAATAGCCCACCCCAAGACCCTGAAAAGTGAGTGCAAAGTGCACTAAAGTTCCCCAAAGGACATAGAAGTCGTGATAGGGGAATTCTGCAGGAAAGACACAAATCAGCAATGCAACAACGATGGATTTCCAAACGAGGGTACCTGTGGAACAAGGGGACCAAGTCCAAAAGTCACAAGCAAGTCGGAGATGGGCAGATGCCCAGGAAATGCCAGCTGTGGGTGCAAAAAAGCTGCTACTGGACAGTAGAAGCTGAAGATTCTGCAGGAACGACAAAGGCTAGCAACTTCCCCTTTGGAGGACGGACCCCTCACGCCGTGGAGAGTCGTGCAGAAGTGTTTTTCTGAAGAAATACCACCAACAAGCCTTGCTAGCTGCAATTTGTGCGCTTAGGGTTTTTGGATGCTGCTGTGGGCCAGGAGGGACCAGGATGTTGCCAATTGTGTCTGGGGACAGAAAGGGCATCGAGCAAGACAAGGAGCCCTCTCAGAAGCAGGCAGCACCCGCAGAAGTGCCGGAACAGGCACTACAAAGTGGAGTGAAATGGTGCACACCCGAAGTTGCACAAAGGAGTCCCACGCCGCCGGAGGACAACTTAGGAGGTCGTGCAATGGAGGTTAGAGTGCCGTGGACCCAGGCTGGACTGTGCACAAAGGATTTCTTCCGGAAGTGCACGGAGGCCAGAGTAGCTGCAAAAGTCGCGGTTCCCAGCAATGCAGTCTGGCGTGGGGAGGCAAGGACTTACCTCCACCAAACTTGGACTGAAGAGTCACTAGACTGTGGGAGTCACTTGGACAGAGTTTCTGGATTCAAGGGACCTCGCTCGTCATGCTGAGAGGAGACCTAGTGTACTGGTGATGCAGTTCTTTGGTGCCTGCGGTTGCAGGGGGGCGATTCCGTCGACCCACGGGAGATTTCTTTGGAGCTTCTAGTGCAGAGAGGAGGCAGATTACCCCCACAGCATGCACTACCAGGAAAACAGTCGAGAAGGCGGCAGGATCAGCGTTACAGAGTTGCAGTAGTCGTCTTTGCTACTTTGTTGCAGTTTTGCAGGCTTCCAGCGCGGTCAGCAGTCGATTCCTTGGCAGAAGGTGAAGAGAGAGATGCAGAGGAACTCGGATGAGCTCTTGCATTCGTTATCTAAGGAATTCCCCAAAGCAGAGACCCTAAATAGCCAGAAAAGAGGGTTTGGCTACTTAGGAGAGAAGATAGGCTAGCAACACCTGAAGGAGCCTATCAGAAGGAGTCTCTGACATCACCTGCTGGCACTGGCCACTCAGAGCAGTTCAGTGTGCCAGCAGCACCTCTGTTTCCAAGATGGCAGAGGTCTGGAGCACACTGGAGGAGCTCTGGGCACCTCCCAGGGGAGGTGCAGGTCAGGGGAGTGGTCACTCCCCTTTCCTTTGTCCAGTTTCGTGCCAGAGCAGGGCTGAGGGGTCCCTGAACCGGTGTTGACTGGCTTATGCAGAAATGGGCACCATGTGTGCCCATGAAAGCATTTCCAGAGGCTGGGGGAGGCTACTCCTCCCCTGCCTTCACACCATTTTCCAAAGGGAGAGGGTGTAACACCCTCTCTCTGAGGAAGTCCTTTGTTCTGCCTTCCTGGGCCAAACCTGGCTGGACCCCAGGAGGGCAGAAACCTGTCTGAGGGGTTGGCAGCAGCAGCAGCTGCAGTGAAACCCCTGAAAAGGCAGTTTGGCAGTACCCGGGTCTGTGCTACAGACCCGTGGGATCATGGGATTGTACCAACAATGCCAGGATGGCATAGAGGGGGCAATTCCATGATCTTAGACATGTTACATGGCCATATTCGGAGTTACCATTGTGAAGCTACACATAGGTAGTGACCTATATGTAGTGCACGCGTGTAATGGTGTCCCCGCACTCACAAAGTCCGGGGAATTGGCCCTGAACAATGTGGGGGCACCTTGGATAGTGCCAGGGTGCCCACACACTAAGTAACTTAGCACCCAACCTTTACCAGGTAAAGGTTAGACTTATAGGTGACTTATAAGTTACTTAAGTGCAGTGTAAAATGGCTGTGAAATAACGTGGACGTTATTTCACTCAGGCTGCAGAGGCAGGCCTGTGTAAGAATTTGCAGAGCTCCCTATGGGTGGCAAAAGAAATGCTGCAGCCCATAGGGATCTCCTGGAACCCCAATACCCTGGGTACCTCAGTACCATATACTAGGGAATTATAAGGGTATTCCAGTAAGCCAATGTAAATTGGTAAAATTGGTCCCTAGCATGTTAGTGACAATTTGAAAGAAATGAGAGAGCATAACCACTGAGGTTCTGATTAGCAGAGCCTCAGTGAGACAGTTAGTCATAACACAGGTAACACTTTCAGGCACACCTAAGAGCACTGGGGCCCTGGCTGGCAGGGTCCCAGTGACACATACAACTAAAACAACATATATACAGTGAAAAATGGGGGTAACATGCCAGGCAAGATGGTACTTTTCTACACCCCCCCCCCAAACGAAGGACAATAAGACTAGCCATGACCTGATGAGTCTTCATTGTCTAAGTGGAAATATCTGGAGAGTCCATCTGCATTGGAGTGGGTACTCCCAGGTCTATGTTCCACTGTATAGTCCATTCCCTGTAGGGATATAGACCACCTCAACAATTTAGGATTTTCACCTTACATTTGTTTTAGCCAAAGTAGAGGTTTGTGGTCTGTCTGAACAATGAAGTGAGTACCAAACAGGTATGGCCTCAACTTCTTCAGTGCCCAGACCACAGCAAAGGCCTCCCTCTCTATGGCAGACCAACGCTTTTCTCTAGGGTCAACCTCCTACTAATAAAAGCAACAGGTTGATCCTGGCCCTCAGAATTAAGTTGTGAAAGGACTGCCCATACCCCTAATTCAGATGCATCAGTTTGGACAATGAATTTCTTGGAGTAACAGGGGCTTTTCAGGACAGGTGCAGAGCACATGGCCTGCTTCAGCTCCTCAAAAGCTTTCTGACAGCTAGCTGTCCACAATACCTTCTTAGGCATTTTCTTGGATGTGAGGTCATTAAGAGGGGCTGCAATGGAGCCATAGTTCTTAATGGACCTCCTGTAATACCCAGTGAGGCCTAAAAAGGCTCTCACCGGGGTCTGAGTAGTAGGGGGAACCCAATCTATAATAGTTTGGATTTTCCCCTGAAGTGGTGCAATCTGTTCCCCACCAACCAGGTGTCCCAGATAAACCACCTTCCCCTGCCCTATCTGGCACTTTGAAGCCTTGATAGTGAGGCCTGGCTTTTGCAGGGCCTCCAAAACTTTCCATAGGTGGACCAGGTGATCATCCCAACTGGAGCTAAAGACAGCTATATCGTCCAGATATGCTGCACTAAAAGCTTCCAGCCCTTGCAGGACTGTATTCACCAACCTTTGAAAAGTGGCAGGTGCATTTTTCAATCCAAAAGGCATTACTGTGAATTGGTAATGGCCTCCAATGGTTGAAAATGCAGTTTTTGCTTTTGCATCTTCTGATAATTTGATCTGCCAATACCCTGCAGTCAAGTCAAAAGTGCTTAGATACTTGGCAGATGCCAGTGTATCTATGAGCTCACCTGCCCTGGGTATAGGGTGAGCATCAGTTTTGGTTACCTGGTTGAGACCTCTGTAGTCTACACAAAACCGCATTTCCTTCTTTCCATCCTTGGAATGAGGTTTTGGTACAAGTACCACAGGAGAGGCCCATGGACTTTCAGAGTGCTCAACCACTCCCAGTTCTAACATTTTCTGCACCTCTTGCTTTATGCAGTCTCTGACATGGTCAGGCTGCCTATAGATTTTACTTTTGACAGGCAAGCTGTCTCCAGTATCTATAGTGTGCTCACACCAAGAAGTGGTACCTGGCACAGTAGAGAAGAGTTCAGAAAACTGACCCAGGAGATTTATGCAATGGTCGTTCTGCTCAGCAGTAAGACAATCAGCCAAAACTACACCTTCCACTAGAGCATCTTGCTCTGTGGAAGAGAAGAGATCAAGGAGAGGGTCACTCTCTTCTTCCTGTCCCTCATCTGTTGCCATGAGCAGGGTGAGATCAGCCCTGTCATAGTAGAGTTTCAGGCGATTTACATGGAGCACCCTAAGGGGACTCCTGGCAGTGCCTAAGTCAACTAAGTAGGTGACTTCACCCTTTTTCTCAACAATTGTGTGGGGTCCACTCCATTTATCTTGGAGTGCTCTTGGGGCCACAGGCTCCAAGACCCACACTTTCTGCCCTGATTGGTACTGAACCAAAACAGCCTTCTGGTCATGCCATTGCTTTTGGAGCTCTTGGGTGGCCTGAAGGTTTTTACTGGCCTTTTTCATGTACTCAGCCATCCTTGATCTGAGGCCAAGTACATAGTCCACTATGTCTTGCTTTGGAGCTTTTAAAGGTTGTTCCCAACCCTCCTTAACAAATGTTAGAGGACCTCTCACAGGGTGTCCAAAGAGGAGTTCAAAGGGGCTGAAGCCCACTCCTTTCTGGGGTACCTCCCTGTAAGCAAAAAGGAGGCATGGTAAAAGGATATCCCATCTCCTGCGGAGTTTTTCTGGGAGTCCCATAATCATGCCTTTGAGAGTTTTGTTAAATCTCTCCACCAGTCCATTTGTTTGTGGATGATAGGGTGTAGTGAACTTGTATGTCACACCACACTCCTTCCACATGGCCTTTAAGTAAGCAGACATGAAATTGCTTCCCCTGTCTGATACCACCTCTTTTGGGAAGCCCACCCTGGAAAATATTCCCAGGAGGGCCTTTGCCACTGCAGGTGCTGTAGTGGTCCTTAGAGGAATTGCTTCAGGATATCTGGTGGCATGGTCCACTACCACCAAGATAAACCTATTGCCTGAAGCAGTAGGAGAGTCAAGGGGGCCAACTATGTCAACCCCTACCCTTTCAAAGGGAACCCCAACCACAGGCAGTGGAATAAGGGGTGCCTTTGGAGTGCCACCTGTCTTGCCACTGGCTTGACAGGTTTCACAGGACATACAAAATTCCTTTGTGTCCTCTGACATTCTAGGCCAATGAAACAAGGGAACAAGCCTGTCCCAAGTTTTCATTTGCCCCAAATGTCCAGCTAAGGGAATGTCATGGGCTAGAGTTAGGAGGAACTTTCTGTACTCCTGAGTAATCACTAACCTCCTGGCAGTTCCAGGTTTAGGATCCCTTGCTTCAGTGTACAAGAGGTTGTCCTACCAGTAAACTCTGTGAGAGTCACTGACATCCCCATTTGCTTGTTTGACAGCTTGCTGTCTTAGACCCTCTAGTGTGGGACAGGTATGCTGTGCCACACTCAGCTCCTCCCTGGCAGGCCCCCCTTCACCCAAAAGCTCAGCAGTGTCTGCTTCCAGCTCCTCTGGTGTAGGTTCTGCACAGGGTGGAAATTCTTCTTCCTCAGAAGTAGAATCCACTGTAGAGGGAGGGATAGTAGGTAGTGCTTTACTTCTTCTAGCCCTAGCTTTATGGAGCACTTGGTCCATTGTTCCAGGATCCAAGTCACCCTGTCCTTTTTGCTTTTTGGCCTGAGCCCAGGTTAAAGCAAAAATATGCCCAGGGATGCCCAGCATTGCTGCATGGGCCTCCAACTCCACATCTGACCAAGCTGATGTCTCTAAATCATTTCCAAGTAGACAGTCTACAGGTAAATCTGAGGCAACCACAACTTTCTTTGGACCAGTAACCCCCCCCCCCCCAGTTGAGGTTGACAACAGCCATGGGGTGGCTAAGTGTGTTGTTGTGAGCATCGGTTACTTGGTACTGGTGACCATGTAGGTGTTGTTCAGGGTGGACCAGTTTCTCTATTACCATTGTAACACTGGCACCTGTGTCCCTGTAGGCCTGAACCTCAACACCATTTATTAGGGGTAGTTGCTTGTACTTATCCATGTTAAGGGGACAAGCAACTAAGGTTGCTAAATCAATAGCCCCCTCAGAGCCTAACACAGCCTCTGTGGTCTCCCTAACAATACCAACCCCAACTAAGTTACCAAAAGTGAGCCCAGCTACTCCCTTGGATTGGCTATTAGTAGGTTTTCTCCCACCACCACTGCTATTAGTAGGGACACTAGGTGTAGCAGTAGGGGTTGTAGTGGTAGGAGGCTTGGTGCTTTTCTTTGGACAACTGGGATCTGTTGTCCAATGGCCTTTTATTTTACATAAATAGCACCATGGTTTCTTTTCTTTGTTTTGATTTGAAGAGGATTTGGACCCACCACCCACACCAGAGTGTTTTTGTGGGCCTGATGAAGACTCATTTTTAGATTTGTCCCCACCTTTGTCAGAAGACTTGCCATCCTTCTTCTTGTTGCCATCTTTGTCACCCCCTGTATGAACTTTTCTGTTCACCCTTGTTCTGACCCATTTGTCTGCCTTCTTTCCCAATTCTTGGGGAGAGGTCAGATCAGAGTCCACCAGGTACTGGTGCAACAAATCAGACACACAGTTATTAAGTATATGCTCTCTCAGGATTAAGTTATACAGGCTTTAATAATCAGTAACTTTACTGCCATGTAACCACCCCTCCAAGGCCTTCACTGAATGGTCAACAAAGTCTACCCAGTCTTGTGAAGACTTCTTTTTGGTCTCTCTGAACTTCATCCTGTACTGTTCAGTGGTTAAGCCATAACCATCTAGGAGTGCATTCTTAAGAACTGCAAAATTATTGGCATCACTTTCTTTCACAGTAAGGAGCCTATCCCTACCCTTTCCACTAAATGATAGCCATAGGATAGCAGCCCACTGCCTTTGAGGGACATCCTGTACAACACAGGCCCTCTCAAGTGCAGCAAACCACTTGTTAATGTCATCCACCTCCTTATAAGGGGGAACTATCTTGTTCAGATTCCTAGAATCATGCTCTTTTGCAGGATGACTATTGGGAATACTGCTGTTGCCACCATGGGTTTCTAAACCCAATTTCTGTCTTTCCCTTTCCACCTCTAGGGACTGCCTATCCAAATCCAGCTGTTGCTTCATGAGCTTCAGTCTGGTTTGTTCCACTCTCAATCTATTGAGCTCCCTTTCTAACACTCTGTCATCAGGGTGGGTGGGTGAGGCATGTCTAGAGACAGAAGTATGCTGAGATAAAACAGAAGGAGACCTGGCCCTAACAGATGGCACCCTAATAGCTTGACTAACAGAAACAGCACTTCTACTATGATGAGAAGGGATACTCTTACTGTGATGTGAGACAACACTATCAGTATGGTGTGACTCTACATCAGTACCAGCTATGCTAGGTGGTTTGCTAGGTGGCAGGCTTGGAAGTTTCCCTCCCACATCTTTTGCTATGGGTGCCCCAGAGTCAGAGTGGGAACCATCAGCAAACTTTTCAGCAGGAGTGCCAGCTTTGGCCTTATCCTGTTCAACAAGCATATTCACCAACAGTTCTCTAGAGGGATTCTTCCTTACACTTAAACCTCTTTCTATGCAGAGACTCCTTGCATCTTTCCAGCTAAGGTTATCATAAGCAAGTTTGGACAGATCAACAGTTTGGCCTGTGCCAGACATTTTAGAAAGTGTTTAAGTGATAGAAAAAGGAAGAAAAGGTTTTTCAGAACTTTTAGAAAGACAGAGAAAAAACTTTACAAACTTTTTAAGAACTTTTTAGAAAGTTAGAGGTACTTTTCAGCACTTTAGAAAAGAAATGCAAAACATTTTGGTTAGGTGTACATACACTGAACTTGTTTTGTATATTTTTCTCTTATGAAAAGTACAATGACAAAAGTGGTAAGTAGTTACAGAGCACTTATCCCACCACTGCACAACCAATGTAGGAGGCTGGACTGGCTTGTAGTGAGTACCAAGGGGTACTTACACCTTGCACCAGGCCCAGTTATCCCTTATTAGTGTATAGGGTGTCTAGCAGTTTAGGCTGATAGATAATGGTAGCTTAGCAGAGCAGCTTAGGCTGAACTAGGAGACGAGTGAAGCTCCTACAGTACCACTAGTGTCATATGCACAATATCATAAGAAAACACAATACACAGATATACTAAAAATAAAGGTACTTTATTTTTATGACAATATGCCAAAAGTATCTCAGTGAGTACCCTCAGTATGAGGATAGCAAATATACACAAGATATATGTACACAATACCAAAAATATGCAGTATAGTATTAGAAAACAGTGCAAACAATGTATAGTTACAATAGGATGCAATGGGGACACATAGGGATAGGGGCAACACAAACCATATACTCCAAAAGTGGAATGCGAACCACGAATGGACCCCAAACCTATGTGACCTTGTAGAGGGTCGCTGGGACTGTAAGAAAACAGTTAGGGTTAGAAAAATAGCCCACCCCAAGACCCTGAAAAGTGAGTGCAAAGTGCACTAAAGTTCCCCAAAGGACATAGAAGTCGTGATAGGGGAATTCTGCAGGAAAGACACAAATCAGCAATGCAACAACGATGGATTTCCAAACGAGGGTACCTGTGGAACAAGGGGACCAAGTCCAAAAGTCACAAGCAAGTCGGAGATGGGCAGATGCCCAGGAAATGCCAGCTGTGGGTGCAAAGAAGCTGCTACTGGACAGTAGAAGCTGAAGATTCTGCAGGAACGACAAGGGCTAGGAACTTCCCCTTTGGAGGACGGATCCCACAGGCCGTGGAGAGTTGTGCAGAAGTGTTTTCCTGAAGAAAGACCGCCAACAAGCCTTGCTAGCTGCAATTCGTACGGTTAGGGTTTTTGGATGCTGCTGTGGGCCAGGAGGGACCAGGATGTCGCCAATTGCGTCTGGGGACAGAAGGGGCGTCGAGCAAGACAAGGAGCCCTCTCAGAAGCAGGCAGCACCCGCAGAAGTGCCGGAACAGGCACTACGAAGTGGAGTGAAACAGTGCTCACCCGAAGTTGCACAAAGGAGTCCCATGCCGCCGGAGGACAACTTAGGAGGTCGTGCAATGCAGGTTAGAGTGCCGTGGACCCAGGCTGGACTGTGCACAAAGGATTTCCACCTGAAGTGCACGGAGGCCGGAGTAGCTGTAAAAGTTGCGGTTCCCAGCAATGCAGTCTGGCGTAGGGAGGCAAGGACTTACCTCCACCAAACTTGGACTGAAGAGTCACTGGACTGTGGGAGTCACTTGGACAGAGTTGCTTGATTCAAGGGACCTCGCTCGTCGTGCTGAGAGGAGACCCAGGGTACTGGTGATGCAGTTCTTTGGTGCCTGCGGTTGCAGGGGGACGATTCCGTCGACCCACAGGAGATTTCTTCGGAGCTTCTAGTGCAGAGAGGAGGCAGACTACCCCCACAGCATGCACTACCAGGAAAACAGTCGAGAAGGCGGCATGATCAGCGTTACAGAGTTGCAGTAGTCGTCTTTGCTACTTTGTTGCAGTTTTGCAGGCTTCCAGCGCGGTCAGCAGTCGATTCCTTGGCAGAAGGTGAAGAGAGAGATGCACAGGAACTCGGATGAGCCCTTGCATTTGTTATCTAAGGAATTTCCCAAAGTAGAGACCCTAAATAGCCAGAAAAGAGGGTTTGGCTACTTAGGAGAGAAGATAGGCTAGCAACACCTGAAGGAGCCTATCAGAAGGAGTCTCTGACGTCACCTGCTGGCACTGGCCACTCAGAGCAGTCCAGTGTGCCAGCAGCACCTCTGTTTCCAAGATGGCAGAGGTCTGGAGCACACTGGAGGAGCTCTGGGCTCCCTTTCCTTTGTCCAATTCCGCGCCAGAGCAGGGCTGAGGGGTCCCTGAACCGGTGTAGACTGGCTTATGCAGAAATGGGCACCATGTGTGCCCATGAAAGCATTTCCAGAGGCTGGGGGAGGCTACTCCTCCCCTGCCTTCACACCATTTTCCAAAGGGAGAGGGTGTAACACCCTCTCTCTGAGGAAGTCCTTTGTTCTGCCTTCCAGGGCCAAGCCTGGCTGGACCCCAGGAGGGCAGAAACCTGTCTGAGGGGTTGGCAGCAGCAGCAGCTGCAGTGAAACCCCTGAAAAGGCAGTTTGGCAGTACCCGGGTCTGTGCTACAGACCCGTCGGATCATGGGATTGTACCAACAATGCCAGGATGGCATAGAGGGGGCAATTCCATGATCTTAGATATGTTACATGGCCATATTCGGAGTTACCATTGTGAAGCTACACATAGGTAGTGACCTATATGTAGTGCACGCGTGTAATGGTGTCCCCGCACTCACAAAGTCCGGGGAATTGGCCCTGAACCATGTGGGGGCACCTTGGCTAGTGCCAGGGTGCCCACACACTAAGTAACTTAGCACCCAACCTTTACCAGGTAAAGGTTAGACATATAGGTGACTTATAAGTTACTTAAGTGCAGTGTAAAATGGCTGTGAAATAATGTGGACGTTATTTCACTCAGGCTGCAGTGGCAGGCCTGTGTAAGAATTGTCAGAGCTCCCTATGGGTGGCAAAAGAAATGCTGCAGCCCATAGGGATCTCCTGGAACCCCAATACCCTGGGTACCTCAGTACCATATACTAGGGAATTATAAGGGTGTTCCAGTAAGCCAATGTAAATTGGTAAAATTGGTCACTAGCCTGTTAGTGACAATTTGAAAGAAATGAGAGAGCATAACCACTGAGGTTCTGATTAGCAGAGCCTCAGTGAGACAGTTAGTCATAACACAGGTAACACTTTCAGGCACACTTATGAGCACTGGGGCCCTGGCTGGCAGGGTCCCAGTGACAGATACAACTAAAACAACATATATACAGTGAAAAATGGGGGTAACATGCCAGGCAAGATGGTACTTTCCTACAGTATGGTTTTTGGGGTGGTAAGGACATTTTTTGGTTTTAAGGTGGGTATGGGCTTTTGGCTGGTAAGGGCATTTTTAGGTTTTAGGGAGATTATTTGGGGTGGTAAGGTCATTGTTAAGTTTTAGGCTGGGTATTGTTTTTTGGGTGGAATAGGCATTTTTGGGTTTTAGGCTGGGTATGAGATTTGGGAATGAAGGACATTTTTAGGTTTTAGGGTGGTTACAGGATTTGGGGTGGTAATGGGTGTTTAGGTTTAAGGGTGGGTATGGGATTTGGGGTGGTAAGGGCATTTTTAGGTTTTTGGGTGGGTATGGGATTTGGGGTGGTAAGGGCATTGTTAGGGTTTAGGGTGAGTAGGTGTTTTAGGGTGTTAAGGAGTGTTCGGGTTATTGGGTGAGTATGGGATTTGAGATGGTGAGGTAAGTTTTATAATTTAAGGTAGGTGGGGATTTTGGGTGGAAAGGTATGCATGCATATATATATATATTTATATATACAACTAAATTTTCGTGGTAAAGACTTGCGTGGTAAATGCATATGCGCGGTAAAAACATTTTGTGGTAAGTGCATGCATGGTAATGACCATTTGTTGTACTTACCATGTTGTAAAAGCAGGCATGGAAAGTGCATATGTTGTTCCATCATACATCCATAAATATTGAGACCTGGGACGTCACAAAACCAATTGATCAGTGTCAATATTCTACAATTTGAACATACAGGAACCATCAACTACAACAGGATATCATCCGTGAATACTGAAATGTTGTATTCCCAGCCATATTCCCATCCCAGTCCTCTTAATTGTGCATCTTTTTGATTCCAATTGGCCCGGGGCTCAGTTAACAGTGGAACTAGTAAAGTGAAACTGCTTTACAGATAGAGTTATCTTGAGACCATGCCACCAACTTTGACTCTTCTCCTACTTCTCTTCTCTACTCTGACTCTACTTTGACTCTTCTCCTACTTTATGTGTATAAGAGAACAGCCTAGGATATAAATCATGAGACAAAACCCATTTCTATAGGATGGCTATTAAGAAGGGTAATCCTGTAAAGATGAATGCTCTTTCAGCATCTAATGATAGCTTCACTACTGGTTCTCTTAAAGTGTTTGTCTTTTGCAAGTATGCAAAAAGTCTGTTGCGTTTATGTCTCATGGACCAGTCAGGCATAAAGCCTGATTGGTCCAGGATTATTAAGGTATGAGTGATTTTACATAAACTGTTTGCCAAAGTCTTGGCCACAATTCTAACTTTGATATTTATTAATGAGATTGGCCTGTATGAGGCACATTTTCTCAGCCATAATCCCACCTCAATCCTCTTATTAGTCTACCCTTGAGGATCAAATTCACTAGAGGTTCAATAGCCAGCACACATAGTAAAGGGGAAAGAGGGCATCCCTGTTGTCCCTCTTTCTAGAGAGAATTATCTTGAGACTGCACCATTAACTCATAATTTGTCCTCCATTCTGTATATACAAGTACAATCCAGCATATAAATCATGAGCCTCACTCAACCCTTTTTCCACTTGATGGGTATTAAGAAGGATCATTCGATACAGTTGAATGTTTTTTTAGCATCTTATGAAACTATCACTGCTGGTTTTCGCATACTGTGTGCTTTTTTCAAGCTTCAAAAAAGTCACTTGATGTTATGACTCATGGACCAGTAGGGCATAAAGCCTGATTGGCCCAGATATCAATGATTGTATACAGACCAATGTGCCAAAATCTCAACCAGAATTCTGACTTTGCTATTTAATAAAGAGATCTATCTCTTGAGGCACATTCCTCAATTGGTTTTCACTGTGTATGAAACAGGGCAGAAATGGCCATTCTAAGGTCATCATGGAGCTTGCCTACACCTCTTGAATTATAAAACATTTGAAGAAAAGGTTCCCCAATCTCTGTGTACAGCCCCTTAAAGAATTATATCAGGAACCCACTTGGACCTGGTATCTTCCTTGAATTTAGCTCCCTGATTAAGCATTCTATTTCA
Source organism: Pleurodeles waltl (assembly GCF_031143425.1). Lineage (NCBI taxonomy): Eukaryota > Metazoa > Chordata > Amphibia > Caudata > Salamandridae > Pleurodeles > Pleurodeles waltl. Next base: position 432,552,454 of record NC_090439.1, read on the forward strand.
TTGGTCGTTAGCTCCTTCTCCAGGGTATCCCTATCTTCTTCTGGGAGTGTCTTCACTGACATCTCATATGCCATCATCTATGTTTTTCAGTGTTAACTCGAGCCTACTCGTCACTCCTGCGAGCTTCTTGGACTTTAGGTTAGTGGAAATATTTTTTAAAAGCTATTATATGAATTTCCCTTTGTCATTTTCCACCTACCATGACAGGCAGTTAATACGAGAGAACTTTAAATAATTTTCCCATGCCTCCTTTTCAAGTCAAATCCACAATTATTACTATTAGGTGTGGGGTTTTTTGGAGAACAAGTCCCAGATTCTGTTTTGCAAGAAACTGGGCCACTACCTCCCTTTTAATCTTACGTCTTAGCCTATTCACATTCCAATGAGTATACTGAGGCCATCTGACAACTTATCCTATCTCTCTATTGTGATCAGCTATTTGTGTAATGTGTGTCTTCATGTGGATTTCCTTTCCATTCACTTCTATTCTATGTGCCTGTAATATAACCTGTGAAAAATTATTCCCCCTCCTATCCTTCTCTGGCAGTGGATTTAGAGGTGCCTGTTGTCCAACCATAGATGGTCTTTCAGATAGCAGCTATAAAACAAGAACAAATTAAAAAAAATATTGCATGCCTCCGGAGTTATATCCTGCACCTATATCTGAAGGGTCTATAGCCCCCTCATCATTTGTAAGTTGCATACAGGATCATTAAATTATGTCCAAGAACCTTGTTTATTATTCATTGTCAAGTGTAACTATTCAAGGTTCCAAACAAGGTGCACAGTACCACCGAACTATCTCTATCCTTATGGAACGTTATGATTTGAGGCAACTTAATTTTGCTCGGTCATTTTGTTATTTTTGTTTTGAGTATTTTCTGTGTCTATTGTATCAGAGATCAGTTGGTTCTTCTCTGCCAGTGTCTCCAGTGACTCTCTGCCTGTTATCCTGGGTATCCTGCTCATTTGCCCACAGTGTTGTTCTTTAGATTATATAGGTTTCTGTTTTGGCTCTTTGTTCCTCCTATTCAAATGTGCTTGGCTGTTCTCTCCTTGAGTATGCTCCTCCGTCCAGGCACATGTTTTTTTAGGACATTCAATGAAGTGGTAAGAAGTGTAGTTTACCTTCAGTATGGACATGTATAATAATGTGTATTGCAAATTCAAAGCCTCAGGTTTTATTTAAGATGCTGAAATAATCTCTTTTGTTTCTGGACTTGTCTAGTATAGTCTGGGAAGCTGAGTATTTTTTAAGTTTCTAATATCTCCTTTCCTTTCCCACTAACAGTTCAGAGGACCAAATCGAGGCCTATACAGCTTGGAAATGGACTATTAATGGTATGGGGGATCTGGAGGTTACATGGTAGTGAGGGAACAAAGTGCTTGTTCAAATAGAAAGCACGAGGAGATCATCTTACCACCCAGGAAGCATTTTATCCACTTTTACAGAATCTCTCTGGGGTGATATTCCTCAACCCATGGGGCAGTCTCAAGAAACTCAGGTTGTTGTGCTGGGAGCAGCCCTCTACATCTTCCATGCTTGCATGTAGTTCCCCTGCTGCAGGTTTCATCTGCAGGACCTGTTTCTGAAGTTTATTCACCTCATCGTCCACTTCTAAAATACTGCCCTCTTTTTTAATTACCCAGTCAACAGAGTTCTGCATATACTGCAGCAAGTACCACATCTGATGTTACTTCACCCTTTAACCCTCTAGAGCTTGTCTTCAATATTGGATGGCTTGAACAATTCATTTGGCTGAGGTTGATGTTTCCTTCTGGGATCCTGCCATCCTGAAGGGACCCAAAGATGAGTCTGACAGGGGCTCTACTGATGTTCTCAAGGCCTGTGTGAACCTTTCAATATTTCCCTGTTTAAGAAATATTTTGTCATTGGCCATGATTGAACTACTGGTCTCTGGCACCATCACACCTCTATAGGTTGCCCCCTGTAACCATCACTCTCATTTGGCGGCACTTTAGCTAGAAATATTCTCAATTTATCCGCCCCCTCCCCTCAGTATAGATGATGCAGCACATTCAGTGGAGGGCAAAAACGCATTTACGAGCAAAACAATATTTATATTAGGGGCGTGAAATATTTTGTGAAATTATGTTCAATTATGTGAATTCCAAAACTCACATTTGGCATTGTATTTTGCCATGAAATGAGTCTTCATATGCATTTTTGAATTGAGAAGACATTTTGCCCTAAAACAAATATTTCAAAAAACAAAATCGCTGCAAACAACAGCTGTCCATGCTTTGCTGTTTGTGTTGTTTCCATGCATTTACAGTACATTGTTACCGTGAACAGTGCATCTGTGTTAAGCTTTTACCACAAAAGGCTGATAATTTTGCAATGTGGTATAATTTTGCCAATTCGATGAACAAAGAAAAGTGACGACTTACCAAAATGAATCTAATTAAACTTGACAATGTAAATTTTACCTGGGCCTAATTTAGATGTAAAAACAGAAGTTCAAATCCACATTAGAAACAGTGTCATGTTGGGTGTTAAATGAAAGCATCTATGTGGTATCACTTTTTGGATGACACCAATTTGAGCTGGAAATTAATTCCTGATTTGACATCAGCATGAGTGAGGACAATATTTAGGACTACAAATCACATGAAAGGTCAACACCAAACTAGGGTGTAGAATATTTTTTTGACAAAAACTAGAATAGGAGGGAACCACTTTTTGGAGTGCAAATCTCATTTTGGGCTTTGATTACTAATCAGGTGGTGTTGAATTACTGTGTGAAATTCTCCTCCCCTTGATTGCTACTAGCCGAGTATGTATTTATATATATAAGTGGTATTTCTAGGTCAAACCTAGCCAGAAGGCAACAGAGTCAAAAAGCCATCAAGTGATAGCAGACATATTGGGTTTGTGGACATTTAGGGGGTCATTCTGACCCTGGCGGTAATTACCGCCATGGCGGAGGTTGGCGGTAGCACCGCCAACAGGCTGGCGGTGCACCGCTGGGCATTCTGACCGCGGCGGTTCAGCCGCGGCCAGAAACGGAAAGTCGGCGGTGTACCGCCGACTTCCCGCTGCCCTCGAGAATCCTCCATGGCGGCGGAGCGCGTTCCGCTGCCATGGGGATTCTGACACCCCCTACCGCCATCCGGTTCCTGGCGGTTCTCCCGCCAGGAACAGGATGGCGGTAGGGGGTGCCACGGGGCCCCCGTAAGAGGGCCCCATGAAGAATTTCAGTGTCTGCTTTGCAGACACTGAAATTCGCGACGGGTGCAACTGCACCCGTCGCACCTTCCCACTCCGCCGGCTCCATTCTGAGCCGGCGTCCTCGTGGGAAGGGTGTTTCCCGCTGGGCTGGCGGGCGGACTTTCGGCGGTCGCCCGCTGGCCCAGTGGGAAAGCCAGAATGACCGCCGCGGTCTTTCGGCGGGAACCGCTTGGCGGGCGGCGACCTCCGTCCGCCGCGGTCAGAATCACCCCCTTAATGCATTGTGATAAAGTGTTGTTTAAAGAGGTGTTTCTTCAACTCTTTCCTAAATTGGCACAGCATTAGGACAGTCCTGGACAATATAGGGGTGTTTTATAGATCCTGGGTGCATTTATGGCAAAGGCCTTCTGCCTTGATTTTTTGGTTCTTTTTTACACTTCTTAGTCTGCCATTTGATTGTTTCCTGGCTTCAGGTGTGCTGAGAGCCATCAGAGATGACAAGCTTGTCTGAGAAATAAGCGGTGATGCACATCATGCTGGCTTTGTAAATAATGCAACTGGTTTAGAAGATGATGCAGTCCAGCAAAGGAAGCCAATTGAGTTTCAGTAGGATGAGGGTGATGTGATTATTTGTCTTCAGCCATGAGTGAGGATTGCTGTGGCATGTAGGATGTTCTTAAGGGGTGACAGTGTGAGTCAGGGAGGCCATGGAACAGACAGTTACTGCTATCCAGATTCATGAGTGAGGGTCCTCAAGGAGTGCCTTCTCAGAGAGAGCTTTGTTGAAGGACGAAGGTAATACATCATCTTCTTAAGAAGTGGTTTAGGGGGTGGGGCTGATTATATCAACCCTATGTCCCTGCACCTGATTTTCTGCAGTGCCAGAACACTAGATCCAACTTTACTCACTGGAAATTCTGGCTTGGAAATTTGCATGAGACTTTCGGTGCAACAACAGGCACATTGTGTCCCTCGGTTACAGAAATGCTTTGTCTTTGACAATGGGGGATCATACAGTGCCCTTCTTCAAAACCATTCTTTCCTTTCTCTCTTGTACCCTACTCGTCCACCATTCTTTACCCCCATTCACTATTAAGCCACTGCTCCCCTTAGCACCTGCTGACAGCGATTGGTATTCAGAACTGTTGCCTCTTAGAGTAGTATTCTACACAGAATACTAATTCCACACAGCAATTCCATGCTCACACTTTTATTCCACATTCCAACAGGTCCATTTTTTAATTAGTGGAATTCCACAACAGGCCGGCGGTAAAAAAAATGGGATCATGACCACAGTGGAAACCGCCAACACATACAGCCACTTTAACACTCTGACCGCCACAGTGGTATCAACAAACACCACGGCGGTAACCGCCAACAGCCAGATGGAAGGTAATGTACCGCCCACCCCATTACAACACGCCCATCCACCAGCTTTTCCGGGTCGGTACCAATGCCATCAAAAGCACGGCAGAAACAGTACTTGGAAGGGAAACCACTCATCTCTCGACACTCAAGGAAGAACCAGGACGCCATGGAGCCCGAGCTGGTGTATCTTCTCATATATCAGGAGCACCAACGGCAACGACGACGACCACAGTGAGCACAGAACCTAGTAGACAGGGGAGGGGGAGGAAAAAGAGAGTGACACACATACGCAACAAACTTGCGGTAGTGCAGGTGGCAGTGCTGGCCGCGCGGGAGGTGCGGGTGCTGCCAGTGGTGGTGGGAGGCTCCAGTCCTTCTCCTGCAACCTCAGACGACTGCCTAATGGGGCTGCTGCTGCAGGTAGTGGTGCTACTGTCAGCGGTGGAGGTGGCGGTGCAGGTGGCGGTGCTTGTGGTGGGGCTTGCGGCGGGGCTGAACGCTGTGGAGGTGGCGGTGCTGCCAGTGGTGGGGGGAGGCTCCAGCCCTTCTCCTGCAGCCTCGGACCGCTGCCCACTGAGGCTGCTGCTGCTGACAGTAGTGGTGCTTGCGGTGGTGCAGGTGTAGGTGGCAGTGCTTGCGGCAGTGCTTGTGGCAGGGCTGGCTGTGATGCTGGCCACAGTGCAGGTGGCAGTGCTGGAGGTTGTGCTGGTAGCCACCAGGCCTTCACCTGCAGGCTCGGACGGCTGAGGTGCTTTAGCTGGTGTTTTGTTCCCTTTCCTGCCCTTGGCAGATGGTGGTGTCACCTTGGGTCTGGCAGCTGGAGTCTTTGAGGTGACCTTGCTGGGTGGTTGTGGCTCCTTCCCCTTACAGGATGCTGTCCAATTCTTCACCTTGCCAGGTGGTGGAATGTTCTTTGCCTTGGCAGGGGTTGGTGGCACACTGGCTCGCCTGATGGGTGTCCCCTTTGAGCCTCTGACAGCTGCAGGAACCACAGCAGATGTGGACTTGGTGGCTGAGGTGCTGGGCTGGGTTTTGGCCACCCTGGCCCGAGGGGAAGGACGGGGGAGGGGTAGGGAACAGGTCAATGTTGGCTAGGAAAAGCTTCTTAGGGATATTGGGATGGGAAGGTTTGGGAGTGGTGGAAGAGGGAGTGGTTGTAGGAGTTGTCAGTCTGCTGTGTTTGGGTGCAGGTGCATGAGCTGGATGCTGTTGTGATGTGGATGGCTGTTGGGTGGGTGTGTTCTTGCATTTTTTTGCTTTGGGAGGAGAGGTCACAGACACAGTGGGAGAGGACACAGGGGATGTGTGCATGGATGTGGGGGTGGTGACTGCCAGTGAGGGGTGTGTAGTGATGGGCATGCTGGTGATGGAGGTAGTGGATGAGGATGTAGTGCATGCAGTGGTGAGCGGAGACGCTACTGGGAGGGAGGTGAAGAACGAGGAGGAGGGGGACACAGTGGAGGCAGTTGATGTTGGTGTGTCTGCATGGGAATGGTGCTTGTGCCTGTGAGATGAAGTGTGGTGCTTGTGTTTGCCTGAGCCACATTTCTGTGTTGATTTGGGTGAATGCTGGTATGAAGGTGTGCTTGGGATAGGCTGGGGTTGAGGGGATTGGGACTGGGTAGAGGAAGTTGGAGGAAAGAGGCTGGAGACAGAGACAATGGCTGCATCAGAGCGGAGGCCAGAGCCTGAAATGCTCTCTGTTGGACCACCACGGCAGAGTGAATGCACTTCAGGTATGCCTCTCGACACCCTGGATTGCATTAAAAATGGTTGACTGCCCAACAGTGAGGGATCTCAGGACGTCAATAACCTCCTCACTGAGGGCAGCAGGGCTGACTGGGGCAGGGCCTGAGGTGCCTGGGGCGAAGGAAATGCCCACCCTCCTGGGTGAGCGGGCACGGGAAACATGCTGAGGGGCTGCTGGGAGGGCAATGCTGGTAGGGGGGTGCCGGCTGTACCTGTTGTTGGGGTGGGCACAGAGGTGTCCACCGCCGCCAGACAGCTTCCATCGGAGGAGGAGTTGTTTTCTGTAGTGTCCCCTCCTGTCTCCGTTGTGGTGCTCCCCTCGCCCTCCGTCCCACTGGTGCCCTCACCCTCTGTGGATTCGGCCTCCAGGCCCATGTGGGATGCAGCTCCCTCTGTCGCCGGTGCCTCTGCTCCTCCGCCAGATTATGCTAATGCACACAAGGACATGGTGATAAAACAAAAAGGGGGGGGGGGACAGAGGATACACTTGGTCAATGCCAGCAACAACAGTACTGTTGGCGTAGTACAAAACACACAGGGAGCTGCCATATGCACTAGGCCATGCACTACCAGTTACAATGCTAGTCACCAGCCCATGGGGGACATGGCATAACGCCATCAGCTGCACACCTGAAACCCACAGGACCCTGCCCAGTAGTAGATGCCCACTAACACCATTGAGTTTGGAGTGCTTCAGAGCCTGCCCAACAAGGGACCTGTCCTGCCATGTTCGCCCTGACCTAGGGGCACCCACAGTCCACATCCCCCACCCAGGTAAAACCTTAACGCGTGCCAATGCATGAATCTGAATTTGTACTCACCCCCTTGTGGCTGCTGTGATGCCCTCAAGCACCCATCCAACTCCAGATAGGCACCGCCAGGATGAGGAACACCAGGGGGGTCAGGCTATGATAGGTACCCCTTCCTCGTTTGGAGGCCAGCCCCAGCTAGGCCTCTACTGTCTTCCTTGCCCAGCGGTGCAGGTCCTCCCACCGTTTGCGGCAGTGAGTGCTCTGCCTGTCAAAGACCCCCAGGGTCTGCACCTCCTTGGTGATGGCACGCCAAATACCCTTTTTCTGATGGGCACTGACCTGCAGGAAAAATACAGCAGAAAAGGGATTAGTAACACCGTCCGGACCGTCACGCTCATGTCCCACCATATTTCTCCCATCCACTAAGGCACATAAATTGACCAACATAGATGCAGCACTCTGCCCAGGACACCTCAACCCCCCCCACATGTGGCTTACACACACAGCACTGCATACAATCATGTCCCACGCATCATGCTCACAGTGTACTCACCTGTTTGTCTAGCGGACCATAGAGTAAAGTGTTCTGGAGTAGACCCCATCCACCAGTCTCTCCAACTCCTCCTCAGTGAAGGCAGGGGCCCTTTCCCAAGACACATGAGCCATTGTCGCTTCCAGACACAGGTCACAGCAGCACTTGCAGTGTAGGTCCTCTCCTGTTGAAGGTCAGATAGCAAGTGAGGGAAGAGATAGAAAATGGCGGACACGTCTGCGGCGCCCATCGCCATTGGCTCCCAGAACCCATAGAGCCCAATGATAACCAATGCGAAGTTGCCCGGCGGTCATCAACCGCCTACCGCAACGGCACACAACGCCAGCGGAATTACCTCATTTCCACGTGTCCCTCCTCAAAGTTCAGGCAGCCACCCTTTCAAGGGGGCACATGCAAAGGCACCTAACTGAGTCACAGCACACATTGGCACATCAACTGACTCTCGGATTCACATACTGGTTCTGTAAATGAAGAGATGCATCATTATAGCAATTGATGTATGAATATGACACTCTGCTCACTGTTTTCCTCCCTAGGCTTCAACCGCTGCGGATGAATTTGAGATGGAGACATCCTCCAGTGTACAGACCCCTGGTGGACCTTGTGACAATGCAGGACAGAAACATTATCCTAACATATAGACTTGATCAGGCCACAATCCAAGAACTGTGTGCCCAATCGGAGCCAGACCTGATGTCAGATATCCGGCAGCCCACCGGTATCCCCCTCTAGTGCAGGTCCTGTCAGTGCTCCATTTCCTGGCAAGTGGATCCTTCCAAAAAACAGTGGCCATGGCATCAGGGATGTCTCAGCCAATGTTCTCCAACTTGTTGACCAGAGTATTGTCTGGCCTGCTGAAACATATGCGCAGCTACATTGTATTTCCCCAGGTGGAGGATTTGGCCACAGTGAAAGATGGCTTTTATGCCCTGGAACATATCCCCAACATCATTGGTGCTATTGATGGTACACATGTAGCATTTGTTTTCCCCCGGAGAAATGAACAGGTGTTTAGGAATAGAAAAAGCTATCACTCTATGAATGTACAGATGGCGATTTTGGCTGACCAGTACATCTCCTATGTGAATGTCAAGTATCCTGGCTCTGAGCATGACACCTTTATCTTGAGGAATAGCAACATCCCATATGTGATGGCTCAACTCCAGAGGCACCGGGCGTGACTAATAGGTGAGCCTAAGGTCCCCACCCAGTATATGCTGGTGTGTGGGTATGAGGTTGTCCCTAAGGGTTAGTGTGTTTCTAACAGTTGTCCCTCGATATTTGCAAGTGACTCTGGTTACCCCAATCTCCCATGGCTACTGACCCAAGTGAGGAATCCCAGGGCAAGGGCAGAGGAACGTTACAATGAAGCACATGGGTGAAGAAGGAGGATTATTGAGAGAACCTTCGGCCTCCTGAAGGCCAGGTTCCGGTGCCTCCATCTGACAGGTGGATCCCTGTACTACTCACCCAAGAAGGCGTGCCAGATCATCGTTGCGTGTTGCATGTTGCACAACCTGGCCTTGAGATGCCAGGTCTCTTTTCTGCAGGAGGATGAGCCTGCAGATGGTCTTGTGGCAGGGGTGGAGCCTGTGGACAGTGAGGAAGAGGAGGCAGAGGAAGAAGATGTGGACAACAGAAGTAATATCATACAGCAGTACTTCCAGTGACACACAGGTAAGACACTGGAACTTCATTTTTCTTTTCAGTTTTCTTTTGGACATTGTACATGGCAGCATGATTTCCCTATGTCTATGGCCACTTACTGTACCCTTTGGTATCTCTATTTTCAGATCTCTGTGTCCCACTCTGGCTCCAGGTATGTTTACTGCTGCCCAATACAGGTCATGCCAATGTATAATTTACTGTACATAAGATTTGCAATGTTTTCAGAATTTGGAACTAATGCATATTTCAATGAACTGACAGATTCCATAATTGTATTTGTTCCAAGGGTGTTTATTTAAGTGCTAATAGGTAGAGGGGGTTATGCAATGGGCCCCGGTTATGATGGAGGAATGTCCATTTAGAGTCCAGTCTCTTGGTATAACAGGTGCATTGTTCAATGGGGCATAGGAAGGGGAGCCTTGCAGTTCAAGGTGTACAGGGTGACAGAGTGGGACAGACGGGTGACAATCAGGAGAGTCTTATTTTCTGGCGGGGTCTTGGCAATGTTCTCTGGCTTCTGCCTGGATCTCAGGGACCATTTGTGGGATAGTTCTCCTTCTGCAGGGGGTGGGGTGCTGGTGGCCTGTTGTTCCAGTGGCGGGCCTCCTGTCCACTAGCGCCGGCGGAGGTGGAGGGCTGTTCATCGGTGTGGCTGGTGTCAGGGGCCCTTTGTTGTTCCACTGCCTCCCTCATGGTCTTGGCCATGTCAGCCAGCACCCCTGCAATGGTGACCAGGATGGTGTGGATGTGCTTGAGGTCCTCCCTGATCCCCAGGTAATGTCCCTCCTGCAGCCACTGGTTCTCCTGCAACTTGGTCAGTATCTGGCCCAAGGTCTCCTTGGAATGTTGGTATGCTCCCAGGATCCCCGCATGGGCCTCGTGGAGAGTGGGTTCCATGGGTCTGTCCTCCCCCTGTCGCACAACAGTTCTCCCAGCTTCCCTGTTGTCCTGTGTCTCTGTCCCTTGAACCATGTGCCCACTGCCACTGACCCCAGATCCCTGATATTCTTGGGTTTGTGGGGTTGCCTGGGGTCTCTGTAATGGTGGACACACTGCTGATTGACGTCTCCTGAGGACAATAGTATGGGCCTGCTGGGTGGGTGCTGTGGTGGTATTTCTTGAGGGGGAGGCTCTATGGTGGTATGGGACTGTGGCAGGGTAACCGACTGTCTAGAGATCCCTGATGGGCCAGGTTGGTCATCGTGATCCAGGTGTGCAGAGCTGCTGTCATCACTAAGGGCCTCTTCTGTGGGGGGAGTGGATGTTGGTGGCACCTCTTCTCTGGTGACGTTGAGTGGGGGTCCTGTGGGGATGAAAATGCAGTGTTATTGTATCTGTGTGTGCCATCTTGTGCATGGGTGTGTTTCCCTGTATGGTTATGATTACCCTGTCAGCCTTGCCTTGTGTGCGTGGTGATTTTGTGGGCTAGGTGATTCTCTCTAATGGGCATGCTGTAGTGATGGGTGTCCATGCTGATCTGTGATGGGGCCCATGCATTGGTGTGGAATGCAGGGATTGATATTGGGATGGGTGGGTTGTGATAGTGGGGTATATTTGAGGTGGTGGAGTGATGGGATGAGGGTAGGGGTTGGAGTTTGTGATGGCATGCAGGTAGGGTGGAGGATATAGTAGTGAAGATATGACTTACCAGAGTCCAGTCCTCCTGCTACTCCTGCAAGGCTCTCAGGATGCATGATCGCCAAAACTTGTTCCTCCCAAGTTTTTAGTGGTGAGGGAGGAGGTGGGGGTCCACCGCCAGTCCTCTGTACTGCTATCTGGTGTCTTGCTACCACGGAACACACCTTTCACCGTAGGTCATTCCACCTCTTCCTGATGTCATCACTTGTTCTGGGGTGCTGTCCCACAGCATTGACCCTGTCCACGACTCTCCGCCATAGCTCCATCTTCCTTGCAATGGACGTCTGCTGCACCTGTGATCCGAATAGCTGTGGCTCTACCCGGATGATTTCATCCACCATGACACTTAGCTCCTTCCCTGAAAACCTGGGGTGTCTTTGGAGTGCTATGGATGTGGTGTGTGTGGTATGTGTGGGGATGGGTGGGGTGATGTGTTGTGGTGTGCTGTGACATGCGTGGATGGTGTATGGGGGATGGTGTTCTGTAGCTCAGATTGAGTGGGTGCTCCTGGCTTGTCTCTCTCTCTGTTGGCAATCTTTGCGTTGAAAGGGTTGTGGGTAATGTGGGTATGTGTTTTAAAGTGATGTGAGTGTGTGGTGTGTGTATGTGTGTCAGGTGTGTGTATTTCGAATTGTCCAATGTGGTGTAGTTTTGTTAGTGTGTGTGTATTTTGAGCGCAGCGGTGTGTACCGCCAATGGTTTACCACGGTCGAAAGACCACCGCGGTGATTCGTGGGTCCTGATACTGTGGGCATTTTCCTGATGACGTTACGGTGTGGGTTTTGGTACCACCAGTTTATCACTGACCTTTGGTCTGGCGTACTTGTGTTGGTGTCTGTGTACTGGCGGATTTCTCTGTGTGGGTCATAATACCCGTAGCGGTATACTGCTGCGGTCACGGTATGTTGGTGGCCGTCAGCACGGCAGTAGGCGGCATTTACCGCCAAGGTTGTAATGAGGGCCTTAGGTAAAAAAAATGAACTTACGTGAAAGAATCACTCTTTGTGCTCCATCAACAGGAAAATTAAAATACTCATAGAAGCAAAAAAATCATTTAGGTGCCAAAACACATTTTGGTACCCTCTCATACTTGTATTGTACTGAAATTATTAGAAGGTAATAGAAATACCTTTAGGTGAGAAAAGCTCACTTAGGTCCAAAACATTTCTCGCTGCTGCAAATATATCACATTTAGGTGTACAAACACCTTAGATGCAATTTCTAATTTGGTGAAAATTCAGCATGATTGTAGTATCAGATTGAGATGCAAAAATAATTTGCTACGAAGGAAAATGTGGTACTGTAACATTCAGGTGAACTAAAACTCTGGAGTAACATTGGTACACTTAGGATCACAATCCTCTTTTATTTTTAAATTATAGGTTCAAAATCTATTTTAGAAGCAAACTCATATTTAGTGTGAAGTATGCACTGCTGCACTGTCACACTCGGGGCCAGTATTCACCCCAAATAATAACCACAGCCCTCGTTAGGGTGAATGACTAATCACTAAGTAAACCTAAGCTCAATACCCAATTAGTTATGGCACACGGTAGGCAGGGTTAACTTAAAGGCAATGTGCAAAGAATTTATGCAGGATCAAAACAGTTACAAAACACAACACAAGAAAAATCTGAAACAAATTTAGAAAAATAGAAAATATTTTGCACCTAGGCACAAGTTATGACTGACCACAATGGAGCCAAATATAGAAACAAGGGGGTATATATAAGAGCCCCTAGCACCACCGGAGTGTCACTTTTCGTGACGCTCCAGTGGTGCTATGCCCTGAGCCCTATTTACAGGGTGGCATTAAGGGCCAGATGTAGGTACAAACCATTTTGCGACTTGCAAATTGCGAGTCCTTCCGACTCGCAATTTGCAACTCAGAAACTGGTATGCAGAAAGGTGTCTCAGACACCTTTTGCGACTCGCTATGGGGTCGCAAAGACCCACCTCATGAATATTTATGAGGTGGGTCGCAGTTTGCAACCCCATAGCGAGTCTAGGCACTCACGGGATGGTGGCCTGCTGGAGACAGCAGACCACCATGTCCGTGACTGCTTATAAATAAAGCAGTTTTTTTTTTTTCTCTTTGCAGCCCGTTTTCCTTAAAGGAAAACGAGCTGCAAATAGAAAAAATACCAAAACCTTTTTGTTTCGTTTTTTTTCAGAGTAGGCAGTGGTCCCCTTCCCGTTTGCGAATGAGTTACCATTTCACTTCAAGTGGATGGTAACTGCGAGTTGATTTGCGACCGCTTTCGTGGTCACAAATCAACTCTACATTGCGGTGCGACTCGCAAATAGGAAGGGAACACCCCTTCCTATTTGCGAGTCTGAAACACATTTTGCGAGTCGATACCGACTCGCAAAATGTGTTTCTGCATCGCGTGAGGCCTTTTGCGCCTCGCAAACGGTGTTTTTTGCCATTTGCGAGGTGCAAAAGGCTACGTACATCTGGCCCTAAGCCACTTTTTGTGGCTTAACACCATCTTGTAAATATGGCCCCTTCACATGTAGCACTTTGCATGGAAGGTGCGTGCAATGGGTGTTGCTGTGGGTGTGCCACAGCAAAACCCATTGCATTTTGATGCTGCACTAGATTTAAGTGTTTTTGTAAACCTGAGGCAGCGCCAAAATCTAACGCCACCCCAGGAGTGGTGTTAGAGTGGCACAACAATTAGAAATGCTTTCATTTCTCATCATTTATTAGTCTTTCTATGTGTGCTACAATATGCAGCACACATAGAAAGAGCAAATTGTCTTTTAAGATTGTTTTTGTGCAGGAGGGTGTTCCTTCCTGCACAAATATAATCTCCCCCTCAATGCAGCCATCCGTGCACTGCGGTGTAAGGGTGGCTGCGTTTGTGCATGGCAGCAAAATTTAGGACTGGCGCAGGAGGAAACACATATTCAAATAAATACGCCCCATGTCTGCATTGTGAAATGATGGTGGACGACGCTGCCAAATTTGGCACAGCCCAGTGCACAGTCATTTTCCATTTAATTTCACCCCAGGTTCAAACTGGCTGGATATTTTACCTTCAGTCTTTGACTCTGAAATGGAAAGTTAAAGATGTTCTGCAAGACAAGGAGGCATACTGTGGCAAAAGAGGGCTCCATGATGTTGGATTGTTACTGGACCAGATTCTGCAAACTCAAAAACATTTTGTTGTGCAAGCTCAAAGCAAGAGAAACTTGAATTTTGCTTCCAGAGAATGTCTGGATACTTTTGGCACCTTCTCCCAGTGAGATTTCTGCTTTTGGACTTAATTAGCAACCCAAATCTTTGGCCGAGCACCAATGCACATTCGTCGGGTCAGCTTGGCAGGTTGGTCCAAGTTATCTAGAGGCCTTTAGAGTGAAAAACATTTCAAGTCCCAGGTTTCAGGAAGCGTTAGGAGTACACTTTGACACCAGGCAAGGGTCCAGTACCTGAGAACACCACTTAGGGGCTCTTTTCAGGTCACAAACTGGATGCCCAGTCTTTGTTTGGTCTTCCACATGCTCAGAAAGTGTTCTGAGGAGTTTACATTGGGTTCCACATTTAAGCTTGGTACCAGCCTACAAGAGGGGGTGATTCCTGGTCCCTTCCTAATCAATAAGGTAGAAGTTCCCTAGGGCCTGTCCTACCTACTTTGTAGTACTTCCTTTGTGCCATACTGCACACAATCCCACAGTTCCCATCTCTGCCTAAATTAAAGATGGTGAAACAATTTACCCCTTATGTAGAACCTGTCTGCCTGCCCTGTATGTGTGGCTAGGGAAATAAGCAACCAGTCATCTGTGGTCACGCTAAACCAGCTCTGGGGCAGCTCCTCTCCCATTAGTAGTGGAACCTGCCTAAGTAAGGAACACAGAAAAACCCGACCCAGATGTCGGCTAACATTTGCTTGTGGCAATGTAGGCCTTTTTGAAGTTAGCCAAGTTCCTGTGCACAGCTCAGATGGTCAACCTGCCAGAGGAACAAAATACCTCACCATAACCAGGGCCTTTGTCTTAACTCTGGGAGCAAGTTCACACCTCATGAAGTGGGATATTCAGTTCTTGGGTGACAGTTGAAGCTCATGCTAATATGTCTCCAGAGGCGTTAGGCAGAGAAAATGTAACTTTCTAAAAGTACCTTTTCCAAAATAGTTTTTGGTAATACAAATTTACCAGTAGATTAGACTTGTAATAAACATTGTAAAAGAATGACATTTGTAGGTGTTGCCTAGCAGGTGATAACATTATTACACTGAATATTGTATCCCAATGCTTTCCTATTAAACAGCCAACCCTGCTGCAGTGAAAATAGATTTTGTGGTCTTTTCAATGAAAAGACATATTAAACATTATTTGTTTTACATTGCCTAGTTTTAAACACTGTGCACCCTGCCTTATGGACAGTAAGGGCTACTTAGGTATGCCTTATTTTTACTTAAAAAGCATAATTAAACCTGTCAAAAGGGATTATTTGGACTGATGAAATTTGCAGTTTTAAAACTACACAGGCAGGCTACAATGGTTGGTCAAGAGTCATCGACATCATGAGCACCGTCCACTCCAGCTCACGATCTGACCCCTGCCCGCACCACATCTTCAACAAAGCAAGCTCCATCATCGCACCCCAACTCCGGAAGATCATCAGCAGTTCCTTTAAGCCTGCCACCTTCCCAGAGAGCTGGAAACATGCCAATATCAACGCCTTCCATAGGAAAGCTAAGGCGGACCTAAAGGAACTCAAGAATTTCAGGCCCATCACCCTGCTCCCCTTCCCGGCAAAAGTCATAAAGAAAATTGTCAACAAACAACTGACCTGTTTCCTCAAGGAGAACAATACTCTAGACCCATTCCAATCCAGATTCCGCAGCAACCACAAAACCAAAACTGCCCTCATCGCCACCACTGATGACATCAGAACCATAGTGGTCAATGGCGAAACTTCCGCCCTCATCCTCCGGGACCTCTCAGCCGCATTCAACGCTGTCTGCTATCACACCCTACCCACATGCCTTAGCGAAGCAGGAATCCACGACAGAGCCCTGGTACTGGATCACATCCTTTGTCACCAGCAGAACACAGATAGTCCGCCTCCCTCCATTAAACTCTGAAGCCACCAAAACATCTGCGTTGTACCCCAGGGCTCATCCCTCAGCCCGACCCTCTTCAACGTCTACGTGGCTCCGCTTTCTAACATCGCCCGATCCCACAACCTCAACATCATCTCATACGCCGATGACACCCAGCTGATCCTCTCCCTTACCAAGGACACCGCAAAGACTAACCTCCACAAAGGAATGAAGGCCATCGTGGAATGAATGAAGAACAGCTGCCTTAAACTGAATTCCAACAAGACCGAGGTCCTGATCTTCGGCTCCACCCCCTCCACATGGGATGGCTCCTGGTGGCCTGTCACACAGGGAACTGCACCTACACCTACAAACCTGGACTTTTCACTATCTATAACCCAGCAAGTCAACGGCATCTCCTCCTCCTGCTTCAACACCCGCTGCATGCTTCGGAAGATCTACAAAAGGATCCCCACTGAAACCAGAAGAACAGTCACCCAAGCCCTCGTAAGCAGCAAACAGGACTATGGCAATGCCCTCTATGTGGGAAACCACATCCAAACCCCAGAAAAGACTGTAACACATCCAGAATGCGTTTGCATGCCTCATCCTGGACATCCCCAGCCACTGCCACATAAAAGCCCACCTGAGAGACCTGCATTGGCTCCCCATCAACAAGAGAATCACCTTCAAACTCCTCACCAACGCTCACAAGGAACTGCACAACGCTGGACCACAATACCTCAACAAACGGGTCTCCTTCTACCCCCTCCCCGACTCAACAGCTTCGCTCTGCCGACCTTGCCCTCACCACCGTCCCAAACATCTGCAGAACAACCACCAGCAGCATATCATTCTCGCACCTCGCCGCCAAGACGTGGAACACTCTTCCCCCCACCTGCATCAGACCAAGAACCTCCTAACCTTCAAGAGACATCCAAAGTCTTTGCTGTTCGAGCAGTAGCAGCCCCCCTCAGCGCCTTGAGACCTTTATAGGTGAGTAGTGCGCTTTACAAATTCCCTGATTGATTGATTGTTTGCACTGCCACTGCAGTGGATGGCACAGTGGGTGCTGCATCCCACTGGTGATATTTAACATATAGGCCCTGGTACACTCTTATATCATATGCCAATGAATTATGGTAAGTTAAACATGCCATTTAGGGAGATGCCACTGTAGTAATTTTCTTGAAAGGGAGCACATGCATTTTACCTCTGGTTAGCAGATTTAAAGTGAACAGAGTACTAATACCAGCAAAAAAATAGGGTCCAGCAAAAGGAAAACAATCTGGGCTGACATTGCAGAAACTAGAAATTCCGTGGACCTTTCATCCCCAGTGCTGAGCCCTTTTTTGGCTATTTGGGGTAGTTTGCGCTTAGGCCTTCATAAACTTTTGTCCACATAAGCTATCCATGTCAAATGTGCGTCCTTTTTTTCCAACATCGTAGAGAGCCTAAAGGTACCCAGAGTTTGTGGGTTCCCCTGGAGTAGACCAGGAAATTAGCCAAAATATAGCTAAAGAATTTTTCCAGAAAATTTTGAAAAAAGGGCTGCAGAAGAAAGCATGTGTTTTTTGTCCCTGAAAATGGCATCAACAAAGGGTTTGTGGTGCTAAAATCACCATATTCTGAGCTTTCAGGAACAGGCAGACTTGAATCAGGAAACTACATTTTCCAACACAATTTTGGCATTATACTGGGAAGTACCCCATTTTTACTATTTTTTTTGCTTTTAGCCTCCTTCCAGTTAGTGAATGAAAGGGGTGTGAAACCAATGCTGGATCCTGGACAGCTAAACATTTCTGAAATCTAGACGTAATTCTAAATTCTGCATGGGTTATTTGTGTAGATCCTACAAGGTTTTCCTACAGAAAATAACAGCTGAAATAAAAAAATATTGAAATTGAGATAAAAAAAACAGCAATTTTTCTACACGTTTTACACTAACTTTTTCCTGCGATGTCATATTTTCAAAAGTAATATATCATTACGTCTGCTGGATTCTTCTGGTTGCGGGGATATATAGGGCTTGTAGGTTCATCAAGAACCATAGGTACCCACATCCAATAAAGGAGTTGCACCTTGCAATGGGTTTTCATTGTATACTGGGTGTTCAACAATTCATTTGGTGAAATATAAAAAGTTAAAAATAGGTAAAAAGGAAACTTTTGTATTTCTAAAATGGGCACAAGATAAGGTGTTGAGAAGCAGTGGTTATTTGCATATGTCTGAATTCCGGGGTACCCATATTAGCATGTGAATTACAGGGGATTTCTCAAATAGATGACTTTTTTACACACTGTCTTACACTTGGAAGGACAAAATGTAGAGAAAGACAAGGGGTAATAACACTTGCTCTACTATTCTCTGTTCCCTCGAGTCTTCTGCTAAACATGGTACCTCCCTTGCATGGGTAGGCCTAATGCCTGTGACAGGAAACACAACATGGACACAACACATTTTTTCATTTAAATCTGATGGGTTTTTTTATAAAGTGCCTAGCTGTGGATCTTAGCCTCTAGCTCAGCCGGCACCTAGGGAAACCTACCAAACATGTGCATGGTTGAAAACTAGACGCATAGGGGAATCCAAGATGGGGTGCCTCGTGGGGCTCCCACTGGGTTCTGTTACCCAAAATACTTTGCAAACATTAAAACTTGGCAAATAAAATACTTTTCCCTCAGATTTCGATGCTGCAAAGTTCTGGAATCTGAGAGGAGCTCCCAATTTCCTTCTACTCAGCATTCCACCAAGTCTTCTGATAAAAATGGCACCTCACTTGTGTGGGTAGGCCTAGTGCCCGCGACAGGAATAGATCACACAACGATCAATGTTAGTCCTTACATGAGGGCAACTGTTGGCCCTGGGGTGATCCATTCCTGGTGCATGCACCAAGTATAGGCACTCAAGTGGGGTAGCGTTTTTATCAGGACAGGTGGAGAAACACTGGGTGGTAGGAATTTTGTGGATCCCAGCATATTCTTGTACTTTGTATGACAGAAATGCAAGAAAAACTTGAGCTTTTATGCAACAGTTCACCTTTGCAGGGTATTCTGGGTAAGAAAACTTTGGGGAATCCACACATGTCACACCTCTGTGGATTCCCTCTGATTTCTAGTTTCCAGAAATGTCTGGATTTGGTAGGTTTTCCTATATGGCCACCGAGCCCAGGACCAAAAACTCACAAAACCGGGTTGTTTTGTGATAGATATTTTTGATGTCTCCACAATACAATTTGGGTGGTAGAATTTGGGGCTGAACTAAATTGGGGAGCTCCCAAGAGAGCACTCTCTCTGTGCTTGACACCGCATGCACCTGCTCTCTGGGTTGGACTAACCCTCTATTGTCCTGCTGTACAGACTGTGCTTGTGAATGGACAGCAGGACTGTCCTCACTACCTCCCTCATAATCAATGGAAGAGGAGTTATCAAATGTGACTCCTCTTTAGAAACGTACCATCTTTCTTGGCATTTTACCCCCAATTTGTACCTGTTTGTCAGTGTGTTTTGCCTGTCTCACGGGGATCCTGCTAGCCAGACCCCAGTGCTCATAGTTTGTGGCCTATGTGTGTTGTCAGTATGCTTAACTGTGTCACTGAAGTTCTGCTAACCAGAACTCCAGTGCTTATGCTCTCTCTACTTATCAAATTTGTCACTTCACTTTAATGACTCCATATTCCAATTCTGATTGGCACACTGGACCCCCATTATAAGTCCCTAGTATATGGTACCTTGGTACCCCGGGCATTGGGGTTCCAGGAGATAGTTATGGGCTGCAGCATTTTGTTTGCCACCCATAAGAAGCTCATACAAACCTTTCATCAGGCTGCCACTGCAGCCTGAGTGAAATAGTGTGCACACACTATTTCACAGCCATTTTCAATGCACTAAGGTAACTTATAAGTCATCTATATGTCTAACCTTCATTTACTGAAGGCTAGGTGCAAATGTACTGTGTGTGAGGGCACCCTTGCACTAGCAAATGTGCCCCCACATTGTCCAGGGCCAATTCCCCGTACTTCGTGAGTCGGGTACACCATTATAAGCGTGTACCACATATATGTCAATACATATATGTAGCTTCACAATGGTAACTCCGAACATGGCCATGTAAGGTGTCTAAGATCATGGAGTTGTCCCCCCAACCCAAATATCGTATAGGGGGGGGCAATCCCAGGCACCCTGGGGGCTCCATCATGGATCCCCAGTACTTCCAAACCAGCTCTCTGAGATTTCTACTGCAGCCCCAGCTGCTGCCAACTCACAGACAGGTTTCTGACCTCCTGGGGACTGAGCAGCTCAATCCCAGTAAGGCAGAACAATGCATTTCCTTTGTGAGGAGGGTGTTACACTCTCTCCCTTTGGAAATAGGTGTTACAGGCTTGGGAGGGGTAGCCTCCCAGAGACTCTGGAAATGGTTTAAAGGGCACAAATTGTGCCCCCCTTGCATAATCCAGTCTACACCGGTTCAGGGACCCCCAGTCCCTGCTCTGGCACCAAACTGGACAAAGGACAGGGGAGTGACCACTCCCCTGTCCATCACCACCCCAGTGGTGGTGCCCAGAGCTCCTACAGAGTGTCCCTGTTGTTAGCCATCTTGGATTACAAGGTGTGGGGACCCTATGGAGACCTCTGAGTGCCCATTGCAAGACCCCTCCTGATAGGTGCATACCTGGGTAAGTAGCCAATCCCCCACTCAGGGCTATTTAGGGTCTCTTCTCTGGGTGTTTCCTCATATTCGGTTTGGAAAATTCCTCCAGGACTCCTCTGCTTCAGCTCCTGACCATCAGATCGACTGCAGAATGCTCCAGGAACCGCTGTAAGTGCAACAAAGTATCTAGGACGACTCCTGTGAACTGGAACTTCAGCTCCAGTCAGCATTTGCAACTGTTTCTAAGGTGTGCATGCTCTGCGGACTGCCTGTCTTCACCCTGCAGCAGAAAAACCGAAGGAATCTCCCGTGGAGTGACGGAGTAATTTCCCTGCTACTGACTGCAGGCACCCTTCTGCGATGGCAACTGGTACTCTGGGACTCATATTCTGATGACAAGCCTGCTCTCTGGAACACAGGTGGTGGACTGAAGTGACCCAGACTGTCAAAAGATCCAGCTGTCCAAATGTGGGGGAGGTAAGAGCTTGCCTCCGCGTGCTGTGACAGTATCCCTGTGCACCATGTCTTCTGCAGCTCCTTGGGCTTCTGTGCACTTCTTCCAAAAGTTCTTAATGCACAGCATAGCCCAGGTCCCCTGCACTCCATCCTGCAATGCACAGCTCCCTGAGTTGTTCTCCAGTGGCGTAGGACCTTCCAGTGTAGTGCTGGACGACTACATATGCATCTTCTTTGTCCCCGTGTTCTGGGACTCCCGTGTGTACTGCCTGGTCTTCTGAGGGCTCTCTGAAGTGCTGAGAGCCTACTCTGTCTCCTCAGTCCAAGTATTACCCCCAGGTCCGTCTTGGGTCCAGTCAGCTCCTCTTTGATGCAAACTGCATACTTGCTTGAACCAAGGCTTGTTGGTGGAATCCAGCAACACAAACACCCTGCATCCAACAACTTGACGTGGGACATCTCCTGCACCACACAGCAACTTGCAGCCATCTTCTTTGATGCACTTCTGTACTTTTCTCCTGACTATCGACTTTTGCACCTTCTTCTAGGTTGACAGGGGCTCCTGTCCTTCCTGGACTCTTCTTCGACTTCTGGACTTGGTCTCTTCTCTCCACAGGTCTTCGGGTCCAGGAATCCATTGTTTCCTGCTTGCAGTCTTGCTTGGTTCTTGCATAATCCTTTATCATGTCCTGTGGTGTGTCCTGAGGAAACATGCTGTACTTTACTCCTCCTTTCCTGGGCTCTGGGGTGGGGTACTTTACTTACCTTTGGTGTTTTCTTACACTCGCATTGCCCCTCTACAAACTACACTTGCCTATGGGGGAATTCGACATTTGCATGCCACTATTTTAGTATATGGTTTGTGTTTCCCCTTTGCTTATTGCAATCTAGTGTATTTTCTACTGTTTGCACTATTTTATAATTGTTTACATACCTGATTTTCGTTACTGCTGTATATATTGTGTATAATACTTACCTCCAGAAGGAGTATTACCTCTAAGATATTTTTGGCCTTGTGTCACTAAAATAAAGTATGTTTATTTTTGATGACACTGAGTATTGCCTTTTATTGTATATAAGTACTATGTACATATAGTGGTATTGCAGGAGCTTTGCACGTCTCCTAGTTCAGGCGTAGGTCCTCTGCTACAGCTACCTCTAGACAGCCTGGCTTCTACAACACTGCCTACATTTCCATAATAAGGGATAACTGGACCTGGGATAAGGTGTAAGTACCTTAGGTACCCACTACAAACCATGCCATCCTCCTACATCCTACGACTGAAAAATCACTCCCAGAGTCTCCACCATTGCCCTATCCCTCAGACGCTAATTTGGCCCAATGAGCCCTAAATTTCTGCGCCAAACATACAAAGTGGGGTAATGGATGCATTACACTAATTTGTAACCCTTGCGTTCCCCCATTAGGGGGGCTGAAAAAATGGCTCAAAGAAATCTAAGAGTTTTCTTTGCATTATTTATTTTGGCACTTTTAGCGCCTGCGCAGAGTAGGCATTAAAAGGAGACATGTAATTGTTTACAATGGGCCTCAATAGGCTTTACAGGATTAGCGTCAACATGTTTGACACTTATCCTGCAAAGCTCCAAACCAGCATCTAACTTTTGACACTAGTTCCCTAACTACCGCAGTGGTGCACCATATCTTAGATACGGTGAACGCACGGTGGCATTAGGGGGGTACTAAGGGACGCAAGAAAAGTGGAGCTGCTTGGGTGAAGTGCCACTTTTCTTAAATCTAGCCCTAAATGCTTTACAAACCTGTCTAACTGTCTGGAGGCCAAGCTACCAAGGTTTGGGCATGGATTAATTTACTAAAACCTAGACTGGACCTTATTTGGGATTGTGGCCTTATTACTAACTGTTCGTACCTACCTGCCCTTAGTATTAAACCACTTCCAACAGTTCCCATAAAACATGTTCTGCTTGAATCTGCCATCTGTGGATAAAAAATATTTGAAAAAAGTAAGCACTAGCAAACAGAAATATGAGCTAAAAGTGGAGCAATTTTCACAGTTAGGATGTCGGCCCATGGCATAAACTCAGTAAAATATGGGATACGGTAAATAATCCTGTGGTGCTGTACAACTGAGTGTAGCATATTAAAAAAAAACTACATGGGCAAACAGAAACCAGGGAAAACTCATTACAGACTGAAAATGAGGGTACTGTTTTTAGAGGTGAGTGGATAAAAAGATAAATTATCCAGCCTGACTTACAATACATTCATTTGGGAGACTGTGATTTTACTCTTAATTGAAAAAGTAGATATTAAAAAAACACAAGCCACAGTCATGCTTGTTTATTCTCTACCCAAAATATTTGTTCTTCACGCTCTCCAGCATTAATAGGCGATGTATGTCATTTGCTCTCCTAATGCTGGTTATACGTTCATAGCTGCTGGAAAACTTTAAAAAATGCTAGAAAATGTTTGTTTGAATCTGCTGATTTAGAAGGCTCTGGTTATGTTGTTTCTCTTTTTCCTTCAACTGAATTTCATGAAGTGTCACATCAGTTTTTTTAATGAAATGCCGCCAGTTTGTACACAGGCACATTTCAAGGAAAACGTATTTTATCAACACATAAGCAGCATTTTGCAAAAACAATTTCTCCTAGGCTTAATTTCACCTAAATTGTGACCCACTATGAACATACATCAGAGGCTGTCCACATTCCTAGATTATTGTTACTCTCCTTTACCTCACAATTAGACACACAGTGAAATTATGTTATGTCTTAGTATATTATGCTATGGTATGCTAATTTATATGCTATGTTACATTAATTTACGTTAATAATTGTGTTATGTCACCTTTCGTTCTGTTACGTTACTTACATTGAGTTATGTTACATTATTTCATATTATGTCATGTTACGTTATGCTTTGTTATTCATGTTATTTTATTTACTTATGTTATGTCACGTCATGTTAGCGATATTTGTGGGTACACAGGGCCTGATTTATACTTTCAAGCGCCGCATTTGTGTCGTTTTGTGACTCAAAAGCGGCGTAAACTTACAAAACATAATTGAATTTTGTAAGTTTGCGCCGCTTTTGCATAAAAAAATGACGCAAACGCGACGCTAAAAAAATATAAATCAGTCCCACACTCTTCCAGTATTTTTGTTTTGTAGAACTCTTGGTCGTCCTTGTTGCCTTTCACAGGTTTCCATCATAGATTGGAGCTTGAGGTGCAGTGATGATATGTTCATGTGCAGTGTTCTAGAACATCGCTCCTGTGTGGCTGTCATCATTTAATTCAGTGAACTGTGATTGTATGATTTTGAATTTAAAGAGGTAATGTCAGACGGAATTTCCATTTGCTTACACACTTGTTAGATGTGCAAATTTCCCGTTGCGTGGCTATTCGAGACATGCTAAATACTTGTTTGAGCTGTGCTAAATGTGTGCCTGGTGCCTTGTAGAGAGTAGGGGCTTTTGTGGTAGCATGATGTGTGACAATGAGGAGAATCAGAGCATGACAGGCCATTATGAAGCATAATAGTTGTTTTAAGAGATGTTATTGAAGCCAGAGAGAAATGCAGTGGAAGCCAGGAAACTGCACCCTCCCCTTTCTGCATAGTGTATGCCTTAAGACCTCTCATAAATCCGTTTCCCCAAGAGAAACATTATCTCTGTGCCTAGGGGCAACTAATAGGATGGAAGAGGCGTGTATAGTGTGCCTTTGCCCTGTGTGTCTAGGCATGAAGGATGCATCGGCATTACGCTGAGGGCAGGCGAACTCCACAGGGTGCTAAAGGCTTGGCCAAAACCTTCCATACCTTAGTGTACAAGTGCTTAATTTGTGCTTGTTGTTTCCGGTGCGGGGCTAGGAGCATTTCCTGCAGCAAAAGACACACATGGGAAAGTTCGGAGGAAGAGAAAAAAAGCGTCACAAAGGGGAAAAGCAGAAAGCTGCAAGAGTGAGCTGAAGGGACAGGGAGTGGCTTTAAATGGATTGAAGAGGCCAGAGATGGCTTCAGAATAACGCTGCCTTAGTATTGCGTGTTCGCGTATTTAGGGCCTTATTTATACTTTTTGGTGCAAAACTGCACTAAGGCAGTTTTGCCCCCAAAAATTTTGCACCGGCTTGCACCATTTTTTAGCACCAGCTGGGCACCATATTTATGGAATGGTGCAAGCCGGTGCAAGGGGTAGGCTAGCTTAAAAAAAAATGACGTTAGGCAGTTTTGAGTCAAAATAAATGATTCTGACCATATTAGCATAATTTTTTGACGCTGAGGGGCATATTTATACTCTGTTTGCACTGAATTATCGTCATTTTTTTTTAACTCTAATTCAGTGCAAAACTAACTCCATATTTATACTTTGGTGCTAGACCCGTCTAGCACCAAATTTATGGAGTTAAAGTCATTTTTTGGAAGTGGAAACCTACCTTGCCTTAATGAGATGCAAGGTAGGCGTTCCCGTGCAAACAAATGACTCTATGGCCTTAACACCATATTTATACTCCCATGTAAAAATGGTGCAAGGGAGGGAGGAGGGGTCAAAAAATGGGGCAAAGCTTGCTTTGCCCCATTTTTTAAGACCTGGGTCAGGGCAGGCATTAGGGGACATGTGTCCCTATTTCCATGGTGGAACACCATGGAATAAGCCCAGAGGTGCCCTCCCTAGGCCCTAGGGGCACCCCCACCCACACTAGAGGGACTGCGAGGATGGGGGACCCCATCCCAGGTAAGTACAGGTAAGTGCATTTTATTTTTGAAAGTGCCATAGGGGGCCCTGAAATGGGCCCCCATACATGGCACAGGGTGCAATGGCCATGCCCAGGGGACCCCTGTCCTCTGTGCTGGCCACTGGGGTGGTGGGCATGACTCCTGCCTTTTCTAAGGCAGGAGTCATGTGGCATGGTAGGTTTAGCACCATAAAATGACGCTAATCTGGTTAGAGTCATTTCTTTTTATTCTAACCTGCCTAAAGCCATTTTTTGGTGCTAAACCCTCTTCTTCTATACTGCCAGCCCCACCCGACTAAAGTCATTTTTTAAAACTCTAGCCTACCCTTTGCACCGGCTTGCACCATTCCATAAATATGGTGCCCGGCTGGTGCACAGAAATGGTGCAAGCCGGTGCTAAACTTTTTGGTGCAAAACTGAGTTAGTGCAGTTTTGCAGCAAAAAGTATAAATAAGGGCCAATATTTTGTAAGTTTGTGCCACTTTTGTGTCATAAAATGACGTTAATGCGGTGCAAAAAAAGTTTAAATCAGGGCCTTGGTGCTAGATGGGTCTAGCACCAAAGTATAAATATGGAGTTAGTTTTGCACCGAATTAGAGTAAAAAGAAATGACACTAAGGGCCATATTTATACTTTTTGACGCAAAACTGCGCTAACGCAGTTTTGCGTCAAAAAAATTAGCGCCGGCTAACGCCATTCTGAAGCGCCATGCGGGCGCCGTATTTAATCAATGACGTTAGCCGGCGTTAGCCGCCGGCGCTGCCTGGTGTGCGTGTAAAAAAACGACGTACACCAGGCAGCGCCGGCGTTGGGGGATATGGGGCTTGGGCGTCAAGAAATGGGGCAAGTCAGGTTGAGGCAATTTTTTTGCCTCAACCCGATTTGCGCCATTTTTTTTGACTCCCAACCCCCCTAGAAATGACTCCTGTCTTAGCAAAGACAGGAGTCATGCCCCCTTGCCCAATGGCCATGCCCAGGGGACTTCTGTCCCCTGGGCATGGTCATTGGGCATAGTGGCATGTAGGGGGGCACAAATCAGGCCCCCCTATGCCACAAAAAAAAATGAAAAAAAACACTTACCTGAACTTACCTTAATGTCCCTGGGATGGGTCCCTCCAGCCTTGGTTGTCCTCCTGGGGTGGGCAAGGGTGACAGGGGGTGTCCCTGGGGGCATGGGAGGGCACCTCTGGGCTCCTTCAGAGCCCACAGGTCCCTTAACGCCTGCCTTTTGCAGGCGCTAAAAAACGGCGCAAAAGCGGCCGTACGTCATTTTTTTTTACCCGCCCACTCCCGGGCGGGAATTTTGCCCGGGAGTATAAATCCGATGCACATGCCTCGGAGTCGATTTTTTAGACGTGAACGCCTACCTTGCATCTCATTAACGCAAAGTAGGTGTCCACGCTAAAAAATGACGCAAACTCCATGGACTTTGGCGCTAGACGCGTCTAACGCCAAAGTATAAATTTCATTGGGCAAGAACTAAGGCCATTCATATTTTCCGAGTTTAAGTGACACGAGTTTTACTTCACTTTTCTTGGAGCAGTATGGTGCTGCTTGGAATTCCACCTGTCATGGCGTTGGGGACCACATTGGAAGAGTTGGCGCTTTTTAGGATTAGAAATCAGGGTGACTCTTTTCTTCTCCTATTTTTCTACTCATAATTACATTTTTGGGATGTACATTTCAAGCCAATAATCAAAATGATAATATGCAAAAATGTTTGAAATGTATGCCAATTATGTTTTCTAATGATATTTTCTTGTGCCCCAGTTATCCTGTGAGCCTCGCCTTAGTGGTGTTTGAAATTAGGAATTTTCGTACCCTTCTGGGACTGTATATGAACTAGTCCAAATAATACATCCTTTTTAAATGAATGCAGATACAACTTTTAGGCTAGATACTGTTAATTGTGAATGATGTTCACACCAGATAGTATCAAATAGTTTGAGGTATTTTTCCTGAAGAGTTTATCTAAACTTTGCCCTATTTCCAAAACACTAAGGAAGGGCATAAGATGGAGATACTTTAAACAACCCAAAGACAGTGCTAGATAAAATCAAACTTGTATCACACATTTTGTTTCTGTTTACTTTTCTGCATAACGGGATTGCCTCTCACCAATTCAGGAAATGTAATATAACAATTCTCACAATTACCTGGACACCGGTATCACTCCTTTCTCTTACAAAGACATGGACGCCATGCTTTCTTCAGATATTGTTGCATATTCTGAAGATATAAGACATTGGAGATTACTTGAAATAGAGAGGGGTAGCCTCAGAAGAATATTTGGCAGTTGCAGCCAGAATTAGGAAACTCATGCACATACCTAAGAGTACAGATTTTAGGCATGTTCTTAGTAGCTATAGACAGGGATACTTTGGCAATAACTCTCATTTGTCCATTATGATCTGAACTTTGCTCATTATGGCACCTGCTTTTTAAACCTGGTGCATCATCTGCACTTTTTGCACATGAGTACCAAGAAAGTATGTAAACTGATTCTAGTTGGAAAGTTTCTGCTCCTTGAAGAACTTAAGCGAGAACAATGAATGAAGGGGCCATTGACTTGGTGAAATATACATTAAAATTGCATTCTAAGAAAAAGGTTTAAGATATTTAGGGGCAGATTTATGAAAAGAGGCACTGCACCTAGTAAGGGCAAGTACGTACCTACACTTAGTAACAGGCCACCATCCCACACGAGGTACAGTCAAGGTCTTAATAAATTAATGCTAGCTTAACCCTTGGTAGCTTGGCCTATGAGCAGTTAGGCTTAACTTAGGAGACAGGTGTGTAAAGCATTTAATATCAACAAAAACAGGGGTAGCATGGGAAAAGAACATAGCGCCCGGCTAATGTGGGTCGCGGAGTACTCCCGGGCCAGCTCTGTTTGGGAAATGTTGTGCCATGCGCACAGCGCTCCGTATCCGAATTAGTTGCTGCTGTAAATGTAATCAGGAGCAAAACTTACCTGCCCTGGAGGGGGTGATGGCAGGTTTTTGACCTGCGATCTGGACGCGGGCAGCATTCAAACTACAATACGGTGGGCATGTAGCTGCTAGGATTCCCCTCCTGAGTGGTGAGGGAAGAGCCAGCACAAGTCCATTAGCCGTTTAGAGGACACTGAAGCTGCTGGAATGCAAGGGGGCCTCAGGGGATTTTTACTTCCTGAACAAACATAATTTTGGAGAGAGGTAACTCGACCCTGAGGGGGGAAGTGACTAAAATTTCTGATCTCCCCCTCAGAGATGGAAATACAAATAATAGTAGTATGCAGAGTGCGAGGGGGCTAAGTCTAGGTAAAAGGAGAGGAGGAGGTGGACTTGGGAAGAAAGAGGACCTGACCTACTCCCTTAGAAGTGGAAGTGGTAAGAGGAGTGCCAGTTTGAAGGGGACTTAGGTCTCCCAGATAGGGCTCCCTTCTCCAAAAAATTGGAAACCTAGCAAATCTTCTGCGCATATGCAGGAAACCCATGACAGCAATAACAGCAGGCTTACAGGGGACGTTTTGCCAAACTTAAGACCTAGTAAAACAGCTCCTAAGAAGCCAAGGATCACCCTGTCTCTAAGGACTTATTTTAAGGTCCTTCCTGGCACTCAGGAGAGGGAGATGGAGGAAGAAGATCATGGGAACTTTGACTTAACTCCAGAGAGGAGGATAGTGGGTACTCAAGTACCCCAAATTGAGTCTTCTCCTAACAGATTTCAGCCATTGGAGGAGGAGAACCAGGGTCGGAGTAATAATAGCGGGATTACCAGCCAAGGTGATGCGATGAACTTTTCAAAAAGGATCTCCACCAGACAGGGGCAATACTTAGAAAAGGTGGAGAGGCAGGGTGGAGGAGGTGACTTACAGCAGGAGGAGGACGCACCCCCCTCAGTGCTAGCTGCACCAGAAGAACCCCTCACTCAGTGTATAGCAGGAATGATTTGTGATTCCACAGTAGAAGTAAGAGGTAGTTTTGAGACATCAAATATTAATCAGAAAGAGATAAGAGGGTTATGTGAAGCTCTCAGGCAGGAATTTGATGTTCTTGCAGATCGAACGGCTGCCCTGGAAATAGAAGTTAGTGAGCTTAAGAGAGCCACAGAGAACAATGCTGAGGCAATCCAGCAAATTAAAGTGGAGGAGGATAAGGTGTTATTAAAGCACAAATTAATGGAGAATATTATGAGGAAGAATGATTTGAGGTTTTTAAAATTCCTGAAGGTTTGGAAGGCGGGGATCTGAAAGTTTGGTGGTCCGTCTAATTAAACAAGGAGTTCAAGATCGAGGATGAAGAAGAAGACCCGTACAAAAGACATTCAAAGAGTCCACAGGGACCTTTTAATAAAATCCCCCAATAGGGATAAACCTAGAAAGATTATGGTTTGCTTTCATACTTATGCTATCAAGGAGCGTATCTTAGCAGCTGCACTGAAGAAAAAGGCTGTAACAGCTGAGGGTGTTAATTTTGAGATCAAATCTGACCTATCTAGTGTAACATTAAACAAACAATGGGAGACAGGGGAAATAATCGATGTTCTGTGGAGACTAGGGGCCATGGCGCAACAGAAATTCCCTGCTTTCTTGAGGGTGATGGCAAACAACAAAATGTATACGTTTAGTGATGTTAGAGAGGTAGATGGTCTGATTAAGACTATGGACAAGTAATATCAGTTAATGGGTTAAGGAGTTTGGTATTCTTATTGTTGATTCTTATGGACCGGGAGGAGCCTCCCAGGGCGGCTTTGCCTGGAGAGGAGATAGGCTGGGTTTTCTCAGGGGAATGGAGGTGGGAGTGGGGGATTGTAGGGAGGAGTGGGGGGTAGGGAGGGCGGAAGGGTGCACAGGGCAGGGAGCATGGGGAAAAAACAAAAAAATGTTTTCCTCATTTATATGTACGTGATACAATTGATGGTCTTTCGTCAACCTCAAGGGATGGTGGACAGTCTATGAGTGTAGCTAGAAATGAAAATGAAGGTTATCAAATTGAGGCTTTTATCTTGGAATGTTACTGGCTTGAGGGTAAGGGGCAGGCAGAAGAGGCTAATACGATATTGTAGGGATGCCCAAGCTATGGTGATCATTTTGCAAGAAACACACCTATCTAGCGAGGAGTGTATTAAGTTGTTTAAGTCACATCAATGGAATTTTGGCACTATTGATTTACTGTTAATGGTTAGCACCAAAATGTTGCCACTAGCCCTGAACAGTACATAGGGGCCCATTATAAATAATGGCGTTCCTCCTTTTACCACCTGCTCTGATCAGGTGTTAAAAATGGCGAAAAATAATGGTGCAAAGAAATCTTTTAGATTTCGTTGTGTTTTTTTTTTGGACCCCCTAATGAGGGAACACCCCCCTTGCATACATTATACCTGGCGCAGGCATAATGTGATGCATAAGGTTACAAATTAGTGCAATGCATGCATTGCGCCACTTTGTAAATTTGGTGCGGCAATTTTGGGCTTGTTGGGCCACATTAGCATAAAAAAATGAGGCTACTGTGACACAAGTCTGACAGTACCTATGATTAGATGAAATGACTACCCTAGCACAGAAGAAGAAAAAACATTCTCCACCCTATAGATGTCTCTGGAGGAATTCTCCTCATATTTCATTTTTAATTCTACATACATTATGATGCTGAGTTACATCATTTTAGACTTACTGCCCTGATGATAAGTAACAGACATTATGGCCCATATTTATAGCTTTTTAGTGCCGCACTTGCATCATTTTTTGATGCAAAAGCGGTGCAAACTTACAAAATACAATTGTAAGTAAATGCAGCTTTAAAAAAATATAAATAGAAGCCTCTGTGCTTTTAAAATATTAGTCCTACTGCATCCCCCACAAAAATGCAGGTCCATGGATGCTTCTTTGGTATGCAGCACTACATGACTATCCGCTGAATGTTGAAAGCACTCAGCCACTCAACTTTGAAAGCTTTACCTTGATTTAGTATGGCACACAAGCTGATATTTTAGAATCCCTGCTTTGAGGGCCAGATTGTCTTCATTTTAGAGGTAATATCCATTTCATCTGTCAAGATTCCTTGCTCACTATCATAGGTCAGGCATTAGAATATTTTGTCCTCGCCCTGATCATTGACTACAAAGAAAGCTGCCACTTGTTCTTTAACTAATTGATACAGTACCCCATTTGTGATTGCCTGAAAACACCAATGTCAACCAAACAACTGGTCTAAGAAGGAGTCTAATAACAATATAGGGGCTGATGCATTCTGGCTCCAGAGACCAAGAACTATTTGATTTGGAAATCAAGCCATTCTGGGTCTCATGCTTAATAAAGCTTGTCATGTAGTCATGCAATTCTTTGAAAACATTTTGAAAAGACTGATAACCTGACAGCTTTACTTTACCTTTTTTGCACCTTTTGCATTTTACATCAGCCAGTCGTTATTCTTCTTGTACCTGATGCCTAACAAGTAGTATACCACATTGTGACTCAGCTTCACTAACACTTTGCATCTGTTTTGTGTTACTTTTGTAAAACAAATTTGATGCAAGTTATTTTGTGATTTAGTATCCATTACAATGCAGGATGTGTACTGGATAGTTACGCAAAGCAATGCAAAGTTGTGCTATGCACAACTTTGCCTTACTTTGCCTCAAAGGGGCATTCCAAAAGCCATGCATTGACATTACTGGACACTCTAGCAATGTTAGATACAGATTTGTTAGCTGTTAGATAAAAGCTAAAGAATTTACTCTGTTTTTGTTAGGTTCTAATGCAGAATATCTTCTTCCTTTATTCCCTTTGCTCTCCCCAAATTGATCTATCAACTTAGCACGTCTTTCTTTATGACATTCATTGGTTTATTTGAAGTGACCTAAAATATATGAGCAATGGTGTTCTTCTTAAAGGACTGCTGGGTGGCTGGGACATTGGTTCACAATTTTAAGAGAAAGTCTTACCAACCCATTAAGGTGACATCCCAGCTGCTAGGCCTGTGTTTGGATCTTTGATGTTAGATGAGATTAATCAGGAGCTTTATATAAGTTAAATGAACATCACAGTTTCAATTATAATGAGAGTTGATTTGAGTTTAATAACGTTATTAATCAGTCTTTTTATATGCACATCTTTTTTCTTATCAGCATTAATTCCATCAATATGTATATCATCTGCTAATCAGTGATAAAATAAGAAATCAATAATTCATAATCATTGCATAAGGTGTGTTCCATAAAGGAAATAATCTCTATTCTAAAAATGCGAAAGGTTAACGAAAAAGGTGTCAGTCAGAACCCATAAAGAGTTCCAAACCAAGTGATCAAAGCATAAAGCTTCAAAAACAAATATCAGAATCAATCAAAGCAGAACTTTCCATAGAGAGAGGTTCAGGAACCTTAATAGAGTCTCAGACTGAGCTGCATCAACTCAGGCAGGGAATGTGCAACAAGTTTCTCCTTCATTCTTGAATCAGTCAATCATCTTTTAATGTCTTCCTAGGAATGGAGCACTCCTTAGTCTTCTCTCCAGTACACAATACCACAGATGGCATCCTCAAGTGACCACACCCACTTTTTATCATTAAATGTCCTTATTTTTCACATTGTATGATTTAGGTGCTCATTCTAAGTTTGGCTGACAGCAAAGGCCGTCTGCCAAACTCAACCCGCCAGCTGACCGCTGGTGCCATCAGGACACTGCCGGCCATATTCTGACTTCACCACAGGGCTGGCAGGCGGAAACAGTGTTTCCGCCTACCCGCCCTGTGGCAAAGAGGGCCTTAACACTGATGCCGGCTGGGAATCAAGCCAGTAACAATGTGGCAGTGCAGCGGGTGCAGCAGCACCCGTCACACATTTCACTGTTGAATTACGGGCTGTTCACTGCCCATGGTGCAGTGTGAACCGCCATGGAAAGGCTGGTGGAATGGAACTTGTAATCCAGCGGGCAGCTCTGCTCGCACCACTGCTCTGGCGGATTACAACCACCGGGACCGCCAGGCTCGAGGCCGTCTCCAGCGTGGCAGTGGTGGCTATATTACTGCAGCGTTTCGGCCGCGACGGTCGGATGGCCACCCCGAGTCTGGCAGTCTCAAGATCGCCAAACTCAAAATGAGCACCACAATCTTTTATTCAGAAAAATACATTTTGCCTATGGTAACACTCATGTCTAATCTTCCAAATAACTAATCTCATCCATTTTATCAACAGCGGTCTTTGTCTTTAGGAGAAAAACCACCTTCCTATCAATAAAATGTTTAACTTCACGGATGATTTTCACTATTTATTTACCTCAAGGAATGGCATTTTCATATTTAGGATCTACATTACCTCTCTGAAATAGATGGTTCTTATTCAGTTATTCCACAGTGCTCTTTGTTTAAGCGGAAATATTTGCAGGGATCAACATCAAAAATTTATTCAGTTAATAGATTTTATGAAACATATGCCTATGCATATGCAAAATGCCATGAATAATTGTTTATGTGCAGGAAGGTATACCTACCTGCACACAATCATTAAAAAATGATGATTTGGTACTTCTATATGTGCTGCATTACTCAGCACACATAGAAGTGCTAAATTGCCATTGTAGATTGTTTAAGTGCAGGGAGTGACACCTTCCTGCACATAAACTATTATACCTCTCAACACAGACACCCTTGCACTACGGTGCAAGGATGCCTGCTTTGGCACTGGCAGCTCACTTTAGTGCCAGCACAGGGGGAAACACAGGGGTATTTCAGTAAATGAGGTGCATCCCTGCGTTTAGAACGTGGCGCAGCCTGGAGCTTCAAATTTTGGTGCAGCTCTGTGCTACGCCACTTTTTTGTAAATCTGTCCCTCAGAACAGTTGTGTCATATGCAACATTTCTAAGGAAGACATCATTCTGCTGATTGTCAATTCGACCACATATGTGAGTTTTTTGTGATTGTGGTTCATTTTAGTTACAATGTTGATTTCACTGTTTTATCCTATTATCACACGGGAAGGGGAGAACTTTTCTGTGAAAGGTTCATAATTGGATTTATATGGTAATGTGCAGTGACAGTTCTACTAATCCAGTTTTCTTAATTTGTTCATTTAAAAACGTAAACAAATCTGATGCTTTCTGCAGCTATTGCTACAAATGGAATGCAAAAAATACATAGTTATGAGTGACATATGTAAATTAAAAGATTAACAAAGAAACACCAAATAAGGAGGCTGATTTAAGAAAAGTGGTGCTGCACCCAGTGCAGTGCCACTTTCCTTGCGCCCCCTACCACCATCATGTGTGCACCATAGCACAAGGTAGAAGGGAATAGCATCAGAATTCCTGATGCTATTGACGTACTCTGCAGGAGTAGCGACAACATTTTGGCACTACTCCTGAAGAGTACATAGGGACCCATTGTATTCAATAGCATGCCCCTTTTAACGCCTCCTCTGAGCAGGCATTAAAAGTTCCAAAAAATGGCACGAGGAAATCACTTAGATTTCCTTGCACCATTTTTCAGCCCCCCCCTAACGGGTGCAGACATAATGTGGTGTAAGGATTCACAAAGTGAAGCAATGCATGCATTGCACCACTTTGAAAATATGGCGTGGCATTTTTCTCCATATAACTGATGCTAATATGTTGTTAGGATGGCGCGGGGGCTCATAAATCAGCCTCAAAATCTCTGTCCACAAGAAAATGAAGAGAAAGACACTTATGACCACTTTAAAAGTCTGAGGGGCAGTTCTCCAGCCAACAAGGTCAGCCTAGGCCCTGACCTATGTATGGCTGGTGGAGGACCACTGGCCATATTAAGAGGTGTGCCTTCAGCCAAGCAGCCAGTCTAACAGATCGATTGAAGGCATAGATGAATGTTTGGCTGCTCAAAATTTATTTGTCATTTTCTGAAACAGACTCCTAATTCATACACTTGAGTTTTGTGTGTTGAGTGCTTTGTCATTTTATGGTGGACCTCCTGCTCAACCAAATTATAATTATGACCCCTATGCAACAAGCCAATTGATTTAAAAGAACAGGTTACAAACACAGATGATCAAAAAACAGACTTAACCAAAATTATTTAGAATGTGGTTTTTAAATTCCTTTCAGCAAACTTCATGTTTTTGTCACTCTAAAGAAATAACTTTTCGTATCCATTGGACACTACACTAGTTATGTAAGCGCCTGCTCATGAATTGGTAATTGATCAATGAAAGTGGCACTGACCATCGCTGACCTAAGGAGAGGTATTACAGGATTAGAGGACATATATTTCTAGTAAATTAGCATAATCAAATGCAGGTTCTATTTTACTTTTACTAAAACACAAGGGGTCAGATTTACAAGGCCCTTGTGCCTCTTAGCACCACTCTAACTTATTTTCTTCTGACACTAGTGTGGCATTAAGGAGGCCGTTCTCCTTTGCCATATTTACAAAGTGGTGCAATGCATGCATTGCACCACTTTGTAACCCCTTGTGCCACCTTATGCCTGTGCCAGGCGTATTGTATGCAGTGCTTAATTTGTGAATAAAAAGGTGCCGGTGCCCAAAGCCCTCCTCTTAAACACGCGGCTGCTGCAATTAAATGTGCGAACACGGAATACTGAGAAAGCGTAATCCTGAAGCCATCTCGGGCCTCTTCAATCCATTTACAGACACTGCCTGCCCTTTCAGCTCATGCTTGCAACTTTCAACTTTCTCCTAAGGTGACACTTTTTCGTTTTTCTCTTCCTCCATCTTTCCCATATGTGTATTTTGCTTGCTGTAAATGCTTGAGGCAGAAAAATTAGTGCCGGCCCTCAAAAATAAGTGCTTGTGCCCTGCACCGGAAACAACAAGCACAAATTAAACACTGAAGTGCTTATTCTGAGTTTGGCAGTCATTTCCGGAGAATGCTGTGCAAATGGCAGCCGATAGACCGCCAGCGATGGGGGAGTGAAGCCTGCCGCATTACGAGTGAGCAGCACAGCACTGCCAAATTTTGATCGAAAAAACAACACAGTTGGTGCAAACGACGGAATGAAGGAGGCGGCTGCACCACCAACACCGCCATGCTGAGAAAATTCCTCCTGCCAAATTCAAATTCACAAATCAGCGTAGCAGAAACCAACACAACAGTAATCCATTGGCGGTCCAAACCGCAGTGGGAAAAAAAGTAGCCACCACCGCAGCAACACTGCACCAGATAGGTTAACACCAATAGAAACACCTGAAACACATACACACACCTGTCCACAGCACTGCAAAACACACCCCACACATACCCAGAACCCTTTGCAAATAGAAACCCTGACAGAGTGAGAGAAGGACACACTGAAAGGAGACACTGCATCTAGATACCATGGGCACCATCATACCAAGCATGCATCACATAACACACCACTGCACACAAACACCACCTAGCACACGCACATACCATTACACATATTCACAACTACAAACAGCACACACAGCATCCCTGCACACTATACACCCCCACCTACAACAGAACCACCATGGCAAAAAAAAAAAAAAACTGATTCAGAGAAGAGGAGCTCAGGATAATGGTCGAAGAAATAGTCAAAGTGGAGCTGCGACTGTTTGAAGCACTGGTCCAGCAGACATCCATAGCCCAGAAGAACGACTTATGGCAGAGGATAGTCAACAGGGTGAATGCAGTGGGGAACCATCCACGCTCAAGGGAGGACATTAGGAAGAGGTGGAATTACCTTAGGGGGAAGGTACGGGCCATGGCTTTGAAGCACCAAGTGGCCGTCATTAGGACTGGTGGCTGACCCCCACCATCTCCCCCAGAAATGGCACCGTGGGAGGAGATGGTCCTGGCCATACTACATACAGAAGGGCTGACGGTAATTGCTACTGGACTGGACACTGTTAAGTCCACTGTACTCACTGACCACCATGTCCCTGTGCACAGCATGTACCCCTGCAACCTTCTCATTCCCTCAAATCACCAGAACGTGCACAATCCCATCATTGTCCCTATAACCACACTTGCATGCCACATCTCCCCACTGACGCCATTCCCTAGCAGATCAATCTAGTGCATGTATGCCTCACACAGCAGAAAGTACCACAACTACCACAATGTAACACTCCCTACCCTTGCCTGACTGCTACGTCCATATCACATCTCTGCAATTGCACGTTAAACCATGTTACTCACCATCACCAATATGTGGTAGGAATGTACATCAGTACTTGGCAGTGACAGTAGCAAGACAAATGTAAACTGTACTGCAAATTAGGGCCATTGCAACCTTCTGCTGATGGGAACACAAGCAGTGGAATGGAAACTGTCAATGCCATTACTGTCCTGCAAATACAGTGAATGAGGGAATATAACCATGTGTGTCACCGCAAAAATAACATCATCTGATACAAAACCTCTCCTCTCACAGGTTTCTAAAGTACTGACACACAGCAGAGGAGCCCAGTGACAGGAAGCCCAGGCCTGGATGCAGCATCAATAGGGGAGGATTCTCATGCAAGTCTGGATTAGGACGATGAACCTGGTCCATCAGGCATGAGTGGTCAGTCCACCACCACCAGCCTCACCCTGCCCACAACTCAAACCACCTCCACTGTGGCAGCCAGTGCACAGCAGAGCCCAGCTTCCCATACCTGTGTCCCAAGGTCACATCAATCATCAATTTGCCCCTACAGGACAGGGGCAGGAGTCAATGGAGCAAACCCAAGACAATGATGGTCCTGGTGTCAGTCCGAGAGGGCACACTCCACCAGGTCCACAGGCACAGGGTTCAAGGGCCAGTTGGAGGACAACCGTGGGACAAGGGACGAGCCAGGTACAGGACACGACTGGCCTGCAGGCCATTTCCAGGCTAATAGGAGCATACAAACAAACCGAGGACAAGTTGGGCCAGATACTCACCACCTTGCAAGATACACAAAGGCTGCAGGAGGAATACCACCAGGAGGCCAGTCAGCAGTGGCAGACACATTATGCCACCATGACCTCCATATTAGGGGAGTTCAAGGAACTCAACTGCATCCTGTGGACATTCTCCACTCAACAGCAGGCCACATCCAGTAGTCAGTCAACACCACTGTCCTCAACATCAGCACCTGATACTGGAATGGAGGCACAGCAGGAGGAACCACAGAACAACAGCACCCCTACACCTGCAGCTGAGGAACCTCTCGTAAAATCAATCAATCAATCACGATATTTATAAAGCGCGCTATGTACCCGTCAGGGTTTCGAGGCGCTGGGGGGGGGGGGGTGCGCTGCAGTTAGCGGTCGAAGAGCCAGGTCTTGAGGAGTCTCCTGAAGGCGAGGAGGTCCTGGGTCTGGCGTAGAGATGTGGGGAGAGAGTTCCAGGTCTTGGCGGCGAGGAAGGAGAAGGATCTGCCGCCGCAGGTCTTGCGCTGGATTCGGGGGACGACTGCGAGGGCGAGGTTGGCGGATCGAAGTTGACGTGTGGGAGCGTAGAAGTTTAGCCTGGAGTTGAGGTAGGAAGGTCCGGTGTTGTGCAGTGCCTTGTGAGCGTGGGTGAGGAGTTTAAAGGTGATCCTCTTCTCCACCGGGAGCCAGTGGAGTTCCCTGAGGTGAGGGGAGATGTGGCATCGGTGGGGTATGTCGAGGATCAGTCGGGCGGAAGCATTTTGGATGCGCTGGAGTCGTTTGATGTCTTTGGTTGGGATGCCTGTGTAGAGTGCGTTGCCGTAGTCCAGTCTGCTGCTGACGAGGGCTTGGGTCACCATCTTTCTGGACTCTGTTGGAATCCACTTGAAGATTCTGCGGAGCATGCGGAGGGTGTTGAAACAGGAGGAGGAGACGGTGCTGACCTGTTTGGACATGGTGAGGGCCGGGTCCAGGATGAAGCCGAGGTTTCTTGCGTGGCTGGCAGGGGTGGGTGGGGGTCCGAGGTCGGCGGGCCACCAAGAGTCGTTCCAGGCCGAGGGAGAGCGCCCGAGGATGAGGATTTCCGTCTTGTCGGAGTTGAGTTTCAGGCGACTGTTGTTCATCCATTCGGCGATGGATTTTAGTCCCTCGTGGAGGTTTGTTTTGGCGGTGAGTGGGTCTTTGTTCAGGGAGAGGACGAGCTGGGTGTCGTCGGCGTAGGAGATGATGCTGAGGTGATGCTGGCAGGCCAGTTTAGCGAGGGGGGCCATGTAGACGTTGAACAATGTGGGGCTGAGGGAGGATCCTTGGGGGACGCCGCAGATGAGGTTGGTGGCTTTGGAGCGAAAGGGGGAGAGTCGGACTCTCTGAGTTCTGTCGGAGAGAAAGGATGAGATCCAGTGGAGGGCTTTGTCTTGGATGCCGGCTTCCTGGAGGCGGGTCAGTAGGGTGCGGTGGCAGACTGTGTCGAAAGCGGCTGATAGGTCGAGGAGGATGAGGGCCGAGGTTTTGCCGTTGTCCATTTGATGTCTGATGTCATCTGTGGCGGCGAGGAGAGCAGTCTCCGTGCTGTGGTTTCGTCTGAAACTGGATTGTGAGGGGTCCAGGATGGAGTTGTCTTCGAGGAAGTGGGTGAGTTGTGTGTTGACGATCTTCTCGATGACTTTTGCTGGAAAAGGGAGGAGAGAGATCGGGCGGAAGTTTTTGAGATCGTTGGGGTCGGCCTTGGGTTTCTTGAGGAGGGGTTGGATTTCTGCGTGTTTCCAGCTGTCCGGGAAGGTGGCGGAGGTGAATGAGAGGTTGATGATCTTGCGGAGTTTGGGGGCAATGGTGGCGTTGGCTGAGTTGAAAACATGATGAGGGCATGGGTCCGTGGGGGAGCCTGAGTGGATGGTGTTCATGGTTGTTGTGGTTTCTGCGTCATCCACTTGGGACCAGGCGGTGAGGCGGCAGTCGCGGGTGGAGACGTCGGGGGTGGGGTCTGGCGGTGGGCCGGTGTTGAAGCTGTTGTGGATGGTCACGATTTTCTGGTGGAAGAAGGTGGAGAGGTCGTCGCAGAGTTTCTGGGAGGGCGGGATGTCGTTGGCGTTGGCTTTTGGATTTGAGAGTTCTTTCACGATGCCGAAGAGTTCTTTGCAGTCGTGGGCGTTGTTGTTGATGCGTTCGGTGAAGTGGGCGCGCTTGTCGACGCGGAT
Source organism: Pleurodeles waltl (assembly GCF_031143425.1). Classification (NCBI taxonomy): domain Eukaryota; kingdom Metazoa; phylum Chordata; class Amphibia; order Caudata; family Salamandridae; genus Pleurodeles; species Pleurodeles waltl. Next base: position 432,593,253 of record NC_090439.1, read on the forward strand.
CCGTTGGTGGTGTTCACGGTTTGCGTCTTTGAGGGAGGCGAGGTTGTCGGGTGTGCGTTCTAGGATCCATTTCTTTTTGAGCTTCTGGCAAAGGCTTTTGGAGGTGGTCAGTTCGTCTGTGAACCAGGCTGTTTTTTTCTTTCCTTGGTTGGCGGTGGGTTTCTTGAGAGGGGCTAAGGTGTTAGCGCATTCGAGGATCCATTGATGGAGGTTGATGGCAGCTGTGTTCGGGTCGGCTGCGTCGGGTGGAGGGTTTTTGACGAGGGTGCTGGTCAGTTGGTCTTGGGTGACTTTGCTCCAGCGGCGGTAGGGGGGTAGATGGATGAGATGCTGCTTGGTAATTTTCTTATAGGAGAAATGGACGCAGTGATGGTCGGTCCAGTGGAGTTCGGAGGTGTGGCTGAAAGAGATGTGGTTGCTTGAGGTGAAGAGGGGGTCGAGGGTGTGTCCGGCGATGTGGGTGGGAGTGTTGACCAGCTGGCGGAGTCCGAGGTTGAGGAGGTTGGAGGTCAGTGCTGCGGTGTTGGCGTCGTTGTTATTTTCCAGATGGTAGTTTAGGTCTCCCAGGAGGATGTAATCCGGGGAAGCGAGGGCGTGGGTGCTTGCGAGGTCGGCGATGGTGTCGCTGAAGGGGGCTCTTGGTCCTGGAGGGCGGTATATGAGGGTTCCTCTGAGGGTCGTGTTGGGGTCCGTGTGGATCTGGAAGTGGAGGTGTTCGGCTGTCTTGAGGGTGTCGTCAGTGTGGGTGTGGATTTTGAGGGTAGCTTTGTGAGCGATGGCTATTCTGCCGCCGATTCCGTTGGTTCGGTCTCTTCTGGTGATTTTATAACCGTCCGGTATGGCGATGGCGATGTCCGGAGCCGAGGAGTCGTTCCACCAGGTTTCGGTCAGGAAGGCCACGTCGGGTGCAGTGGAGTCGAGCAAATCCCAGAGCTCGATGGCGTGTTTTCGTGCGGAGCGGGTGTTGATGAGGATGCAGTTCAGGTGGTTGGGGTTGAGAGTTTTAGTTGTTGGTTTTGTCGTTCTGATGCAGGAGAAATTGCAGGGTCGGCAGGAAAAAGGTCCTTTAGTGTGCTTCGGGGATGCCAGGAAGCACTCCGTGGAGGAGCCGGGGTTGAAAGCGCGGAGTTCGTTGGCCGAGTAGCGGATGCGGGGGTGCGAGGACCAGGGGGGGTGGCGCTGGGCGCGGTCCAGGCGTGGACGGGCGCAGACGGGCTTGCCTCTGGCGCGCCTCCGGCGCGCCAGCGGCGCGGACACGCAGCGCCAGCCATTAAGAAGGGAGGGGGGAGGGGGGAAGGAGGAGCAGCTGGGAGGCGGGAGGCAGGAGGCGGGAGGGAGCGGCAAATGGGGGCGCGAGGGGGGCGGGGCCGCAGGGAGGCAGCGGCAGGGATGGAGGAGCGCACAAGGGGCAAAAAAGCACAGAAGTCGAGGCAAAATTCAAGGCAGTCACAATACGAAAAAATACACAATAAGAAATACAATACTGGCACAATACACGATCGGGGAGACAGCAATCAGGGGGGCACAATGGGGGCAGAAGCGCCGGCGGCGAGGCGCAGTAAAAACGAAAAACAACTTACGGGACGGCGGAAGCGGCACACGGGTCAAGTGAGCCCACTAGCCACCAGGGATGAGGCGCAGGAGGATGCCTGCGGGTGGAGGAGGGCCTCGAACACGCAAACAGCAGCGTGGTCGTGGGACAGAGGCAGGAGGCAGCAGGTTGGTGCTGCGGTCGTGGGGGGCGAGCTCAGGACCTGAAACAGGTCAGAGTTCGCTCACTCGCAACGCGCAGCGCCAGCCATTAAGAAGGGAGGGGGGAGGGAGGAGCAGCTGGGAGGGAGCGGCAAATGGGGGCGCGAGGGGGGCGGGGCCGCAGGGAGGCAGCGGCGGGGATCGGGGAGCGCACAAGGGGCAAAAAAGCACAGAAGTCGAGGCAAAATTCAAGGCAGTCACAATACGAAAAAATACACAATAAGAAATACAATACTGGCACAATACACGATCGGGGAGACAGCAATCAGGGGGGCACAATGGGGGCAGAAGCGCCGGCGGCGAGACACAGAAAAAACGAAAAACAACTTGCGGGACGGCGGAAGCGGCACACGGGTCAAGTGAGCCCACTAGCCACCAGGGATGAGGCGCAGGAGGATGCCTGCGGGTGGAGGAGGGCCTCGAACACGCAAACGGCAGCATGGTCGTGGGACAGAGGCAGGAGGCAGCAGGTTGGTGCTGCGGTCGTGGGGGGCGAGCTCAGGACCTGAAACAAGTCAGAGTTCGCTCACTCGCGACGCGCAGCGCCAGCCATTAAGAAGGGAGGGGGGAGGGAGGAGCAGGCGGGAGGCGGGAGGGAGCGGCAAATGGGGGCGCGAGGGGGGCGGGCCGCAGGGAGGCAGCGGCAGGGATCGGGGAGCGCACAAGGGGCAAAAAAGCACAGAAGTCGAGGCAAAATTCAAGGCAGTCACAATACGAAAAAATACACAATAAGAAATACAATACTGGCACAATACACGATCGGGGAGACAGCAATCAGGGGGGCACAATGGGGGCAGAAGCGCCGGCGGCAAGGCGCAGAAAAAACTAAAAACAACTTACGGGACGGCGGAAGCGGCACACGGGTCAAGTGAGCCCACTAGCCACCAGGGATGAGGCGCAGGAGGATGCCTGCGGGTGGAGGAGGGCCTCGAACACGCAAACGGCAGCGTGGTCGTGGGACAGAGGCAGGAGGCAGCAGGTTGGTGCTGCGGTCGTGGGGGGCGAGCTCAGGACCTGAAACAGGTCAGAGTTCGCTCACTCGCGAAGCGCAGCGCCAGCCATTAAGAAGGGAGGGGGGAGGGAGGAGCAGCTGGGAGGCGGGAGGTGGGAGGGAGCGGCAAATGGGGGCGCGAGGGGGGCGGGGCCGCAGGGAGGCAGCGGCAGGGATCGGGGAGCGCACAAGGGGCAAAAAAGCACAGAAGTCGAGGCAAAATTCAAGGCAGTCACAATACGAAAAATACACAATAAGAAATACAATACTGGCACAATACACGATCGGGGAGACAGCAATCAGGGGGGCACAATGGGGGCAGAAGTGCCGGCGGCGAGGCGCAGAAAAAACTAAAAACAACTTACGGGACGGCGGAAGCGGCACACGGGTCAAGTGAGCCCACTAGCCACCAGGGATGAGGCGCAGGAGGATGCCTGCGGGTGGAGGAGGGCCTCGAACACGCAAACGGCAGCGTGGTCGTGGGACAGAGGCAGGAGGCAGCAGGTTGGTGCTGCGGTCGTGGGGGGCGAGCGCAGGACCTGAAACAGGTCAGAGTTCGCTCACTCGCGACGCGCAGCGCCAGCCATTAAGAAGGGAGGGGGGAGGGAGGAGCAGCTGGGAGGCGGGAGGCGGGAGGGAGCGGCAAATGGGGGCGCGAGGGGGGCGGGGCCGCAGGGAGGCAGCGGCAGGGATCGGGGAGCGCACAAGGGGCAAAAAAGCACAGAAGTCGAGGCAAAATTCAAGGCAGTCACAATACGAAAAAATACACAATAAGAAATACAATACTGGCACAATACACGATCGGGGAGACAGCAATCAGGGGGGCACAATGGGGGCAGAAGCGCCGGCGGCGAGGCGCAGAAAAAACTAAAAACAACTTACGGGACGGCGGAAGCGGCACACGGGTCAAGTGAGCCCACTAGCCACCAGGGATGAGGCGCAGGAGGATGCCTGCGGGTGGAGGAGGGCCTCGAACACGCAAACGGCAGCGTGGTCGTGGGACAGAGGCAGGAGGCAGCAGGTTGGTGCTGCGGTCGTGGGGGGCGAGCTCAGGACCTGAAACAGGTCAGAGTTCGCTCACTCGCAACGCACAGCGCCAGCCATTAAGAAGGGAGGGGGGAGGGAGGAGCAGCTGGGAGGCGGGAGGCGGGAGGGAGCGGCAAATGGGGGCGCGAGGGGGGCGGGGCCGCAGGGAGGCAGCGGCAGTGATCGGGGAGCGCACAAGGGGCAAAAAAGCACAGAAGTCGAGGCAAAATTCAAGGCAGTCACAATACGAAAAAATACACAATAAGAAATACAATTCTGGCACAATACACGATCGGGGAGACAGCAATCAGGGGGGCACAATGGGGGCAGAAGCGCCGGCGGCGAGGCGCAGAAAAAACGAAAAACAACTTACGGGACGGCGGAAGCAGCACACGGGTCAAGTGAGCCCACTAGCCACCAGGGATGAGGCGCAGGAGGATGCCTGCGGGTGGAGGAGGGCCTCGAACATGCAAACGGCAGCGTGGTCGTGGGACAGAGGCAGGAGGCAGCAGGTTGGTGCTGCGGTCGTGGGGGGCGAGCTCAGGACCTGAAACAGGTAAAAGGGGTCACCCATTCAGACATCCTGCAGGACCCCAGGCTAAGACCAATCCCCCCACCAGGAAGTGAACCCTCTTCTGAAATGTCACCCTTGTGTGCCACTGTTACACCCTGTTGGCTGTCCAATACCAAGGTCACATCATTCTGAGACAAATGGACACAGGATCTATGAACCTAACAGCTGGACCACCCACTCTGTTCATCACCTAGAGCACTACCCCACTCCTGTGGACTGTGAAATTCTACACTAAATAAACACCTATTATCACAAGTCATGGTGCATGTCTCTTTATTGTTAGTACTGCCAAATATGTTGAAGGACAACAAAAGAATACACAGTTATACACAACTCAAATGTCAAAGTTACAGATCTAGTGGGATACTCCAGCAGGTGTGTATGTACATCCATTTTGTTTGAACCTCCACTGTCAACTATGCCAACAGGCAAATCAGCAAGCAGACTGCAAACAGAGATGTCACCTGAAGTCAGATAAATAAATGTAATAAGGTACAAGGTTGTAAAGAATGTAATCCACAGTCATACATCAATAGCAGTAGCACACAAACACAGGATGAGTGTCCCAGCAGCTATGTTACATCATATGTAAGGGACTGCATTGTCATTCACACACGTGTGAGAAAGGAAAGATGAAACATAGGTAACATCCTCAATTGCACAACTCCCTGAGTATTCAGGTACCTGACACCCAGCAGATGACTAAGCATGATATACCTACGCAGCAGTACAAGACTGATAAGTCCCCCTAACATATCCCCAAATAGGCAGCCTGGGGACCCTAAACCTTTAGTACAACTAGAAAGCTGTACCACAGTGGCACCAGCATTCCACAAATGAACTTAGCAGCTGTACATTTCCACTGCCTCTCATGGTAAGTCACCTAACCTTCAAGGTCGTTACCCAATGTCTAAGGCTCTAGTCCCCACGCATACCTTGATGCATGCAAATACTGGCTACAGATTGGCTTCAGCAATACATCTCCCATGTGCAGATGATATGTAATGCAGACATACCTGTACATCAAGGAAAGTTGTGACGAATCATGTCAGCCCTGTTGTCATGTGCCTCATCCTCGTCAGCCTCCCCCTCAGCATCAGAGTCACCGGCCACAAACACTGCTCCAGCATTAATTTTTCCCTCCTCCAAAAGTGGGATGTGCCTTTCGAGGGCCAGATTATGGAGCATGCAGCATGCAATAATGATTTGCCAGACATTCCTAGGATTGCACTGTAGTGCACCACCAGACACATGGAGACAATTAAATATGGCTTTCAAGAAACCAAAATAATGTTCGATCACACGCCTCGTCTGGCCATGTGCCTCATTATACCTGTTCTCCCCTAATGTAGTTAGATGTCTTACAGGTGTCAGAAGCCAGGGCAGGTTGGGGTATCTGGAGTCACCTGTGTGGAAAAGGAAACATGGCCATGGGTAACATTGCTAGGCGGAGTGCTGACTGTGTCCTGAGACGTCTGACATGGAGAGCAGTACACATACCTATGAGCCAGGCCCTTTCTCTCTGTAGCTGTAACATCATTGCAGGGACACTGCTGTTCCTCAGGATGTAGGAATCATGTACTGTAGCGTTCACATGTGTAATGTATTGATCTGCAAGACACACCACTTGTAGATTGGGTGAATATGTACTCTTCCTGTTCCTGTAGACCTGTTCATTGATCCTCGGAGGTACCAGGGCAACGTGAGTCCCATCAATGGCCCCAATTACATGTGGGACATTTGAGATATTATAGAAGGTTGCTTTCACAGTGGGAAAATCTGGAGGTAGTGGGAACCTAATGTACCTGTGCACATGCTTGGGTAGGGCATCTAGCACAGCCTGCAACACCTTACAGAACTGGGGCTGCGAAAAGCCGGCGGAAGACGTCATGGTGAAGTGCAGTCAGAACCGCCGTGGAACTCTTCAATGGTAAACATTGATGTCAATGGGAGACTTGGACCAATGAAGATCACCGCCGGCGGTGAGGATCATGACTGCTGCGATCGTAACCACCATTTTGTGTGGGACAGCTCACTTGACTCCTGGCATTCGGGCTAGACAGACCTACACTTCGTGTGCTGCTGTTGTTGTATAGCCGTTTTAGTTTTAGCTCCATGCACGTTATTTTAACACACTAGGCCACTGTGCACTTTAACCTAGATATATTATATTCAGCTTCCCCTTATTATTTTTACAATAACCATTTTTATGGTCTTGTTTTATTTCAGTCTATCTAACTGTTTTGCCTAGGCCAGCACTCTGTTCTCAAACAAGACATTCTTGCTCACGCTTTGCTTCTTCCAAGGCCACAACACAGTACATTGCCAGTGAATGTGGTAGAAGTTTATTCTCCAACATTCGTAGAAAACACACATTCTTACGTAGGGACATTTTCCATGATAAACAGCTGGGGGACCTGAAGGGCAGAATTAGAGCTTAACATGTTGTGCTCTATCTTAGCCTAGGTAGGGTTTAACTCATCGAAAATAGTGACAAAATGATAGCGTTGTTTATAGGCTTCACTCTTCTCGTCACAGTTCTAATACTGTCATGTTGTGTCGTCCTGGTTATTGCAGCTCACTCTTTTCTTTCTAAGATGCAGTCATTTTATTAAACTTATTATTGAAACATATACTGCTTCTGTATGTCATTTATATATGAGACTAAATTGTAAGTGAGAGAACCGGATGAGACCTGAGTGACCACGACTTCCCTGAGAAGCCTAGTATGTCATGCGCTCAGCTGCCCAATCATCCACACTCTCTGATGGGGATAAGGCACTGCTAGTTGGCCAGAGCAAAACCTGGATTGGAGTGACACGTATCACCTGCAGTGGGTTGAACATAGTCTCCCACACCGCAGGCAATTCTGCTGCTCAAAATCCAGTAGTCTCATTAGAATAATGAGAGCCTACACGACATGGCGGCGCCAACGTTTGGTCAGGCTCTAATTTTCAAGTCCTATGGAGTATCTCTGTCTGATTATATATAATGACGCCTCAATATCGTATATGGAGATGTTCGTGGTACTGAGGATTTCCACCCCAGCTACGTAGGCTATCCTATTTGTAAATGGGTTGTTCAAGTTTTAACTTTGAAAAGGAAAGCCCTAGTTGGTGTGCCTTCTCTGAACTTATAGTTTATCTATAATATAGCAGTTCATATGAGACAACCTCTGACTGCACATTTATTAGCAAGTGGCCTAATGCCCCAGGGGGGTCCAGTCACATTCGTGGTGGATGCCCATGCGGCTTCTATAACAGAACTTTTTTATTCTTGGGTCACATCTCCAGCAGTTGATGGGAACATAAATGCATTTCATTATTATACACTTGCAAATGCGCCTGGACAATACAAAGCATACCCATATTTAGAAATACCTTTATCTTATCAAGAACATAACAATTGGCTTGATGGCGCCCTACCCCATACCATACTACCAGTGAGGTTAGGTCAACTAAGTAATGATGGTCCTACCTGGCCTTTACTGGCCACCTATACACCACATCCTGAAGTTGCAAATTTAGCGGTGGTTGAGGTTGTCATTAATATACTGAAATAACAGATATATATAGACGATTAGTACAATTCATAACGCAAACATTAACAAACCCAGCACGTGCTGCTCCAGCACATCCACATGCAGTAACGCCAGGTATAAACCCTTCGACTGTACATTTGATCATGGGTAAAGTACCCGCCAAACATGAGGAAACTCTGTTTTGGTTAGCACAAAAGATTAATGCGCTGGAGGCAGTATTTCCCCATACGGGACCTCAGGATAAACATAGAATATTAACGATGTGCTTGCCTTTTGGGATGGTCCCGACAGTAGATAACTGTAAGACCTGGGGCACAGTATTTGCTGCGCTCTATACAACCGCACACGGTACACCTAAACTTGCCAATTTACCGGAGGTGTTGAAACAAATTCAAGATGAATACGGGGCTGCCCTGGCCCTAGATTTTGGGATGCAATTGATGGGTAATTTTACCACAGTATCTTTAATCATTTTAAGTAACCTTAAAGGGGAAGTGGTCGCACTTGCAGTGCGCATGCAGCTCTATGACGTTCCACAACAGGATTAGGAATGCAAGCTGCCTAAAATTATCGCAGGAAAATATTCTAGCATTGGTCATGACAGTTTAGGGGCCAGACCATCTAAACCACAATTTCAGGGCAAATCGAATAAAGATTTTCCCAAGCAAGCACCTTCGAGTAATAAGAAAAGCTGGGATAAAAAACAACAAACTCCTAAGAAAGAGAGGGGAGAATCTCCGCGTGTGGAGACCCCGCAGAACAGATATAATCTCAGAAATAGAGATAATATAAAAATGCCTGATAGATATCAATATACTGAGACATGCCAATCTCTTTCCTTTCAGGACTCATTGGAAAAACAAACTGAGAGAGGTGGGCGATCAGAGCGAAGGACAGAGTATGTGAAACCGAGACAGGAATCACAACACTCTTTGGAGGTTTCTGTTAAAAAGGAAGAGAAACCCACTCAACAAAAACCACAAGGAAGAGAAACCCGCTCAACAAAAAACACAATTTGAAATGAAAAAAGTGTCAGCAGTCACAGTTCAACATGCCAATCAGGAAGAGGGTCCTCTTGAAGAACAAGAAGTGGGGTCTAGCACTGCTAGACAGTGTGGCAGAGGTCACAATAGTTCGCTGGAGTCTTCTAGAGCATCTGGGGGTGAAAGCAACTGATGACTTTATACAAGTAGAAACTTCGGACATGTGTGTCTCCACGCATGATAGGGTGTATAAAGTAACGCTACAGTTAGAAGGAGACATTGAGCGCATAATAGACACAATCTTTTGGGATCGTGTGGTAAACATATATGATGTTTTGTTGGCCGAACAAGATTTGCCACCTGAATTTGTCCATACCTGCCCATATGGGCAAGAGTTGATTAAGCCTTCCTTCTTGCCCCTTATTCCAGAGGAACTCACTGACTCCTATGCCATTGATTGGGCTTTGGCACAGGCTCCTGCTTTATACCGCAATCACGTAGGATGGGATAGAAAATCCCCCTACCATCTAATCCCAATTAAAAATGAACCCCAACCACAACCTCAGTATCCTATAAAACACAAAGCAAAAGCACCTGTGAGAGAAATACTCACTCAATTAGAGTACCAGGGCACAATTGAACCCTGTGCCTCCCCAATTAATAATCCGTTAGTCCCAGTAGTTAAACCAGACTATTTATATAGAATAGTCTTAGACTACAGACACTTAAAAAGTCATACACACACATATGCTATACAAAATTCACATGGCACAGCACTAATGAACAATATAGTGCGTAAAAAATATAAAACAATACTGGACATTTCCAATGGGTTTTTCTGCCAGAATATAGGGCCTGAGAGTAGAGACTTAACAAGTTTCAGTGTGCTAGGCTCCCAGAGAAAATTCTGTTGTTTACCTGGTATAAGAACAGTCCAGGACTGTTCGCAGCTCGTGTGACAGCAATTTTGCACGAGATTGATCCTGAAACATTGTCATATGTAGATGATATCTACCTTACGGATGATGAGTTACTACAACATTTAAGACGGGTAGCCCGCATTGTTGTAGGATTTGCTGAATTTGGCTACAAATTAAATAAAAAAAAATCGCTTTCCTCAGCATCCTGTTTTTGGGATTTGAACTGTCAAATGAAGAAGAGCCTAGCGCCACAATTCTTAGAGAAACGCGCACAGTTACAACCACCAAATACAATTAAAAAACTCCAGTCTCTATTGGGTTTTCTAAATGTTGGCAGAATATACATTCCAGATTATGCTACACTCATAAAATCATTATATGACCTGATACGTCCCGATTTCTCAAGCAAATTCTGGACAATTGAACATACACATATTCTTCGAGAGTTGCAAACAGATAAGCTTGCAGCATAACACTTACACACGAGGGACAACAAAACACATTTGGTCATCAGAATAATAGCTGGTGCCATCGGTTTCACCTATGTGACATTCAATGCAGGTGAGACGGTTCCGATTTCATACAAATCACATTTATATTCAGCGGCAGAAGAACGCTTCGCTCCTACTGAGAAAATTCTCACTGATGTACAGATGGCTGTCATTAAAGAAAGACCTCTTGTCCAAGGAAAACACATTATTGTTGTTTCTCCAATTCCAGCCCTAAAGGCTGTTACAAAGCCAGCATTCCAAACGCAAAAGCATTACATCCACGTTGGATACAATGGGCCACGTCTTTGGCAGCCACTGATGTAGACTACATTTTTGACCCAAAGTTACAAACTCAAGAATGTTTACAGTATGAAATAGAGTACCCAGTTCCAGCAAATACATTGCCTGTTGAACAATATCATAGAGTCATGTATACTGATGGCTCTGCACTACCTGCAATTGGCACAAAACACCAATATTCTGCTGCTTACACAGTCGTAAGTGGCTACATGGAGGGCAATAACTTTTGTCCTCTACACACCTTTACGCAAACCCTAGGGGATTGCACAGCACAGCTGGCAGAACTAAAAGCTCTGCTGATGGCACTGTAGCACACGGATCCTGCATAGCCCATGCTGCTTGTTTGTGATTCATATTATTGTGTCCAGTCCTTTAATGAATACCTGATGGGTTCAGAGATTCCAAAGGCAACACCATAAAACACAGACTTCTGTGGGGGAAAGTAGCAGATCTGAAAGAGACGCTACCAAATGTCCATGTTGTACATGCACTTGGACACCAGCGTGTTGGGATACACGTTGCTGGAAATACATTGGCTGATGAAGCCGCAAAGTCAGCAGTGGCTGTGGCTGCAGTGACTCGTTTGAGTTCAAAACCGGACGCAGACATTTGGGCTGCCGTGAAAGCTACGGCTGATGGTACTCCCTATCCTAAAGGATCTTCTAACAAGTATTCCTACTGCATGAGAGGTATGCTGAACGCTGAAGTCAAGATACCAGGCATAGGTGTACGAGACATTTCCAATAGAGATATAAGATCACAATTGATTAAAGCAGCGCACAAGGGGGTGACATCTACCAATGCTGCTGTGGCGGCTACTATTTCAATCTTGCAGGCCCGTTATTGGTGGCCAGGTCTCTATAAAGAGACGAAGCAGTATGTCCTTTGTTGTGACATTTGTCAACAAATTAAAATTTCCATTGCCAAACGCCCACCTCAGACACCCCTCCTGATTTCAAACAAACCATTTCAATGTGTGTACTTGGACCATTGTGGTCCCCTAAGACCGGACAGTGCATACAAGTATATTTTAGTCGCTGTTGATTCATGCTCCAGATTTTTATGGGTGTGGCCACAATGCTCGGCTGACGCTCAGACTGTTATTAAAGATTTGCAAGTCTTTATCGGTACATATGCGGTTGCGGCTTTCCATTTGGGCCAGGGCCCTGCTTTCACCTCAAGGGCATTCAGGGACATGATGGCTTCATTGGGGGTCCAACTCCAGGACTCGCCTCCATTTCATCCTGAGGGAAATAGTGTCGTGGAGCGATTAAACCATGATTTAAAGCAATCCTTAACAGCCAGAGTCTTCTATACGGGTCGTAGTTGGCTTAGCCACCTATATGGAGTAGAGAGAGCATGTAACAATCTGCCTAGGATGTCCCTTGGGGGTCGTGCATCATATGAGTACCTGTTCGGAACTCAAATGTATGTTCCTTATCTTGATGGTCCTGGCGTGGAGGCAGCAGAAACACCTTTTGACATAAATGAACGTGTCACTGTCTTACAGGAACTGCAACAGTTCTGTGACAATAATTCTTTTATCAGTGCTGCTTCCACAGGAATCAAGGATGTGCCTGTAACATCTACCAGCTGGATTCCCAGAGTTGGGGATCTTGTACGTGAAAAAGTCACTGTGAAAAAGGAATTTGGCCCTTCTTACCGAGCACCAGTCCCAGTATTAGGGATACACGGTACCAGAACTGTAATTCTACCACCGTTGGCAGGTGCCAAAGAAAATCGTTTTGTCTCCATCGACAATGTCAAATTACACCATGTGGCCGATCCTGCACAGCCGACCAAGAGGAACATCCAGTAGTTCCCGAATACCTCTCACTACTGGTCAAGAAATTCCTATACAAGTTGTTTATACCAACACCGACGCCTCTTCGAGCTTGGGGAGGGTGGAAGATGATCTTGCATTGGTTCCACTAATATCACACAATATAGAAACGGTCGACCAAGTTGATTCAACTCCAACACAAATTGATGGTGCTATCTATAGTGTGCCACCACGAGAAACACCAGCTCCACCACTGACCACGGCTCCCTCCTTTGCACGAACTGCTTCTGGATATTATGCCGACTTCGATGATGACTTCTCAGACTCATTCACCTCTTCTACAGCTGACTTATCAAGAGCACGTAAGCTAAAACACTGGCTTAACCCGTTCTGTGCTGAGGACGTAGTGGTTACGTCCTTCAGCACAGTGCTGCTGTGCCGAGGACGTAACCACTACGTCCTCGGCACACAGCCAAGAGGGAGCTCTCTCGCTCCCTCTGTGTGCTTCCCACCCCCCAAAGTCAGGGATGGAAGGGGAAGCCCTTCCCCTTCCACCCCGACCCCCCACCCCCCTGTAATGACGTCAGCGTGCGATCGCACGCTGACTTCATTATGGGGTTCTCGCCGCACAGGAAGCCATTTGCTTCCTGTGCGGCGAGAAAGGAAGAGGTGAGTTTCTCTTCCCGGTGGGTGGGGGGTTTTGCAGAAAGAGGCACCGGGGGAAAGGAAAGGCTTTTCCTTTCCCCCGGTGTCTCTTTGAGCATTCCTGCTGCCCGATCGCATTGCGATCATGCAGCAGGAATACCCACTAGACACCAGGGATTTTTTTTATTTTTCTATTTCTTTTGTGTTTATGTCTTGCGGGGAGCGGCCCCTTGGGCAAGGGTCGCTCCCCTTTTGGGGGGCAACTAATTACGCCCATTTCTGCCCCCCTTGGGGGCAGATTGGCCTACTATTTTAGGCGGATCTGCCCCCAAGGGGGGCAGAAACCACTGGATCACCAGGGATGTCATTTTATTCGTGTATTTATGTGGGGGGGTGTCCCCTTGGGCAAGGGGCGCCCCACCCCAAGGGGGCATAGAACTGTTGGCCTTTTCTGCCCCCCTTGGGGGCAGATCGGCCTATTTTTTTTAGGTCCATCTGCCCCCAAGGGGGAGCAGAAGCCACTTATGCACCAGGGATTGTGTGTGTAGTGGATGGGTGGGCGGCCCCTTGGGCAAGGGTCGCTCCCCTTTGGGGGACATGTCTTTTAGGGCCATTTCTGCCCCCCTTGGGGGCAGATCAGCCTATTATTTTTAGGCTGATCTGCCCCAAGGGGGGCGGAAACCACTAGAACGCCAGGGATTTTTTTCATGTGTTTATTTTTGTGGGGGGGCATCCCCCAGGGGGGCATTGACCTGTTGGCCATTTCTGCCCCCCCCCTGGGGGCAGATGGGCCTCTTTTTTTAGGTCCTCCTGCCCCCAAGGGGGGAAGAAGCCACTTAGACACCAGGGATAGTGTGTGTGTGTGTGTGTGTTAGTGGATGGGGGGCCTTGGGCAAGGGTCACCCCCCACTTTGGGGGCACATGTACCGAGGCCATTTCTTCACCTCTTGGAGACAGATCAGCCTATTATTTTTAGGCTGATCTGCCCCCAAGGGGGCAGAAACCACTAGAATGCCAGGGATTTATTTTTATTTGTTTATTTTTGTGGGGGGGGGCATCCCCTTGGGCACCGGGCACCCCCCCAAGGGGGGCATTGACCTGTTGGCCATTTCTGCCCCCCCTGGAGGCAGATGGGCCTATTTTTTTAGGCCCACCTGCCCCCAAGGGGGGCAGAAGCCACTTAGACACCAGTGATAGTGTGTGTGTGTGTTAGTGGATGGGGGGGGCCTTGGGCAAGGGTCGCCCTCCACTTTGGGGGCACATGTACCGAGGCCATTTCTGCACCCCTTGGAGACAGATCAGCCTATTATTTTTAGGCTGATCTGCCCCAAAGTGGGGCAGAAACCACTAGAACGCCAGGGATTTTTTTTCATTTGTTTATTTTGTGCCCCAAGGGGGGCATTGACCTGTTGGCCATTTCTGCCCCCCCTGGGGGCAGATGGGCCTATTTGTTTAGGCCCACCTCCCCCCAAGGGGGGCAGAAGCCACTTAGACACCAGGGATAGTGTGTGTGTGTGTGTGTGTTAGTGGCACATGTACCGAGGCCATTTCCGCACCCCTTGGAGACAGATCAGCCTATTATTTTTAGGCTGATCTGCCCCCAAGGGGGGTAGAAGCCACTTAGGCACCAGGGATAGTGTTGTGTGTGTTTTTTTGTTTTTTTTTTGTTTGGGGGCTGTCCCCTTTGGCAAGGGTCGCTCCCCATGGGGACACACTACTAAAGGTATTTTCTGGCCTCCTTGGGTCAGACAGGCCTATTTATTTAGTAGGCCCATCTGCCCCTATGGCAAAATCCACTTAGGCACCAATTTCTAAATGTTTGATGGTGGGGTGTTTGTCAACTGATGAAGTATTTGCATTTGTGATAAAAAATGTTTTCCTCCTTTTTGTTCTAGTTCAAAGCTTTTGCTTTATTTGCTGTGGCTCCTTGCGGTTATGGTGGTGGTTGACCTGCAGCTTGCACAGTTGCATGTTTTAGGTAAGTAAAAACAATTTACTCCAAAGGAGTATTGTTGCCATGCATGAATGACATGTTTGTAGGGGGTGTACTAAATGCAGGATTGTGTGTGAAATTGTCCTTAGATTTGTGCACAATGATATTTGTTTTGTCTTATTTCTAATTTGCCTTTCTTTCTTTCTGTTTAGTGGGATATTATTGGTGATTGCTGTGTCTGTGCAGAGTAGTTGCTGGTGAATCAAGCTTTTTCAGGCAAGTGAGCGGTATAGTTTTTGAGTTTATAACTCTTACTAACAAAGCTACACTTTGTTACTTGTCTTACACAGTGCTGGTTGTTGGTGGTGAATTTGTCCAGTTAATTTTAGTAGGAGAGATCATGGCTAGCCGCAGGATGACTGCTCAGCAGGTGGTTGGTATGCTTTTTGAGTCATTGTCTGATCATGATTATGAGACGGACTCTGTATCTGAGGCAGAGAAGGAAGTGAGAGATTCTGGCAGTGCTGTTTCTGATGGAGGGGAATCTTCTGATGATGAAGCCACACTCAGTGCAGATGAAGGGCCTGTTTTAGAGGAGGACACTGATGTGCCATTAGTGCAGCAACCTGGGGCTGAAAGGTTTCCCGTTATAAGACCTGATGTCTGGGTTGCCCCAAACATGGGCAGCCAGGGTTGCCTGCCTTTACTGGTCTCCCGGGGTGTAACGCCAATACAGAGAACTTTTTGCCTATCAATTTCTTTGAGTTATTCATGGATGATGTGTTTTTGGAAGAGATTGTTGAGCAGACTAATTTGTACGCAGAGCAGCATTTGAGGGACAACGCTGTTAGACTTAGGCCATACTCTAGAGCTGCCCAGTGGATTCCCACAAATTTGGAGGAGATAAAAAAGTTTTGGGGTTTGACTTTTTGATGGGGTTGATAAGGAAGCCGTCACTGGCTTCTTATTGGTCTACTAGTCCCTTGATGGCAACAGCTATATTTCCTGCGACCATGAGTCGTAATCGGTATTTGCTTCTTCTTAGGATGCTGCATTTTGTTGACAATGCATTAGCCTGGCCACGAGATCACCCAGATTCTGACCATCTTTTTAAGATTAGGCCTGTCCTTGATCATTTTGTAGATCGATTTTCGGAGGTCTATGTTCCAGGCAAAGAGATAAGTGTGGACGAGTCTTTGGTCCTCTTCAAGGGTCGTTTTGTTTTTAGGCAGTACATTCCTAGCAAAAGGGCACGATATGGAATTAAATTGTATATGCTGTCTGAAAGTAGTACAGGATATGTGTATAGTTTCCGTGTCTACACTGGTAGGGATTCCTATATTGACCCCCCTAGTTGTCCTCCCACTTTTGGAGTTACTGAGAAAATTGTGTGGGATCTTGGTAGACGACTGTTCAGCAAAGGTCACCATTTGTATGTAGATAACTTCTACACTGGAGTGCAGTTGTTCAAGGAATTGTTTAGAGTGGATACTGTTGCTTGTGGCACAATCCGTTCTAACCGGAAAGGCTATCCAAGGGAGCTTGTCTGTAAAAAACTTGAGAGGGGACAGTGCTGTGACTTGCAGAATGATGAGCTGCTAGCTTTGAAATTTTCAGACAAGAGGGATGTCTACATGCTAAGTACCATCCATGATGAGAGTACTTCCCCCATGACTGTTTGGGGCCAGGTTGCTGAAGTGCGCAAATCTGTGTGCATTTTAGATTATAATAAGCACATGGGAGGTGTAGATAGAGTAGATCAGAGGTTGGAACCTTATACTGCTATTCGTAAGTCTTATGTTTGGTATAAGAAGTTAGCAATTCACCTCTTCCACTTAGCAACCTTCAATGCTTTTATTGTGTTTAGGGATAGGTCTCCAGAGTCAAAGATGACATTTGTGAAATTTCAGGAGTCATTGATAGGGAGCCTTATTGTGGTGGAACAGGCCAGAGTTCCTAGAGAAGCAGAGGTGGAGGATGTGGCTAGATTGAAAGATCGCCACTTTGCTGAGCACATTCCTCCCACACCCAAAAAAGACTTTCCAGCTCAGAAATGTAGAGTGTGTTTTCGAAGAGGTATCCGGAGGAGACTCGGATGTACTGCCCAGATTGTCCTTCAAAGCTTGGGCTGTGTGTGGGTGGTTGTTTTAAGAATTACCACACCCAGAAGAATTTCTGGGAACAACCATGAGTGTAAACTCATGTCTGTTTTGTATTTTCATGTGTTCAGTTTCATGGTTAGCATTTCTGTCATGTACTTAGTTAGAGCTTTTGTGTTTGTAGTTTTGTAATTCTTTCTACTTAGTTAGGGGTTCCTCTGTTTAAAAAATAAAAATGATGCCATTGTGTGTGGCGTGGGGCTTGGCTGAGAGTGTACATATTGACTTGCTGTTGGCTACTGCAACACACTGCCAGGCAAACACCAGTCCACACACTCCCATCAGCTGGTGTGATTGTTATATCAGGCATGTGGGCGTATGTAAGTGATGGGCCCTTGAGTGGCTCTGTCTGTCGATGTGAGTTTTGTAATGTGCTGGGCCCGTGGCTGGCGGTGTGAATGGTCTTGTGCGTGTCATGTATGAAAGTTGTGTGAATGGACTGTAAAGCGGTTGGTGCCTTGTCGCGGCTTTACAGCTCACGAGCTGTGAGTCATTGGTTCAGTTTGTTGCCTTTCAGTGCATTTCATTTTTGTGAAAGCTCTTGTTAGTAAAATTTGATCCACTGAACAATCACTCACCCTCGTGCCAAATCCAACCAGTATGTGTGGTAAAAATGACAAAACCTGCTCCGCTGTAATCAGGCGTCGCAGCACACCTGTGACACACTAGGTGCCTCAGGTGGGACCCCGATGATGAAGCATGCCACCAACTTGGTTGGTGGGTGAGGGGTCTTTTTCACATAACCTAAGTGCGTTTCTTTTCACAATTTTAGTGTTTGGCACATCACGGACGTATGTGGACACATCAAAACGATATATTACAAAACTACCTGTGTTTCGGGGGGAGGGGGCACCTATGTTTTTGCCTTCATCTAGGGAAACCTACCAAACCCAGACATTTTTTTAAAACTAGACACCCCAAAGAGTCCAGGGAGGTGTGGCTTGCGTGGATCCCCCAACATTTTCTTACCCAGACTCCTCTGTAAACCTCAAAATTTGCTTAAAAAAGCATATTTTCCTGACTTTTCTTCGTAGGATCACCGCTCCAGCACAAACTTCCTACTCCCCAGTGTTCCCCTAAGTCTCCCAAGTAAAATGACACCTCACTTATGTGGGTCCCCAAAGCAGAGTCAGTCTAAAGATGTATAAAAGAATATGTCCTTATAAACTCGCTGTGCTATCCTCTCTATCTTTACACATTTTGGGCCTTATTCTGTTGCAGGCACCTGGCCCACCCACACAAGTGAGGTATCATTTTTACCAGGAGACTTGGGGGAACGCGGGGTGGAAGGAAATTTGTCCCTCCTCTCAGATTGCAGAACTTTCTGTCACCGAAATGTGAGGAAAACGTGTTTCTTTAGCCAAATTTTGAGGTTTGCAAAGGATTCTGGGTAACAGAACCTGGTCAGAGCCCCACAAGTCACCCCATCTTGGATTCCCCTAGGTCTCTAATTTTCAAAAATGCACAGGTTTGGTAGGTTTCCCTAGGTGCCGGCTGAGCTAGAGGCCAAAATCTACAGTTAGGCACTGTTTTCAATGAAAAAATGTGATGTGCCCACGTTGTGTTTTGGGCCATTTCCTGTTACGGGCGCTCGCCCTACCCACACAAGTGAGGTACCATTTTTATCGGGAGACTTGGGGGAACGCTGGGTGGAAGGAAATTTGTGGCTCCTCTCAGATTCCAGAACTTTCTGTCACCGATATGTAAGGAAAATGTTTTTTTTTAGTCAAAATTTGAGGTTTGCAAAGGATTCTGGGTAACAGAACCTGGTCAGAGCCCCACAAATCACCCCATCTTGGATTTCCCTAGGTCTCTAGTTTTCAAAAATGCACAGGTTTGGTAGGTTTCCCTAGGTGCCGGCTGAGCTAGAGGCCAAAATCTACAGGTAGGCACTTTGCAAAAAACAGCTCTGCTTTCTGTCAAAAAATGGGGTGTGCCCACTGTGTGTTTTGGGACATTTCCTGTCGCGGGCGCTAGGCCTACCCACACAAGTGAGGTATCATTTTTATCGGGAGACTTGGGGGAACGCTGGGTGGAAGGAAATATGTGGCTCCTCTCAGATTCCAGAACTTTCTGTCACCAAAATGTGAGGAAAATGTGTTTTTTTAGCCAAAATTTGAGGTTTGCAAAGGATTCTGGGTAACAGAACCTGGTCAGAGCCCCACAAGTCACCCCATCTTGGATTCCGATAGGTCTCTGTTTTTCAAAAATGCACAGGTTTGGTAGGTTTCCCTAGGTGCCGGCTGAGCTAGAGGCCAAAATCTACAGGTAGGCACTTTGCAAAAAACACCTCTGTTTTCTTTAAAAAAATGGGATGTGTCCACAATGTGTTTTGCGGTGTTTCCTGTCGCGGGCGCTAGGCCTACCCACACAAGTGAGGTATCATTTTTATCAGGAGACTTGGGGAAACGCTGGGTCAAAGGAAATTTGTGGCTCCTCTCAGATTCCAGAACTTTCTGTCACCGAAATGTGAGGAAAATGTGTTTTTTTAGCCAACTTTTGAGGTTTGCAAAGGATTCTGGGTAACAGAACCTGGTCCGAGACCCACAAGTCACCCCATCTTGGATTCCCCTAGGTCTCTAGTTTTAAAAAATGCACAGGTTTGGTAGGCTTCCCTTGGTGCCGGCTGAGCTAGAGGCCAAAATCTACAGGTAGGCACTTTGCAAAAAACAGCTCTGTTTTCTTTCAAAAAATGGGATGTGTCCACGTTGTGTTTTGGTGCGTTTCTTGTCGCGGGCGCGAGGCCTACCCACACAAGTGAGGTATCATTTTTATCGGGAGACTTGGGGGAACGCTGGGTGGAAGAATATATGTGGCTCCTCTCAGATTCCAGAACTTTCTGTCACCGAAATGTGAGATAAATGTGTTTTTTTAGCCAAATTTTGAGGTTTGCAAAGGATTCTGGGTAACAGAACCTGGTCAGAGCCCCACAAGTCACCTCATCTTGGATTCCCCTAGGTCTCTAGTTTTAAAAAATGCACAGGTTTGGTAGGTTTCTCTAGGTGCCGGCTGAGCTAGAGGCCAAAATCTACAGGTAGGCACTTTGCAAAAAACACCTCTGTTTTCTTTCAAAAAATGGGATGTGTCCACGTTGTGTTTTGGGGCATTTCCTGTCGCGGGCGCTAGGCCTACCCACACAAGTGAGGTATCATTTCTATCAGGAGACTTGGCGGAACGCTGGGTGGAAGGAAATTTGTGGCTCCTCTCAGATTCCAGAACTTTCTGTCACCGAAATGTGAGGAAAATGTGTTTTTTTAGCCAAATTTTGAGGTTTGCAAAGGATTCTGGGTAAGAGAACCTGGTCAGAGCCCCACAAGTCACCCCATTTTGGATTCCCCTAGGTCTCTAGTTTTAAAAAATGCACAGGTTTGGTAGGTTTCCCTAGGTGCCGGCTGAGCTAGAGGCCAAAATCTACAGGTAGGCACTTTCTAAAAAACACCTATGTTTTCTTTCAAAAAATGGGATGTGTCCACATTGTGTTTTGGGGCGTTTCCTGTCGCGGGCGCTAGGCCTACCCACACAAGTGAGGTATCATTTTTATCGGGAGACTTGGGAAACGCTGGGTGGAAGGAAATTTGTGGCTCCTCTCAGATTCCAGAACTTTCTGTCACCGAAATATGAGGAAAATGTGTTTTTTTAGCCAGATTTTGAGGTTTGCAAAGGATTCTGGGTAACAGAACCTGGTCAGAGCCCCACAAGTCACTCCATCTTAGATTCCCCTACGTCTCTAGTTTTCAAAAATGCACAGGTTTGGTTGGTTTCCATAGGTGCCGGCTGAGCTAGAGGCCAAAATCTACAGGTAGGCACTTTGCAAAAAACAGCTCTGTTTTCGGTAAAAAAATGAGATGTGCCCACTTTGTGTTTTGGAACATTTCCTGTCGCGGGCGCTAGGACTACCCACACAAGTGAGGTTTCATTTTTATCGGGAGACTTGGGGGAACGCTGGGTAGAAGGAAATTTGTGGCTCCTCTCAGATTCCAGAACTTTCTGTCACCGAAATTTGAGGAAAATGTGTTTTGTTAGCCAAATTTTGAGGTTTGCAAAGGATTCTGGGTAACAGAACCTGGTCAGAGCCCCACAAGTCACCCCATCTTGGATTCCCCTAGGTCTCTAGTTTTCAAAAATGCACATTTGGTAGGTTTCCCTAGGTGCGGGCTGAGCTAGAGGCCAAAATCTACAGGTAGGCACTTTGCAAAAAACAACTCTGTTTTCTGTGGTGTGTCCACGTTGTGTTTTGTGGCATATCCTGTCCCGGGCGCTAGGTCTACCCACACAAGTGAGGTATAATTTTTATCGGGAGACTTGTGGGAACATAGAATAGCCAAACAAGTGTTATTGCCCCTTGTCTTTCTCTACATTTTTCCCTTCCAAATGTAAGACAGTATGTAAAAAAGACGTCTCTTTGAGAAATGCCCTGTAATTCACATGCTAGTATGGGCACCCCGGAATTCAGAGATGTGCAAATAACCACTGCTTCTCAACACCTTATCTTGTGCCCATTTTGGAAATACAAAGGTTTTCTTGATAGCTATTTTTTACTCTTTATATTTCAGCAAATTAATTGCTGTATACCCGGTATAGAATGAAAATCCACTGCAGGGTGCAGGTCATTTATTGGCTTTGGGTACCTAGAGTTCTTCATGAACCTACAAGCACTATATATCCCCGCAACCAGAAGAGTCCAGCAGACTTAACGGTATATTGCTTTCGAAAATCTGACATTGCAGGAAAAAGTTACAGAGTAAAACGTAGAGAAAAATTGATGTTTTTTTACCTCAATTTCAATATTATTTTTTTTCAGTTGTTATTTTCTGTAGGAAACCCTTGTAGTATCTACACAAATTACCCCTTGCAGAATTCAGAATTTTGTCTACTTTTCAGAAATGTTGCGGTTTCTGGGATCCAGCATTAGTTTCATGCTCATTTCTGTCACTGACTGGAAGGAGGCTGAAAGCACAAAAAATCGTAAAATGGTAAAAATGGGGTATGTCCCAGTAAAATGCCAAAATTGTGTTGAAAAATTGGGTTTTCTAATTCAGGTCTGCCTGTTCCTGAAAGGTGGGAAGCTGATGATTTTAGCACCGCAAACCCTTTGTTGATGCCCTTTTCAGGGAAAAAACCACAAGCCTTCTTCTGCAGCCCCTTTTTCCAATTTTCACTGTATTTTGGCTAATTTCTTGGCCTCCTTCTGGGGAACCCACAAAGTCTGGGTACCTCTAGAATCCCTAGGATGTTGGAAAAAAAGGACACAAATTTGGCGTGGATAGCTTATGTGAACAAAAAGTTATGAGGGCCGAAGCGCGAACTGCTCCAAATAGCCAAAAATAGGCTCGCCACAGGAGGGGGAAAAGGCCTGACAGCAAAGGGGTTAAATAAACATATTTTGTTTTTCCATGGAACTATCTATGGCTCTCTTTGACTGTCCTAGCTTTTCTACTTTGGATTTGTTTTGTTATTCCCTTTTTCTTATTAATACATGGTCATTTTCTTCCTGAAAAATCAACAGTTGAATTGGTGGAGGAGGTCTTAAAACCACATTTTTCATCACATAAGGGCCGAAGAGACTTATCATTTGTGAACATTTCCGCAGTACCAATTCCTGATGGGATTGCTTGGGACAAAGTAATATTTGATATATATGGTCCCACAGAAGTAATTTAGATACCATATGTGTTCAAATAATCAATGAATGACGTTCTAATACCAGGTATTGTTTCTGATGATTGGGATGTGAAAACAGTTGATTCCATAATGACTGAATTGCAGTATTATACTGTCATTGAAAACGAAGATGTTTGTCAATCTAAAGAGAATTAAGGTGATATGTTTTTGCTATAATTATTATCGGCACCATTTCATACATAGAGCGAGCAGCCCCAAAACTGTTGTTAATTATACACGATGGGAACATTGTCCTACTCCATCACAGGGGAGTTCCAAAACATATTCTGAAAAATTTACATAATTTTCTGGGTACAATGTAAAAAATGCTGAGTCGTATTATTTCAAGGTACCACCTACCAAGAATATACATATATTAATATTGAATACAAAATTTAAATATTTAGAATCCTTTGTTTCCCGGTTGGGTATTGAAGGCTATGAATATTGGCTGAAGTTGATCGATCTGAAAAGTGTGTGGGGAATAAAAAATTGGCATATTAGGGGAAAGGAAGCTTTGTTTAGAGCATGCCTCATTCCTGTACAAATGTTCTTTTTAAATGAAATGGTACAACAAACAAGTTGTTTAGGCTTAGCTAAAATTAAGGAATTAAACATGCCCAGTATACCTGCCCCAGCAACATTTTATAAATGGCAAAAATATACAAATGCTACTGAAGATCAGCTTGAAGAATGGGTCCTGAATGGTATAGTTAATGTTTCACTGACACGTCCTGGTGGGTGGTTATTGTGGCTAATAGATACCAATGGGTGTCATCAATGTTTTATCAACCCCTCAGGGGGTTTTAGAACTAGTAGGCCAGACCCTCACTACATATCATCCGGACATACGGGTATAGTTACAACATATAGTGTAGGGAAATTGTGCCAGCAATGGTTAAAATCATCCTCACTAGATGCGGTTAGAGAACACCTCAGTCTCCTGTATAATGACACTGATTTACAGGATTTCCTGTTGGGCCCCAGAAGACACCGCAGGAAGCGTTTCTTATATGAAGTATATAATTAAATTTGGAAGATTTCCCAAAAGGAGGCAGCTGCACGGTTAAGGCAAATAGATCAAGACAATCTGAAAAAGGCATTGGCTGTTGTGGATAATGGGATTAATACTTTGTCCGACCGAATATATACTTTAAATACTATTGTCTCTTCTGCTATAGACATTATACAAACAGATATGTCTTCTTTACATCATGGACAAAGTCAACTAAGGTCCATTATGCAGTTGGGTTGGACACTTCAAACACTGAAGGCGGGTCACGTTCCCTGGCAGCATGTCAGTGCGAGGGAGATATTTTCTTCCTTTAATTTAACACAACAACAACAACTAATGGCTAAGAAGGAAGTGACTTATGTCATGCTTAATATCGAGAAATTAGAAAAGTTGCCTTTTACTGTGGCAGAAATTCCGCCTGCTGAGTGGCTAATACATGGGGTCATTAATCTGCCCATTTCAACACTTCAATTCACATCCTGTTTAAAACACATTCCGGTAGGCAGATATGAGAAACTTGGAGATAGTTACATTAATGAGGAGTGGGAGCATCCCTTCTCGTACAAATGCTTCAGTGGTATGAAAGAAGTCTTTCTTAGCGGTAGTGAATGTGAGACTTCAGTCAGCCATTCGATGATTTGTAAACAGCTGCCCTTGCATGGGACGTGTAACGCCTCTGCTGCAAACTTGGCTTGTTATCTGAAGGGAGTTCCAGTCCCCTTGATTAGACCTACGTTCCAGGTGCTTTCAAACGACAGCTACATCCTCCTCAATGGTGAAGACTTGTGGCATGTGGGCTGGAATAGTTTACATTGTTTCGGTCTCTAAGGTTGTTACATGCTGTGGGAATATACTTTTCCCACACCACTAAAATTAAAGAGGTAGCTGACATTTGGCCTCACATTGCTAATTCAAATGTGAATTTTGACAAGTTGAGCAGACTCAATGGTTTATTTTTTCAAAACCATGTGGCTCTTATATCTGTGTGCGAGACCTATGCACTTCAGGTTGCAAGGTCGTTGGCAGAGATAGAGTCCCCATTGAATACAAACTTTCCGAGACACTTTGGTGAGCTCATGGGACGAATATTTAATGCGCCCAGTACAACTGGAATCGCACATTTTTTCAAAACTTTTGGTTCTGGTTTCATTCACACCTTCTACTCCGTATTCGGTTTGATAACATCAGCAACCACTCATTCTTCTCTAGTATTTTCGGGGGATTTCCGATAACTTTGGCTTTATTAGCTGGCCTCTTGCTGTTGCTATATTTTATGCACAATGGCTGTACCGCCGGAAAAAGGAGGAACGAAGGCACTCCCATCAGCGCAGCTGTGTCGTGAACGCATGATGCAGTACTTTGGAGCAGCACTCCTGGAGCAATTGGAGTGTGGCTGGTCTTTGTCACGCAGACCGGTTTTGCATTGTGTGCAGCCCGTGTTTCGGTGCCTCATGTGCTCTTTCAAACAAGCACTGGAACTCTGTCTTTCGACGCAGCACTTGCCTACAGTGGACGCTGATCTGTTGATTTTCTCGCAGAGGGTTCATTACCGGACTTGCACATTGAGGTTGCATCTGCTACGAGAAGCTACTTATGACTTACCGTTCTTGGACAATATAACTCATGACTTATCACTGGGCACAACACGGAATGCCACCTTGGCTGAAGCTACAGAACACACCTGCTCCTTGATCCTTCTTGGCGATGAGTTCATGACCTTAACATCGGCTGAAGTGGAAGATCTCCTATCCTCCATGATTCAGTAATCAATTGGAACTTTTTGAAATTGACTTGTCCTTTGAATTCAGTCTTATGCCACATGTTCACGTTAAATTGTCACGTTGAATGCTCATGTGTCCTTTCAACTTGTCATCATTGACATTACTTTTAAATATATATCTTAGGTTGAGCTTTTTAGCGATAGAATTATATATCTTTGGCTTAGAACCACTTTCAATTGACATGGGGAGGGTGTTGTGTAGCCATTTTAGTTATAGCTCCATGCACGTTATTTTAACACACTAGGCCGCTGTGTACTTTAACCTAGATATATTTTATTCAGCTTCACCTTATTTTTATTTACAATAACCATTTTTATGGTCTTTTTTTTATTTCAGTCTACCTAACTGTTTTGCCTAGGCCAGCTCTCTGTTCTCAAACAAGACATTCTTGCTCACTCTGTGCTTCTTCCAAGGCTACAGCATGGTGCATTGCCAGTGAACATGGTAATAGTTTAGTCTCCAACATTCGTAGAAAACACACATCCTTACGTAGGGACATTTTCCAAGATAAGCAGCTGTGTTGTTATAAAAACAATTCCTTGTCCCTTACACCTTAGAGGGAAATTCCAGCCAGGTACCACAACTGTATGCTGATTGCTGACTGCTTCGCTACAGATGCTAATGCAGACCGCAGGCCTTTGCTCAGGTATGGGGTTGATGTCTTCCCAGGGGAACCTGAAGGGCAAAATTAGAGCTTAACATGCTGTGCTCTATCTTAGCCTAGGTAGGGATTAACTCATCGAAAATAGTGACAATATGATAGCGTTGTTTTTATGCTTCACTCTTCTAGTCACAATTCTAATACTGTCATGTTGTGTTGTCCTGGTTATTGCAGCTCACACTTTGCTTTCTAAGAGGCAGTAGATTTATTAAACTTATTTTTGAAACATATACTGCTTCTGTTTGTTATTTATATATGAGACTAAATTGTAAGTGAGAGAACCTGATGAGACCTGAGTGACCACGACTTCCCTGAGAAGCCTTGTATGTCATGCGCTCGGCTGCTCAATCATCCACACTCTCTGATGGGGATGAGGCACTGCTAGCTGGCCGGACCAAACCCCAGATTGGAGCGACAGGTGTCACCCGCAGTGGGTTGAACTTAGTCTCCCACACCGCGGGCGATTCTGCCGCTCAAAGTCCAGTAGACTCATTAGAATAATGAGAGCCTACACAACACTGTGTCCTGTCTCTTGGAACAAAAATGGCATGCACTGCCGGGGAAAGGGCCCCTGCCGTCTCAACAGTTGAGCTGGAAAAACTAGTGGAAAGGGTACAACACCTGTATGGGCAGTTGTACGGAGCTCCAGAGCAACAGGTCAGTACAACGTCCTTGGGTCAACAAGTTGGGTGTGGTTTGATGATGTATTTGTGTGCATATTGACATGTCATGACTGATCAGGTCTGTAGCATGCACAAGATATGTGTGGGAGATCACCAGTGTGCATGAACAGTGTTTGTTGTATGTCGCCAAAGCTTCCTGCTGGATTGGTATCAATGACATCTTGTCCCCCCTTTTCTCATTGTGTCCCAATCAGGTCAGCGCCCACCAGAAGAAAAGGTTGTGGCAAGCTATCGCCAAGGACTTGCGGACCCTGGGGGTCCATGGCCAGCGGAGCACCCATTGCAGAAAGCGATGGGAGGACCTGCAACACTGGGCCCGGAAGACCGCAGATGGCCTCGCAATGTGGGAGGAGTCACGTCGAACCCTGGCCCTCGAATGTCCCACATACTGACTGTGGCATACCCTGATTTGGATAGGTGTTTGAAGGCAGCACAGCAGTCACAAGGGGGTAAATGTTGACAACAGGTCACCACTGCATGTTTGTGCATTGTCACCCTCCTTGGACTTGGAATAAACATAGTCAGATGTGATTTAGGGAACGTACAGTCCTGGCTGCCACACCTATCAAGTAGGTGTGTGTGATGGCCGCTATGTTGAGCCACGTAGGATGAGTAGTGGTGGTACAGTGACACATGTTCAGCTGTAGGTATGGGTCTCTCAAGTCAGCTATCATGTCAATGGCTGCATCCTCCCTATCTGCGTGTACTTTAGTAGTTTGAAGTGGTCATAATGGCACTGTATATGAGTAATGACAGGCATGTTACGTGAAGGTTGCAGTTGCATCAGTTACTACATCAATGGATTCTCTGTACCACATGTACTCCTCACATTCCTATCGGTTAGTTAGTGTCCTGAGTCCCTCTTTGCTTAGATTAGTATCATCCTCTAGTGGATGACATGTGATTGGGTACAGTCCTGGGATTGATTCTAGGACTAGTCAAATGGCATTGACGGGCATGTAGTTGTCTTCATGCAGGAGTTTGGTCTGCAGGGTTGGTATGGGTTTAGACATAGCTTGCATGACTCTATTTGGGAAAAACTGCTAATTGGTCTATTGTTACGCAGGCAGGGATCTGCATTGTTTGTATGTGAAGTGGATGTGTGGCTTTTAATATTTTCCTCCCTTTCTGTTTCTGCCCCCTCCTTTTCTCTCTCCTCCTCTGTCTATGTGTGCACTAGCATCATCTGGCAAGGGAGGAAGGACACTGGCAGGTGGGGATGTTGCAGCCCACGGGACACAGGAGGTGGCCAGCAGTGAAGCTGAGGGGACCAGTGGGACGGAGGGCAAGGGGAGCACCATGGGGAATACTGGATCTACCACAACATCTGACTCAGATTCCTCCTCCGATGGTGGCTCCCTAGCAGTGGCAAACCCTTCTGGTACAACACCATTGTTGTCCGCCACCCCCTTTCCAGCACTGCCCTCCCTGTAGCATCCCACCCAGTTGCCTGTGCCTGCTCACCCAGGAGGGTTGGTGTCTCCTTCACGGCAGGCACCTCTGCCCCTGACCCAGTCAGCTCTGCTGTGCTCAATGAGGAGGCTATTGACCTCCTGAGGTCCATCTCTGTGGGTTAGACAACGATCGTGAATGCCATCCAGGGACTGGCATCCCAGAAGCAGCAGACCAATGCAATCCTGGAAGGCATTCACTGTGCCTTGTCTGGCCTATAGAGATCGTTTCAGGCTCTGGCCTCCTCGTTGACGGCAGCCAGTGTCCTTCATCTTCCGTCCCCCCTCTAGCTACCTGTTCCCAATCCACAAGCCCTCTCCCTACACCCATCCACGGCACACCAACACACATGCATACACCCACTACAATAGACAAGGTGCGCAAAGACAGACATGGGCATCACAAACGTTCACACAGGCATGCGCACACACAACACACATCTGCAGACACAACAGACACTTCTCCCACCACCTCCTCCTCCAGTACAGTCACATCTCCACTCATACCTGCGAGCACAGAATCATCGGACACTGGTCCTGCTGTCAGTTATGTCATCCCCTCAATCACCACAACAGCAGACTCACAGTCACACGTCCCACACACCTTGTCTTTCTCTACAGTATATTTTTTCCTTCGAAATGTAAGACAGTATGTAAAAAAGACATCTATTTGAGAAATGCCCTGTAATTCACATGCTAGTATGGGAACCACGGAATTCAGAGATGTGCAAATAACCACTGCTTCTCAACACCTTGGGGGTCATTCTGACCCCCGCCGGCGGCGGTAGCCGCCGGCCTGGCTGGGACCGCCAGAAGACCGTCCCGCGGTCAGAAGACCGTGGCGGTCATTCTGGGTTTCCCACTGGGCTGGCGGGCGACCGCCAAAAGGCCGCCCGCCAGCCCAGTGGGAAACACCCTTCCACGAGGAAGCCGGCTCCGAATGGAGCCGGCGGAGTGGAAGGTGTGCGACGGGTGCAGTGGCACCCGTCGCGAATTTCAGTGTCTGCAAAGCAAATGAAATACTATATACCCAGTATAGAATGATAACGCATCGCAAGGTGCAGCTCATTTATTGCCTCTGGGTACCTAGAGTTCTTGATGAACCTACAAGCCATATATATATATCCCTGCAACCAGAACAGTACAGCAGATATAATGGTATATTGCTTTAAAAAATCTGACATAGGAGGGGAAAGTTACAGAGTAAAACGTGGAGGAAAATGGCTATTTTTTTCACGTCAATTATCAATATTTTTTTATTTCAGGTGTTATTTTCTGTAGGAAACCCTTGTAGGATCTACAAAACTTACGCCTTGCTGAATTCATAATATCGTCTTCTTTTCAGAAATGTTTAGCTTTTTGGGATCCAGGATTGGTTTCACACCCATTTCTGTCAATAACTGAAAGGAGGCTGAAAGCACAAAAATAGTTAAAATGGGGTATGTCCCAATAAAATGCCAAAATTGTGTTGACAAATTGGGTTTTATGATTCAAGTCTGCCTGTTCCTGAAAGCTGGTGATTTTATCACTGCAAACCCTTTGTTGATGCCATTTTCAGGGAAAAAAACACAAGCCGCCTTCTGCAGCCCTTTTTTCCCATTTGTTTGAGAAAATTTAACTTTTCACTGTTTTTTGGCTAATTTCTTGATCTCGTTCTGGGGAACCACAACGTCTTGGTACCTCTAGAATCCCTAGGAAGTTGGAAAAAAAGGACGCAAACTTGGCGTGGGTAGCTTACCTGAGAGGAAAGGCCTGGCAGCGAAGGAGTTAAAATACAAAGCTCCATCGCACATTTCCAGAGATGCATCAGAAATTCTGCTGAATCTCTGGTGCTAAACTCACACATTGCTGGACAAGTGTCAAAAGAAAAACACTACTCCAGCAATGCCAGAAAGGCTCCCATGTTAAAAAGCACTGCATCAGTTTAACACCTGCTCCAAGCAGGTGTTACATGTTTGACACAGTGACGTCGCAGAATGATGCAGTGAAATGTAGTAAATTTCACTGTACCAGTTAAGCGTGGCTTTTTGCCTGGGAACTCCTACCTTGCATACATTATACCTGGCGCAGGTATATTATGGCCCAAGTCTTTACAAACAGGCATAATGGTCCCATTGCACCAGTTTTTAAATATGGCACAGTGTAGGGCACGTTTACAGTGATGCTACAGCAGCACAAGGATCTTGTGAAAAAGCCCCTTAATGTCCGTAATGTAAAACATGTATTCATTTAATTTATTTACCTAATGGGATGAAAACGCACATCTTCAACAAATGTAGGTGAGTGGAATAGTGAAAACCTAATCAAAATAAATGCACATTGAGCGGAAGAAAGCTGCATAGACACTTTTAAAAGGATATTAGAATGGCTGCGCATAGTGCTCATTTCTAACTTTTTCAGCTGTTGGGAACATTCCAGATTACGGGTAATGAGCCAGCTAGATTTTGCTTTCTTCAAACGTCCCACCGCATCCGCTTTCTGTAAATTTAAGAAGCCTGTGAGCTATTCTGGTTAATGCGGGTGTGGCAATGCTTATGCGAAGCTTTAAATAGATTGAGACGATATTCCCATTTGAGATTGCAAGAAGTAAATCTTGTGTGGCACTTGTGTCTCCTAGCAAAACGTCCTCTTGTTTACTTTCGACATGCTTGCAGGGGCGTCGGAGACCAGACAAGGTTCAGGTAACAACCAAAGAACATGCTGTGAAACTAATATGTTGTATTTCACAGTGGGACAAAAATACTGGCTTTAGTTTTCGTACTGCTACCTCTTCAACACAGAACTGCCCACCCGCAGCGCACAACAGACCCAACGAATTTGGGCCCATATTTATACTTTTTGACGCTAAACTGCGCTAACGCAGTTTAGCGTCAAAAAATTTAGCGCCGTCTAACGCCATTCTGAAGCGCCATGCGGGCGCCGTATTTATGGAATGGCGTTAGCCGGCGCAAGCAGACCGGCGCTGCCTGGTTTGCGTGGAAAAAAACCACGTACACCAGACAGCGCCGGCGTAGGGGGAAAATGGCGTATGGGCGTCTTAAAATGGGGCAAGTCAGGTTACGTCGAAAAAATCGTCGTAACCCGACTTGCGCCATTTTTTTTCGACGCCCAACCCCCATCAACATGACTCCTATCATTGTAAAGATAGGAGTCATGCCCCCTTGCCCAATGGCCATGCCCAGGGGACTTCTGTCCCCTGGGCATGGTCATTGGGCATAGTGGCATGTAGGGGGGCACAAATCAGGCCCCCCTATGCCACAAAAAAAAAAAAAAAAATACTTACCTGAACTTACCTTAATGTCCATGGGATGGGTCCCTCCGTCCTTGGGTGTCCTCCTGGGGTGGGCAAGGGTGGCAGGGGGGGTCCCTGGGGGCAGGGGAGGGCACTCTGGGCTCATTTTGAGCCCACTTGTCCCTTAACGCCATGCCTGACCCAGGCGTTAAAAAGCGGCGCAAATGCGCCGTTTTTGGCCACGCCCACTCCCGGGCGTCATTTTTGCCCGGGAGTATAAATACCACGTAAAGGCCTGGGAGTCATTTTTTAAGACGGGAACGCCTCCCTTGCATATCATTAACGCAAGGAAGGGGTTCACGCTAAAAAATGACGCACACTCCGGGCACTTTGGCGCCCGAAGCGTCTAACGCCATAGTATAAATATGGCGTTAGTTGGCGTTAGTTTAGCGTCGAATTTGCGTCGAAAAAAACGACGCAAATTCGGCGCAACCAGAGTATAAATACGGCCCTTGATTGCACGCACTCTGGTGATAACGTTGCACAAATGGGATGCTCCAGTAGGAGCGTGGTAAATCCACGGACTTTCACAGGGCCGTTATAAAAGTGTGTTTCGTTCTAAACTGATATACCTTTGACCAATATACTGACAGTACTCAAATTGCCAATCCGGTTGTCGTCAAAATATGTGCGTTTCGAGAATGAAATTCAGGGGCGTGATAATGTATGTGACATGTTTGTATTTTTGTTATTTGTAAAAATCATATTAATACGTGGACTTAATTTTGGGATTCTATGGCGTTCTGAACTCTCTGTGCATGTGGCGTAAGCTTTTTTGTTTGGTGTACATATGGCATACAGGCCTACTCACTTGGTTAATTTGGAAGTATAAACAGAAATGTTATGTGGGGGGTAGAGGGATTAAACACGAGCTTGTCTTTGAGGGGAGCGGAAATAGACAGTGGGATTTAATTCATCCTGTGTGTATTGGTAGGAAGGCAATGGGGAGGAATCATTCTTGGTACTTTGAGTCGAGTTTAATGTAATTATATCCTCAAGTAGCTCGCCATCTAGTGGTCAGAAAACCAGTGACAGTCCTTTTAATTGCCAAGCCTAATCATCCGTGATGATGACCCAGAAAGATGGATAATTGAGCAACACATGGATGCGAATTATCGAACGCATGTGTTAACTAGATTGCCACTTAAAACTTTTCTACGATTAGGGAAGAATTATATCGAGACAATAAAAAATTGGTAGGCTATACCTCTAAATGTTTTATCGATTTTGAGTAGGCATAAGATGTGCATGCTGGTCATGGTGCTTAAAGTTAACGGGCCATTCCAACAGGCATTGCCAATGGACGTTTACTTTGGAGTTGACGTGACAAAATGAAGAAGGAGGTCACGCGATCCCATTGGAGCTCGTTTCATTTGCCTATATATACAGCATTGATCAATGGAAGGAATTTTTGATTCCAAGCCACACAGCAGCATAGAGGTTGGATCCAGATTTTAGGAATAGTGGGCACCTCGCAGTTATCAGAGTAGATGCGTACGCACAGATGGTAGCACTTCTACTTAAGAATCTTTATTACAATTAATTGTATTTATATTTCCCTTGGTGAGGTGTCGAAGTGATTTTCGGTGAGTAGCGCGCTACTCCGGATCCCAAAAGGATTAGTGGTAGCTTAGCACAGGGAAATATGAGTATAGCACTGGTATCAGTATATGGCAATATGAATTAATTTGAGTGGTGGGCATGTGAGTCTGTTAGATGGATTGAACAGAACAATAAAGCAATAGAAGAGAGAAGAATCCAGAAAGTGTTAATTGGGAGATCATAGTAGGAAGATGAGGTTTGGGATGAGTAAAGGAGAGATGGAGGAGAAAATAGTCTGTAGAAAGGGATTAGGGAGATCATAGTAGTAAAATTAGAGGATGAGCCAAAGGAGAGATACATGAAGGGAGAATTAATAGAGTTAATTGGGAGATCATAGTAATAAACTGCAGTTTGGCGTGAGCTAGGAAGGATAGAGGGGGGAAGAGTTTAGGAAGGGTGATTTTGGAGATCATAGTAGTAGAAAGAGTTTTGGGATGAGCCATAAGGTGGTGCTAGATAATAGATTAGGAGAGGTATAAGGTGAGATAGAGTAGTGCATTGGAGAGAGTTTTTTTCTCTTGTACAGTATGACCAAAGTAATAAATATATAGATACAAAATTACATAGAAAGGGATTATATGTATAAGGAAGATAGTATGTTGAGATTTAAAGCTGTATTGTATAAACAAAGGTTTTCAACTGTTGCAGTATTTGAAAGTAATTTATTTCTGTACATTTTATAACATTATTTTGATCATTTCCTTAATATTTCAATAGGGAAATCTTGTTGATAAATAGTTAAGATAATCCTTACGTATTGTGATAGAAAAATAAAACAGAGGTTTACAAGCACCTAATCAAACAACTTATATATAAACTATGCAATGATCTATGAACATGATAAGCATAGAATTATTATATAGATAGATAGATAGATAGATAGATAGATAGATAGATAGATAGATAGATAGCTAGATAGATAGATAGATAGATAGATAGATAGATAGATAGATAGATAGATAGATAGATACGTAAATAATATATACATTTGTTAAGCAGGCGTAAGGAGTACGGATATATTTTACCAACAAATACAGTTATGATACATATTTGTAGAAAGAAATACAGATATATATATAATTATAATAGTTTTTGCACTCGAAAAAGACATTACGGTCGAAACGTGTTCTTTTGTTTCAAGTCTTGAAATAAAACAAGATTTATTTATACCTAAATGGAGTGCACTGCCAATTCTTTGTTTATATATATATATATATATATATATATATATATATATATATAAAACGCTCTCTGGACTACAAGAGAACCAGGACGCCTCCATGCAAAAGATCACTTATTTATTTAACACCAAAACAAAACAAGGTTCAGAAGAGGAGCCAGAAAGCCTGCTTGCTTTGACCCAATCCATAAATTCACTTTGTGATATTTGTTTGAAAGAATGCAGAGGCTGGGTTGGCTTACTCCAAAGTGTCTGCTTTGGATTTGTATTGATTTGCCAGTTTGTTTGTGAGTTCTTGAATAATGGGATGTGTTCCTTCCATGCATTTAGGTTTACGAAATTCAGTGAGAATTTTAAAAAAATCTTTATTTACAGATTAAGCATTTTGAATTCTGTCTGAATAGTACTTTTATTATCTTGTTTGAGTTTGTATTGATTGTTGTTTGTTTGAAGCCAGGTTTGTTGCACCCTTCTAATTTGTTGTCTTATTTAATTTGGTTCTGTATTCCTCCAAGGTGCTTGTTTTCTTTTGTTCTGTTGTGTTGTCCTTAGTGATACTATGATATCAAAAGCTTCCTGTACCCAATTCTAAAGTTTTTGAATGGAGTTTATTGTGTCTAGATGTGGGTTGGCTGTTAGATGTGTTTCTAAGCATTCCAAATTGAGTTTGCTCCATGGTCGGTAGGTGGATGCATGTAAGGTGATTTTGGGTACGCTAATTTGTGGTGTTTTAAGTTGGAAAGCTACCAAATGGTGGCCTGACCATGTGACTGGAGTAATCCTTTGAAGGGTAACTAGTTCTGGTTTTTCAAAAATGGCATCTAGGATGTGTCCAGTGATATGTGTAGGATTTTATACAATTTGATGCAGGTTCAGTGTGACTAGGCTGATGATAGTTTTTGGATGGAGCATGTTGGGTTTGTCAAACCAAGGGTCATATGTAAGAAAAGTGGCATTGCACGCAGTGAAGCACCACTTTTTTGTCCCTTTAGTGCCCCCTAATACCACTATTGTTGTTGTTGTTGCTGAAGATTGTAAAGTTGGGAGCAAAGATGGATTAAGATGTGTGTTATCGGTGTAGTCATAAAGGAGGGAGTGGGTGCATGTTTTAAATTTGTGACAAAAAGTATTATGAAAGTTTGTGTGATTTTGATCTGCTGGTGTGTGTTTATTGCTTTGTTTTTGTGGAATAGTGAGAGGAGATATTGATATAGCTATTTTTGGAGACCATGTTGTATGTAAAGTAAAGCTATTTAGTGATATTTGAATTCTACAGGGGTTGTGATTGATGGGGGCAGCACCTTATAGTTGACTGAGGTGAGGCCCTAACCAGGTAGAACCTACCACTCCCATCAGGTGTGGATGCTTGTACTCACTGTATAACCTGCGCTCACCCTTGGGTAGCTTAGCATAGAGCAGTCAGACGTATCACAGAGGCAATGTGTAAAGCACTGGCACAGCACTACCACACAAAAACTACACTGAGGCCCATATTTATACTTTTTTAGAGCCGCATTTGTGTCATTTTTTTACGCAAAAGCCGTGCAAACTTACAAAATACAATACAATTGTATTTTGTAAGTTTGCGCCACTTTTATGTCAAAAAGCGGTGCAAATGTGGCGCTAAAAAAATATAAATATGGGCCTGACTGTCACAAAAGAGACTTCACATGAGGTGTATGTAAATAAAGTTTGCATTCAGCACACACATTAATTAACACAACATAAACATCATGTAAATCTGGGCATCAATCACATTTGGAATTATAACTTGTAATACTAGGCCCAACTCTGTTACGATAACATTAGCAGCATGTACACGTGAGGAAAAATAATAGTTTCACTCCCAGCACCCCAATGCATGCAACCATAATGGCAGCATGACACCCACCCCAGCAATCATCCCAACTCAATAACAAACAGTTATAGGATGCATCTTGGTTCCCAACATTAGCAGCAATATGCACATACAGAGAATCTCAGCACTTTTAAGTTAGCCCCGTGGCTTAGGCCGTAAAGGTAAACTTCAATAGTAAACAAGGTGCACGGCACCCCCGCCATGCAGTGTAGTCAAATCCAGGCAATAACTCCCACACACTCACTCTACTCTGCTACATGCTGCCATGGATATCAGGCAGGCTACTATATGAGCATGTACACATTCCAGCACCCTAATGCAGTGCTCTGATATTCGACAGGGGGATTGTCAATGAGTTCACAGAACCCTCTTGGGTCCAAACCTCCCTCCAACCTTCAACCAATTCCTGCCTTCGAAAGCAAGAGATGTAATAACCTTTCCCTGGATACCAGGCCACTCACAGCCTTATTCAGACTCCTGGGGCAAAGTAAGGGGGAAGAAAGAGAGAATGGCTGATCAAGCAGCGGTCAACAAATGGATGTTTGGCCACAACTCAGGAAAATCACTCAGGGATCTCCACACCAAACTTCCGGTGCAGTCTCCGGTCTGGAAATCACAGGGGAGGGTCACCTTCAGACACACGCTTTTCACAGTGGTGCCCAGCCAAGCCAGAGACTCCAATCGACAAATAATTACCTATTTTGTGCAAATCCGGTCTCCAGGCTCAATACTTAGTATTACGCTCCCACAGCTGCTACCCGTTGGACTCCAGCAGAATGTGTGGATTTGTAGGAAGGCACTGCTCTCCAGATCACAAAGGAAGAAAGTGTAGGTCCCTCTCAGGAGGTCTTTGATGTCCTTGAGAACTCTACAAAAAACTGTGAAAAAGCTGACAACCCCATGGAGAGCACAGTTCATATTGCTACACTGCAACAAGAAGTTTGCCCTGGCCAACCACTATGCAGGAAGGGTGTACGGTCCCTTCCCAGGGCAGTAAATACTCCTGTGCACAACAAATTCCTCTTTCAAGGTGCACTATGCAGTTTGGAGTTTCCTTCCCACATTCCGGACAAATGTACCTCTAAGTTGCTGAAGTGTGGCATCCCTAGCTATACTGATGTATGCATTTGAAGGTGGGGTGGTTCAAAGAGTTATCCTTTGAACTATAGATGTGTCCCCTAAATTTCAGTCCTGTCTTTTCTGTAGTCATGTAATGCAGATCTTATTCTTTAGTGGGGCCATGATCTGGCTCTGATATGCAAAGTGTCAAAACCTCTCCCTCCAATCTATCCATCCAGGCCCTCAAATGGCAGAGGTCTGTCGTTCCAGTTGCCCAAGTTCTATAGCTGTTGCAGGGGAATGCACAGATGTGTATCCCCCAGCCTCTAGAGGAATGAAGTTGAATTTTAAAAAGTCACACAATAGGAGTTTTAGAACATAGAAATGCCCACTTTCTAGAAGAGGCCTTGCCAAGGCATTACTTACAAGCCACCTTTACAATTGGAAAGGATTTGTCATTGTGAATCCAATGACAGTAAAAATAAGGCTGCTGCACTGCAAACCACTATTGCAGCTAGGATTAATTGTAAACTTCCCCCATATTACCCTATGGGCAAAGCAGCTCTCAATGGTAGTGAAAACTCACATGGGTATTCTTCACTCCCTGGGCACAAGTGCCCTGGTGCTTGCTCAAGCCTGCAGGGGCAGGTTGGACATAAGTTGTGAGAACACAGCAAAGGTGCAAGTGTGCCCATGCAGGCCTCTTGTGACAGGCTCAGTATATATATGAAAACCCAGGGTGCAAGTGTGCGCATACTGGCAAGCTGTGCCAGGCTCAGTATATTTGAAATCACCAATGTGCTAATGCACACATACTGGTAAGCTAGGCCAGGCTCAATATATACATGAAAACACCAATGTGCAAAGGTGCACATACTGGCAAGCTGTGCCAGGCTCAGTATATATGAAAACACCATTGTGCAAATGTGCACATACTAGCAAGCTGTGCCAGGCTCAGTATGTATGAAACCAGCATTGTGCAAGTATGCACATACCGGTAAGCAATGCCAGGCTCAGTATATACCTGAAAACATCAAAGTGCAAGTGTGCTCATACTGGCAAGCTGTGTCAGACTCAGTATACATGAAACCATCATTGTCCAAGTGCACATACTAGTAAGCTATGTCAGGCTCAGTATATACATGAAAACACCAATATGCAAGCGTGCACAGCTTGGCAGGCACCACTTCTTAACATACGTAGGAAGGGCATGCTCAATTTCCCACTGTACTTACAGTGGGAAAGCATCTAGGTCCCAAACACTACAATGCCTTCGTCCTATCACCTATTCCATCCTCCGGGTGGTTCTCATATGGTAGCAGAAGGCCTACTCGGGGTTGGCCAAGGTGGGGGTATGCCACCCCGAGCACAGGCGCACCTTGGCCTCCAGAAGCCTGCACTATAAACTCTAATACATTTTGACCAAGCTACTCTGGTGGGTGGTACACTCAGTGCAGTGTCCCTCTAGTGGCCAGGGCCGTACCTCTTCCGAGTATGTGGTATACCTTTTTAGAGGGCACTCCTGGGTATGGCACCTCAATGAATCACGTAAGCGCCCCTTCTTAGCATGGGTAGAATGGGCACATGCACGTTCCCACTGCAGCACAGTGGGAAAGATGCCCAGAGTCCTAAGCCACACATAGAGAGTCAGCAAAAAATTGGATTGGAAAAGCAAACATTTCAGTGAAATCCCTTAAGAAGGGACATGTCCAACATCGTTGTGTTTTGGAGAAGAGTGAATGTGGTGTGTAAGAGGGGATGGACAAGTTATGAGTGTTTATTTTAGTTTTGATCGGTGGAAGAGGTAATATGTGTGGTAGGGTAGAGTGTAATGATTGTTTGGTTGTGTGTTTTTGGTAAAAAGAGGTGGAGCGTGTTGGTGGATGATATGATGGAATGCGGAGTATGGGTTTTGCTGTGATAAAAGGGAGTCTGTGAGGAGAAAGTAGAGGATAGGCTGGTGTTTAGTATGAATAGGGAGTGTGTGTCTGGATGCATTACATTTATGTATAATGTGGCTTTTTGTTGTGTTGTTGATGTGTGGATTTGCTAGTGGTATAGAACAGAGTTGTGTTTGTGTGAATAGTGTTGTAGTTGGGGTAGAACTGTGTATAGGTGTGGTTTGTTGGATTTTGTAGTGGTTGTTGAGACATTGAAATATGTATGACTGTTGTTTGTAGTACATGACTAGAATGCCTTTGGCAATATTGTATTTGAATGTTGGTAGATGCCTTAAGGTGCTGTCTTGTAGATGGCAAAAAGGACAGCATTTCTGGCCCTAGGCCTGACCTGGCCCAAACAGGCCAAACGGGCAATAGCCGTTGTCCTCTGCACCCTTAGCCTCAATCACCGGGCTGAGATGCCCTGAACTCAAAGGTAAAATAGCTCTATTGTCCAATTGAACCCTATTTCTAACCCTAACAAATACGAATGCTAGCCCTAAACCCTAGAGCCAGTGGGGGACCTAGCCCTATTGACCAATCCCAGCCCTAGCTCCATTAGCCAGTTAATGCCAAACCACAAGTCCAGTCAGAAGTCTAGCCCCAACAGCCAGTCAGAACACAAAGCCTAGCCCTAGCACCCAATCAGAACCCCCAACCCTAACAGCCAATCAGAACACAAACTCTAAGCGCTCAGTCGACTAGGAACCCTAGCTCTACCAACCAATCAGAGCACATGATACAACAACCAGTCTAAACATATATAAGGGGCAAGAGACCAGCTTCTTGGTCAGGGGGCAGCGAGGTATTCTTCAATTCAGAATCTTCTTGGATTCATACAGGCTCAATCCACATTTTCTGGCTTCTGAATTCTACTCTCCAGGTAAGGCCTAATTCTCAAGCCACTGAAATATTGCTTTTCACGTACTTAAACGAATCCCTTTTTTAAGTCAAAAACAAGTGCTAACTACACTTTCCAAACACAGCTGAAACCGTAAAGCAGATTAAGCAGTCCTCTAAACATACTCTGATTAGCCACTGAGCTGTATTGTGTCAGTTTTTTCAAACCTTGTAAGGCGGGTGAGGCTAGAACACTGTACTGTAGGGGCAAAACTATGAGGAAATATATGCAGTCATAAGTAGAGCAAACAGAAGTTTAAATGTACCAAGGTTGCAGAAAACTAAGAGGCAAATGTAAATAGTCTGGGGTAGAACAAAGCAGCAGTTTAAAATTACCATGTTGGCAGAAAAAACAAGAGGTAAATTTAATCAGCCACGGGTAGAACAAAGCAACAGTTTAAACTTACCACATCTGTAGAAACCAAGAAGTACATTTTAATCAGTAAGGGATACAACAAAAAAACAGTTTAAACATTCCAAATTTGCAGAAACCAAGAGGAAAATTAAACTAACACATGTTTGGGAAAAGCACTTTAAAAATTTCTAAAAGTCACAGAAAAGCTGTGCTATTACCACTTGCTTTGTCTCTTCTTCAATGGAGTGATTAGGGCACAGAGAAGCGGGGTTAACACAATAGAGAGGGCTGTCTTAGGGTTTCATTCAAAAATGTAAACAGCAATTAAGGGCCTGAAGCTCATGCCCAAAGAAGGCAAAGTTGTATGTGCGTTATAAAAATGCACAGAGGATAAACTGGAATACACCCTCCTCAGAAAAGCAATTTTGTAATGCTGTCTCTCTTCTCTGTAGTGCATGACTGTAAAATCAGGGCAAAAGTAATTCATGCCATAATTGAGGGATACTACAGAGTATTAGAACATTGGAATGCTGGGGGCTCCATTGGAGACAATGGAGTGCTGCGGGCTTTTACAGGCCGGTAAAAGCCCGCAGCACCAACATTCCAATGTTCGCTTTGTTCACAGCAACAGCTGTGAACAAAGCCTCACGGAGCCCGAGGGGATTTTAATCCCCTTGGGCTCCGTGAACATTTTTTTTTTAATAGAACATTCTGCCCTGTGTGGCAGAATGTTCTAATAGCCTTAGAACCCGCCGTAGCGGGCTCTACCGGCTATTAAAGTCCCTCTCCCTTGTTAAATGCCCTCGCCTTCGGCTCGGGCATTTAACGCGGGGAGCGGGCCTTTAATAGCCAGTAGAGCCCGCTACGGCGGGTTCTAAGGCTATATTGTATCTGGTGCTGACACTGAAGGCAGATGCTAAATGTCTGCAGAGGAGTCAGGATTTACTTGAGAACCATCTTTGTTTTAAGTTCTTCTAAAAGGTGGTTGTGGATTTAATGTTCACTTCTTTTAATTATGTTAAGTTTGTGTGGGGTTAGCATTCTTGAACAAGGGACTTTGTCCTAAAGCAATTTTAGGCCATAAGGTTTTGATCCTGCTTTCTTACCTGTTCTCATTGCACCTCAATTTTAATCACAAGGAATGTGAGGGTGGCTGGGTTTCGAATGCACCTGCCCTTATGATTACCCTTTTCATGTGATGAACGTAGATAAAATCATTGAAACTATGTTTAGGACTTTCATCTGAAGAATCTGAAAATTAAATGACTGTTTTATCGTAAACAGCATAGTTAATTAGCCCACTATTTGAGAAGAAATGATTCTGAGCACCACAGGCTGAATGGGGCTGGCTGGGACTTGGGGCCATATTTATGGCAAAGTAGTGCAGCGCAGCAAGTCAGCTTGCTGTGCTGCACTGTATCCCTGGGAAAAGGCAAACCCAGCACAAACATACCATAATTTAAAGAAAGTGAACATTAAATCCACAGCAGCCTTTTAGAAGAATTTAGAAGGTCCCAAACAAAGATGGTTCTGTAGGGGCACCTTCCTGAACAAAAAACAATCAGTAGAGACATATTCCTCTTTCTATGTGTGATACAGAATGCAGCACCCATGGAAAGGAAAAGGAAATAGAAGTAACAATATTTCTCCTTGTTACGCCTCTCCTGGGGAGGCATATCTTTTTGATGTATTCCCAGGTTTACCAGGTTTGGTAAATCTGGAAATGCGTCCAATACCGTGGCAGGTGCTTGGGAACACCCACACAATGTGTGTGGAATGCCTCCCTTCGGCAGAATAATGAAACACAGTGATTTGTGATGCATTGTATTACTCCTGATTTTGAAGCCATTCAAAGCCAAGCAAATTGGTTTTGCGTGGCTTAAAGATTCTGACTTACAAGTTTGAGTCACGCATGTACCAAGTTACATGGTGCAAGCATGACGCAAAGCACTCATAAATATGCCCCTAGGTCTGGACGGCTGAGCAATGCACTATAGAAGGAAAGGTGAGAGCCTCTGGTGAACTGCTATGCCCTGTGGCACACTAATTGTATGGCTGCGGCACCGAAACCAGGATAACAGGAGGCAATTCCCAGTGCGGTCCAGTGGGCACAGAATAGAAAAGGAATCTGGTGGAAAACTGTTGAAGGGGATTGTCCCTACATTTGCTGTGGTTGTTGTAAGAGCAAGTGTCCTGTCCTCATAAAACATAAGTTAAGTCCTGCCAAAGTGCTGATTATGTCAATAGTGATGTGATGAACAGCATCCTCATCTGCACAATGAAGCTTACTTTGTGTATCCTTGTGCCTGGGAGCATTTGGTTGTGATGTGGGAGGCAGCTGAACATAGAGTTGGGTTAGAAGAAGCATGGGCCCTGTGAATTGTTGGTGGGGCTGTTACTGCTGTTGTGAAGTTGACGCCACAACTATACACCTGGTGCTAAACAGTTATTGGATATAGAAATTGGGTCCTGCTCGCCTCAGCCTGAGAATGGGCAAATCTGATGTTAAGTATGGACCTACTGGACAGAAACAACCTTTCTGTTTTACTGATTGCAGAACAAGGGCTTAGGGCTTTCAGCCCTAGAATGCTTTGAGGTGCTTCCTGTAGATCCTTCATCCCAATACTAGTGAACTACAGAGACCATGAGACTGCAATGTGCTTGACTAGAGAGGGAGGCCCTTGACAGAATCAAAGCTCAACCAATTTAAAATTCCCAGTCTTCACTATAGAAGTGTGGGAGGCTACACATGCCTAAGTGGAGGCGAAAAAAGCAGTTAGAGTGCAAAACATAGAGTATGCTATGCCCTTTGCAGCACTACTAAGGCTACAATATTAAGAGCGTATTTTTTTCACGTTTCTCAAAGAGGCAATTAAGTTTGGGAAAACCAGTATTAGGAATCCAAGAAGAGCCAACAGTTCTCATATTTCAGTCCTAATAACTCTGATACTGAGCACATCTCAACTTTAAGTGTGTGCCTATACAAATAGGAAGAAGATTATGGACCTCAATATGACATTG
Organism: Pleurodeles waltl; assembly: GCF_031143425.1. Taxonomy (NCBI): domain Eukaryota; kingdom Metazoa; phylum Chordata; class Amphibia; order Caudata; family Salamandridae; genus Pleurodeles; species Pleurodeles waltl. Next base: position 432,636,810 of record NC_090439.1, read on the forward strand.
GTGGTCTTTCCCGAAGACCGCCATGCTGACAGCCACAAAAAGACCGCAGTGGTGGCGGTAATCCGCCCGCCCAATTATGACACACCAAAACAAAACTGCCAGAACACAGCTCAAAACTGACACTGTCAGGCCGAACAATGGCAGCAGAGAGGAGGACCCTCCACCCACATCGCCATGGCAGAAAAAGACTGCGCCCCCAATTCGACCTATAAATCAGCACAGCGGTTATAGCATAGCAGTAATCTTTTGGTGGTCGCGACTGCGGCAGCTGAAATGAAACCTCCACCACAACCAGGAGAGATTGGGATAACATGAATCACCTGTGGCTAGGTTAAACTAACATTTACTATCCACTATGTCACATACAGTCTGAGTAGGAAGACTGGGGCAACAGTTATTACATATACACTTATTATACTCACCAATGAGGTAGGCCCTCACTCTTTGTAGAGGTGTCATCATTCGTGGGACACTGCTATTCCTGATTATGTAGGAATCATGAACAGACCCTAGAAACCTTGCAGTCACATGGGAGGTTGTACTGTTCAGCTAAGCAGACCATCTGCACAATAATGGGTGAAAGCCCTTACGGTTCCTGTACACTTGCTCATCAGCCCTGAGCGGTATTAATGCAATGTGGGTGCCATTTATAGTCCAATCACATGATGGATATGTCCCATTGCATAGAACCCAACCTTCACACTGGTCAAACCTACAGGATTGGGAAATTGAATGTAGCTGTCCACATGTTTGACTAAGGCTGACAAGATATTCCTCAACACATTGCTGAACATAGGTTGAGACATGCCTGTTGTCATTCCCACTATCCCCTGGAATAAGCCAGTGGCCAAGAAGTGGAGGACGTATAGCACCGGCACAATTGGAGGAATGGCTGTAGGTTGTCGAATGGCTGGCAGCAGATCAGACTTCAACTGGGTACACAGCTCCCTGATTGTAGCATGGCTCAGTCGATAGTGGGAGATCAGGCAGCCTTCTTCCATCATTGTAAAGTCAACCTAAGGGCAGGTACACACGTGCATGCCTCACCCTCCACAGTGGTCAGCATCTACACGTGGAATACAACACAAGTGTGTCAACTATTACAATTCATGCATCCTACTGCAGGGTCACTATTGGCAAATCAACATCACATCTGCTATCACTTGTTGCATGCAAAGCAGATTTCAATGTGCCGAGCTGTTGAAATTCCCATGTTAGTTGCATACACATCTGGGATTTTCAATGAATGACATCAGTGAGATCCTTGTCTGTCACTGCTAGTGTAGAGTCACCATCAATATGTAAGTTTATTCCCACACTGTCATTTTCTGAATCTGTGCACACTCCAAGTTTATACTGCCTGATTGTAACTTACACTGTCCCAGGGCGTAACTCATCACAATCCATGATGGAAATGAGTAGTGACACTACAAAGTTATGTATTCATAACAGTTGCAGTGCAAAATGACTGTTGACTTTCCTGCATGCAGGAGACAGATGTCAGTGAGCTCATTCCGCCAGGATATGCCATCATGGCGGTAGGTGGTCAGAACCGCTGTGCAACTCATTGGTTAAAATTTATGTTTATGGCATAAAGGGTCCAATGACGATTACTGCCGGTGGTGTCATTGCAGACCGCTGCAGCCATGACCACCATTTTCTACAGGATTTCTCACTTCACTCCTGACTCTCCAGCCATCGAAGACCTCCACTGAGTGTGCTGCTGTGTCATGTTCCGGGGAGCCATGATGGCACGTGTTACAGGGGATAGGGCCCCCGCCTTCACATCAGAAGAACTGGAGAAACTTGTGGTTGTGGTCCCATCCCTGTACACAAAGCTGTATGAGGCTCCAGAACAGCAGGTAGGTCGCATTATGGTATTTTTAGTTGCTACGTGAGTATGTAATTGTGTCAGTATGTGTATGAAGGATGATCCAGTAGAGGGTGTACCTACAGCTATGACTGCAAGAAATGTTGTGGAAGTGGGAAGTCATGTATGATGCTGATATGTGTAGTGTCAGTAGGCCTATGAATGTCATAGGTTGTTGGATCTACAATAGTGTGCCTTTCCTTCTGTGCCTCCTATGTAGCTCAGCGCCCATCAGAAAAAATCCTTGTGGAAAGCCATTGCCAAGAAAGTTGGGACATACAGATAAGCACTCACCCAAATCAACAGACAATGTACGCAGAGACAAACACAGGCACCACAAATCACATCACAAGCATGCACACACTCAACACACAAAAGCAGACACAACATCAGCCACTACCTGCCCTGTCTCTCCAGCACCTCCTCCTTTACAGCCACATCACCACTCACACCTGCCAGCACTGCACCCTCACTCCCAGTTCCTGTCACCACTTTGCTCTCAGTCACCACAACATCAGAAACTCATACATGCACCCCATGCACCACATACGCACTCACCACAACCACCATCACTGACACATGCAGCACTCCCACCTTACATGCAGACACCACCCCAAGATACATCCACAAGACCTGTCTGTCTTCTTCCAGCCTCTCTTCCCCCTCCTCCCAAGACACAGAAATGCATGCAGAGACGGATATTTCAATCTCATTAGGCCAAATGCAGTAGGAGCTGTATGAATGACATACAATTGCTTGAAGAAAGGTGAAGATGAGTCAATGCATGATTTTAAAGTTTAAAATGCAACATCAGGGGTTGATTAACCCAAAGAAAAGAGCATACATGGAAAGAAAGGGAGTAGAAATAGCATTGTTACAGAGGATGCATTTGTCCAAAAGTGTATGAAAATGGGCAGACAGACTGGAGTCCTTCGATCATTATGGACACAAGTAGTGAAACTTGACTAGGTTAGAGGTGTGAGAGGTGAGATACAAATCAGAACACGGGCCCTGTGTGCTTAAGGAAAGAAAGGAATTCTTCATATTGTCCAAAGAACTGGTTGGGAGAGAAAGTAGTTACTTAGGGAGCAATGCTAGATGCGCAGATATGAAGAGGGAGAGAGATCAAGCAGGATGTTTTAAGAGTTGCTTAGTAAAGGTCGGTAATCAAATGCTGTACATTAGCTGAACTTGCTCACTGGATAATCATTAAGTGGCACTGCAACCATACTACAGGAGTTCCAGTCCTATTATTTGAAATTATGTACTGACCAAATAAATGTAATTCTCCCCCAAATACAAGAATACCTGGATGGGTCCAGTGCTAGCCTGGACTTAGGGTGGTGTGTGCACCTTTCTAGAGGAACATATTGCTATCCAAGTAATCCTACTAGCCAAAAAGGCATTACCCTCTCCATGACAGGCTAATTTCAGAATTTTATAAGTACTTTAAGGATATACTGTTTCCATACCTACACAGCTTATATCAAGAGACCCTGGAGAAAGGCACACTTCCACCAACTATCAGCAAAACTATCAATATGTCGATATTAAAGCCAGGAAAGACTGAGAACGATTGTAGGTCATACAGACCGTTATCCCTCATGAACAGAGGCAAAACAAAATGTTTGTTCAAATAATTGCTAGCAGACTCAACCCATCGATGGAGAAGTTAGTCTCACAGTGCAATTGGGATTTGTCCCGTGCAGGGCAACATAAGGACCTTATTTGTCCTCATGCATCAGATTTGCCCCAACATAAGTGTCCTCTCAATGTTTCTTGACACCAAGAAGGTTTTCGACTCCTTAGAACTGAAATTCATATTTGAGGTTCTTCACAGAAAGGCACTGAGTTCCAACACTGAGGGACTCATTAAGCAGTCTTATGAAAAATGCTAGCGCAGGTGTTTAATAAAAATTATTAATGAATGTTTATGTATTCTGAATAATAAGTTCATGTAGAAAATATCATAACGTAGAAAAATAATAATGCACGCATTTGAAAATGTGATTACGAAGAATGGCCACCAATATTAACAAAATGTACTAATCAAGGATTTAATACTTATGAAATGTTGAATATATGTTAGACTAATGCAGTAATATGTCATATTAAGGGTTATGAATTTAGCTTTAGCTTTATAAATTGTAGGCCTTAACTTAGAGAGTGCCTTGGCCTACTTGCCAGGCCTCATGTAAAAGCTGTATTCTTAGCATTTACTAAAAATTCTGACCAAAGTGAATTAAACTGTGAATTTCTATTGTATTGTTTAAATGTGCTCATTAAGGAAGCTTTTTTTGTGAGAACCAACTGCTAGGAGATGATGTTTTTGCTAATGCAACATTTTATGTGTAAGGTTTTTGAGACTGACTTTCACAGGACAAGACCAACGAAGATACTGACTAGAGTAGAAGCTTTAACAATATTGTTACCTGACAAGCTGGATGATGAGGACATCGCAAGACGAACCAATCAACAATATGAGAACAGAGAAATATTAGAATTCGTAGATTTGGGATATTAGTTCTATTGGACAGAGTGCGAACACACAATTAATTGACCAATAGCGATTTAGGGGATAGTTTTAACAGTTTTGGCCTAACGACACCGCAAAGAGAGAAGAATTACATTCTGCCCTTGCCTTCATTCAGTCATTACTGCCCATTTTTCCGACTGAAAGGTTATTACCTTCTTATGTGTCTTGACTAGAGACGTGCTTAACTTTAATGCTTAAAGACTTTGCCCTTTTCAAATTCTGATGCTGAAGCCTGATGCCTAGCTGATCGACTGACATCCTGAGGATGAAGACTGATTCTGCCTTGCTGATCCAACCTGAGAATAAGTATATCCAGATTGTGATTATTGTGCATATTTGCTTTTCTTTCAAGGTACCAACGGTGCTGTTTTGTCTATGAATCTACCATAGTTTTCCAAATTTCGGTTACTAAATTGTTGATAAAAAGCCCAACATGCTGATGTTAATTTGATGTTAGTTAAGGATTCTCACTAATGACTTAAGACAACAGGGATAAATGCTTGATGAATTTCTCTGCTGAATTTCATGTACGTTATCACGTTGACACAATTGACTTTGTTATTGATTTGTACCACAACCTTAGAAAGTGTTGTAGTTCAAGCTTTGATTAGATTGCGTTTCTTCTGCCGCTTTGGACAACCTGTATTGTTTCGGTATGTGTTTTATTTGATTTTGAGATTATTCTACATGACCTTAGAATTGTTAATATAGGGAAATAAACATTCTAAACGTTTACTAAAAGGTGTGATTTTACATGACTGAAAGGTCATGATGCATGACATTTACTGACTCCATTGATTATTGATGTTATTGATTACTAATGATTATTGATTATTGTGTATTGAATATTGATTATGTAATGGGTCTATGGTAAGAACATCTTAATTGCGAGTCAAAAGATTCATCGACCTGTTTGCGTACCCTTGTAGGCTTACTCATGAAGGTCAGACACGCTAACAAGAACCAACTACACCATTCCCAGTACATAGGGATACAAGACAGGGATGTTTCCTCTCGCCCCTTCCTTTTGCCTCGGCTGCGGTTATTAGAGAAATAGTGAGCTATGGTGGCTTTTCTGGCATTTCAATTATTTTGCAGAAATCCAAGATGTTCCCCCTTATAAACATGACAAGCAGCCCATTGGTTGAGTAATTCACTTGTTTCCTGAATCAGTTAAATATCTTGGCATTTACCTTAATAGAGATACATAATTGGTCATTCAGGATAATTATGGCCCGCTGTGTGAAAAATGTGCATAGCAAATATACAGCTGGAGATTGTTACTACTGTCAATGGTGGGCAAAGTTGCCCTGATCAAAATGTTGGTGCTGCTCTGTTTTTTGTACCTATTCGCTAAAATTCCAGTTTTCCCTTAGTAAATAATTATTTGCCACGGTGAGGGCTTTGTTGACCAGATTGTTTTGGAGGGGCCGAAATCCCAGATTAACATGGGAATTAATCATGCTGCCTTTTAAGACTGGAGACTTTGTGATTGAAGATCTCGAGAAGTATTGTCACTCTAATCCACCTTACTTTTACCGGCACTGGTTTCACGTTTATAAATCCGCTCCTCACTTACTTATTGAACGGAATCAGACAGAGAGATGACCTTGTAATAGCAATAGCAATGAAGATTCTTGAGCCAGCCCAGTGTAATCAAGCATTTCAATGCACTAACTGGTCAATGTGCACAATGAATAAGGTGGGCACTCTGACCATGTACATGCCGGCTATTAAACTTGATAACAATCCAGCACCACCATCAAACCTAGATAAGTTGGTGATTATTAGTTTTGAAAAAGTGGAACAGGTGGGACTAAGGCATATGGTGCAACTATTCATTAATGACAGGTTTTTGTCCCTGGAGCTGTTTCAGCAGAAGTGACTTATCACAAAGCTAGATATGTTTGCTTATTGTAATGTCCAGCTTTCAGTGTCCACCATATGACCTTCAAACATGAAGAGTTTCCTCCACTTAATCACATGATAAGTGCTTCTAAAGGGAGGGTCCTGAATCTCTAGGTTATAAAGTATACATACCAAACTCACTACATTACAAGATAATAAGGTATGAAATCGGAACTCGATCTGGAAAAACAAGAGAGGCAAAAACATGGTCTTTTTGCTGTACTTAAATGAAAGAATCTCCATAATTTACAGACATAAACTACTACACTTAGGGGGACATTTATCAATAAATCATGCAACACAGAACAGCAAGCCACCTGCATGACGGGGAAAGGGTAGGAATGTGCTATACGTAACATTGTATGGCACATTCCTATCTTTTTTCTGCACTGACACACAAAGTGCTGCCTGCCGTCAATGAAGACCCCTTGCACCATGGTGCAGGGGTGCCTGCATTGTATGCAGGATTGTTTTTGTGCAGGAATGAACACCATCCTGCACAAAAACAATCCACTGAAGCAGTTTCCTGCTGCACACATAGAAAGAAGAAATAACAAGGAAAAAGAAACATATTTTAACTCATTTCGCCTCACCTGGGGAAGTGTAGAATTGTGATGCATTCTCAGGTCTACCACTAATGGTAATCTGGGAATGTGCCAAAATCCATGGATGGATGCCTGGGAACACCCATGCTCCACCCATGGAATGCCTTCCCAGGGCAGAGAAATGCAAAACCATGATTTGAGCTGCATTACGTTACTCTAGATTTATCAAGCCAGGCAAGGCCAATGAAGGTGGCCTTTCGTGGCTTGATAAACCTAACTTAAGAGTTGCGTCGCTGTTGCACCCCATTGAGTGGTGCAAGAGCGACACTGCTTTTTGATAAATATGCCCCTTAATTTTTGAAACAGAATATAATGTGCCCGTTCGTTTCTGCACATTCGATCTAGGTATTCTCAGTGTAAAAGATGTTTTGAGAACCCTGTTGACTTCTTTCATTTGGCATGGGACTGCTCACGAATACAGGCATATTTGATAGTTATAGCGCAGACAGTTGATGAGATAGTTGGTAAACATATGAGCTGTACACCTTGATGCTACTATTGAGATATATTAAACCATTTCCCAAGTCTGTTAGGAGACTGACTGTAGTGCTGATACCACTGGTGAAGCACTGGTTACTATCCTCATGGATGAAGCAGCCTTGTCCTAAAATAAAAGACTTGCTAAGAGATGCTGCGTATATTAGTGAGACTGCTCGGACATTTGTGGCACTGCAAGTGCTGCAGGCTAGTCTCAGAACCATATGGGGTCCCCTCAGACAGCATTTGATAAGACTGTCTGGTGAAGAAAATGAGGGGCATTCAATTTATTATAGGCTCAATCAATCAATCAGGAATTTGTAAAGCGCACTACTCACCCATGAGGGTCTCAAGGTGCTGAGGAGGGGGGAGAGAAGAGGGGAAGGTACTGCTACTGCTCGAACAGCCAGGTCTTGAGAAGTTTCCTGAAGGGAAGGAGGTCTTTGGTCCGGCACAGGAGGGTGGGAAGAGTGTTCCACATTTTGGCAGCGATGTGCGAGAATGATCTACCACCGGTTGTAGTTCTGCAGACTTGTGGAACGGTTACAAGGGCGATGCCAGCAGAGCAGAATGCTGGGTCGGGGTGTAGAAGGAGAGTCATCTGTTGAGGTATTCTGGTCTGGTGTTGTGCAGTGCTTTGTGAGCAGCATGGGTGAGGAGATTGAAGGTGATTCTCTTGTTGACTGGAAGCCAGTGCAGGTTTCTCAGGTGGACTGTGATGTGGCAGTGGTGTGGGATGTCCAGGATGAGGTGTGCGGATGTGTTCTGGATGCTTTTCAGCCTCTTCTGGAGTTTGCCTGAGATCAGTGGGTAAAGACATGTTAGTGGTTTGTTGATCATGCTGAGAGGGTAACTGCCACAGACCCCCCTGATGACCTATGTAGCTATGCTAAAACACAATAAATATTTAATGTCTAGAAACCGGTTGTTGAACCTTCAATGTATATATGTACATTTGGCATGTAAGCCAATGATGCTCTATTTCTTGTCGTAGCTGTGGCTACGGCATGGGTTTATCCTCATTTGCACTAGTGAAAGTACTCATGTAATATGCAATGAAATTCAATAAAAAATATTTTCACAAAACCAGGTTGTTTGACACACTTGCTTTCTCTCACTATGAGTCATTTAATGATTCCCACTAAAATGTTACGATTTTAAATATATTATTTTCTTTTTGGGTCTTCCATATTTTTTGTCTTTAGTGTAAACAAATTGTTAATGCACTCACAATGACTGACATCTAGGTACGTTCATACCTAAGAGGAGTTTATTTTGCTTCCTAAAATGATTTACCCTGGGGAATCATTTTATAAAGATGTACTACACAGAACTTTCTATCAATCACATAAAGATATCCTGCAGGATGAAGCACTCTGGGCACCATGCCCCCTCCAGAACCAGTGGAGACTGCTATCCACTTGAGAGACTGTGGCTTTGCACTCCCCAGGATTGAACAGTGGGCAACCCACCCACTGTAGAGAATTGTGAGACTGTGGCTTTGCACTCCCCAGGATTGAACAGTGGGCAACCCACCCACTTTATAGACTTGAGAGACTGTGGCTTTGCACTCCCCAGGATGCAGCAGTGGGCAACCCACCCACTGTAGAGACTTGAGAGACTGTGGCTTTGCACTCCCCAGGATTGAACAGTGGGCAACCCACCCACTGTAGAGACTTGAGAGCCTGTGGCTTTGCACTCCATAGGATGCAGAAGTGGGCAACCCACCCACTGTAGAGACTTGAGAGACTGTGGCTTTGCACTCCCCAGGATACATCAATGGGCATGGAGCCCCCTCGTGGATCTGGCGTGGTGCACTCATCCGGCTGAGGTGCCCCCCCTTCCCTTCGCCCTGAGGTGCCTGTTGTATTTTGATCTGATGCCCCTGCAGTGTTCTCTCCGTTTGGATCGGGTATCTTGTGTGGGCCTCGCCCATGCATTTTGGGCCCAGTGGTCCACGGACTATGAATGGTGCAATACCTGCACTACTAATCGTGGAGTATATTTTGTTTATTGTGTATATATATATATATATATATGTATATATTTGCTTACTGTATTTTGATATATTAAAATGGTTCCACTCATTTCCTTTTGTCTTTGCATTCTTCCGGGGGGGGTTAGGGGGTGTTACTGTAATGTATAGATATGCATTGGTGTGGGTGTTGTAGTGGGTGAGGGTCGGTGGGGGTTGGGGTGTTGAGTGTGTGTGTCCCTGTGTTTTTGCCTCCCCCCTCCCCTATGTCGTAGGTGCAGTACTCACTGTGGTCTTCGCCGCCGGCGTTGATGATCCTCGTAGAGGAGCAGGAAGACTAGCGCTGGCAGAATATGGAGTTCCGGCTCCATGGCGCCCCCCTTCCTCGTGGAGTGTGTAGAGGTGAGCATTTTCCCTTTGAAATGGCTGTTTCCGCCGTGTTTTTATCCGCGGTGAATCCGCCCCAGAAAAGGTGGCGGATTGGTAGTTTGTGATACCGTGGGCGGTACATTGTCTTCCGCCTGTGTGTTGGTGGTGACCGCCGCCCTGTTTGTTTATACCGCCGTGGCAGTCAGAGTGTTAAAGTGGCTGTCTTTGTTGGCGGTTTCCGCCATGGTCGTAATTCCAATTTTTTTACCGCCGGCCTGTTGGCGGTCTTACCGCCGCTTTAACACCGTCTGCCAGGGTTGTAATGACCACCTATGTTTGCTTACAAAAGACTTAAGACACTTTATATCACTTTTCAGTGATATATCTACATTTACTTATTACATCTTTTATCGTTTTGACCTGCATTTAACCAGATAAATATATATTTTTCTAAACCCTGTGTGGTGTATTTTTGTGGTGCTATATTGTGTCAGTGTATGTTTTATTGCACAAATACTTTACACATTGCCTTCTAAGTTAAGCCTTACTTCTCAGTGCCAAGCTACCAGAGGGTGGGCACAGGATAATTTGGATTGTGTGCCTTACCCTTACTACAGAGAGGGTAACCTGACTGCCAACCAATGTACTTACGTTTATAATATTTTTATCTTTGTTATTTAGTCTACAATAGCTTTCTATGACTATATTTATTTATTTTTGGCATGTACCACCACTATTTTGTGACTCTGTAGTATATTACCGACTTGCAAAATAGGGTCTGGACCTCGCTATTAGGAAGGGGAGTGTAATGGACCTGTCTTCCTAATAGTGAAAAGCACTGGTATGTAGAAATGCTTCAAGTTGGTGGTAACCAATTCACAAATAGGGGGTGCAAAAATGTTTTTAGGACCAGGTAGACAGATAGTCATTACAAAATGAAAAGAAAGTTTTCAGTTTTCTTTCTGTAATGCATCCCATTTTCCTTTGAGGAAAATGGACTGCATTACAAAACAAATTACTTTATTCAAAAAGCAATCACCGACATGGTGGTCTGCTGACCCCAGCAGGACACCATTCCTGTGACTGTAGCAATTCATATCGGGTCGCAAATTGCGACCTGCCTCATGAATATTGATGAGGCAGGTCCATTTGCCACCCACAGCAAATCGCTAACAGTGTTAAACTCACTGAAGTACATTGCAGTTTGAGATTGCCTGATAGCAAATTGCAAAAATTAATTATTAGGAAATCGCAAAGCAGTTTTTTCGTACATCTGGACCTTAGTTCTCCTTTAAAGAAGAATTGTTGATTGCTTCCTACAGCCACCCACGTTAGTCATATCGTCCCTGTGCCACTTCATACACAATTTGCTCTCAAATACTGTAATATCTCCGCATCAAACTTACAAACTGTACAGCATTTTAGCAAACCTTTGTAATCAGTTCCAAAACACAAGTAACCTAAATGAAAATAATGTACATAATATAAAAAAGTAAAAGAGACAAACGACTGCTCACTCTCCAAGCTAATTTGCCAACTGGTGTGCGTCTGTCTGTATAACCAGGTCACGTTGATGGCCTAATCTGGTGGGCAGATGCTGTACAGAGACAATAATTACAACAGATATTGCACAAATGCATTGATGGTTTCTCTTGCATTACGAAGTTAGTGCAATTTTCATTCTAGTATGGCTTCCTTACACCGGGTTTCAGATACTGTCCTACAATGTTGCGTTATCAGTGATGCTTTCAATATTACCATACAGAGCAGGCTCTGCTGAAAAATGAAGGATTTGGAATGGATATTGAAATGCTTCAGTTCCACCTCTTCAGACATCAACTTTTCCATCAGCAGACAATGCAGGAATTTAGACAGGCGTAGCCTAATTGATATGCACTCGTATTGTGAACAGTTTGTTCTCCAAACGCTCCAGATAACACCTTAGAGACCCGGGCATGTTGGAAACCTCGATACGAAGCTCACCATCTGTTTAATAGCTCTTGCGGTATTTTTATCACGAATATACCCTAACCACCATATTTATTAATCACTTGTTCATTCACACAGCCGTATTCTTCCGCACTCTTAAAAGCATCATGGCATTTATTTGTTCATTATTTAAAGTGCACTATTACTGATGTGCTTGTATTTTAGCGCATGTGCCTGGCATCATTCCAGCCAACTGCTTGGCCTGGTAAACCTAGCGCAATGATAATGACCAAAAGTCTTCGGAACATTCTGGTTTTACTGTAGTGTTCAACAACATACCAATCACACAAAGAATCCAACACCCCACCAACTACAACAAAATAAAGAGAATAGAGGACAAAAACAACACCGAAGTACAACTTTAGAAATACATGCCAGTTGTATTACTGTGGTGTTGTGTTCTCTTGTTTTAATGCTGTGGTAATATGTTAGGTTTACATTTTTCTATATATAATGAGAAATTGAGCTGTTAGTTGAATGAGGTATTAATCCTCTTCCACCAACAGCCACAATCGTCGTCCTGGAGAACTAAAAAAGTCACTTAATAACCTGTGCTCACCCTTCTGGTAGCTTGGCAGAAATATCAGTGAGACTTAACGTCAATGTGCAATGTAATTATGCAGCACACAAACAGTAATAAAGTGAAACACAACACAAGAGAAATTCCACACCAATTTAGAAAAAATAGAGTAAACTTTAATAAGCTTTAATAAATCACTTGACACCAAAATGACAAAAATCCTGTCAGTAGAACCATAGTTATGAAGTTTTAAAGTTTAAGGTAAAAAATAGTGTCTAAAAGCTCAAAGTGCCAACCGCAGACATACAGTTGAGCTAGACTGGGTCAACATTGAAAAATATGGCTGATCACAATAGAGCACGATTCGGATGTTAAAGTTAAAAGTGGATTGGGCTCAGTCGGCACTTACCTTCAGACTTAGAAGAATTTCATGAAAATGTATTCTGGGAATATAAGGTTCAGAGGTACAAGACTGAAGGCAATGTCTGAGGATGGGGCATCATCATCATACAGCTGGACAAAGTTGCAATGAAGATTTTTTCATTTTGACTTAGTCTCATTTCTGAAAGTTGTAAATCTTTAGTAGGACGAAGGAACGCTGAACAGGATTTGCTGCTGTGGAGAAGAACATAGAGGGATCTGCTGCAAAGTCAGGCTAACTGGAGATGCACCTTAGGCATAAAGACGAGCAGGTTAGTCCCAGTCTTCCCTCAGTTCTCAGAGCAGTTTATATTGAGCCCCAAGTTTTAGCTATCTGGGCTTCTTTAGCACCATACTCAAGGGTCCAGGACTAGAGAGACACCCTTTTGGGGGAAAGGACCCAGTCAGGCTGAGTCCAGGTACAGGATCAAAATGGTTGGAACCGTTTTCTGTCATTGCTGCTCTGATCAGGAGGTCAGCCAAGTAGCCTTTGGAGTCACTCTGGTAGTCCTGGGTTCAAGGAGGGGAATGGGGCTCACTTAGCAGGGCAAGCTTCTGAGGGTTCAAAGCAGCCTCCACTGAGTAAAGCAGTCCTTCCAGGTGCAGCAAAGCAGTCTTGTGGAGTACATAGCAAGCTACATCAGCAGACAGTCCTCTGAGAGTCCTTCTGCAGGTTCAGGAAAATAACTGAAAAGTAGGTACTGGGGCCCTTTTTTATACTTGGTGCCTTCTTTGAAGTAGGAGAAGTTTCTTGACAATTCCCGTTGAAGTGATTGAAGTGTCCTGCTTCCACTTCCCTGGCTCCTGACTGTCTGCACAAACAATCAAGGGATGACAAGTCCTTTGTGTGAAGGCAGGACACAATCTATTTGGTTAAAAGTGGGGCTGCTCCCAGCCCCACCACCATCCTGCCAGCAGGCACACATAATCCCTCTAATTTTTCACTGTGTGGGAGAAATAAACAAAGTCCAACTGCCAACAACACTTAGTAATTTGACGAGCCAGGAACAGGTTGCAGGCATCAAATAGATAGTGCAGGAAAATATCAAGTTTCTAAAAGTGGCATTTTCAAAATTGTAAATGGAAATCTTACTTTGTAATCAAAGATGATTTTTTATTGCAATTTATCAGACACCAAAAATGAAATGTTAACTTGTTCCCAATCAAAAGTTAGCAGTTATTAAAGTAATTAAGGGACTCCAATGTTATTGTATGGGAGAGGTAGGCCTAACAACAGGGAAATAATAACTTAGGAGCTTTTCACTACCAGGACATGTAGAACGTAAAAGTACTTGGAGTCTGAATATACTGTGCATCTTAAAAGTAAGGCCCAAATGAGTCTGAACCTTGACGAGGAACTTTTGGTCCATTTAGGTTGAAGATATCCATAACATGGGGCTATCAGGAATAATTTTTCATTGTTTGTCTTGTGTTTATGATGTTATATATGGAGGACAAGAGTAAGGGGTTTTTCTACATGTAATGTACGTTTTTTCTTTCAGTTTGTTTTTGTAGCATGATGAGTAGGAGTTTTTCAGTACTCTTTCTAGTTTATATATTTATTTATATGAGTGCAAGTGGTTTGTTTAGGGAGGAGAAAGGCATGATAAAATGTATTTGGTTAATATGCAAGATGAGGATCTAACCTTTACAACGAGATTAAATAAGGACTACGAGTGTACGGTATGGAATCAAACCACGTCTCTTAAGGGATTACTTTATGGTCCACTTGAATAAGGAATTGTATGTATCAATGATATGTGCATTCATATATTTTTTCATATATAATTTAATTCTAATTAACCATTGAACCAAAATACAGGATATTGGTATTTGAGAAATGGAATTAAAAAATATGATCTTGGTTCTTTATGTAGATGATATGGTATAAAAGCTCATGATTTATGATATGTATTATGGCCACTTGACCAGAATAAAGGATATAGATACTTGTACAATGAATTTAGAAAATGATAAAAATGTGATCCTATTTTTTTCAATCAAGGTGATGCAATATAAAACTAGCTGTTTGGATGTGCACCATGGCCAATTGGCCAAAATACATTATTTGTATATTTGTAAAATGGTACTAGAATATGACAAAAACGTGATCCTGTTTTTCCATTTGGATGATATGCTATAAAAGCTGGCAATTTGGATGTGCAATATGGTAGCTATATCATGGATAGGAATGTGTTTAGAGATTAATTATTTGTATGTATATTCACATATATATATATATATATATATATATATATATATATATATATATTTAATTGTCTTTCTTCTCTCACTTTGTAAATGGTCTATAGTCTTTTTCCCATTTTTAAGGTATGTTATTTGTTTTTAAGAGAGGTGGTGCACTTAATGCTTTCATTGGCTGTGAGGAAGATCTCTGGGAGATCGAAATGTGTTGCACTTAACTTTCCTTATCACACAGAACATGCATGGGAGTGAGTTTTTCTTCAGGTACCGGTGACGGTGGTACTTGCAATTTATTTTAATTTTACAAAACAATGGCCAGCTTCCGCATGCCGCACGCCACACCAATCCTGCTAGAGTGGATATACTTATTGGTAGGTAGTAGGTAGTTATAGTTAGGACATCATTTCCATAGGCATAGGAAAAACATATATATATATATATATATATATATATATATTTAGTTAAGTTTGAAACAACTTTGGCCCCATATGACAAATCTTACCAAAACCTTCCCAAAATAAGTTAATTCACCTCAAATCATTCCTGGAAACTTTGGGCTGATCCATCAAGTGGAGACCAAGATAAATGGGTGGTCCCAAAATGAAAAATCCCTCTGCATTTTCCATAGACTTCTTTAGGAAGGGCTACAAGAAAAACTGTTGAAATGGAATTAAACAAGATTCGGCAGGCAGCTAGAGCATGACTGGCAGACTGAACTTTTCATAGTTTGGTGTAAATCTGTTCAGTAGTTTTTGAGAAATTAAGAATAACATTTAAATATGTAATTTGGCACTTGGGCTCCTGAGAGTCCCGCAAGCCTCCCACAAGAATGAGAATTCAAAAATGGAGCCTTGTCATTGGTTGAGAGACCTGCTTTTCCTGTGAGCCTTTAAGCTCCCATGGGAGTGTAAGGATCCCGTGAGTCCCTCGAGAATGAGCGATCAGATTGGCTGGCTGTTGGAATGTTTGAAATGAAGTGGCTGCCACTACTGTTTGGTGTGAAAAATTGGAGGTGTCGTGGAAATGATGTAAAGAAAACTATGTAAGGAGGCAGGAGAAAGGCATGCTTTCCCCTTAGATTTAGAGAGGAGGTATTTAAGGGATAAATACTGTGAAGGAAACTAATGTATATTTTATAATTAATGTTTATGATCTTGCAGGACACTCATGAGATTGTGAATATTGAAAAGAAGTAGATGAGTTCATAATACATTTCATTATTAGGAATGTAGATTAGGGTCCTTGTTTTTTAATCAAATGTGTGAGAGATAAGTACTGTGATAAGTAGATGGTTAATTCTTATAAACAAATAACCAAAGTTACAAATCTCACAAGACTCTAGCTAGATCGTTTAAAGTAAATAAGGAGTAAGTGATCTTTGCGTACATTGTGGTATGCACACTTGCTACTGTAGGAGGGAGTCTTACTGAAGATATTGTTTATCACAGTCTAATATTTACACTGATTGGCTTGGGAAGGGTTCAGAGTAGATTTCTTCTAGGACAGAGTTATGAAAGAAGAGACCAGTCCATCCACAAACCCTCTGAACACCCAACATATGAGAGAGCGGTCTGACATGAGAGGGCAGTCTCTCACCACACACCTCTATGCATACCTGCCATATAGGTCTGTGATAAACAAAACACCAACAGCATCCCCATAAAAACTAATAGGAGAAAAATTTATAGTAACAATTAGTGCCTAGGGGAAGAACTTGTGCTCGTGGGCAAGCTTGTCTTGAGCAGGACTGTTGCTCTGAAGAAAACATAATCTGCTTGCCCGGACAGCAAAATTGCATTTTTGTTAAAAAAATGTAGGGTAATTTTCTGACTGTGAACTTAGAACCCTTTCAGGCACAATATCTCCTCAAGGAAATGATGTTGAAACCCCTGTAGAGTTGTCTAGCTTCCCAGCACATGCAACTATGCCAGTGCAAGCCTTTGTGGATGGATGAACTTTAGGTGTCCCCACATGAATACATCTTTCTGATGGAAGGAAAAGTCAAATATGTCTACTCTCATCAAAGTCCAATATTGAAATAAAGCAAATAGGAATAAAATCTTCTTCTAAATAAAGACATCCATATGAAGCAAACAGAATCTTTCTTAGGATGTGCTTCCTCTCCCAGACCTCTTGCAAGTGTCTTGTGGGCAAGATGTTAAAAGAATACTTCCTTTATATCGTATATAGGACAGTACACAATTCATTTTTGTACCTTATACAACATGTGTAATGTTCTATTCTTTCAAAATTATAGTAAAACCCTGAAAACACTGTAATTAACCTAATTATAAATGTACAAACTTGTGAGTGGTTCACAAGAGCCAAATAGGAAGAACAGCCTGCTCAAAGTCTATGCAGAGGATTGTGTATTCAGCCTCCACAAGCGTCTCACGATAGCCATCACTTTGAAAATAAATATATATTTCTCCAACCATGTTTTATTCACTATTCTATTATAGATTAGCATTGCATAATAAATTAATTTACTTTAAAAAAAACTAGAAATGCAGAGAAAAAAGGCAAAAGTTAAAGCAACGTTATAGTTAGGTGTAATGAAAAATATCTGTTTTCGTTTTGAAAAAAACAAACTAGAAATTCCTTAAAAACATAAAGGGTAAAGTAACATTATAATTAGGTGAATTTCTCACTGACATCATTCACGTTTTGAACTAACAAAAAAGAAAGTCAGCAGTTATAGTTAGCATCACTAACTGCAGCTTGCACCCCTGCCATGCACTGCATATGGCCTCACATATGATATCTCTCCTGACATGTTCTATGAAATAATTTATGACATCCCTGATGACATCTGAAATAACATGATTGATGACATTACTGATGACATCACTGATGCAATCATCCAAACTTCACTTTCACAAATATTGCTCTATAAATTTGGATGTCAGTCAGTCAAAGAAATGTTATTTGGTTAAAAACCAAAAAATAATGTAATACAACTTATAATCTAATTCTACATTAAAAGTTAAAAGCCATAAAAGAATACAGTAGAATTTCATCATCATTTTCTGGGTTAATTAAATCACAAAACAGTTCATGGCAATAAGCAGCAATAAAGGGCGTGAGACATTCTACCTGTGACCCATTTACAATTCGAGTCTACATTAACTAAGACGTGATGCAATTGGAGTCAGAGATCATCAATTAAGCGTATGAGACATTATACTAATGATCCATGTGCAAATACACAAAAAACTGACAACCAATAAAAACATTAGACTTCAACCAAAGAAATAATTAAAATAGAAAATACTTATAAATCATTATAAATAGGCTAAAAATAAAACTCTTAAATGTCATAGGGGCACTTTGAGGCCGTTCTGAATGACAAGCTAATATTAGCATGGAATGGCACCTAGGAAGAGTAAAATGGCATTAAAATAAAATAATGTACCAGTATATAGCCCGTACAAAGTTCTAGGAGGTCTTGCAAGTAATTAAACATAAAGAGCATATTTTTGCATAATAGTAATAGTTTCGAATGAATATGGCAAGCTTCATCACCTACCCAACAAATTGTGCAGCCTTACCATGGCTGCAATAAATCTATGTTCTTTGAAACATACTACAGTCAAATGCACAAAGCTTTATTTCTGTGTGCAAATGGCCCGATTCACAGAATTCGGCCATTTGCACACAGAAAAAAAAGCATTTTGGTATGTACAAATGCTATTTTGCGATTCAGTAATCTGTTTACCAAATCACAAAATTGGTTTCCAAATTATAATTAGGAAGGGGTGTGCCAAGGGCCTACTCTGAAAACATGAAACTGAAACTGAAACGTTTCATTTTTATTTTTGAAATGCATCCGGTTTTCCTGTAAGGAAAAAGGGCTACATTTAACAAAAAGTGCTTTATTGAAAAAGCAGTCACTGATATAGTGGTCTGCTGACCCCAGCAGGCCACCATCGATGTGAGCGTGGCCATTCCTAAATGGTTTGAAATTGCAATTTGCCTCATGAATATTAATGAAGCAGGTCCCTCGCGACCCATTTGGGAATCACATTTTGTGGCTGGCAAAGAGCAAATTACTAAGACTCGCAATCTGTGAGTGGCAAAACCTAACATTTGTACATGTGGCCCCAAGTGCCTGTCACAGTAAACATCTCTTGAATAGGAGACCAGCAGATGGGCTATATTAACACAAAATCTAACCAAATAATACCTTTGATGACTCAGAATATCGTATAAATATGTCTTCGTACAATCAGTGGTATTTAGTGCAGCATGAGCCACCACCATCCTCTTACCATCTTCAGTTGTCACTTTTGTTTAACAATAAAGCCAGCGCCATATGAGTCAACTGATATGCATTTTGCCTCGTGAATTTTACTTATCACCTTCAAAGGCGATGAGTTAAATTTTTTGAAGTTAACTTAAATATTGCAGTGATTTTGTGTTCAAAATGGGAATTCCTGACTCTCACCAGATGTTTTCAGGTACTGTTGTTGTCGAAAAGAATCCTCAAATATGTAACAAATCCTAACATGTCCCAATCCTTCTATGAACACAACAAAGCTGCCCGGTACCCTCTGCAGGCCTATTTCGGGTCTAGACAGTGAGAACTCAATCATTGCCATACATAAGTACCAGTAGTCTCTTATTTCCTGACCTTGGAGAATCTGCCAAATTTTCCAGCAGTGATGACTGAGCATTGTTAATGTAGAGTCCGAATAAGAAGAGGGCCAGGACGCAACCTTCTTTAACACCTCACCTGATCTTGAAGGAAGGAGTGACATCTTCATTTGGTCTGAATCTAATACAACCCTCTACATCATCATATAGTTTAGAGAGTATGTGCACAATCTACAGGGCACACTGAGTGCCAACATGCAAGGCATCTCTCTGTCAATGTTGTTGAACGTGGAGCTGAGGTCCATGAAGGAAAGACATAGGCTTCCTTCATTTACAGTCACATACTTGCTGATCAAAAGGAGGAGATTCAGTCACTGATCTATTGTGCCCAGGCCCTGCCTGAAACCGTACTGTTTATTTGTTAGAATGCCCTTCTCCGTGACCCAGGTTTCTAACTGATCCAGTGGAATTCTGCCCACCACTTTAGCCATTGAGTCAATAAGGAAGATGGAGCAATAACAAGCTGGATTAGCTCAATCCCTCTTCTTGAAAATCAGGACAATAGTCACATTTAACCTTGATTTTTGAAGGCCAACAGCTGTTGCGTTATATAGCACCTTTACTGGTAATGGTGCCAAGAGTTGAAGATTACTTTAAGAAGATCAATCAGGAATCTTTGTTGCATGGTCTCTGTTTCATGGCTGAAATGACCACTTTTAAAGTGGTAGGTAAAAAGCCTCCTTCCCTTGGCTTTGCGATACTTATCACAGGGCTACAGGCATTGTTATCCAATGAGTTAGAATCATAAGCCTTGTTTAAATGTGTCAACCATAAATGTGGAGGTATAGTCAAATAAAACCTTGAGCTATAGCCTGTCTAAAAAAAAAGAAGAATTAAAGGTTTTCCAAAATAAACAATTATTGTTGGTAATGCTGACCTTGCGGAACTGCTCCCATGCCTCCTGTTCTATAGTTTCTTTCCTGGTATTGATTGCTTCTATTTAGTGGACTCTACATGACCTTACTTCCTTAATGTCCCTTGGAGTCCTTTTTGTGGCATGATTATTTGACTATGTGCTTGGGGGCAGGGCCTGTCCATCCACGTTCTTACCTTTGGCTAACAACATTTGACAAATCTACTTTGTTCCCCAGGGAACCTTTATAAAGCTCCTTGCTATTGCCCAACAAATCAGTCATGAAGGCCCCAACAGTGGTATCCACCCATTTGCAATGAGTACCACATTCTTTGTGTTAGAAATGGGGTCTTTGGTTGGCAGTCTGGTTGCCACAGGTTTAGAAAAATAATAAGTATTTTATGTAAATAAGGATGACCAAATATGATAAAAATCCACAATACGCCATTAAACTGTGATTTGAGCACTAAAAAATACATAAATAGTGCTTAGTGGCACAAATGCTGGAATTTGATGTTGACGGCGTTGTGACAAAGTTGTTTCCTACAATGTGACACCCCTGGCACCGTTTACTGAGCCGTACGGACCCCCAGGTACAATGCCTTTGTAAAACAAGTGGAAATAGGCCAATGCATTGAGTCAGTAAGCGAGGCGTCATTGGATCCGGTACAGCATCGATTCTGGTGCTACAGGGCAGCGGAGCAGAGGCGTCACGCAGCGGCATCAGGTCCTTACTGCAGAGCTGTGGAGGTTAGGCAGAGTCAGTTGGGAGGTATTGGTCTCTTGGTACCTCTGGCATACACGAAGTTCAGCGAAGTGACAATGCTATGGGGCAACCTCACGGGGTTGTGCTCACGTTACGGGGTCACAGGTTCAGTGCCGGAGTCGGAGTCAGGTTTCACTAACGTCGGTGCTACGACACTCCAATCTCAGTGAAGTCATATGGGATCAGCAGCTGCCGCGATGACAGGCCTGCTGAGTCATTTGGGTCCTCACTCAAGAAGCAAGATCCATGGCTTCAGGTTCAGGTGGCTTTGCGGGTTCCGTGCAGTGGCGTCCTTATGGAAGTCACACAGCGTTGTCTGCCTGCTGTTTCCCAGGATTTTACCAGAAATTCACTTTCAGAGGCCCAGGAACTAGAATGGCACCCTCTGGCCAGCGAAAGTCCACAGCATGTAGACTCAAAACTGGATGGTGAAGCCTTTGCTGTCCCTGAGGCTTCGAAACAGGAGGCAAGCTCTACTACAATCCCTTGGAGATACCTCTCAAGCAGGAATGCACAACAAAGTTCAATCTTTGTCCCTTTTCACAGGCACCAGCAGCAACTGCAGGGTAGCCCAACAAAGCACAGTCACAGGCAGGGGAAGCACTTCTCCTCAGCTCTTTAACGCTTCTTCTTAGGCAGAGGTTCCTCTTGATTCCAGAAGTGATCTAAAGTCTGGGGTTTTGGGTCCACTACCTATACCTCTTTCTGCCTTTGAAGTATGAAAACTTCAAAGGAAAGTCTCTGTTGTTCACAAGATCCTGCCTTGCCCAGGCCAGTCCTCAGACACACACCAGGGTGTTTCAGACTGCGTTGTGTGAGGGCGGGCACAGACCTTTCAGGTGTGAGTGACCACTCCTCCCTCCACTCTAGCCCAGATGGCCCATCAGGATATGCAGGCTACACCCCAGCTCCCTTTGTGTCACTGTCTAGAGGAGAATCACAAACAGCCTAACTATCAGTCTGACCCAGACAGGGAATCCACAAACAGGCAGAGTCACAGAATGGTTAAAGCAAGAAAATGCTTACTTTCTAAAAGTGGCATTTTCAAACTACTGATATAAAAACCAACTTCACTAACAGATATATTTTTAAATTGTTAGTTCAGAGACCCCAAACTCCATATTTCTATCTGCTTTCAAAGGGAAGCTGCACTTTAATGACATTCAAAGGCTGTCCCCATGTTAACCTATGTGAGAGATAGGCCTTGCATCAGTAAAAACCATATTTTTCACTATTTCACTGTTAGGACATGTAAAACACATCATGTCCAACCTTTAACATCCACAGCACCCTGCCCATGGGGCTACCTAGGTCCTACCTTACGGGTTCCTTACATGTATAAAAAGTGAAAGTTTATTCGAACTGACAGTTTAAAACTGCACCCCCAGACACTGCAGTGGCAGGTCAGATCCATGTTTACAGGGCTACTCATGTGGGTGGCACAACAAGTGCTGCAGGCCCACCAGTAGCATTTGATTTACAGGCCCTGAGCACCTCTAGTGCACTTTACTAGGGACTTATTAGAACATCAAATATGTTAATCATGGAAAAGCCATTACATACAATTTCACATAGGGAGCACTTGCACTTTAGCACTGGTCAGCAGTGGTAAAGTGCCCAGAGTAACAGAAAGAACAAAAACAGAGTCTAGCACACAGAAACAACCTGGGAAGTAGAGGCAAAATGTTAGGGGAGACCACACCAAGGATGCCAGATCTAAAACTTGATATAATCAATAGGTTGGGGTGGGGGACATGCGCTATTTGCAATTGAGGTATACCTAAAAATAGGAACAGGACTAGTGAGTTATGGTTACCTATGCAACTCTGAGCAATAGGGAAATTTAATTCTGTATTATTCAGCTATTTTGAGGTAATAATAAAATCAATAAGGCTGCCAGAACCCTTCCCCACAAAAACAACTTAATTGATGACATCTGTCCGTACTATATCCAAGGTGTTAACTAAATCCTGTTTGATCTCAATTCTATTCAGTACATGATTGCGTTGGGTGTGCTCAAAATGTAAATAATCCACAGTGTTCTTCCCCTGTGAACCACTAACATCAGTATTGGAGGTTGTACACAGAGGATAATTGAATTCTTCTCCCCATATCACAGCAAAATCTCCTTTTAGACATCAAGCAACATAATAAGCGCTGTCTCAAGTGTATCTGCTAGTGAAGTGTCTCTGCAATAAAAGTTGTTATGACAAAAATGAATCAGAACTGCAAGCGGAGAAACAGCAAATAAAAGACAAATCATCTGGAAATGAGGTAAGTGTAAAAAGGTTTTCCTGATTTTAGCTGAAGGAGAAAGAGAAACTAATGTTAACCAACCATTGCTATCATGACTAGGTGATGAAGTAATACTCATTATCATGCAAGTTGCTGCAAGACCATGTCTTCTGTAAGCATACAAGATGACAATCTGTAAATGCATTAATCAAGTTATCACATTCAAGCTTATTTACAATGCCTCCAGGAAAGCAGATTGAGATTGGATATAGCAGACAGGCTTGAGGCTTCTTTGGTATGTTCCAAGTGAACAAGAGTTTGCGAGTCAATTGGCTATAAAAATTTGACTGACACCATATCTCCTATATCTGCATTTGTATCAATAAATTGCACCTATGGGAACTGAGAAACAGTTTGTGCAGACACACTGGCCTTTTTATAGCCACAACTTGCCTGTGAGCTCAGGCCTATGGCCTTGGAAAACCTTCTGGCTTCCCTACATATCCATCCCTGGTCTTGATTGTTTGAGAGTCGGTCGCCTGCACCGGTTAGGACTTTTTTACATCCAAGTCAGTAAACCTGTGCTAAAAGTGAATAATGATTGTAAGTCAGAATACAAAAAGTCCTGAGCACAGGGGATGTTGATGGAGCTGATTTATAAAGAGCAGTGGGTCGTGGCCTGTATAAATAACCGAATGGGACAAGACAGGATATGCACTAAAGACCCTGCATCTGCGAGTCCCTGAAGGCAATCACTACACAGTCCCCTTCCTCTCTTTTTGGGCTGTTGCCTATCCAAAACACTCTTCAAGCTGCAATTATATTTCTTTTTGTTTATAAAACAATATTTTTATTGAGCATAAGCGAGCAGGTATGACATTAAGGCATCGAAACTACAAATTAAGATGATAAAATATTTATAAAGATCAATACAGTGCAGCACTTTGTGCTGAGTTTTGATGCACTTCTTTTACATAGTAATAATAATTTAGTAATTTGTAAAGTTGTGTTAATTCATTGTACATTGGATTCAGATCTAATTCTGGATCAAACTGGGGATGAAAAAGTATTTTCCCATATAGAATGATACTTCTGTGTGGTCCCGACACTTTGTGCATACTGAAGTTCTTTAGGTTGGTCTGATCTCATTTTCTTTTCCCAGAGATCGTATGATGGAGGTTGGGGGGTCTTCCATTGTTGTAAGATCAGGGATTTTGCAATCAATGTTGCAAAAAATAAGTATTGCTTTGCGCATTTGGACAGCCAGGGATGATTAGATATGCCAAAAAGTGCCCCCATTGGTTCTGATGTTAGCGCTACCTGAAGTTTTGAACTAATCGATTGGAAAATTTGTACCCAAAAATTAGTGACAGCAGGGTAAAGATAACAGACATGAAGCCAATCCCCAACCTCACAATGGCATCAGAATTGAGGGAACCTTCTTATTAAGTTGTGATGGCGTATAGTAGAGCATTCACTCTGTGAAAAATGACATTTCTTTAAAATTGTGTGCCTCTTAAAGCTCTGAAGAAATAGTTATTATAGTGCTCCCATGCCTGGGGATCAATCACACAAGCTGTAGCAGCTGCTTGGCATTCAGCTTAGTGCAGGAGGTAGAGCTTTAGCTGACAATTCTTCAAGAAGGATACTGTAACAGTAACCGACTCCTGTCCATTTGTGAACCCACATGGCTTGTGCAGTTCTGAAAGATAGTGATCCGGCTGAATGCTGGCCTACAGAACCCATTGATTGGATGAAGTAAAGTATCTGGAAATAAGAAAAGCTTGTGCATACTAGAACAGCTGGATTGCTAATTTTGAGTTGCACCCATGAAATGACACCATCCCCTGCTAGAAAATCCTGGAGCTTTCCCAACCTCATATTTTCCCAGTCGTTTATAGCTTTGGTAGTGAGAGGAAGCCCAAATTCAAAAGCTTCTCTTAGGGAAATAGTTGGATGGAACTGAGTAAAATGATAGCTTTGTTGGAGTTCTGCACCTCTGGCCCAGAGAAGGTTTAGGATCTTATAACTGACACATTTCGGGAGCCATGGCATTTTAAGAAAATGAGATAGATGAATGTTGTTTTCAAGAAGCATCTGTTTCAAATAGAAGTTCGAGTCAACATGGTACATAGATGCAGGACTTATAATTCAATCTATGTAGGTCGCCTCATGAATTATATTTCTATAAACAACTTCGCAGTTAGAGTTCCTGAGCATTGAGCCCAGCCAATGAACCACTTTGTTTTTTAATTGAAAATCATCCTCCAGTAGACCTGGTCACAGGAGTGGCGTTGCTTCAGGAGGTAGCTTCAGAATAATAGTGTTTTTATTTGTGCAAACAGAATTATTGGCCCTGGATGAATTGATGCCACAGCATGTATTGGTTGAAGGAACTGCCCCTTTGTGATATTGACCAAAATGTTTAAGATTGCTTGATTGTGTGACCTAGGAGGTTTCAGATATTGTCGCATAGGCTCTCATTATTCTAATGAGACTACTGGATTTTGAGCTACAGAATCGCCTGCGGTGTGGGAGACTGAGTCTGACCCACTACAGGTGACACCTGTCGCTCCAATCTTGGTTTTGCTCTGGCTAACAAGCAGTGCCTCATCTCCACCCAAGAACGGGATGATTGGGCAACCGAGCGCATGACATAATTGATTTCTCAGGGAAACCATGGTCACTCAGGTCTCATACTTTTCTCTCAGTTACATTAGTCCCACATACACAATGACAAAACAGAGGCAGCATATGTTTCAATAAGATTTTAATTAAGTGACTGCATCTTAGATAGCAAAGAATGTGCTGCAATAACCAGGACGATACAGCAGGACAAGATTAAAATTGTGACAAGGAGAGTAAAGCATAGAAATAACTTTACCATATTGTCACTAGAGTCAATAGACTAATTTCTACCTAGGCTATAATAGAGCACTGGGTGTTAAGCTCTAATTCTGCCCTTCAGGTTCCCCTGGGAAGACATCATCCCCCATACCTGAGCAAAGGCCTGAAGTCTGCATAAGCAGCTTTAGCAAAGTGATCGGGAATCAGCATACAGTCGTGGTTCTCTGGCTGGAATCTCCCTCTAACGAGTAAGGGACAGAGAAGTGTTTTTATAATAAAACAGCTGATGTTCTGAGAAAATGTTCCTACGTAAGGATGTCTGTTTTTCTATAAATGTCAGAGACAAAACTTGTACTACGTTCACCAGCAGCCAATCTTACTGGAGCCTTGGATGAAGCACATAGTGAGCAAGAATGTCTTGTTTGAGAACAGAGTGCTGGCCGAGGCAAAAACAGTTTGATAGAAATAAATAAAACAAGACCGTAAAATGATAATAAAAGGAAGCAGAATAACATATCTAGGGTAAAGTCCACAGCGGCAGGCCTAGTATGCTAAAATAACGTGCATGGAGCTATAGCTAGAATGGCTACACAACAATATATCTATATCTTCTTGCTGGCCCACAGTTTCAATATCAGCCTTGCTGTTAGAAACGCCTTGAGCTGTCTCTGTGTGCCCATGCCCTGCGTGATTGAAGAAGTTATTAGCAAACTAGAGTGGAAACTCTTCCAGGGCCAATCTATTCTCTTAAGGGTGGCAAGCATAGGGCTAAGCAGTATTGAAAATGCACCTTTGATGCGTTCAGTGTTGTCACTAATAAAAATACCCTTGTCTTTAAAGCTTGTTGCAATGAAAAATCGGGGCTAGGTGACTGCTTCCTCGCAGCATATTTTTCAGCAGGTTGTTTAGTTTCCTTGATTACAAGGGGTGGGTTCTTTAATCCAGAATTTGCCTGTCACACCTTACTTTTCTTTTTTTTTAAAGGGTGAGCCCGCTAAGTCCTTACCTGAAAGCAAGGTATTATCATGAGTGATTTCAAAGTCATCAGAGATAGCACAGTGGTTGCTGAGCGCCCACCCCTGGTCACCCTGTGTACACTCTGCACCCATATGAATGGGCAGGGAATCTGGAGCAGGCTCATTAGACAAGGCTGTGGCTAGCACCTTATTAGTAGCTCCTAGCCTTACCTCTACACTTCTGATTCCAGATCTTATTGCAACCATAGCAGTGGTTAGGAAGCTAGTTATGGAGGCAGTTAATGGGCTTTCTATGGAGAGACAGAACATGTAGTAGACTTTCTCTTAACGATTGTCCTTTACAGAATGATGATGTGGGTTTGAATAGATTTAGAGGGGTAGTCGGTTTCAAACAATCAGACTAAGAGGTATGGCCTAGTCCAGCCTCTTTTGGCCATGGATGGGCGCAGATGGGCTTGCCCTGAGCCCTGTCAGCACTGCGGGAAATCAAAGGGTGCTATTTGTACATTCTGTGGCCCTTCCTCTTTAATTAGGGAGGTGCAGTCTGGGCAGTTTAGCCCATAATCCCCCAGCACAAAAAGTTCAGCACATCCCGAACTGTGGGGAATGAAAGTGGTCTTCGACCCCTTCCTCCTCAATTAGGGCAATGCAATGAGGGTAGTGTAGTCTGTGATCTCCATTCACCATCAGCAACAGTTCAGCATGATGACATTAGAGGCCTGGCAGTAAGTACAAAAGAGCTGAGGAGAAAATCATATATTACTACTAGTACCTCAGATACCACTCACCTTGATGTTGAAAACAAAATAGTGAATGCTACTTCATAAACAAATTCCCTACTTCGGTCAGCTTTAATCTGTATCAAACCCTTGACAGTCATCGAACTTACATTGAGAGATGAAATTGACATGAGCTGAACTGTAGCTACTGTAAACAGATTTTTCTCTACTGAGAAAGTATACTCTGTATCACACTGTTTACAGACAATGAAACTCTGATGAGAAATGCACCACAGAACATTAAAACGATCTACTAACAGGAGTGTACACTTTCTGTAACAATTGTCAAAAGAATACTATTTGCAAAAAATAGCAACTATCTGAAGGTAAGGAACCTAGGGCCAAATGTATGAAGATCTTTTACAGGTCCCAAATGCCCACTCGAGCCATGTGCGACTGGTAAAATACTTTTTGCCATGTATCATCCCTATTTTGTGAAATAGGGATTGCAGCTCACTATTTTGAAGGGGCATGCCTAGGGCGTCGCTTCCTAATAGCAATTCTCAGAGTCATGTATCATTGTTTTGTGACAGTGAATGTGGTCCCAAAACAATCACAGTTACCACCAATTTCAAGTTGGTGGGTACCCATTTGCAACTGGGAAGGGGTCCCTAAGGGATCCCTTCCCATTTGTGAATTGGGTGCAAACAGTTGTTTAAGAGCAGGCAGTGGTCCCACAGACAAATGCATACTTTAAAAAAATGAAAAGAACATTTTGTAGTTTCTTTTTGTAATGCATCATGTTTTCCTTGAAAAAGTAGCTCCCTGCTTGCGGGAGCAGGGTTTCATCTCTTTCCCTGCACACATATTCCCTTGCAGGTAAAGGGATGAAAACTCAGCTTTCTGCAAGCAAGAGCTGTTTGACAGCTCCCACTTGCAGAAAGTGGAGTTGTTTTTCCTTTTCCATGGTGGAAGCTCTCCCACAAAGCAAAAGCAAACGGTTACCTGCCAAGGGAGGGCAGGTAACAGGAGATGGCCCTGTGGACTGGGGATCCCAGGCCATCTATGGCTCCACAAGGGTGACCGCCCAGCTGCCCTCCATAATTAGAATTTAGCCCCGGGTAGTTGGTGGTCTCAAGAGCTAGGGATCAATAACTCCCCAGAGTTCTGACAGTCCCCAGGGCTCAGGGGGGTTCTGCAGGACCCCCTACTATATTAAAACCATTTTGCCCTGGGGAGGTGGTGGTCCCTGGGGTCTGGAGGGCAGCAAAGCCCACCCACATATAATAGAAACTTAGGTCCAGGGAGGTGGAGGTCCCTAGGGCCCAGGGGGGTCTACAATACCCTCTACTAATATAAAAGTCTCTTGCAGTAGGGAGGTGGCAGTCCCTGGGGCACAGGGGTCCGCAGGACTCCCCTACTATTATAATTGTATCTTGCTGAGGAAGGTGGTGGTCCCTGGGGCTATTATAAGCCCTTGGAGAGGGCCCAGTATGTCCACCTCCTTTTTTAAGGCCTGGTTGCCCCTGGACCTTGCCCACCCAGGGCAAAATAAAAGAAAAGGGTGGGAGACTGATGTTCTTTTTTCATAAAATCTCAGAAAAATCCATAGATCTATCTGTGTGTTTTTATTATATTTAAAAGAAAATGCTGTTTATCTCTTTTGGGGAGTGTACCACTGAGTGCTGACCCCTAGAATGTGTTGTGTATGCAGCCCGTGTTTATTCCATTAGTACCTCCTGACTCCCTCGAAACCGGTACATTAACACCCAGGTTTCCAACATCCTTTTGACTCTGAACGCACACAATTCTGGGATTGCGAAAATTAAGGACACAGTTATAAGTTCACTAATTAGCATGTTGTGCATTTTTAAGATACTTAGGGCCATATTTATACTTTTTGACGCACAACTGCGCCAACGCAGTTGTGCGTCAAAGATTTTAACGACGGCTAACGCCATTCCAAAGCGCCATGCGGGCGCCTTATTTATGGAATGACGTTAGCCGGCGGAGCTGACTGGTGTGCGTCAAAAAAAATGACTTACACCAGGCAGCGCCGGCGTAGGGGAAAATGGAGCTTGGGCGTCAAAAAATGGGGCAAGTCAGGCTGAGGCAAAATTTTGGCCTCAATCCGATTTACACCATTTTCTTTACTCCCAACCCCCATTGAAATGACTCCTGTCTTAGCACAGACAGGAGTCATGCCCCCTTGCCCAATGGCCATGCCCAGGGGACTTATGTCCCATGGGCATGGTCATTGGGCATAGTGGCATGTAGGGGGGCACAAATCAGGCCCCCCTATGCCACAAAAAAAAAAAAATACTTACCTGAACTTACCTTAAGTTCCCTGGGATGGGTCCCTCCATCCTTGGGCGTCCTCCTGGGGTGGGCAAGGGTTGCAGGGGGTGTCCCTGGGGGCATGGGAGGGCACCTCTGGGCTCCTTCCGAGCCCACAGGTCCCTTAACGCCTGCCCTGACCAGGCGTTAAGAAATGACGCCAAAGCGGCTGGACGTCATTTTTTTTTACCCGCCCACTCCCGTGCGTCATTTTTGCACGGGAGTGTAAATACGGCGCACATGCCTCGGAGTCATTTTTTAGAAGGGAACGCCTACCTTGCATATCATTAACGCAAGGTAGGTGTCCACGCAAAAAAATGAGGCAAACTCCAAGATCTTTGGCGCTAGACGGGTCTAACGCCAAAGTATAAATATGGAGTTAGTTTAGCGTCGGATTTGCGTAAAAAAAAAAACGACGCAAATCCGGCGCAAACAGAGTATAAATATGCCCCTTATTATAGTATTGCATGCAGATATTGTACCAATGCCTATTACCCTGTAAGGGAACTGTCACAACTTGCCTGCAATATGAGGAACACGTCAAAATGCTTCATATGTAAACACTTTAATGAACCGAATATTGCTAATCATGAGACAAGTGCATACTTATTACTGTATTGATTCAGACATTTCCTGTTACCATAGTGTTGGACACGTTGTGTTTTCAAAATGCCAAAAAATAAAAGTGTTAAAATGATTGATAAACTTGCTTCATTTACCGATACCTGTAAGCATACATGGATCCTCATAACTATGATTTTTTTGCTCATAAGACAAAAACATCATTAAAATGTTGAGGAAATATTGTCATCATTTTACCCATGGGGCATTTTGAGAACTTCTTAATCAGATGTTCTAAAGAGAAAATTCTCATGAAAATCTTCACAAGACTTAAATTGTGTAAAAACACCTATCTCAATTACAACGTATAAATATGATCGTATCCCATGGATTTTCACTAAAAAATGCAGCAATACCCATGACCAATTTAAGGTTCACTGTTAAAACAGAATTACATTATAAATAGCAATGCAAATGTTCATACATGTAATAAATATCTGCAAAGATATACTGGCTCTATAATATCACAAATATCCTCCCAATATTTCCTTGCCCTATATAATTCAACACATATATAATTTCCATTTCACAAATTCTGCACAATCCTAATAGTGTGTGTAATATACACTGCTTTTATTTTTCAAGTTCTCTAAACAGATATCTAAGTCAATAAAATAAAACATCTACATAATAAATCTGCATCAAAATGCATAAAAGAATGATAAACTTGAAATTATCTAATATATCAATACAAAATCAATCACATACTATATTACATATTTAACTAACTCATCCTTCATTATGTAATAGTTTAGAAAGCTGTACTGCTGCAAACACATCACAAATTAGCTTTTTCACATATACGTATATTGGGACTAATATAGCTCTTGCTGACATCCTCAAGAAGTGCATGTTCTTTCTTTGGGCTACCCCTCCTGGATTTCAAGACAGACCTAGGCAGAAGTAAGGTCTTGGTGAATGTGAGAACCTTTTCCTTGAGTGTGTGAACCCTATCCTCTTCAGTGCTAACTTATCTTTCCTTTGCAGTAACTCTGCTGACCCCAATAAAAACGTTTTTTACATGAGACCCAGTTTTATGCTGACAGACGGACGGTTATTGCTTGTTGGTAGTCCGTGGACCACCATGACAGGATTGGCAGTGGGGCCGATGTTGGGTTGACAGTCAGACCGCCATATTACGGTAATGCAGGCCTATGAAACAAAGACCGCCACTTTCCCACTGGCACTGCCAGGCAGTACAGACCGTCGCAGTCATGAGGCTGTAGAAACAGGCTTACGGAGACAGCGTTTCCGCTGGACACATTATGAGGTTGCATACTGCCAAGGTGACAGTGAAGGTCCAACCACCATGTCTCAGCAGGCAGAAATGGGGAGTTTAAAGGGAGACACTCTCCTGCAGACAGCCTTACATGTCTGGTGCCATGATAGATCACTATCACACAGGTGAATGCAACTGACCTTCAGTACACACAGACCTACCTGTGTCATTATGCTCATCATTAGATCGTCGCACCATCAGTCATATTATATAGGGCTCAAATTACAGGCACCAAGTACGCTTGTCATTGTGTCTCGTGTCTGAATCATACACAAAGAAGGACACATTCAAAGTCACAAAATGCTCCCTTTGGGCAGGTGACTCACACTGCACCGTAACACTACACAAAAGCTCATGTCTACTCATCTCAGGCACACGGACAGCGAAGTGTACACAATATTGCCTCACACAACACCAACAACACAACAACATCACATCTACAAATACAACTCACACACTCAGATTGCACACATACCATGGACTGTCATAAGATTCATCACATATATGTAGGGATGTGGCCAGAAATAAAAACACCACTCCCATTAAACAGCCCTGCAATGGACACACACATATCACCCACATTGCAACACAATGGAAGGACAATTGGATGTACAATAGACAGAAAGACAAATATCCCAAGCTCACTATACAAACAATACCTGCATAACAGGGATGGGACATCAGGAGCACTCATGGAAGGTTTCTGCACTGGGACACACCACAGTTTGTGCATGCCCCTAAACAAAATTTGTACAAGCACTGGCCCTCAATGTAACTCAGAGACAAACAATACTAGAGCCAAATGACATGCCTATCTGCACAATGTGGAAGTGCAAATCAGTAAATCCTATACAACTCCAACTTCATGGGATATACATCTACATGAACTAGCTGCAAGGTACACTCAGCTAAATGGACACATGCACACTCAAATGCAAAAAACGGTGGCACAATTGAACACACTGCATGTCTGCACTAACAAAACTCAAGCAGCTACACATTTGAAGGATCTATAATCCATATCAGAGGGACAAGTGTAATACCATAGATGCTCACATCGGACAACACAAGATAAAATACTCACCATACCAAACAGAACACAATGCTATGACACCACAATTGGGTTTGCACCTACATATCCATACAGTCAGCACATATCCTTGTCTTTGGGGACACCAGCACTACTCACAAAGTGAGATACTGCAAGCAACAGCAAATGTATCAACAGCCAGACTGAAACACACACAACTGTAGGCAGACAACACATGCCTCTCAGAAACAACATAAAGGTAGAAAAGGAAATTGTAGGACAACTGTATACCCCCCAGAAAAATCACAAGGTTTTAGGTTTATTTTCAAAATATTTTGAAAAGTCCAATGCCATTGGCCAGTCTATATTGCATTGTCCAGGCACATCACTGTGCTCTCGCTTGACTCCTTTACTGCCAGGGGACCTCCGCAGGAAGGGACATCAAGTGGACAGGCAGGCACCTCAGGGACTATCCTTGAGAGAGTTGGATTTGGAATGAGTGGGTTTGGGAGGGGTGGAATGATTCTTAGGAAGGGTGGGATTCTTCTTTGGGAAAGGGGTATGGGTGCTTGCGGGTGGCAGGTGTGACAGGGGAGGACTTAGAAATAGAATGGATGGGTTGGGAGGTGGGTCATGGCCTCTTGGTTTTGGAAGAGATGGAGGGAACAGTGAAAAGGGCAAGCTCAAACAAAAAAATCAGACTTAGGAACACAGGAATGGTCATCAGAAGGAGGTGGGGTTTTGGACGTTGAGGGAGTGGTTGTCTGCTGTGTCAGTGTAGATTTCTTGGGTGTTTGCATGTGGGAAGTATGTTTGTGTTTGACTGGTGTCTGTTGCATGTGTGAGTATCGGTGTTTGCATGTCTTAGGAGCTGGGAGGAGGAAGTGCTGGGTGATGTAGGAGTGGTGGATGTGTGTGTGTCTGTTGGGGTGGTGTCTGTAGGTATGCTGGGAATGGTGGATGTCTATGTGTCTGTTGGGGTGTTATGCTGCTGGTGTGCTAGATGTGGTGGATGTCTGTGTGTCTGTTGGGATGGTGTCTGTGGTTATGGCAGATGTGGTGGATGTCTGTGGGACTGTTGTTGTAGTATGTGCAGGTATGCTGACTGTGTCACTGACTGTTGTGGTGGTACCTGTGGGTATGCTTGATGTCTTGTGTGGTATGGTGGAGGTAGTGGGGGTCTCTGGGGAAGTGGCGACTAATGTTTTGTGTATGGGTGTATGTTGAGTGCTTGTGTGCCAGTATGTTTTGTGATGTTTGTGTCTATGTGTGCTGCTCTTGTGTGTTGAGGTGATTTTGTGTGTATTTGTCTCTGCGATTGTGGTAGGTATGTGAATGGGGATTTGGATTTTAAAGAGGGAGGTGGAGGGAGGACGGAAGGTGTGAGGTGGCTGGCTGCCATCAGTGTGGAGGCCAGAGCCTGAAATGTCTCTGTAGGCCAAATATTGCACCATGAATCCCTTCCAGGAATGCATTTGTCTGCTGCAGTTGGCCTGCAAATCCCATAATGCCATTCACAATGGATGTCTGACTCACAGAGATACTCCTCAGGAGGTCAACAGGCTCCTCACTGAGGGCAGCAAGGGAAACGGTAGCTGGGGCTGAGGAGCCTGTGGCAAAGGAGATACCCACACTCTTGGGTGAGTGGGCACAGCCAACTGGGTAGGGAGCAACAGGGAGCATGGTAATAGAACTGGGCGTGTTGGAAAAAGATGGTACATGGGTATGTCCTGATGGGTCTGCCACCATAGGGAGTGTGCACTGGAGGAAGAATCCAATGATTGATGATGAGGATGTTGATCTGGTCTCCCTCGTGGCACTCCTCTCACCATCCGGTTCACTGGGTCCCTTTGTGTCAGTGATGTCTTGACCCGAGGTCCCATGGCCAGTTGCTTCCACACTAGGCTGTGCCCTGTCTCCTTTAATTTCCTGGGCTTATGCTACAAATACAAAGAGAAATAGATCATCACATGTCCATGATCACACTTGAACAGCAGCTGTGATTAGCAAACATTACCATATTGTCAAGTAGGCTCCCGCACCAAGCTCCACCTAAGGGGCCCATACATCCACCATACCATATGCATGCATGCTAACTGAACTGTCAGCAGTTGCCCACAGAGAATTCAGGATCTCACACAACTACAATTGCGTGGATGAAGTTGTGCAATCACAGTCTCTGCTGAACAAGTAGGATACCTCATCACCTTAAATACTTTGCCCCATGGAGCATGCCTCAGTTACCTGTTGTCATACAATATTAGGCCAATGTCAAATTCATTCCTACAAATCCCACACAAGATCATGCACATATCTGTTTGTCAGATACATTATGACCCAGCAATAAGAAATAATGTTTAAAAATCTTGCCATGTTGCTGGCAACAGTACAGTAACATGGAGAAGTTGACATAAAAATACTCATGTCACACTAGAAGCAGTTCCACAATGCACACTATACCAAGTGATGTTTGTTCCACTGGAGCCATGGAGGTAGTACTAATGATGTTCAGATAGTCACACATTTGGCATGGAAATGGACACTTCAGACATCATGTGCAAAATGTCAGGGAGATATGTCTCTGAACTCCACAACTAAATGAATTAGCAAGTCCCAGGTAAATCACGACTAATGTCTGGCATCCCTTACAAAGACATACTGTGAGTGCAACAGTAGACACCATTCGTCCCTTGGATGTTGGAGAGGCCCAGAGATTTGCAAGTACTTGTTGAGGGCACTCAACATGTTGTCCAATTGGAAGCTACATGATTGTCTCCATTTAGATCATGCAAACCCAGATGTCTGTGGATGAATGCTTGTACCAAAACATGTGATTCAAACATAACTGCAAGTCACTCAATGATGGATGCCAACAGCCAGGTTACAAACCTTCACCATTTCACAGGTGCAAAACACTTTGCTATATGATTCTACATCAATGGCATGGAAATGCACATTGTGGCTACAAACTCTAGACCTACCTGTCATGTCCCTCAATGCTACTGCAGTTGTACATGCCAAATGACATGCTACGATGGGTGAGGGTATATCGGAGCCAATGATCAATGGTGACACACTCCTATATGTGGCACAACATGAAATGTACCCCGATTGTAAATATCTTATTCCACACACAGGTTGGCATGTACATTTCTGTGACAAAATACCAAAATCATCTTATCAACACAGGTAGATCATACATGAAATAGAAGCTTGCAAATGTTCTGATAAAGAGAAAGGGACACATAGTGACATGTAGGAGTAAGGAATGTTGGCGACAGGGATGGCACATAAATAATGTCAATGGACATTCCCCACTTACCAAGGGAAAGTATTTGTACCCAGAGAACAACATATGCTCTTGCACATGTATGTGTCAGGCCTACAAACCGGGATATGCCCCAGTAAAAAAGTCTGAGTTAATCATTTGCCTTTGCAGTTATCAATGCTTTTTTACTGAGACCAATGCTTGTTGGAACAAATGCTTGTTAGAGGCCATGCTTGCTTGGGAACATGTGTTCACAAGCCTCCGGCATACCTATGACTCAGACTGGGTGTGGCTCCTTATGACTCAGACTGGGTGTGGCTGGATGCAGCAGGTATTTAAACCACACCCGGCCTGAGAGAATTGCTTGGTGTAAAGGTCACTGGCTGCAGGGAATGAATCTCTGCTCCTTCACTTTTAATCTTCACAATCTGTTCTGTTGAGGATCTTGGAGGCCGTTTCTGGAAGACCAAGAGACCAAGGTGGTCCTTACAACCCTGCCAGACGGTATTAAAGCAGCAGTAAGACCGCCAACAGGCTGGCAGAAAAAAAAATGGAATTACGACTGTGGCGGAAACCGCCAACAAAGACAGCCACTTTAACACTCCAACTGCCAAGGTGGTACAAACAAACAGCATGGCGGTCACCGTCAACAGACAGGCGGAGGACAATGTACCGCCCACAGTATCACAACCTACCAATCCGCCACCTTTTCCGGGGCAGATTCACCACGAACACAAACACGGCGGAAACAGGACTTCGAAGGGAAAACGCTCACCTCCACACACCCCACGAGGAACCAGGACGCCATGGAACCAGAGCTGCATATTTTCCCTACCCTTATCTTCTTGCTCCTCTACCAGAAACATGAATGCCGGCGGGGAAGACCACGGTGAGTACTGCACCTACGACACAGGGGAGGGGGGAGGGAAAAAACAGGGACACACACACGCAACACGCAACACCCCCACCCCCACCCTCACCCACTACAACACACACACTAATACAGCATGATACATTACAGTTACACCCCCCAAATCCACTGGAAGAATGCAAAGACAAAAGGAAATGAGTGTAACCGTTGTAATGTATTAAAATACAGTACGCAAAAATATGTATACACTATTAACAAATATATACACCAAGAATAGTAGTCCAGGTATTGCTCCATTGAAGTCCATGGAACAATGGGCCCACACGGCATCGGCGAGGCCCACACCCAATACCTGAACATGATAGAGAGAACACTGCAGGGGAATCAGATAGAAATAAAATAGGCACCTCAGGGGGTAGTGAAAGGGGGGGCACCTCAGCCGGTTGAGTGCACGACGCCACATCCACGAGGGAGCCACATGCCCACTGTGCAATCGTGGGGAGTGCAAAGCCACAGTCTCTCAAGTCTCTACAGTGGGTGATTTTCCCACTGTTCAATCCTGGGGAGTGCAAAGCCACAGTCTCTCGAGTCTCTACAGTGGGTGGTTTGCCCACTGTTCAATCCTGGGGAGTGCAAAGCCACAGTCTCTCGAGTCTCTACAGTGGGTGGTTTGCCCACTGTTCAATCCTGGGGAGTGCAAAGCCACAGTCTCTCGAGTCTCTACAGTGGGTGGTTTGCCCACTGTTCAATCCTGGGTAGTGCAAAGCCACAGTCTCTCAAGAGGATAACAGTCTCCACTGGTTCTGGAGGGGTTTTTGTGCCCAGAGTGCTTCATCCTGCCAAGGACAGAGTTAGTGGATGCCTTTCTCCACTGGTTCTGGAGGGGGCTTTGTGCCCAGAGTGCTTCATCCTGCCAAGGACAGAGGTAGTGGATGTAAATCTACACTGGTTCTGGAGGGGGCTATGTGCCCAGAGTGCTTCATCCTGCCAAGGAAAGAGGTAGTGGATGCCTTTCTCCACTGGTTCTGGAGTGGGCTTTGTGCCCAGAGTGCTTCATAATGCCAAGTACAGAGGTAGTGGATGTAAATCTCCCCTGGTTCTGAAGGGGGCTTTGTGCCCAGAGTGCTTCATCCTTCCAAGGACAGAGGTAGTGGATGCCTTTCTCCACTGGTTCTAGAGGGGGCTTTGTGCCCAGAGTGCTTCATCCTGCCAAGGACAGAGGTAGTGGATGTGAATCTCCACTGGTTCTGGAGGGGGCTTTGTGCCCAGAGTGCTTCATCCTGTCAGGGACATGGTAGTGGATGTAAATCTCCACTGGTTCCGGAGGGGGCTTTGTTCCCAGAGTGCTACATCCTGCCAAGGACAGAGGCAGTGGATGCCTTTCTCTACTGTGCTTCATCCTGCTCGTGGCTGACACATTAGCGTCAGTGCCCTTGGTGCTCATGGGCCAGCGGTTCTTGTGGCGGCGGTGTCCTGTTCAGCGGTGCTTGTGGTGGTGGTGTCCTGTTCAGGGGTGCTTGTGGCGGTGATGTCCTTGGCAGCGGTGCTTGTGGCGGGGGCGTCCTGTTCAGCGGTGCTTGCTGCGGCGGGGTCCTTGGAAG
Source organism: Pleurodeles waltl (assembly GCF_031143425.1). NCBI lineage: Eukaryota > Metazoa > Chordata > Amphibia > Caudata > Salamandridae > Pleurodeles > Pleurodeles waltl. Next base: position 432,675,744 of record NC_090439.1, read on the forward strand.
CGACTCAGCTGCTGATGGTCCTGTCTGGCCCAGCAACTCAGCTTCTGGTGGTCCTGTCTGGCCCAGCGACTAAGCTGCTGGCAGTCTTGTCTGGCCCTGCGGGGCTGGTGCTGACGGTCATGTCGGGCCCTGTGGGGCTGGGGCTGGTGCTGGCGGTCCTTTCTGGCCCTGTGGGGCTGGTGCTGGTGGTCCTTTCTGGCCCTGCGGGGCTGGTGCTGGAGGTCCTGTCGGGCCCTGCGGGACTGGTGCTGGCGGTCCTTTCTGGCCTGCGGGGCTGGTGGTTCTGTCTGGCCCTGTGGGGCTGGTGCTGGTGGTCCTGTCTGGCCCTGTGGGGCTGGTGCTGGCGGTCCTTTCTGGCCCTGCGGGGCTGGTGGTCCTTTCTGGCCCTGCAGGGCTGGTGCTGGCATTCCTTTCTGGCCCTGCGGGGCTGGTGCTGGCGGTCCTGTCTGGCCCTGTAGGGCTGGTGCTGGCGGTCCTGTCTGGCCCAGTGGGGATGATGGCGGTGGCCTCCTGGGCAGTGGGAATGATGACGATGGGCTCCAGGGCAGCGGGATGATGGCGGTCTTCTCCGCTGTGCTGCTCTTCCCAGACTTGCTGAGTTTCTTGTGCCCCTTCCCCACCTTGGAAGGTGCAGCAGCTGAATCCACACTCCCACCTGTACCCCTGGGAGCGGCTTTGGTGGCTGGAGACTTCACCCTCTCCCGCCGGGCACTGGCCAACTTTTGATGCTTGACAGGTGGGGGACTGTCCGTCCTGTGGCTCCTTGCCACACTGGCTGCCCTGGTGCCTGGTGCACTTCAGAATCCGGTGACTTCTGGCACCACTTGTCCTGGAGATGTTGTGGCTGAGGTGCTAGGTTGGGACCTGGAGAGTCGGGCCCTAGGAGACTGATGGGGTGGGGGAGGTGAGGGAAAGAGGTCAAGGGTGGACAGGAAATGTTTCTTGGGAACACTGGGACGGGTAGCAGGAGGGGGTTTAGGAGTGGAGGAAGAGGTTGTGGTTGTAGGAGGTGTTCGTTTGGTGATTTTGGGTGAAGGTGCATGCGCTGGGGGCTGTCGTGAGGTGGATGGCTGTTGGGAGGGTGTGTGCCTGTGTTTGTGTATCTTGGGAGGGGGGTCACAGTCACACTGGGAGAGGACACAGGGAACGTGTGAATGGTAGTGGGGGTGGTGACTGCACGTGAACGGGGTGTGGTGGTGTGTGTGCTGGTGATGGAAGTAGTGGCTGTAGATGTAGTGCATGCAGGTGTGAGTGGAGACGAGACTGGGAGGGAGGAGGGAGACGACGAGGATGGGGACACAATGGAGGCCGTGGATGTTGAGGTGTCTGCATATGTGTGATGCTTGCGTGATTGCCTGTGGGATGTGTGGTGCTTATGTTTGCCAGAGCTTCCCTTGTGTGTTGACGTGTGTGCATGCTGGTCTGATGGTGTGCTTGGGGTAGGCTGAGGTACAGGGGTGTGGGTCTGGGTGGAGGTAGTTGGAGGGGGGAGGCTAGAGACAGGGACAGTAGCTGCCATCAGTGCTGAGGCCAGAGTCTGAAAAGCTTGCTGAAAGGCTGCCTGACCAGAATGAATGCCCTCCAGGAATGCATTTGTTTGTTGCAACTCCCTCTCTACACCCTGGATGGCATTCAAGATGGTAGACTGCCCAACAGTGTGGGACCTGAGGAGGTCAATGGCCTCCTCACTGAGTGCAGCAGGGGTGACTGGGGCAGGGCCTGAGGTGCCTGGGGCGAAGGTAATGCCCACCCTCCTGGGTGAGCGGGCACAGGGCAAAGGCTGAGGGGCTGCTGGGAGGGCTTTGCTCGTAGGGGGGGTGGCGGCTGTACATGTAGATGCAGGGGGCACAGATGTGGCCGCCACCACAAGGGAGCTCCCATCAGAGGACGAGTCCGTATCACTGGTCTCAGCTCCGGTCCCCGCCGTGGAGCTCCCCTCGCCCTCTGCCCCACTGGTGAATTCCGAGTCCGTAGTATGGCCCTCCAGGGCCATGTGGGATGCAGCTCCCTCCTACTCTGGTGCCACTGCTCCTCCACCTGATGATGCTAATGCACACAAGAACAGGGAGACCACAAAAAGGGGGGGGGGCGACAGAAGAAAGACATGTTGAGTGCATGTATTACCGCTACCGTTGGCTGACACGACAGACACAGAAGCCTCCTGCACTACGTCGCGCATTTGGCGTCCACTGTTCAAATGGGAAATGGCCTACAAGGCTAGGGCCGACATCTGCACACATGGATGTAACAGGAGCCTGACTAGGTGTCGTTGGCACTGTACACAGGTGGGGTGGGGTGCCACAGGGTCTGCCAGAAGAAGGGGACCTAACTAGCACACTCGCCCTGGCCTAGGGAAACCCACAGCCCACCTCCCCCACCCAGACACCTCCACTCCGCACTGCATCAGCTGAATGGGAGTGTACTCACCCCCTTGTGGCTGCTGTGATGCCCTCAAGCGCCCATCCAACTCAGGGTACGCCATCGCCAGTATCCTGAACATCCGGGGTTCATGGTGCGACGGGCACCCCTCCCACATTGGGAGGCCATCCCCAGCTGGGCCTCCGCCATCTTCTTGCTCCAGCGGCGAATGTCCTCCCATCTCTTACGGCAGTGGGTGCTCCGTCTGTGATAGACCCCCAGGGTCCGGACATTCTGGGCGATGGCACACCAAACATCCTTCTTCTGGTGGGCACTGATGTACAGGAATTGTACAGGGGAAAAAGAAAAGTTATTACCAACTGCACCGTCACAGTCATTGGCGCCCATCCCTACCCTTGCCATGTGGGACATGCACTCACCGTCGTTTCATGCACGCTTCAATCTCACCCCCCCATCTTTCATCCACCCCACTCTACACAGGCATAGCCCATACAGCATGCTCCCAGTGTAATAACCTGTTTGTCTGGAGGACCGTAGAGTAGCGTGTACTGGGGAGGACCCCATCCACGAGTTTCTCCAACTCCTCCGATGTGAAGGCAGGGGCCCTTTCCCCAGACGCACAAGCCATTGTCTCATCCAGACTGAGGTCACAGCAGCACTTGCAGTGTAAGTCCTCTCCTGTCAAAGATCAGGTATGGAGTGATTGAACAGATAGAAAATGTCGGTCACGTCCGCGGCGGTGCGTACCGTCACCGCTGGCGTTTATCGTCATTGGCTCCTGGGACCCATAGGGTCCAATGTTAACCAATGCAGAATTGTGCCGCGGTCTTCGACCACCTACCGCGACGGTGTACAATGCCAGTGCAGTTACCTCACATCCCATTGACCCACTTTACAGGTCAGGCAGCCGCCATTTCAGGGGCCCACAAGGCTTAATTTTTAACTGCGTCACACATACCTAGGCCTTGCCTCAACACTCATACATGCAAATTTCGGATTATTAATCGTGTTCTGTGTAAGCTGTGTGTACGTACCTCCGAGTTGGTTGACTCTGTGTTCGCTGTTGTCCTTCATAGGCACCGTCCGCTGGGTCATGTGAGGAGATGGCGGCATCCTCCGGTGTACAGTCCCACTGGTGGACCTGTCGACAATGGAGGAAAGACATGTGATCATCACCTACAGGATTGATTGTGCCAAAATCCTGCAAGTGTGTTCCCAGTTGGAGCCAGACCTGATGTCAGCTATCCGCCATCCCACAGGAATCCCCCCCTCTAGTGCAGGTGCTGTCAGTACTCCATTTCCTTGCAAGTGGGTCATTTCAAACAACAGTGGCCATAGCATCAGGGATGTCCCAGCCTATGTTTTCCAAGGTGTTGTCCAGAGTGTTGTCTGCCCTGCTGAAACACATGGGGAGCTACATCGTTTTCCCTCAGGTGGAGGATTTGCCTACAGTGAAAGGTGATTTCTATGCCCTGGGACATATCCCCAACATCATAGGTGCCATTGATGGCACACATGTGGCTTTGGTACCCCCGCAGGAGTGAACAGGTGCACAGAAACCGGAAGAGTTATCATTTGATGAATGTGCAGATGGTGTGTTTGGCCGACCAGTACATCTCCCATGTTAATGCCAAATTCCCTGACTCAGTGCATGACTCTTACATCCTGAGGAATAGCAGCATCCCTTATGTGATGGGGCAACTCCAGAGGCACCGTGTGTGGCTATTAGGTGAGGACAAGGACCCTATACAGTGTGAATATTTGTCTGGGGTTGTCCCTAATGGTTGGTGTGTGTCTAACAGTTGTCCCTCAACATTTGCAGGTGACTCTGGCTACCCCAACTGGTCATGGCTACTGACCCCAGTGAGGAATCCCAGGACAAGGGCAGAGGAACGCTACAATGAGGTCGATGGGCGAACTCGGAGGACTATAGAGTGGACCTTCGGCCTCCTGAAGGCCAGGTTCAGGTGCCTCCATATGACAGATAGATCCCTATTTTACTCACCAAAGAAGGTGTGCCAGATCATCGTGGCCTGCTGTATGCTTCACAACTTAGCTTTGTGACGACAGGTGCCTTTTCTGCAGGAGGATGGTCCAGATGGAGGTGTTGTGGCAGCTGTGGAGCCTGTGGACAGTGAAGATGAGGAAGCAGAAGAAGAGGACATCGACAACAGGAACTCTGTGATCCTGCAATACTTCCAGTGAGACACAGGTAAGAATGCAGACCTGCCTACTACATGTACTTTAACACTACTACATCTCTACTGTCTGTCGTTTTCACCCAGTGTATGGTCACTGAGTTGTCACTTTCCCTTATGATTTCACAGATGTGGGTCCCACTGTGTGACATCTGCTTTGTTTCCTCATGGACTAGAGCTGTGTGACATAGGTATGTTGACATTACAATTGAAAGAGCATTTTTGACACTTTAATTGCTAATACACTCATTCGAAATCATAGACAGACTCCAGATTGTTTTGTGCTTCAAGGGTGTTTATTTAAGTGCTAAATAGTGGAGGGGGTTGTAAAATGGTGAGGGGTGATGGTGGAGGAATGTCCATGGCAGAGTCCAGTCTATTAGTCTCACAGGTGCATTGTCCAAAGGGGCATTGGAAGTGGGGCTGGGGCAGTTTAAGGATGGACAGGGTGACAAGGTGGGACAAAAGGATGACAATCAGGGAAGTCTCATTTCTTGGCAGGGGTCTTGTCGTTGTTCTCTGTCTTTGCCCTGGATCTCAGGGACCGTTTGCGGGGTCGTTCTCCATCTGTAGGGGGTGGGGTGCTGGTGTGGTGGTCCTGTGGTGGTGCCTCCTGTCCACTGGCGCCGGCGGAGGAGGTGGGCAGTTCATCGTCCAGGCTAGTGTCAGGGGCCCCCTGTTGTGCCACAGTGTCCCTCCTGGTGTTGAGGACTTCCTTCAGCACCCCTACGATGGTGCCCAGGGTGGAGTGGGTGGATCTATGTTCCTCCCTGAAGCCTAAATACTGTTCCTCCTGCAGACGCTGGGTCTCCTGAAACTTGTCCAGTACCGTTGCCATCGTCTCCTGGGAATGATGGTAGGCTCCCATGATGTCTAGAGGGCCTCGTGGAGAGTGGGTTCCCTGGGCCTGTCCTCCCCCTGTTGCGCAGCAGCCCTCCCAGTTCCCCTGTGTTCCTGGGCCTCTGTCCCCTGGACCGTGTGCCCACTGCCACTGCCCCCAGGTCCCTGTTGTTGTTGGGGTGGTGGGTTAGCCTGTGTTCCCTGTAGTGGTGGACACACTGCTGATTGACGTGTCCTGGGGACAGAGGTATGGGCCCGCTGGGTGGGTGCTGTGCTGGTGTTTCCAGAGGGGGGAAGCTCTGTGGTGGCCTGTGCCAGTGTGTGGGAAACCGACGGTCCTGAGGTCCCACATGGGCCGGGCTGGTCATCTAGATCCAGGTGGACAGAGCTGCTGTCATCACTGTGGGCCTCTTCTGTAGGTGGTGTGGACATGGGTAGGGGTACTGCAGGGGTATAAAAAGATGTTTATTGCATCTGTGTGTGCCATGGTGTGCAATGGGTGGGTGACCGTGTACCCCAGTGCTTTGATTCCTGTGTGGGACCTTGTGTGATGGTGGTTTAGGGGGGTGTATGATTATGTGCAGTGGCCATGCAATGGTGATGGGTGTCCATGCTTTGGTGTTGCATGTAGGGCTTGGTGTTGGGATATGTGGTTTGTGATATTGGGACATTTGTGAGGAGTTTGAGTGATGGGGTGAGGGCGAGGGTATGTGATAGCATGCAGGTAGGGTGGGGGATGTAATAGTTAAGATTTGACTTTCCAGAGTCCATTCCTCCATCTACTCCTGCGAGGCCCTCAAGATGCAGAATCGCCAAGACTTGCTCCTCCCATGTTGTTAGTTGTGGGGGAGGAGGTGGGGATCCGCCGCCAGTCCGCTGAACCGCAAGGTGGTGTCTTGAGACCACGGAATGTATCTTCCCCCGTAGGTCGTTCCACCTCTTCCTGATGTCATCCCTATTTTTTGGGTGCTGTCCCACTGCGTTGACCCTGTCCACTATTCTTCGCCATAGCTCCATCTTCCTAGCTATGGAGGTGTGCTGCACCTGTGATCCGAATAGCTGTGGCTCTACCCGGATGATTTCCTCCACCATGACCCTGAGCTCCTCCTCAGAGAACCTGGGGTGTCTTTGCCGTGCCATGGGGTGGTGTGGGTGATGTGTGGGGTGGTGTGTGTAGTGATAAGTGGGGTGATATTTAGTGGTGTGTTGTGCGTGGAAGTTATGTGGGTGATGGTATTGTGTGCCTGTGGATTCTTGGTAGTAATTTGTAGTGTCTCTCTCTGTGCTTCATTCTCAATTGTTGTCATAGGGGTTTGTGGGTGATGTGGGTGTGTGTTTTATATTGTATTCGGTGTGTGGGAGTTGTGTGTGTGTGTATCAGGTGTGTGTATTTCGATTTGTCCAATGTGGCAGTGTTTTGTAAATGTGTGTGTATTTTGAGCGCGGCGGTGTGTACCGCCAATGGGATACCGCGGTTGAAAGACCGCCGCGTGGATTCGTGGGTCGTGATAGTGTGGGCGTATTTCTGTTGGCGTGACAGTGAAGGTTTTGTTTTTGCCAGTTTATCACTGACCATTGGTGTAGCGGACTTCTGTGGGTGTCTGAATTTTGGCGGATTCGGAGCAGTGGGTCGTAATAGCTATGGCAGAATTCCGCGGCCTCGGCAGTGTGTTGGTGGTCTTCTGCACGGCGGTAAGCGGATTTTACCGCCAATGTTGTAATGAGGGCCCAAGGGAATTAACCCCTAACAAACTGCAATGTGCTGCACAATTTAAGAACATTTATTGCTAAAATTTGAAACTTGCTGACTTGAAACTTGATAAGCGAATGTTCCAGGATGCAATGCACCTAAAAGGGCACATCTTTGGGTTTTAAGGTCATTGAGATGTTTGTCGCTTGTCATGCTATAATGTTTATTGTAGTTTGCTACATTATACCACAGAAAGGAGTTTCTATTGAACAATTCTAATGAAATTGATATACTGCAAATATGTTTATTAGTGCTAAGTATAATGTGGCATTACTATTGTTAGCGATAGGATGTACTGTGAATACGAATATCGCTGAGTTCAAAGTAGCATTTGCATTATTTAAAATTGTTGCGGGCGATGCAGAATATTCTGTGTTTGGCGTTTAAACTAAGTTGAAGCTTATTTTGTCTAGACTGAAAATTACACTGTGATGCAACAGTGAGAAGCCGGCTGTTCGTGAAGAAGAATGTTATTGATTAACCCTATGTTTTCATAGTAATACAATGTAAACCATAATCCTTGATATTAATACTATGTTTTCAGTTTGATTTAAACACTGAATTGCGTTCCTCGCAATACTAGCATAGTGCAATGACTAACCCATGAATATCTAGAGAATCTACTTCCCTGAGAGTTTGTTCTTATTATTGCTGCCTATGTAAATGTCTTTGAGTCGAGTGAGTCAGCATCTTGGAAAATCTCATCAAGCTGAAACATGCAAGATATTCAGTAAACATCAAGGAGTATCTAGGTAGGCTTAATTGAGGTGACAAGGGACTAATCTGGGATCAAAGTGGGAGTAGTTATAGACAGTATCGGAGGTTCAAGGCTCTTATTTAATTAAAGGTAATCCACGTCGTTTCCGAAAATTCCTAGAGATAGAGAGAGCCATACAAAGTGTGAAACAAGTACATCTAGCTTGCATGCCATACTTTAACAGTAGAGTACATATGGGTTATGAGGCATTAGTTATTTGACTGTTGTGTAATTTATCATAGGAAGGACTGGTACTTCAGGAACATCTCTAGGTGTCCGAATCTAGCCTGCGACTCCAGACTCTCTTTCCTTCTCTTATACATCCCCGTTCTCCCAGGACGTTACGGTGCCGATCATGTGTACTTAAGTGGGAGGCACACAACTTTTTGGTGGAATTGGGAACAAACAACTTGGTCAACATTGTGTCTCTCTGGGGCAAACAGGTTAGTGCTTGACAGTATGATGGTCATATTCACATTGCAGACAGTAGTGAGGCACCAGCACCCATCAGACGTTGAAGACAACTAGCCTCTGGGTGGCAGATGCCAACATACTCATCTTACCAGACACTTGGCTGTGGACAGTGATCCATCACTTCCTTACCTTTAGCCTGTAACACAGAGGAGTAGTGGTTTATTGCATAAAATGTATACCAACTACAACAACAAACAGTACTTGATTGATCAATGTACACAGCCATATTTTGTCCTTGAGAGCAAATTGTTGGTGGATTTTACACAGTAGTAGCGTAGGTCCCTGGGCCAACAGGCACGGCACATCAGTATAAAACACATGACATGTCTACACAAACAATCACTCATCTGTTGTGTTACACATGGCTCATCTCTAATTGTCAGGAGGAGCTGTCTGAACCTAACATATTCACTTGGTAATGTGACGGACAAGAAAATGCCCTGAACTCAACCCCTTGTGGCTGCTGTGCTGTCATCAAAAGCCCACAGGATCTGGGTAGGCCACCCCCAAAATGTGGGCTAATTATGGGTGTCATGGTCTGATGGGCACCCCACCCACATTGGGAGGTCATCCCCAGCTGGATCTCAATGATCTTCCGGACCCAGTGTCTCAGGTCCTCCCATCTTTTCCGACAGTGGGTGCTCCGCCAGCTGTTGACCCCCAGGGTCCGCACATTGTTGTTGATGGCTCTCCATCGCTTCTATTTTTGATTTGCCTTGGCCTGCATGGATTCAAAAGGCAAATCAAGAGATCACAGTCACAAGTTTTGTCACAAATGGTTGAGTCACATACATGTTAGAAACACCAAGCTAGAAATATTCTATTTTTTAACACTCCCAAAGTGTGAAACACTCAAGCCAATAAGTACATTGCTCTGACTACAGACATATGTATTTGCTTCTGCAGACTAACCCACTACCTTTCTTATGGATTATAATGACTAAGCAAGATAACTGACATCAGGCAGCTGCATGCTCTAGCAACCTGTACTGTGATGTGAGCTTCAATGAAACACTAAGCACCTATGTGGCTTCTGAAAGATAAACTCCTAAGGCAAAAATAGACCAACACATTCACAGTCTGTGAGAATGACTCGCTGCCTAACTCTCTACAGGCAACTGCTGGAGTATAATCCTCAACATGACACACGCATAACTATCAAGGGGCTAGCATGGTGGATACAGAAAATGTCTTCCTTGTCCATATGTGGACATGTGGGATAGCCAATGCAGACTCATACCACTTCAGGGAGTGGGTTATGTGGTATGTACCTGTACCACAGAACACTAATTTGGACATATGTGTATATCCTACAGAGATGGCATTCCACAAACAAAGGTATAAATTGAACAATTTCTTCAATGTGACCAAGCTACAGAGTCACATACCATGGCCTCCCAGGAATCAACACACTTTGCACTGTGGGACTGCCATTTGTGCAATAAGCCTGTACAGGACAAATATGACCTATGTGAAGGTGACAACAGAGCTTTAGGATTAAGGGATGTGTCATGAGTCTAAGACACACATTTACAATGATGCTAAATGCATATATGGACTAAATTAATGATTTACTTCTGTACCTATTCATAATCTAATCAAATCAATGAGGCATTCAGGGTAGGTTTTGCCACTAGAGCATCATATTGGCCACATGCTAGGATCCGTTGGAGTACAGGGAGTGGGCACAGTGCTACAGCTACATAGCCACAGTGACTCTCCCACAGCCTAGGCTAGGTGCCTTACTGGAGACATATTTGACAGGCCCTGGTCTCTGCAGGCTGAGCATACAGAACCTCAATAATACTCCATTCCCATCACTTCTATGCATGACAGTACATCATGTGAGACAGAACCCCAAAAACCTCACACAATACAATGTGAATTAATTTAACATATGACAATGGCCACCAATATCTGCACATTGTTCAGTACATTCATGCCAAACAGACTGCAACAACAGGTACACAAGAATATCTAACTGGCACACATCTGCACATTCTAGCCTGTGAGGAGGAAAAGGATGGTGAAGTACAGAGAAAATTGTGCACATTAGGTACTTACCTGCTCCTCTGGTGAGCCATAGAACTGCCCATACAGAGTTAGGACCTCATTATTTAATCTCTCCCCTTCCTTTGGAGAGAAGGCAGGGGCTCTATCACCTGCTGTATGGGGCATGATTGCTCCCAGAGGAGGCAAACAGCAGCTCAGGTCATGGAGGTGTGGCTGGCAGCAGTGTCAGGAGTCATGTGAGTAAATCTTCAGAACATGGCGGTCACTTTCACCACATACATGGATGTCATCGCAGGTGGACACAGCCATTGGCCTGTGTCCACCACTGCTAACAATGTTATCCAACGGCTGTGTCTGTCGCGGTTGCAACTTCCTACCGCAAGTATGACTTCCACTGGTGGTCATGAGCGGTTCCTAATGTCCAGTAGGTAGGTCAGGCTTCCTCCATTTTTTGCCACCTGAAACACTGTATTGGGCTTTATAAATTGTGTCACACCTACAAAAAAGGTTTTGGTTCCTCATAAACATCCTTATCCTGTCTTGTCATGTAGGTCCTACTACTCACCCACCATTGTAGTATGTTACAGGGCACAGATGGCATTTAACAGTGGGGCACAGTCCACCACTCCCACGGTCATTTTGGTGATCAGGATATACAGTCACATTTCGAGGGCAATTGTGTTGCACATCTTTGATTTTGGTCCAAATTCATGTTGTGGCCACGTGTATTAAAACCCATGGGTGACACATGTGACCCTTGTGGTATTTGCAGCTGTGATGTGTGCTGGATGCCATGTCTATCCAGTCAGAAATATTTTGTCACATGATATCATTGATATGCATCATGTATGTTGCTTGCTGTGAACACACTGACTAATGTTAGAAATCATCTTGTCATGCATAGGTACCCAGGGAGATGGAGGATGCGACAACCTTCAGCCTACTGTCCACTGCCAGACCTTCAGACCATTCCACATAATAATGTTTTACCACCTGGATAGGCAAAAAATAGTGGACTTATGTCATCAGTTGGAGCTAGATCTGATGCCATCTATTAGTTATCCAAGCAGCATTCCACCCATTATACAAGTCATGTCAGTATTGCACTTCCTAACCACACGGTCCTTCCAACGTACAGTGGCCCTATCTGCTGTTATGTCCCAACCTATCTCCAGTCTGGTGTTAAAGGATGTCCTCTCAGCAATGTTGAAACACCTTGACAGCTATATAAGGTTTCCCGGCATGAGAATTTAGCCCATGTGAAGGCTGACTTTTATGGTTTTGCACACATCCCACATGTGGAGAGGACCATTGATGGCACACATGTTTGCTTGGTGCCACTCCAGGCCAATTAACAAGTTTATTATAACAGAGAGAACTTCTGTTCCATCAATGTGCAAGTTGTCTGTTTGGAGGATCTCTATATATTTCAGATGTGTGCGCCTGTTATCTTGATTCAGCACACGGTTCCTTCATAATGCAAAACATCACTGTATCCCAGCTGATGTCACAACTGTATCCAGAGAGGGCCTGGATGGTTGGTAAGTCACATCTGTCCTTATTTTGTGTGTGCAATGTCAGGTGCTACAATCATTAGCTGAGTGACTCATTTCTGCACATATGCCCCATTCCTTAACAGGAGACTACACATCCTTGGTTTTGATGCCACTAAGAAACCAACTACGCCAGAGGAAGTCCACTTCGAAAAGGCCCATGGAAGAACACAGCAGGTAGTTGAGTGGGTTTTGGGCTCATGAAGGCCAGATTTAGATGTCTGGACAAGACTGAAGAAGACCTCTTTACTCACCCCAAAAACTGTGTTAGATCACTTTGGCATGCTGCATGTGCCACAATATCGCCCTGCTGAGGAATATTCCATACATCCCAGAGGTCAGCGAGCTTGCAGTTCCAGTCTAGACAAATGAACAGCGCAGGTGCTGTACACTGCCATAAAATGTTTGGTGTGACCAGGCACTTTTACGTATGTGTTTGTGTGTAATGATTGTAATTCAGGACACTGTGTACCTGAAACATTTCCCTCCTTGCACAAGTAAGTTATGTCTTCATCATAGAGTTCACAAGGTCTTACATCTTTACATAGCAAAATGTTGAAATTAAGCAAGTAGACAATGAGTTTGTGGTGGGTGAATTTATTACAATGCCAATGCAGGAAATACAATTTGGACAGAAAAGAAGAAACAAATAAAGTGAAGGTGTCAGTCAAGGTAAATTAAATCATTGGAGTAGATGCCACACCATTGGAAGTACAAAGCAGAGAGAACTCCTCCCATTGGCATAGATAGGTGGCTGAGGATCCCTCAAAAGAGTGAATATGTGGCACACAAAGGAATTCCTTTAGGAAGAAGCCACTTGCTGACAGTGGTGGGTGTCTTGCCATCCACACCTCCTGGATTATTTGCTGGATGTCTCCTCTTGTTTGGGGAGGGGGGTCTGTTGCTACAGAGGCAGGGGGGTCTGGGGCAGGTTCGTCCACTGGCATGCCTCCGTTCCAGTAGCTGGCACCAATATAAATGTTCCTGGAGTTGAGGAGCCAAAGGAAGGGGTAAGATTGATTTTGAAGAGACCTGCTCAGGATTGTGTGTATGTCCCTCATCGCCGCTGTTAGGGAGGCCCTGTTGGTTGTGTGGGTGTCCATCTGTTCTTGCATGTCCCTATGCATGAACCTCTGTAGCTGCCTCATTTCCCGGGGTTCAGTCAGTAAGTGGCCCATCCGGCCTTGGGACTCCTGATAGACCCCACAAGACAAGGCTGATTGTGTCCTGTCCAGGAGCAGACCAAGTGGCCTCATCCCACTGACCTACAGTAGCCCTTCCATGCACTCTACCCTTACGAGCCTGTACCCTTGCCACAGGGTGTACTGCCCCACTAGTTCCTGGACCGTTGTTGTCTGAAGTGTTGCACTGCAACTCTGGATCCAGGAATGGGGCACAAGATGGTAGATACTGTGCTCGGTACACTGGTTGGGGACGAGTGGTTGCCTGCGATGTTGAGGTAGCCGGGCTGGGTGGTGTTGATGTAGCCATAGTGAGACTCACTGTTGGTGTCTGACCATGTTGCCCAGATGGGCCATAAACCTCCTCCATGCCCAGATGTCCAGGAGTGCCTTGTTCACTGAGGGCTTCGTCTAGGGGGGTAGTGGCAGTCTCTTCTGCAGCCTGTGTTCCAGTGGCAGCTTGACCTGTTGATTGGAAAGATACAATGTTACTATTTGGATTGTGACATCTGCCTCTAACAGTTTAGTGTTACATTAAGCATAGACCTTGCACAAAGTTAATTTGTAGTTAATCCTTTTATGGCAAGTCCTCATAGTTTTGGTTATATTGACATGATATTTGTGAAGCATGCCAATTCCATTTAAGTCAAGCAGCTTCTGAAATGTGCATATCATTAACACCTGGGAGGATGGCCTGAGAATGCCATCTTGCCACCAATGCTGGCAAAACAGTGCCTAGGTAAGATATGTCTTTGGTCATTTTGAGACCAAGTTGATTGTGATACAGGTGGACCCAGGTGTTTGCTGTATATCTGACTGGAGTCATCATGTGGTCAGAGCAATGTGAATGTTTCTGCTGCCAACACAATTCTGGTTATGCATCTTGAGGCCTTTATGATCATTGTTTTGTACACTCAGTAACCTGTCCTTCCTGTCCTCAATACTTTCATTTTGGGTTAGCAGGTCAAGATGGAACTAGGTAGACCGACTCATCTCAGAATTGAGTGTGATCTGTGTCTTGGCCACTCTCAGGTGACACATTTGAGAGCTGACAAACATATGTATTGGGGCATGTGGCCACTGGTCACTTGTTAGTAGCAACAAAAACTGTGCCTGCTGGGGGTTGCAGTCATGTCAGTCACTGTACTATACACACTATACAATTATTATCCCCCGGGTGTGTAGACTTCATGTGTGTGTTCCCAAATAGGAGTCTTTGGAGAAGAGGACACTTGGCTTGTGAGTGAAGTAACATTGACAGAGCCTCCTGGCCAGAGCAGTCATGTCACTCTCTCTACTTAATACACTTGAAAACTGTCATCCCCTCAGGTGAGGGTACTTCATTTGAGAGTTGACAATAGATGTATTGGGGCATGTTGCCACTGGTTTGGTGTTTGCAGAAACAGAAACAGGGCCTGTTGGGAGTTGCAGTCATGTTGGTCCCCGTACTGCACACACTATACAATTATTATGCCCCCAAGAATAGACTTAGGGGGTTATTCTAACTTTGGAGGAGTGTTAATCCGTCCCAAAAGTGACGGTAAAGTGACGGATATACCACCAGCCGTATTACGAGTTCCATAGGATATAATGGACTCGTAATACGGCTGGTGGTAAATCCGTCACTTTTCCGTCACTTTTGGGACGGATTAACACCTCCTCCAAAGTTAGAATAACCCCCTTAATGTGTGAGTTCCCAAACAGGAGTCTTTGGAGAAGGGGACACTGGGCTGTTGATCAGTAAAGTAACCAGTGAAAGAGCCTCCTGGCTTTAGCAGTCATGCCACTCCCTCAACTACACACACTATGCAAATGGTATCCTCCCAGCTAAGTTAACTTACATTTAGAGTTGCCAAACAGGGGTCCTTTGATGAATGAACACTGTTCTTGTGTTTGGAGTCAGAGAAACAGTGCCCCCTGTGAGTTAAAGTCAGGTTATTCCATCTAGTTCATACACTTTTCCAATGTTAATCCCCAGGTGAGTAAACTTAATTTGGGGGTTAACACACAGGGGTCTTTGGACAAGGGAATACTGGGCTGGTGTTTGGGGTTATGTAAACAGGGCCTCCTGTGAGTTGCAGTCATGTAACTCCCTGTACTACATACACTATAGAAATATTGTTCCCCAAGGTGAGTACACTTCATTTGTGAGTTTCCAAAATAGGGCATATAGAGAAGTGAACACCAGACTAGTTGCTGGAGTGACAGTAAGGGAGCCTCCTGGGAGTTGCATCTATGTAATTCCCTGCACTATACACACTATACAAATGGTATCCCGCCAGATGAGTATACCTCATTTGTGATTTTCCAAAAAAGAGCATTTACAGAAGTGAACACTGGACTGGTGGTTGGAGTGGCAGTAACAGAGCCTCCTGGGTTTTGCAGATATGTCACTCTCTCTAGTATACAGACTCTTCAAATGGTATCCTCCCAGGTGAGTACACTTCAAATGAGAATTACCAAACAATGGTAATTGGACAAGGGAAGACTAGGCTGGTGGTTGATTTTACAGACACAGGGCCCTTCTGGCCTTAATAGTCATGCCACTGCCCCCACTTCACACATTTGACAAACGGTATCCTCCCAGCTGAGTAAGCGTACATTGGAAGTTGCCAGAGGTCGTTAGACAACTAAACACTGTTCTGGTGTTTGAAGTTGCTGACACAGTACCTCCTGCGAGTTGCAGTCAGGTCAGCCTCTGTACTACACACACTTGATGAATGCCCCCCCAACGTGCGTACACTTTAATTGAGAGTTCACAAACAGATGTTTTGTAGCATGTGACCACTGTTCTAGTATTTGTAGTTACAGGACTAGTGCATGCTGGGAGTTGTAGTCATGTCAGTGCCTGTACTACATACACTTGACAAATGTTATCTCTCCAGGTGTGTACCCTCAAAATAATAAGTAACAAACGGGGGTATTTGGACAAGTGGCCACTGGTCTGGTGTTTGCAGAAACAGAAACAGTGCATGCTTGAAGTTGGAGTCATGTCAGTCCATGTACTACACACACTATACAAATGGCACCTCCCCAGCTGAGTACACTTAAATTGTGAGTTGACAAATAAAGGTCTTTGGACAGGTGAACACTGGGCTGGTGAGTGGAGTGACAGTAATAGTGGCAGAAGGTGCGCTGTGAGCGTGCATGATATTGCATTTTTGTGCCATTTTTAGTATTGTGACTTACCAGACTCCACTCCTCAAGGTATTTCTGCCAAGCCAGCAGGATACAGAATGGCCAAGACCTTTTCCTCCCGGAAAAAGAGATGTAATGGGGCACTGAGAGGGCCACTACCAGTCTTCTTGGCCTCCAGATGGGGCCTGCAGACCAGGTAATGGACCATGCTCCTAAGGTCGTTCCACCTGTCCTCTTTTGTGCACAGGGTGTGGCCTACAGCCCTTACTCTGTGGACTATCCTGTCCCACATTTCCTTTTTCCTACTGAGAAGAGTGTGCTGGACTTGTGCTCCAAACAATTGTAGCTCTACTGTTGTGATTTCATTCGCCATGACTCTTAACTCATCTTCAAAAAAATGGGGACTTTTGGAAGGTGACATGGTGGAACAAGAAATACGGTGACAGTGACTTAGTAAACAGGGAAAGTACAATAAGGTGTGAATGACAAATGTGTGTGCCGGGTGTTCCATGGGATGGTGAAAAGAAGGGTGCCTAATCTATGTACTCCACAAAAATAGGTGCTCAGGCTTTTTTCTCTTGCAGTGTAAATGCAAAGTATTGTGGTCTGAGAAGGGGTGTGTTTTATAGTGTCCTTTGCAAGTGTGTCCGGTGTGGCAATGTGTCAGTTGTGTTGTTTTCAACTTCATCTAATGTATTGTTGTGTATTAACTTTCTGACCACGGACCGCCCGGGTTCGGACCGCCATTGACTGACTGCCATGGGGGTCTGCCAGAGCGACTGCATGTTTGTAATATGTTCAGTGATTGGTCGCTGGTGGTCTGCCTTTTTTGGTTGGGGGTCAGCCTTCCTGCCTGTATAACTCGTAATAGGGGCGTCTGAAAGACCGCCAACATGGCAGTCTGGCGGTCTGACCGCCAAACCCTTAATGAGGCCCAGAGTCTGTCTTAGAGGCCAGCTAGGCTGTCATATCTCCCTTCCCCACAGGTAGAGAGATCAGGGCCTTATGATGGAACAGACATAGGTGGTCATTCCAACCTTGGCGGTAAAAGCCGCTTACCGCTGTCAGAAGACCGCCAACATACCGCTGCGGCCGCGGTAAACCGCCACGGTCATTCTGACCCACAACAGGCAATCCGCCAAAATACAGACATCCACAAAAGTCCGCCACACCAAAGGGCAGCGAGAAACTGGTGATGACCAAACCTACACCGCCACGCCAACAGAAATACGCCCACACTATCACGACACACAAATCCACGCAGCGGTCTTTCAACCGCGGTATTCCATTGGTGGTACACACCTCCGCGCTCAATATACACACACACTTACAAAACACAGCCACATTGGACAATTACAAATACACACACCTGATACACATACACACACCACTCCCACACACCCAACACAATATAAAACACACACCCACATCACCCACAAACCCCCACTGCTACAGAATCAGGACCACGCACTGAGAAAAAGAGAACTGAGCACCCAGACGTGAATTTTACTTTCACCCAGCAATATTTCCACACACTTCACACAACACACCAATACACATCACCACACAATCCACCCCACACATCACCCACACCACCCCATGGCACCGCAAAGACACCCCAGGTTCTCAGAGGATGAACTTAGGGTCATGGTGGAGGAAATTGTACGGGTAGAGCCACAGCTCTTCGGGACACAGGTGCAGCACACCACCATTGCCAGGAAGATGGAGCTATGGAGCAGAATAGTCGATCGGGTCAACGCTGTGTGACAGCACCCAAGAAATAGGGACAACATCAGGATGCGGTGGAATGACCTACGGGGGAAGGTGCGTTCAATGGTATCCAGGCACAACATCGCGGTGCAGCGGACTGGCGGCGGACCCCCACCTCCTCCCCCAGAATTTACAACATGGGAGGAGCAAGTCTTGGTGATCCTGCATCCTGAGGGCCTCGCAGGCGTATCTGGAGGAATGGACTCTGGTAAGTCTCATCTTCACTACTTCATCCCCCCCACCCCACCAGCATACCAACTCATACCCCCACCCTCACCCTCACCCCCATCACATCCTGCTCCTTGCAAATGTCTCACCATCACAGCCCACCCATCCCAACACCAATCCCTGCATGCGACCACAAAGCATGGACACCCATCACCAAAGCATGCCCACTGCACATACCCATCCCCCACCAAATCACCGTCACAAAAGCCCCCACACGGGAATGCCAGCACTGGGGTACAAGGGCACCCACCCATTACACGCTGTGGCACACACAAATGCAATAACCATACTTTTATACCCCTGCAGGACCCGAACGCCACGTCAAAGCGCAGGAGGGTTCACAAATGTCCACTCCACCCCCAGAAGAGGCCCACAGTGAGGACAGCACCTCTGTCGACCTGGATCTAGATGGCCAGCCCGGCCCATCGGGGACCTCGGGACAGTCGGTTCCCCTCAGACAGCCACAGCCCATAGCAGACCTTCCCCCCTCTGGGAACACCAGCACAGCACCCACCCAGCGGGCCCATCCCTCTGTCCCCAGGACACATCAAGCAGCGGTGTGTCCACCACTAAAGGCCACCCAGGCTAACCCACCACCCCAACAACCACAGGGACCTGGGGGCAGTGGTAGTGGGCACAGGGTCCAGGGGACAGAGGCCCAGGGTAACAGGGGAACTGGGAGGGCTGCTGTGCGACAGGGGGGGGACAGGCCCAGGGAACCCACTCTCCACGAGGCCCTCTCCTCCATCATGGGAGCCTACCACCACTCCCAGGAGACGATGGCGACAGTCCTGGCCAGGTTTCAGGAGATCCAGCTTCTGCAGGAGGAACAGTATTTGGGGTTCAGGGAGGAACTACGAAACATCAGTTCCGCCCTGGCCACCATTGTAGGGGCTCTGAATCAGGAAGTCACCACATTGCGGGACACTGTGGCAGGACAAAGGGCCCCTGACACTAGCATGGACCAAGAACTGCCTACCACCTCTGCCGGCGCTAGTGGACAGGAGGCCGCGCCACAGGACCAACAGGCCACCAGCACCCCACCCCCTGCAGAAGGAGAACCACCCCGCAAGCGGGCCCTGAGATCCAGGAAGAAGACAGAGTAAGATGCCAAGACCCCCGCCAGGAAAGGATACCTCCCTGATTGCCATCCCACTTTCCCACATTGACACCCTGTCCATTCTTATACTGCCCATGCTCCACTTTCCACAGGCATTTGGACAATGCACCTGTGATACTAATAGTCTGGAATCTGCCATGGACAATCCTCCACCATCACCCCTCACCGATTTGCAATCACCCACCAATATAGAGCACTGAAATAAACACAGTTATTGCACAAAACAATTAGGAGTCTGGCTGTGATTTTGTACTAATGTATTAGACATTACCGTCCCAAAATGCATATTTACATTGTGATGCCAACATACCACTGTCACACAGCTGTAGTCCATGGGGAAACAAAGCAGATGTCACGCAGTATGGCCCACATCTCTGAAATTGGAAGGGAAAGTCACAACTCAGTTACCATACACTGGGGGAAAAGGTCAGACAGTAGAGAGGTAGTAGGGGTTAAGTATATGTAATATGCCGGGTTGGAATCTTACCTGTGTGTCATTGAAAATACTGCTGTATTACTGTGTACGGTGGATTGGTGTGTTGTGATAGGGTGGGCGGTACATTGACTCCCGCCTGTCTGTTGGCGGTGACCACCGCGCTGTTTGTTTGTGCCGCCGTGGTGGGCGGTGTGGTAATGTGGCAGTCTCTGTCGGCGGTTTCCGCCAGGGTCGGAATTCCATTTTTTAACCCGCCAGCCTGTTTGCGGTTTGGCCGCTGGTTTAACACCGACCGCCAGGGTTGGAATGACCCCCATAGTGCTAGGCTGCTGATGTTGAATTTTACCCAAAGTCAAATCCATAAAAACAAAAAGAAGTCCAGCGCAAGAGCTACAAAGAAACACACCACAGAACAAATATGATTCCAAGCAAAGCTCATTAGCAAAATCCCACAAATGCCTGATAAAAACAATAAGAAAACAATGAGCAATCATCTTTTGATTATAATGCCCCTATAATGCTATTGCTCTAGCTGAAATCCCAGTTGAGAGATCAACGAGGGTGAGGTGACTGGTAAACACGATTACAGTAACAATTCCTAGACTCATGACTAAGAGTCATTGAAGAGAATAGGAAGTAGGACAAACTGGAAGCCTTCGAAGACTTTCCATTAAACACAAAATGGTGCATAAAAAGGCATGCTCCTGAAATCTTCATCCTTTTATAACTGTTTTCGCTCCTTTATAGAAGATGAAAATGTGAACCAGTTGACATGTACTGCGTATACAAGAATGTGTGAACCTTCCATTTTAAAAAAACAATTAGTCCATGATGATTATCTACTTTTGTGTCTTTTAATTACCAAATATTGATCAGGTTTAAAAACAAAATATCTAAACAGCTGACACTTTTACATCCAGAAATGGACGTTTTTAGTTTGTAGAACGTGCCAACATCTAGTCACAAGTGAAAGCTCCACCTTGATGAATTGGTCATACCGAGCATATGTGTGAACCACTCAGAGTCGGACTGTGACAGAAAATAGACTTGGGCACCAATGCGAAATTGCCACCCCTTTGTGAAAAATAAATCTAAGAAAGTTACACATGGTCTGCAAATTGGGGCAGTTCTGAGCTTATAAAAATACCCAGTGTATGTGTTTTGCAACGTATGGAAGTTTGCATGGATTTGTATTTGTTGCACGTTATGTTTGTTTTATTATCATTGAAACCAACAGTAAATCGGCCCAGCAAACAATAAAACAGAAAAAGAAATGGCCCACTCACTGACCTGTCAGACTAGCCCATCAGGCACTGCCTGATTGTCCTATAAGCCAGTCCGAATCTGGAACACTGTTGACACCATGGGCCTGATTTATGAAAAGTTATTGCCGCCTTTAAATCGCCGCTTTTGCGACGTAAAGGCGGCAGTAACTTTTCATAAATAAGGCCCCATATTTCCCAACAGGTTTCATGTCCTGCTTTCCCTTCCCACTACTGTTACAGCACATTATAGGCATCATCAACAAATCCTAACTTTCAAAATAAAAAAAGCTAAAACAATTTTTTCAGCCTTAAATAATGAATAGAAATCAATGCAGGTTGTAGAAATATACAGGTAACAATAGCCCTACCTAGGCATTCTACTTCACCTTGGACATCGAAAAGATTTGAGTTTCATACGTGTAATCAAATCCACAAACAACCTCCCTAAGAATTATTTCAAAAACTTAAACACTCTTCCTATTCACATCACTCATTTAAAGAAGGAATGTCCAGAATTTGCAAAAATACCCTTTTGTTAAAAGTGTGAAACACATGCATAATATTACAACTGCAGTACCCTTCAAAGCATTTAAAAACAAACACATACAAGACTGGTTGACATGCTTTTACTTTCGATAGGCGCACCACAATAAAACCGACAAGACTGAAGGCTATGCATATTGAATTAAAAGTCAAAGGGCCTGATTTAGAGTTTGGCAGACAGATTACATCTTCACAAATGTCACAAATCTCCAGTCCTCCATATTACTATTTGAATTGGGTATTATGCGATCGTAATACGGCAAACGGAATTTCCGTCACATTTGTGAAGGAGTAACTCCCTACCCAAACTCTAAATAAAACCCTAAGCTGGTTGGTGAATGTTGCTCCTGGTTTGCTTTACTACCAGATGCCCCTTTTTACATCAATAATAAATGTCACCTTTCTTCTTTTTATGCACTTTGACCTGACTACAGTTGTGTCATGATACTATGCTTGTAAAGGCCTGTTCTACACAATATCAGTGGTGGCTCACTACGCGCAGAAGGGGCGGGGCAGCACGCGGGTGTGGGGGCAAAATAAAAAATAAATTAAGAAAATAAAGAAAATAAATGTACCTTTGCCACTGCGCGCTGCTTCGCTCCTCTGCTTCGTCGCTGGTTGCAAATAGGTACAGGGTCCCAGCCTGCCCTGTGGCCAATCATGACGCTCTCCCAGCCTTTGGCACTCCCAGCCTAGGTGCTCCCAGGCAGACTGGGAGCCTGTGCAGGCTCTCTACAGCCCAGCAACTGTGTTGCTGGGCTGGAGAGAGCCCAGTGTACATGTATGTTTGGCCGGCCCTAGACGGCTGGCCAAACATACATGCGCAGTGAAGGAGAGTGCTGTGCACTCCCCCTCACTACTCCTCACCCCTGTGGCCCAGCCCCTTTTACTGGAAAACGATAATAAACATAGTTTATTATCGTTTTCAGTAAAAGGTTTGCAGCTACCGCTCCTGCCAGGGGGCGACGCTCCTCCGCCCAAATGGAGGAGCCGCCCCTGCACAATATCCAATCTAAAATACAGTAATGGTTAAAACAAATCACACCATTCATTTAAATAAGGAATGGCAGGAATTTCAAAAAACATTGTTGTTAAAAGTGTGAAAAACATGCACAATATTTCAACTGTAGTACAGAACTGAACTTCCCTCCACAAACAAGTACAAGACTGATTGACATGCTTTTACTTTTAAAAGATACACCACACTAAGAATCAATTAAAGCTAAAACTTTAAGCTGGTGCATGAATCACCTTGTTTAATTGTCTACCAGGCTCCTTTCTTACAGCTGTAATATTCCAACATGTGTTTCTCTTTTTGCACCTGTACTTGACTGCAGATGTGCAGATGTGCCATATAAAATAATTGTTAGGACCTGATCTGCACCATATACAATCTAAAATAATAACAATTATTACAGACAAATGTAGTTTCTCATTGGTTTTCTGCCACGTCTGACAGTAAGTCTACCTCCCCCGCTCAATATTTTAATAACATTACAAAAGCAATCAATCAGTATCTTGGCTCAATGCCTTGAAACACTGTTGAGCGACGGTGATTGGGAAATTGGAAACAGAAATGGTAGCAAAGCCGAATTTGACCTGTGAAAAAATCGTTTTTTTTTTACTTTGGATCTCTGATTTATGGATCTCTACCATGAATGAGTCTCGATAGTTGAGTCTCGCCCATATTCCACATCTTTTAAAAATGATTTTGAGCTCTGTCTGTATCTAACTTATAAAATGAGGTTAGCTGCTGTGTGAATATAGGATAAACGACCCTCCGCAGGATGCAGGCAACACTTGTTCACATGTGTGTATGCATATGTAAAGATCAGGAGAGGGGTTATGTGTCTTACACAGCTTGGCATATGTATACAGGTACCACTGTCATAGATGGAATGAAGATTAAATTGGTTCTGATGTTTATGGCATAATATTTCAATTGGAAATGTAAAAATAAATGTTACTTCACTTTTGTTATGTTATGTTATATTGTTTTATATAGCACACTAATCAACCAAGGGGGTGTCCTGGTGCTTGGGCACGTATGTTAGTGTGAGGTGTCTTAGGTACTTTCAACTTCTTGCAGAATGTTTTGGCGGAAGTAAAAATGTTCAGTGTTTATTTACACGTTTGGTAAAAAATTGCCTAAAATCAAACTTTTGATTGACACAAGGTAGGAAACTTATTGGTGTGTCTTTTAGTGTAAATTTATGAATCGTAAACATATCCAGAGTTTAAATTGCTCTACATGAATTTTTACTTGTACCTAAAAAAAAATAACATATTAAATGGGCATAGTGTTCATGCAATTCATACATCTAGCTGCTCTACCAGGCCACTTAATTACTTTGCAGGTCAGACGGCAGTTCAAAGCCCCGAATCTGGAACATTAGGTCCACCCTGTGAAATTAGCCTTTTACTGGAAGAAGAAGAGGAAGAATGAAATATCTATAAGCTGGTTAGCTGCATCTCCATGGAAATGCAGGAGGGACACCCATCTTCTAGAGCTCACTACCTCTATTCTTAAAACTCTGCACACCAGGTGAATGCAACCCTGTCTGGAGGATATAGGAGTGACTCTATACATATCTTCCTTTTCCACTCTGGTGCATATTTATACTTTTTGATGCAAAACTGCATTTGTGCAGCTTTGTGTCAAAATCTATAGCGCCAGCTTGTGCCATTCCAGGACACCAGCCAGGCACCATATTAATGGAATGGCACAATCTGGCGCAAAGGGTGGGATAGCATTAAAAAAATGACTTTAGCCGGATGGGGGTGGCGGTATTGGAGAAGGGGGGTTTGTACCAAAAACTTATGTTAGGCAGGTTAGAGGTAAAAAGAATTGCTTCTAACCAGCCTAGCGTAATTTCCTCACGCAAATCATCCATACCACGACTCCTGTCTTAGAAAAGACAGGAGTCATGCCCACCACCCCAATGGCCAACACAGTGGCACTTTAATTAATCAATACTTACCTGTACTTACCCAGGATGGGATCCCCATCCTCCAGTGTCCCTCTGGTGTGGGTAGGGGTGTTCCTGGGGCTTGAGGATGGCATCTGTGGACCCATTCCATGGTGTTCAACCATGGAAATGGGTCCACAGGTCCCCTAATGCCTGGTCTGACCCAGGCATTAAATAATGGTGCAAAGCAAGCTCTGCCCCATTATTTAGCCTCTCCTCCCACCCATGCGTCATTTTGGCACGGGGGATAAATATGGGGCTATGGGGTTAGCACCATTTTTTAGATGGGAATGCCTACCTTGCATCTCATTGATGCAGGTAGGTTCACACATCTGAAAAATGGTGCAAAATCCAATATTTTGGCGTTAGACAGGTCTAACATCCAAATATAAAGATGGAGTTAGATTTGTGCCGAATTTAGGTAAAACAAATGATGCAAATTTTGCGCAAATGGGATATATATATTCCCCCAAGTCTCTAGAAGTAGGGGCACTAAGATCTTACTTCCCTCTCAGCCAGCAGAGGGTGGTCATGCTAGTAAAATGGAGTAGTGGGTTCCCTATGGACTCTGGTGAACTGGCCCTGCTTGTGAGTTCCTAGGAGGGTTGTGCCACAGACTTCTGTTGGACAAAGAGACCTTCTGAAAGTTGCTAAATTGCTGAGGGCTTGGGGAATACTGGCAGAGATATATCCCTTGAGGACTTTGGGGCCCAGCTGCCAGGAGGGCCACCGGTCTGGACACTACCATGGGTTAGGCAATATTGGATGTCCAGTCTTGACAGTAAACAGATAATACTTTTTAGTAGTAAAATGCCTATTTGTTTATATTTGTGACAACAGTAGGGAAATATGTATGTGCAAAGAAATTGCCCTTTTGTCATTGTTGAATGCATTGTGAACACCTTGTGCTTGCCATGTTATAATTACATAATGCATGATTTGCTGCAGACATATAGTTTTATTGCAGTTTTAGGGTTCAGGTGTGCTGGCATACAAACCATTAAAGGTGCCTCAGACTTCCAAGATCTAGTCTGCATTTTATAGCTGTAGTTGACCATTGCATTATTTATTTATTGTGCACCCTATGTGATTTGTGAGAGACATTAATCTGCATTTATATTTGTTTTTTTACCTGCCATTTTTTTATTTATTTGTACTTTTGTATGTAGTAGCTCTAAACATGTTGGGTGGAATCAGGGGAAGAACTCAGTCAGGTCAGTCATTATTATCAGCATTACTAAGTATTTGAAATCTATTGCTTGTTTTTATGGAAACCTCCTGCACCTCTCTTTCCCTCACTATTGGATCTCTAACAAAGGTACTACTGTGTCCTGAGCGAACCCTGTTCCTCGAGGGGTAAAATAACCTGAGCAGTAAGTCTCTGATCCCCTCGAAATAAAAATTAGGTCTTAGGCAAACTAGGCTCCTTGCTATGTTAGGTTGATCAAAGTTAATGGCAATACAGTCCCCCTCTACTGTTTTCTTCCCGGGGGCCCGCCAGCCCACCCGTCTGGCCATGGTAATGTGGGCTGAAACCTATACTCTTTGCCCTAACCCGTTAGTACACCAATGTTTAGTTTTGGCAATAATCCCAGGGGTGGATTCCAAAATGCCAGCACTCAGCAGAGGGAACCCTGCCAGGACAGCTAACAATGGTGTTCCCTCAGGTAGAAGATGTAATTTAATCAGACTGCCTTGCCTAACAAAAGGGTCAGCGGTGCTCCTAGTATGAGTCCTTTGGATAATCCTATCAGATGAAGAGGCCATGGAGGTCTTATTGGACAGCAAGGTCTGCACTGTGGGCTGCTCTTTGCCCTCTTGAATGCATAAGAGGGCGACGGAGTCATTAGGTAGCTTAAGGAAATCCCCTCTTGTTATAAATGTCACTAACATCTTCCCCAGGGGCTTGTTGGACAGAAGTACACTGTTGGCAACTGGGGCTGGCGTGATGTACATCATATTCAGCTTGAAGATTCCCATGCAGGTGATCCTGGGATAAGCTTGTATGTCCTTAGAGAAACATTTAGGTTAGTAATTAAAGATTCTTTTAAATAAACTTCCCCTTTACAGTATTTTGTAGGAACCTCGTAGTCTTCTCATACAAATCCAAAAACATAGATTCATTAGTGAATGGAGATGCTTATTTAGTCCAGCATTTAAATCTGAGCCCTCCGATTTATCATTAACTGATAATGTTCTTTAGCCTCCACCCAGATGGGCAATCAATTCAATGTTGGATATAGGGGCTGATCCCATAATACAAGGTACAGTCCTTGAAACCTTTTCCTTCCTCTTTTTGATTGATACAGCCCTCTCATTGATGGCGAGTTTATTGTATGAACGTACATCTTTACAGTTAGAGCCCTTGATGAGGGCTCACTTTAGACTAGCTAGCCATATTTAGCGGGCAATTTGACTTCAACTGTATTTCCCCACATGCCCTCCCCAAAAGCTGGTCAATATTAACAGGCAAAAGCTTTTCCACTCCCATCCCAACTTCTCTTCCGCATTCTGTATCTCTTCAGGTAGAGCTCCCTCATCAAAGGGTGAATAAGATAGGAGGCACAATTTCAAGGCATCTTAGCTTTAACATTGTCAGGTTTGCTAGAAGATTTATGCTTAACCATAGTTGGTAACGGATGGAAAATGAACAAGGGGTGGCCCAGCCCAACCTCTGTCAGGCACTGATGGGTGCAGGACGGGCCCACCCTTGGCCCTGGCATCTCCTGGGCATGGCCCACGAGTGTCCCATGCTGCAGGTGAAGGCAATGGACTAAATAGCAGCAGCAACGTTCCCATAGGTGTTAATGAGTCAGGTGCCTCCCCTTTGCCCCACAGTACTCTGGGACTGGTAGTCCCACCAGAGTTTTAGCGCATTCCCGTGCTGCATGTGAAGGCAGTGTGTGGTTCTAAAAATTCTGGACCCATGTAATTTACTTTGCCACAACAGTACGATTTTAGTATCAAAAGACCGATAATGACTAGTACACTAAGCATGAGCATTTTCGCTCAATTCCAGCAGCGTTTTCACCTCGAAATCGCCATTTTCGTCCTGCACTCGTGGCTCCCATTTTATACACGGCAGCCATTTTAAAAGTTGCCCTCACATAGGCTTATAATACAGTCGGAATTGATTCCAAGGACACGTACACCTTGATTGACTTTTCTCTGACCTGGGCAAGCTGGAACCATTGCCTCAGGCTAAACCTGTTTGGTCAGTCCCTCTCCCAGTGGCCGAATCAGATAGCATCAAGGCACACCATGCCATAAAACCCTTATTATCGCTCACACACCCTGCCTAATCTTGCTCACACCTGCACCTGCTCTTTTCTTCTTCCTACTTTACGAGGGGGAGGTGCCCGTTTTTATTGGGGGTCCACACTTATCTGATGTGAAATTCTAGGCCTTGCCGGGTAATTTATTATGGGTTGGATGACATGAAATATAAGGTTTCATCATGACACTGTTTTTTCCTTTGTAGTGAAAACATGTGAATGACCAACCAAAATGTCAAGAATGTTTGCCTGAAGCTTAAAAAACTGTATATAAGGAAACCTGATTTTGCATTAACACACAGTCTCCTGAGAACATACAAACCGTGCTGTTGTACTTCTAGGACGCTTGTTACTTGGTTGCAGCCAATAAATTAGATCTTTGACTTCACCTGGAAGACTCTGAGTTTCTGTGGTCTGAATCAGGAAAGTACCCGAGGTCTTTGGGTGTACCCTGGCACTGCTGGGTTACCGGATCAGTACCGGTTCTGAAAAACCCAGTACCTCAAGTGCACTATATAACAGCAGCAAACTTCCCACAGGTGTGATTGAGTCATGGGCCCCTCAGCACTCTGGGACTGATAGTCCCACCGGAGTTCTAGCATGTCCAGCTCCGCGAGTGAAGGTGGTGCACTATATAGCACCAGGAAAGTTCTCACAGGTGTGAATGAGTCATGGGCCTCCTCTTTGCCCCTCAGCACTCTGGGACCAGTAGTCCTACCAGAGTTCTAGAGTGTTATTCTGAGAAGCTTGCTTGGGCTTCTTAATTTTAGGTCTATAGGCGGTCCAAGTTATATATGAAACGTTGCCCACCCACCACTGCACCCACCACTGCATTTTAAATAATGTCCATCAGCATCCTTTCAACATTCGCAGTGTAAAGAATCTGGCCTGCAGATGTTCACAGAATAACTTTAGTACATCACTTATCACGACCAATATTCCTTGACAAATATTACATGATTTATGCAGATGAGGCATTGTTCAAAATTAATGAAATCTAAACTGCTTTATTGAGACATACATTTTCTCTGGATTTTGAAATAATTCACTAAACTAGTGCAATTGAGTATATCTTGGAAGACTGATTAGTCTTGGGAATTCTTTGTTTATTGTTTTATTGATTCAAGATCCCTAGGTAATAAACGGATGTCCTGTAATGGAAAATGAGGTGTTTCTCCTAACGAATGTGGAACTTTTAAAATAATTCAAAAGTGATCCTGGACAGAAGATCAGAAATGTTGCCGGTCACAATAACTGCTGTTATGTGTTTCACTGAAAGGTGTAATGTCTCTAAAAAGGTGAGCCCTGCAGGAAGGGAAATGAAACAGACTTTCACATATTTTTTTCAGAATTACCATTACCACTCTCCTCTAATAGAGGCCCAGAGGCCCTTGCTGTTGATGCGATTTGTGTCTAAAGTAGAACTATTTGTGATGTTAAACAGGGCTGTTTCAAACGTCAAAAAGTATGTTTCCAGGAAAAAAGTGGCAAGTATAAACCTTTGATTCCTTCACAATTTTGGAAACGTTTCCTTGGAAGTGTACTAAGTTTGCAACACAACTGCTACACTAAGAGGAATTCCTTATAGCAGGAAGCGTTTGCAAACATTTCCACAGATTAAGTTTTCATAAGGACAGGGTTTTCTAAAAGAGAAATGTATCTTGAGTGAAGTAACTAGTTATGCTCCAAAGTGATAAATCGTCATTGAGATTGTGATGTAAACTCAGAGGTTTTTGTACTCTAAAAGATTTCTCCTGGACCTCAGAGCTGTAGAGCTATCATGTGAATCCACAAAACTGGGGAAACAGGCAAAGGACTCGCTAACCTTCCAAAGGGGGCATAGTTTACATGTATGGACCATTGCAGAGAATACCTGTGACCTGCTAGACAATCTGAAGGTTAAATTAAATTGTATGCGAGTCTCCTCTTTCTTATGAATAGTCAAATACCAGCACAATTTTATATATTTCTAAGTCTTTATTTAACAAAAGACTAGCCCATAAAATATTCAAGGCTTTTATAGTAAAAATAAGAAAAACAGCAGGGGTAAGAATTAGATATCTTTCATAACGATCCTGATGTCAGCAATGGTTGGTGCATCCTTCACAAAATTAATGTTCACAGTTCATGGCAATGACATTCGTCTGACTGGCACAGTGTCTATTGGAATCTAAAAAGTTCTGCTTCATGAAAGAGATACTGCCATGGACTCAATATATTGTTTCCCTGTAGAAATGTGTTATTTGTCTTTGTAACCTTCCTCACTGAGCAACAGGTAACAGTGTGACAGGATATACTTGCATGAGGTAATAAGAAAAATCATGCAAAGTCTCTGTTACTAGGCTCAAGCTTCAGGTTTTCACACAGCAATACTTAAGTCCACAAAGTATAAAGGTTATCAATGTTAACCTATATTTGTCATGTGTGCAAACAATGTAAAGCCATCATGAAAAAACAGAAAACTTTTCTAATATAATTTCATTAATATATAACATGCAGCACAAGTCATAGAACAAAAATGGTGATATTTAGATCAGAATTGCGACTCAGGTTGTGGTTTTTAAGACACAGGGCCAGATCTAGTGGTTGGAGGAGGGTGCTCTGTCAGGGTGGTGAAGGACAATACGAGACCACCTCGATGGACCACCATCCATCAAATTTAGTGATCACCGCTGACCCAGCAGTGATCTGGGCCTTGACAAAAACAACCATCTTGGCGGTTACTGTCAAGGTAAAATCTGTTTTGACAGCTAGTCACAAAACTTAAACAACCTTTTTATTTTTGAAAAACAAACTGTGGTGCTTCTCCTTCATATAATTCAAAACATAGTGTACGCTTCAAGCGCAGTGTTTAATGGCCGCAGTCCAAGAGGCTCAAATGTCGAACTGATTCCAAATGGAATCTCTCCACTTCAGCTTCCCTTTGCATTCCACATTCTAGACCATGGAACCTGGGATGTGGGCTGCTGAACGAAACTCCAAGAATATACATCATAACAACATCTCCCCTCCTATACGCAAATATAATTTTACTAAAATGACATGTTATAATACAAATATTACATATTAAAATTAAACATATTATAATAAACAATTAATCCTTTTGATGAGGTGTGAAAACATTGTAAAATACATATTAGATCTATTATAAAGTTTAAAGTAAATGTTAACATTACATTTAGGAATATATAAATTTGCAGTACATACCTAATGAAATAATATGAAGTAACCATAAGTGTTTATTCACCCCGGTATGTCATGGGTTTAGTTATCACTCATTTACTTTTGTGTGGTGAAGCCATCATCAGTTTCTCATAAGACTGGACTTGTGTATGAAATGGTCCGACAGACTTTCAGATTGATCAGATGAATCTCTAAAATTCAAAACCTTTACCACCTTGCTTTTGTTCCACCATTAATGTTTTTTAATACGAATAGCATTTTTCGACATAGCAGCCACCCTTTCAGGTGATCTGAATTTAGATTTCCCTTTAGTTACATTTGTCAGGTCTTTCACATGCACCCAGTAACAAATTTTGATATCACATCCAATCTTTCTGACATAAAGGGCCTCATTACAAGTTTGGCGGAGGGAATTACCTCCCGTCCCTCCCTCGCCTTCCTTTCCACCAATGAGGCTCCCTGCCTCCCCCTAGACCCCTCCCTTCCCCTTAAAAAAGGCCCCCACCCCCACCACCTCCTGTTCTTTTTGTCCATCCCCGCTAGACTTACCTTTTCCTTCTCCTCCACGACGGGGCCTGGGGGGGTGTCGTCTTCACTCTCAACGATTGCGGAGCACCACGCTGAGAGTTTCCCGGCGGTCGCGTCTTCTTGTGGCAGGTGGCGCTGCCTCGGAGACGCGTCCTTGGAGTCGGCTGACGGAGTCGGTCGGCTCTATGGTGGCTGGGGCTGTGCTTCCGGATCTCCGGCTCGCGTTTGCTGTGCTGATGTGCCGGTTGGGAATATTTGCGTTTTGGCGGTAGGAAGGGCGTTTCTGCCCGTGTTTTTTATGGTTTTGGGTTAATTGATTCACTTTTTTCATTTGCTGATGTTGATCTGGGGGGGGCTTTCTCCAGTATTTTACTGGGTGCTGTTGGCCTCTTGGGTACATTTCTTTTTGGGATAATGTCGAGCCAGGTTCCTTCCAAGCGGCACAGGATTGTCTCTTCTTCTTCTTCGGGGGAGGATGTTGCGGTTCCCCTTCCCACTCCTGGTGGACACCAGGTTGAGCTAGGGGTTCCTGCGCCTCTCATGTCCAGAGAAGAGGTTCAGGACATAATTGAGGTGGCTGTGTCTCGTGCTCTTCAAGCTGGAGCACCTAGACCTGGGCGTTCTTCAGCATTGCGTCCTTCGGGGGCTGCAGAGGGGTCCTCTTCATCGGATGATGACGCTCCTTCTACTTCTACTGGTAGGAAGTATGTCTCCAGGGAGGAAATGTGGGAGGTTCTGATGCGTGTTCGGGACAATTTAGGTTTTCCTGTGTTTCAACCTTCAGGGACTGATTCACGCTTGTCCTCTCAATATCAGACACCTTCAAGGTTTGCCATGCCTTTCCAGGGCCCTGTTAAGGATATGGTGTTCCGTGAGTTAAAAGATGTGGACAAGTCTCAGGTTCCGCGTTTCCTTCAGAAACTGTACTTACTGGAAGGGGAGGATGTGTTGCCACCTTCAGTTAAGCTTGATTCCATTTTGGCAACTTTAATTGGCAAGATGGCGGTCAAACCAGAAGACTGTGTTCCTGCTGATGCCACTGACAGAAAGGTGGATTCAGGTCTGAAGAGGGCA
Organism: Pleurodeles waltl; assembly: GCF_031143425.1. Classification (NCBI taxonomy): domain Eukaryota; kingdom Metazoa; phylum Chordata; class Amphibia; order Caudata; family Salamandridae; genus Pleurodeles; species Pleurodeles waltl. Next base: position 432,708,418 of record NC_090439.1, read on the forward strand.
TTTGCAGTGGAGAATTTGGCCATTATAGCTGGTATTTTTTCTGCTTATTCTGCCCAATCCTTGGTGCAGGATTTTGACAAACTGGCGGTTCCTGTTCAGGAGGGTTCGGAGTTTTCGGAACTGCTGGCAGTTATGGAACAACAGGCCAGGTTGCTGGCGGATATGTCATCTGATGTTGTCCGCAATTCGACTCTTGCTTCGGGAGCTTTTATTGGGGCTCGTAGGTCCCTCTGGTTAAGAATGTGGAAGGCGGATCCTGGGGAGAAGTCTGCTCTCCTGAGACAGCCTTTTGAGCGGTGCAATTTATTTGGAGATCAGTTGCCTTCCATGCTTTCGAAAGCTTTTAAGGAGAGGAAGCACACCTTGTCTTACAAAGGTGGTTCTTCTTCTGGCAAGGGTTGGCGGAAGCATTCTTGTTCTTCTACCAAATTTGATTCCAAGTCTTTTTCTTCCAGGAAGCGTCGTTTTCAGCCCCGTTTTTCTCCTAAAAAGTCTGCTCCTTCGGGACGGGGAGGCCTCAAGAAGGGTTCCTGACAATTACTGTGGGCCTAGGAGTGGGCCGGTTCGGGGGCGGCTGAGACACTTTCTTCACGTTTGGCAGGAGGATGTCAACGATCGCTGGGTGCTGGACATTGTGAACAATGGCTACGCCATAGACTTCGACGTAGTGCCTCCAGATATCGGGGTTCGTCCTTCTCCACTGCCTGCGAACGGTGCCCAGAGGCAGGCGTTGTTGGAGAGGGTCCAGGACTTGCTCATCAAGAGGGCCATATTCCATTTTCCTGTGCGGGAGGGAGGTTTGGGCACTTATTCCATCTTGTTCCTGGTTCCAAAGGTGTCAGGGTGCTTTCGTCCTGTCCTCAATCTCAAGGGTGTGAATTCCTGGATCAAGACTGTGCATTTTCGTATGCTTTCCCTTCAATCAATTGTTCCTCTGGTCAGTCCAGGGGATTTCCTGGGGCCTCTGGATCTGCAGGATGCTTACCTGCATGTTCCAGTGGCTCTGTCTTCTCAGAGGTTCCTACACTTTGCGGTGGGCCAGGACCATTTTCAGTTTTGTGTTATGCCATTTGGCCTCAAGTCCTCTCCACGGATTTTCACCAAGGTGCTGGCCCCTCTGGTAGCTCTTCTACATTCCGAGGGTGTGTTTATCCATCCTTATTTGGACGATATTCTGATTCAAGCTCCCACTAAGGTTCTGTTAAGGAGTCATGTGGCCCGGGTTCTGTTGGTCCTGCAAAATCACATTTATTTGGTCAACTGTGGGAAGTCAGATTTAGGGGGTCATTACAACATTGGCGGTAAAAGGCGCTTACCGCCGTGCAGAAGACCGCCAATACACCGCCGCGGTAGACCGCCACAGCTATTATGACACACATCACGGAATCCGCCGAAATTCAGACACCCACACAACACCGCCACACCAAAGGTCAGTGATAAACATGCGGAAACAACTCTTCCACCTCCACGCCAACAGAAACACGCCCATGCTATTACGACACATGAATCCACGCAGCGGTCTTTCAACTGCGGTATTCCATTGGCGGTACACACCGCCGCTCTCAAAATACACACACAGCACCAAAACACCGCCACATTGGACAATTACAAATACACACACCTGATACACATACACACACCACTCCCACACACCCAACACAATATAAAATAGACACCCGCATCACCCACAAACCCCTACAACCAGAAATTCTGAGAGAAGGCGAGAGAGAGAGCACAGCTATTGACAACCCCATCACACAGAGGCACACAACATCATCACCCACACAACATCCACGCACAAAACACCACATACCACTACACATCACCACACTCATCAACACATACACCACCCCACACCTCACACACACCACCCCATGTCACGCCAAAGACAACCCCGCTTCTCCGAGGAGGAGCTCAGGGTCATGGTGGAGGAAATCCTACAGGTAGAGCCACAGCTATTTGGCTCACAGGTACAGCACACATCAATAGCCAGGAAGATGGAGCTATGGCGCAGAATAGTGGACAGGGTGAACGCCGTGGGACAGCACCCAAGAAATAGGGAGGACATCAGGAAGATGCGTTCCACGGTCTCCAGGCACAACATCGCGGTGCAGCGGACTTGCGGCGGACCCCCACCTCCTCCCCTACAACTAACAACATGGGAGGAGCAATTCTTGACCATCTTGCATCCTGAGGGCCTCGGAGGAGTCGGTGGAGGATGGGACACTGGTAAGTCAAATCTTAAATATCATATCCCCCACCCTACCTGCATGCTATCACACAGAAATGCTTGCACTGGGGTTCACGCACACCCACCCATTGCACACCATTACACACACATATGCAATAATCATGCTATTATGCCCCTGCAGGAACCCGAAGGAAAGTCACCACACCAGAGGGTCCAGACAACACCACTCCACCCCCAGAAGAGGCCCACAGTGACAACAGCAGCTCTGCCCCACTGGATCTTGATGACCAGCCCGGACCATTGTGGGCCTCAAGACAGTCGGTTCCCCTTGCCCAGCCACAGCCCAACACCGGGCTTCCACCCTCTAGTAACACCAGCACAGCACCCACCCAGCGGGCCCAAACCTCCCTACCCAGGACAGGTCAATCAGCGGTGTGTCCACCACTACAGGGCACCCAGGCTAACCCACCACCCCAACAACAACAGGGACCTGGGGGCAGTGGTAGTGGGCACACGGTCCAGGGGACGGAGGCCGAGGAACACAGGGGAACTGGGAGGGCTGCTGTCCGACAGAGGGAGGACAGGCCAAGGGAACCAACTCTCCACGAGGCCCTCTCCTCCATCATGGGAGCCTACCACCATTCCCAGGAGACGATGGCGACGGTCCTGGACAAGTTGCAGGAGACCCTGCGTCTGCAGGAGGAGCAGTATTTGGGGTCCAGGGAGGAGCTCAGGACCATCGGCTCCGCCCTGGGCACCATCGTAGGGGTGCTGACGGACATTCAAAAGACCTTGAGGGACACTGTGGCACTCCAAGGGGCCCCTGACACTAGCCACGATGATGAACTGCCCACCACCTCCGCCGGCGCTAGTGGACAGGACGCCCCGCCACAGGACCACCACACCAGCACCCCACCCCCTGCAGACGCACAACCACCACGCAAGCGGGCCCTGAGATCCAGGAACAGGACAGAGCAAGATGGCAAGACCCCGCCAGGAAATAAGACCACCCTGATTGTCCCCCCACTGTCCTACTTTGTCACCCTGTCCAGATTGGAACTGCCCCAGCTCCACTTCTAATGCCCAGATGGGCAGTGCACCTGTGAGACAAATAGAGTGGACTCTGCCATGGACATTCCTCCACCCATCCCCATTTTACAACCCCCCCATTCATTTTTTGAGCACTTAAATAAACACCCTTGAAACACTAAAAAAACTGAAGTCAGTCTATGATTTGAAACTTTGTATTATCAATTACAGTGACATAATGGGTTACCCATTGTAAGGCTAACATACCAATGTCACACATCACAAGCCCTTCAAGGATGCAAGCAGTTGACAAGTAGGTTACCACACTTGTGAAACTGAAATTGAAGGGTACAACTTAATTAACAAATAGTGAGTGAAATGGAGGTACAGGATAGAGGTAGACAGTGAAAGTTAATGTAATATTAAACCAGAAAATGTTCTCACCTGTGTGTCACTGGAAATATTGCTGTATGACTGACTCCCTGTTGTCATTTTCTTCTTCCTCAGCTTCATCCTCATCACTGTCCACAGGCTCCACAGGCTCCACCGCTGCCACAACACCATCATCTGGATCATCCTCTTGCAGAAAAGGCACCTGGCGTCGCAATGCCAAATTATGGAGCATGGAGCAGGCGACGATGATGTTGCACACCTTATTCGGTGAGTAGAATAGGGATCCACCTGTCATGTGGAGGCACCTGAACCTGGCCTTAAGAAGGCCGAAGGTGCGTTCGATAACCCTCCTAGTCTGCCCATGGGCCTCATTGTAGCGTTCCTCTGCCCTGGTCCTGGGATTCCTCACTGGGGTCAATAGCCAGGAAAGGTTGGGGTAACCAGAGTCCCCCAATAGCCATACACGGTGCCTCTGGAGTTGACCCATCATATCAGGGATGCTGCTATTGCCCAGGATGTAGGCGTCATGCACAGAGCCAGGGAACATAGCATTTACCTGCGAGATGTACTGGTCTGCCAAACAGACCATCTGGACATTCATGGAATGATAACTCTTCCTGTTCCTGTACACCTGTTCACTCCTGCGGGGGGGACCAGAGCTACATGGGTCCCATCAATGGCACCTATGACATTGGGGATATGTCCAAGGGCATAGAAGTCACCTTTCACTGTAGGCAAATCCTCCACCTGAGGGAATATGATGTGTCTCCTTACGTGTTTCAGCAGGGCAGACAACACTCTGGACAAGACGTTGGAAAACATAGGCTGGGACATCCCTGATGCCATGGCCACTGTAGTCTGAAATGACCCACTTGCAAGGAAATGGAGCACTGACAGCACCTGCATGTCAGGGGGGATTCCAGTCGGATGGCGGATTGGTGACATCAGGTCTGGCTCCAACTGGGTACATAGTTCCTGGATAGTGGCACGGTCAAACCTGTAGGTGACGATGACAAGTCTTTCTTCCATTGTCAACAGGTCCACCAGCGGTTGGTACACCAGAGGATTCCGCCATCTCCTCAAATGTCCCAGCTTACGGTGCCTACGAAGGACAACAGTGAAGAACCAGTCACTATTCCTGCAGGTATGTACCCACAGTTACACACAAGACTACACCAGACACAAAACCCTTCCTGTATGTGTGTTGAGTGTAAGCCTAGGTATGTGTGACGCAGTAGTAAATGAAGCCATGTGGGCCCCTGAAATGGCAGCTGCCTGACCTCTCAACTGGGACAATGGGATTGTGGTGTAACTGCGCTGGCATTGCGCACCATCACGGTAGGCGGTCGTAGACTGCGGCGCAATGCTGCATTGGTTAACATGGGACCCTATGGGTCCCAGGAGCCAATGAACAGGTGCGCCGGCGGTGATGATGCGCACCGCCGCGGACGTCACCACCGCGAACATCACCACCATTTTCTATCTGTTCAATCACTAGATACCTGACCTTCGACAGGAGAGGACCTACACTGCTAGTGCTGCTGTGACCTCGGTCTGGAAGCGAGGATGGCTGCTGCGTCTGGGGAAAGGGCCCCTGCCTTCACTGCACAGGAGTTGGAGAAACTTGTGGATGGGGTCCTCCCCCAGTACATGCTACTCTACGGTCCTCCAGACCAACAGGTTAGTATACAGGGAGCACGTTGTATGGGCTATGCTGGGTGGAGAGGGCTGGGTGGAAGAGGGAAGGGGGCTGAGTTCATACAACATTAATGCATGGGAATGAATGGGCCACATGGCCAGAGTAGGGAGGGGGCCAATCACATTGATAGTGCAGTTGGTAATGACTGTTCTTCTTCCCTTGTGCATGTCATGTAGGTCAGCGCCCACCAGAAGAGGGACATCTGGCGTACCATCGCCAAGAAGGTCCGGACCCTGGGGGCCCACCAGAGACGGGGCACCCTCTGCCGGAAGAGATGGGAGGACATTCTCCGCTGTAGCAAGAAGACGGCGGAGGCTCAGCTGGGGATGGCCTCCCAACGTGGGAGGGGTGCCCATCGCACCATCACCCCCCTGATGTTCCGGATCCTGGCGGTGGCCTACCCGGAGTTGGATGGGCGCTTGAGGGCATCACAGCACACACAAGGGGGTAAGTACAACCTCATTCTGCAAACTCTGCGTGCAGTGGAGGTGTCTGGGTGGGGGAGGGGGGCTGTGGGTGTCCCTAGGCCAGGGCGAATTTGGTGGGCACTGCCCCTCCGTAATGTAGGCCATGTGGCACTCAATCCCACCTCAGCAGAGTGCCAAGTTGAGGTATAGTTGCCCCTGTGGCATCCACGTGTGCAGATGTCCACCATTGCTATCTAGGCCATATCCCAGATATTGGATGTGCAGAGGTCAGGAGCACGGCGTAATGCAGGGGGCTACTGCGTCTGTCTTGTCCACCAATGGTAGCGGAATGCCATGCACTAAAACTCTCTTTCTTCTGTCTCCCCCCCTTGTCCTGCTCTCCCTGTCCTTTTGTACATCAGCATCATCAGGCGGAGGTACAGTGGCACCGGAGCACGAGGGAGCTGCATCCCACATGGCCATGGAGGGCCACACCACAGACTCAGAATGCACCAGTGGGACGGAGGGCGAGGGGAGCTTCACGTCGGCCACCGGATCACCAACCAGCGACACGGACTCGTCCGCCGATGGGAGCTCCCCTGTGGTGGCGGCACCATCTGTGCGCCTCACTTCTACAGGTACAGCCGCCACCTCCCCTACCAGCACCGCCCTCCCAGCAGCCCCTCAGCGTTCCCCCCGTGCCCGCTCACCCAGGAGGGTGGGCATCACCTTCGCCCAAGGCACCTCAGGCCCTGCCCCAGTCACCCCTGCTGCCCTCAGTGAGGAGGCCATTGACCTCCTCAGGTCCCTCACTGTTGGGCAGTCTACCATTGTGAATGCCATCCAGGGTGTAGAACGAGAGTTGCAACACGGTAATGCATTCCTGGAGGGCATTCATTCTGGTCAGGCTGTCCTTCAGCAAACCCTGCAATCTCTGGCCTCAGCACTGATGGCAGCCATTGTCCCTGTTTCTAGCCTCCCCCCTCCAACTTCCTCCACCCAGACCCAATCCCCTGTACCCCAGCCTATCCCAAGCACATCTACAGACCAGCATGCACACAAGTCAACACACACAAGTAGCTCAAGCAAACGTAGGCACTACACACACCACAGGCACTCACGCAAGCCTCACCCACATACAGACACAGCAACATCCACTGTCTCCACTGTGTCCCCCTCCTCCTCTTCTCCCTCCTCCCTCCCAGTCTCGTCTACACATACACCTGCATGCATCACATCTACAGGCACTAGGACTCGCACCAGGACACCCAGCACCACAAGCCGCTCACCTGCACTCACCACCTCCACTGCCATTTACACGTCCCCTGTGTCCTCTCCCAGTGTGTCAGTCACGCCCCTTCCCAAAGTACACAAACGCCGGCAATCACTCACCCAAAAGCCTCCAGTACTTGCACCTGCACCCAAAACACCTAAAGTGACACATCCTACAACCACCTCCTCTTCCTTTACTCCAAGACCCCCTCCAGCTACCCATCCCAGTGTCCGTCAGAAACTGTCCCTATGTCAAATTGACCTTTTTGCCCCCACCCCCCCTCCAATTCATCAGTCCCGTCGTAGCGCCTCAGCCAAAAAACCTCCAGTACCTGTGGTGTGTGTTCCAGGTTTTTGGAGTGCACCGTCCACCAGGGCAGGCAGTAGGACCCGGAGCCAAGGCACTGGCAGCCCACCCCCTGTAAAGGCTCTGAAATTGGAGAGTGGACGACGGGACCGTCTTAAGACTCGTGGTGGGACAACAAGTGACATGGGTTCGAAGGCGTTTGGTCAGTCAGCTGTAACTCCAACAAAGGTGGGGAGGGCCAGAGGAAGTCTGCCCAGCCTGTTGTGAGTGTCATGGCGGAGAAGTGTGCAATCATTTCCGGCGGGCCAGACACAACCGCCAGCACCGTCGTCACTGGGCCAGAGACCACCGCCACCGCCGGAGTCACAGCCCAGGAGGGCCCAAGTATCGTCAAGTACCGTCAATGGTCAGGAGACCACCGCCGGAGTCACAGCCCAGGAGGGCCCAAGTATCGTCACTGGTCAGGAGACCACCGCCACCGCCGGAGTCACAGCCCAGGAGGGCCCAAGTATCATCACTGGTCCAGAAACCACCACCGGAGTCACAGCCCAGGAGGGCCCAAGTATCGTCACTGGTCCAGAAACCACCGCCACCGCCGGAGTCATAGCCAGGAGGGCCCAAGTATCGTCACTGGTCCAGAAACTACCGCCACCGCCGGAGGCACAGCCCAGGAGGGCCCAAGTATCGTCACTGGTCCAGAAACCCCCGCCACCGCCAGAGTCACAGCCCAGGAGGGCCCAAGTATCATCACTAGTCCAGAAACCACCGCCACCGCCGGAGTCAAAGCCCAGGAGGGCCCAAGTATCGTCACTGGTCAGGAGACCACCGCCACCGCCGGAGTCACAGCCCAGGAGTGCCCAAGTTTCGTCACTGGTCCAGAAACCACCGCCGGAGTCACAGCCCAGGAGGGCTCAAGTATCGTCACTGATCCAGAAACCACCGCCGGAGTCACAGCCCAGGAGAGGCCCGGCTGCCACAGCCCCGCTGGGCAATGATGGAATGTCATGCCACACACCAATGCCCATTGTAGAGATCGTCATGCCACACACCAATGCCCAGTGTAGAGATCGTCATGCCACACACCAATGGCCAGTGTAGAGATCGTCATGCCACACACCAATGTCCGTATCAGAACCGCCATGGCAAAGCACTGCTGAACAGGGCAAAGACCGCCATGTCAAAGCACCGCTGAACAGGGCAAAGACCGCCATGGCAAAGCTCTGCTGAACAGGGCAAAGACCGCCATGGCAAAGCACCGCTGAACAGTCCAGAACCGCCATGTCAAAGCACCGCTGAACAGGGCAAAGACCGCCATGGCAAAGCACCGCTGAACAGGGCAAAGACCGCCATGGCAAAGCACCGCTGAACAGTCCAGAACCGCCATGTCAAAGCACCGCTGAACAGTCCAGAGTCCGCCATGGCAAAGCACCGCTGAACAGTCCAGAACCGCCATGGCAAAGCACCGCTGAACAGTCCAGAACCGCCATGGCAAAGCACTGCTGAACAGTCCAGAACCGCCATGGCAAAGCACCGCTGAACAGGGCAAAGACCGCCATGTCAAAGCACCGCTGAACAGGGCATGCACTGTGTAGGAATGAAGAGGCCGCCACATCAGGTATCCTTATCCCATGTGCAGCTGTGACAGGACATGAACTTTCACGGGGAGACTCATCCAGTCTGGGCAGCAGTCCCACTCAGTACCAGTAGAGAACTGCATCTACTTGAGAGACTGTAGCTTTGCACTCCCCAGGATGGCACAGTGGGCAAGCCACCCACTGTAGAGACTTGAGAGACTGTGGCTTTGCACTCCCCAGGATTGAACAGTGGGCAAACCACCCACTGCAGTGACTTGAGAGACTGTGGCTTTGCACTCCCCAGGATTGAACAGTGGGCAACCCACCCACTGCAGAGACTTGAGAGACTGTGGCTTTGCACTCCCCAGGATTGAACAGTGGGCAAACCACCCACTGTAGTGACTTGAGAGACTGTGGCTTTGCACTCCCTAGGATTGAACAGTGGGCAACCCACCCACTGTAGAGACTTGAGAGACTGTGGCTTTGCACTCCCCAAGGTACATCAATGGGCATGGAGGCCCGTCGTGGATCTGGCTTCGCATTCATCTGGCTGAGGTGCCCCCCTTTCCCTTCCCCCTGGGGTGCCTGAAGTGTTTCTATCTGATGCCCCGGCAGTGTTCTCTCCGATTTTGGTCAGGTATCTATTGTGGGCGTCGCCCATGCATTTTTGGACTGTTGGTGCATGGACATTGTTGTGTACATATCTGCACAACTTCTCGGATTGTATGTGTAAATGAGAGTGATTTTGAGTTATATATCTGTATATTTTTGTATGACATGTATATTGGCACATTACAATGTTTTCCCGAATTTCGCATTGTCTTTTCATTCTTCCGGGGGGATTGTGGGTTGTTACTGTGATTTTTGTGACTGCATTGGTGTGTATGTTGTACTATGCGAGGGTGTGTGCAGTATTCACCGGTGTCTTCTGCGCCCACGTAGCTGTTGGTTGTAGATGAGTAGGAAGAGAAGGGCAGGTAGGATTTGTAATTCGGCCTCCATGGATTCCTCGTTCCTCGTGGGATGTGTTCAAGTGAGCGTTTTCCCATTGCAAAAGCAGTTTCCGCAGTGTTTTTATCCACAGTGAATCCGCCCCGGAAAAGGTGGCGGATTGGCGGGTTGTAATAGTGTGGGCGGTACATTGTCTCCCGCCTGTCTGTTGGCGGTAACCGCCGCGCTGCTTGTCTGTACCGCCGTGGTGGGCGGTGTGTTAAAGTGGCTGTCTTAGTTGGCGGTTTCCGCCAAGGTCATAATTCCATTTTTTTGACCGCCGCCCTGTTTGCGGTATTACCGCACCTTCAACACCATCCGCCAGGGTTGTAATGACCACCTTTGTCCCTTCCCAGGGTCTGTTTTTTCTCGGGCCAGGTTTCTGAGTCTTCAAGGCTTGTTGACTGAGTCAGAGAAGCGGTTGTTGTGCCTCCAGTCGCAGGTGTTGTCGATATTGTCACAGCCTGCTCCCAGAGCCCTTCAGTGGTTGCGTCTGCAGGGTCATTTGGCGTCAGTGATTTTTCTGGTGCCGTGGGCACGGTTTCATCTTCTTTGCCGATGAATTGGTTTCTCGTTCGTTGGTCTCCGGGTTCAAGTTCTCTTCGGACACAGGTTCCCGTGTCGGGGTTTGTTCACAGGGAGCTGGGTTGGTGGCTGGTGCTGGCTCATCTTCATTTGGGAGTGTCTTTATCTCCTCCTCGCCCGGTGGTAGTGACGACCGATGCCAGCCTCTCCGGTTGGGGGGCTTGGCAGGGGTCGGCTCAGGTCCAGGGGTTTTAGTCGCCTCTGGAGGCCAGACGATCCTCAAATTGGTGGGAGTTGAAGGCAGTGCTTCTTGCTCTGGTTCATTTTCAGGAATCCCTGAAGGGATTGGATGTTCTTATCCGGACAGACAACTTGGTGACCAAGGCTTATGTGAAGAGCCAGGGAGGGACCAGGTCGAGGTCACTGTTCCGCATTGCGAGGGACATTTTTGTTTGGGCACAGGGGTGGGTTCTATCTCTGCAAGCCACCTACATTCAGGGGGTGGTCAATGTCCGGACGGATCTTCTGAGCCGGGTCATTCCTTTGTCTTAGCTTTTCTCCATCCGGTTGTCTCTGTTCCATTGCCTGGTTCGCCTGTGGGGTCTTCCGGTGTTGGATGTGTTTGCCTCCCCAGAGAATGCGAAAGTGAGGCGCTTTTGGTCCCGTTTCATTGTCACCAGGCTTGTGCGGTGGACGGGATGTCGTGTCCTTGGCCTTAGGATCTTTTGAAGCCTTTCTGCCCTTCCAGTTGCTCTGTGAGTTTCTGGTGAGGGTACGTCTTCTGAAGGGCAGGGTTCTCTTGATCGCGCCCCATCGGCCACGGGCAAATTGGTTTCCAATGCTTCAGTTGATGGCCTCCGGTCACATTTCGACTCTTCCTCTCTGTCCCTCGCTTCTGGAGTTTCCTTGCCTCCCGATGGGGTCGTTGCGCCGGTTGCACTTGGCGGCTTGGAAGTTGAATGGAGGGGATTGACGAGCTTAGGAGTTCCGGTCGCTTGGAGTTCTACTTTGCTGGATTTGAGACATCGTTCCACGTTGCTCTCTTATGGTCGGCAGTGGAAGGTTTTTTCTTCCTGGTATTTGCGACATAGGTTGGATCCTACGCCTGCTTCTCTGTTTGAGGTGATGCAGTTTCTGCAGGGTGGGGCCCAGTTGGGTTTGTCTGTGGCTTCACTGCATGTGCAGTGGGCTGCAATTCAGGCTTTTAGGGGTCCGTGGCGTAATCTGTCTGACGAGAGTCATTTGATACCTTGGTTTTTCCAGGGTCTTCTTAACTTGTTTCCTCATTCAGTACGGGCCTTTCCTTCGTGGGATCTTTCTTTGGTCTTGGATGCTCTGACTGTTCCTCTGTTTGAACCTCTGGATTCCTGTGACTTACGTCATTATCTTTGAAGACTTTTTTTCTGGTGGCTGTTACTTCAGCCTGTCGTTTGGGCGAGTTGGGGGCATTGGCCTGCTCTTTTCCTTTTTGTAAGGTTTTTCCTAATCGGGTTGTGCTTGTTCCGGGTCCTTCGTTTGTTCCCAAAGTGAATTTGGCTTTCCATGCTCATCAGGAGGTTATCCTGCCTGCTTTTTGTCCCGATCCTTCCTCGGATGAGGAGGTTCGGTTGCATTCTTTGGATGTTCATCGATCTTTGTTGGAATATCTACTGGTGGTGGCTCCTTTTCGAAAGGGTGATTCCTTGTTTGTTAATTTTGGTCCAGCTCGGAAGGGGGAGAAGCCGTCCACTGCTTCCTTGAGTCGTTGGGTTCGCTCTCTGATTTTGATGGCTTATTCTTTGAAAGGGGTTGCTCCACCCCGAGGAATTCAGGGCCGTTCTACCAGGAGTATGGCTGCTACGGTGGCAGAGCTGCAGGGCGCTTCTGTGGTGGTAATTTGCAGGGCCGCTACTTGGGCCTCGCCTTCTACCTTAGTTCGTCATTACAGACTGGTGGACTTGGGCGGTTTGGAGTCGGTATTGGGTCACTGTGTCTTGTCCTCTATGATGTAATATGGGGGTGGTTGTTCGGTGTCCTTTTTTGGTTCTGATTAAACTTGTTGCAACTCAGTGTCTGTCTCCTGTTTTTCTCTTCCTATGTCTCATTTGTGGAAAGGAAGGCGAGGGAGGGAGGGGAGGTAATGCGTCCATTACTTACATTAATGGCATTACTCCTAGTCCTACTCCCTCGCCTTCCTTTCCGTTCCCTCCCGCCCTCCCGGTACGGACTGCCTGAGTTGCTGTTTGGGCTTGTTTCTTTACAGGAGGTGGTGGGGGGGTTTAAGGGGAAGGGGGGGTCTAGGGGAAGGCAGGGAGCCTCATTGGTGGAAAGGAAGGCGAGGGAGTAGGACTAGGAGTAATGCCATTAACGTAAGTAATGGACACATTACTCCATCATAAATGTGACAGATATCCCGTCCACCATTTTACATGTTCCATAGGATATAATACGGCGGACAGGATATCTGTCACCTTTGTGATGGAGTAATCCCCTCAGCCAAACTCGTAATGAGGCCCTATGTCTCTTGTCGTAATCAACTTTCATTTTATCTTCAACCCTGGGTAGTATAATCTTGTCTATAAAAAACACATGACTAGTTTTACTCTGATAATTTCTTAATCAATCAGGGCATCATTTGGATGTGGGAACATGTCCTCTCATAATTTCAAAAGGAGCTATTTGAGTAATACCATTAGGTCGGTATGGTGAGACCATAACACACTGTCTACTGCTTCAACTACCTCGTATTTATTTTGGACAGCCCACTGAATACAGTCCATCAATGTGCAATTCATTTTCTCGAACAAAATATTTGCCTGTGGGTGATATAGTGCAATGCCTCTATGTGTGATAGCATTGTTTTCCAAAAACTTCCTCATTTCTTTTTAAATGAACCTAACTGTATTGTCTGATACAATTTCTTTCAGAAAACCTTTTTTCCAAAACAATTTTCTCAAACTTTTAGGCCCATATTTATACTTTTTGACGCAAAACTGCGCCAACGCAGTTTAGCGTCAAAAAAATTATCGCAGGCTAACGCCATTCTGAAGCGCCATGCGGCCGCCGTATTTATTGAATGACGTTAGCCGGCGTTAGCCGCCGGCGCCGTCTGGTGTGCGTTAAAAAAAACGAGGTACACCAGGCAGCGTCGGCGTAGGGGGATATGGGGCTTGGGCGTCAAGAAATGGGGCAAGTCAGGTTGAGGCAATTTTTTCGCCTCAACCCGATTTGAGCCATTTTTTACGACTCCCAACCCCCATAGAAATGACTCCTGTCTTAGCAAAGACAGGAGTCATGCCCCCTTGCCCAATGGCCATGCCCAGGGGACTTCTGTCCCCTCGGCATGGTCATTGGGCATAGGTGCATGTAGGGGGGCACAAATCAGGCCCTCCTATGCCACAAAAAAAAAAAAAAAATACTTACCTGAACTTACCTTAATGTCCCTGGGATGGGTCCCTCCAGCCTTGGGTGTCCTCCTGGGGTGGGCAAGGGTGACAGGGGGTGTCCCTGGGGGCATGGGAGGGCACCTCTGGGCTCCTTCAGAGCCCACAGGTCCCTTAAGGCCTGCCTTTTGCAGGCGCTAAAAAACGGCGCAAAAGCGGCCGTACGTCATTTTTTTGGACCCGCCCACTCCCGGGCGTGATTTTTGCCCGGGAGTATAAATCCGACGCACATGCCTCGGAGTCGATTTTTTAGACGGGAACGCCTACCTTGCATATAATTAACGCAAAGTAGGTGTCCACGCTAAATGACGCTAACTCCATGGACTTTGGCGCTAGACGCGTCTAACGCCAAAGTATAATTATGGAGTTAGTTTTGTGTCGAAATTGCGTCAAAAAAAACAACGCAATTCCGGCGCAAACGGAGTATAAATATGCCCCATAATGACCACAGCAGTGGTGGGTTCCTCCATGAAATCTACCTCTGACCACTTACCTTGGTAATCTACCACCACCAAAGCATACGGACCTCCAGGTAGTGTACAAGGTTGAAAATGTAGTGACTCAGTTTTCATTCCCTTGTCACTTGTGGCACATATTACACAAGTCTTAACCTTAGCAATGATTTCTGTGTCCATAGCTGGCCACCAATAAACATCTCAAATTTTTCAGTTGGTAATTGTCTGGCCCAAATGCCCTTCATGACCATGGTCAATTATCTTATCTGTCAAAATACTTGGTTGAATGAACTTCTTGCCTCGCCTCTACATCCCATTAATTTCAACAGACAGTTCATCTGCAACTTTGGCATAAGACTGAATAGTGCCAAATAGCATTTTTTTCACTAGGCCTTCGTTGGTTTATATATTTTTTACACTTTTCAAATCCTCATCTTTCAACATTTCATTCATCTATTCATCCTCCATAAAAACATTTACCCGACACAAATCATTGGCCACTGTCAAACACTTCTCATCCCCTTCATGACCACTTTTGCACTGTTTGAAACTAGCACTTGGGGAGCGTGATAGATAATCATCCCCAATATTTTCTTTTCCCTCCAGGAAAGTACTAAATGGTAAAATTATATGGCAAAAGTTTTGAACTCAGTCTTGCCAACCTAGGTGTGGGATCTTAAATTACTGATACACTTAAATCTTTCCACTGCCCATCAACAAGCCAACAGTCCTTTTTCTATGATAGAGAATAATTGTTAATTCTCCTTCAAGGATCTGGATGCAAAACCCACTGTAGATTCATTTCCACTTCCATTTTCCTGAACTAATATGGCACCCAGACCTTGAGACCTTCATTGCTTGCATTCTTTGTTAGAATCAAATGGTGCAAGTACTTCAGCTGATACTATGATATTTTTACAAGCATTGAATTCCTTCTGACATTCATTGGTCCATACAAATATATGTTTTTTCTTGAGGGAGAAGATGTTTCCAATGCACAGTTTAAGCCCCAAAAATGTTTATGAACTTGGCTTAAAATTCACACAATCCGAGTTAGGATGCCACTTGTACTTTGTTCATTGGACTGGGAGCACTAGTGATAGCTTCTACCAGTCCTGCTCTGTGTTCAACACCTTTCTGAGAAATTACATGCCATAAATAGTCTACCCATTCTTCAACAAATTCAAATTTGTTCACCTTTGCAACAATACCATATTTTGTTAATCTTTTCAATAATCTGTGCATAATTCTGCTATGACTTTGGAAATCATCTCCTGCTACTAGAATATTGTCTTGGAATGTTGCCACTCCCGTGATATCCTTCAAACCATCTTCTAATATAGGTTAGAGTACTAAAGCAGCAGATGCCAAACCAAATGGCATCCTCCTAAACTGGAGCGTACCTATAGGAGGCACAAATGCTGTCAAGTGTTTTGATGATTCATCTAACTCTATCTGATGATAGGCAGATGCCAGATCGATCTTGCTAAATATTTTTTCCAGAAAATGTTGTGACAATGTTGTCATTATGAGGAATTGGGTGAGAAGTCACCCATATCAGTTTTTTAGACTTCTCAAATTTATGGAGACCCTCGGATGACTAGTTTATTCTTTTCGCAATTACTAAAGGTGACAACCATAATGATGAGTCTATTGACTCTATTGACTCTATAACACTATCCTCACACAGTTTCTTAAGAATTTCAGCT